>NC_090955.1:0-666111 GCF_040807025.1 Struthio camelus | reverse complement strand
CTCGGTACTGACGCTCACTCTCTGCTTTGGGGTGAAAGCGTCAGATGTGGTTAGCTGTGGAATTATCGTTTGCTTTGAGCTTCTTCGTATCAACTCAAACATTTTGATTAAAATTTCAAAGTGCTTAAAAATTATTCCATGTTGCACTGGGCTCTGATTCAACCCTCTTTGGGCTTTAAGCACCTCCGGTCTCTACCTCGCTGCACAGAGAAGCAGCAGACCCACCACCAGCCCGACAAGTCCTTCGGAGGGCAGGCCCGACCACCGCAAAACCCAAATGCAACCCGGCGGCATCTTCTGGTTCTGGTCCCAGCTCCTCCGCCTCGCCGACAGACCCAGCCCTGCTCCCCGCGTGGGACCATTGCTGCCCCTGCCCAAACCCGGCTCGGAGGACGCTGCCAGACCCCGGCCCGTGCTGGCTCGCGGGGGTCTCGCTAGCGCAGATCCACCTTCAGGTCACTGGAGGTGATTTGCATTGCTATAATCCGAAGTCAGGCAGCACGTCTTTCCCAAAGTCCCCCTGAACATAGCCCAGTAACTTCTGCAGGCAGCCGGGCTGCTGACACACCGTCCCCACCAGGCCGGCCCCAGCCAGACCCTTTCCAGGTGGGCCTTGACGGCACCATCTCGAAACCTACCCTAGCAGTAGCCACCATACCCGATGGCCCAACGAACCCAGCTCATCAACACCTCCAGGTCCCGCCAGGACGCTCCCGGGGCCACCCCAGCCCCTGCCCCTCGGTGCTGCCCTCCCGGCCCCCACCTCCATCCCCAGCCCGGGCGCCCGGGCCTGCAACGCGTCAGGACCCGCGCGGGGCCCTCAGAGCACCTACGCCCTTCCAGGGACGGGAAGGCCCTCTCCGGCCTGGCCGCCCCGTGGTCTCCCCCGTCCCGTATCCGGACCGCGGCACCCGTGCGCTTCCAGGACGGCACGCGCGAGTTACCCCTGACCATCCGTGCCCAACGCGTGAACCGCCTGCGGCTAGGAAACCTGAGGTGCCTTCGTGCCTGCACCCAGCAACGATCCGCCTTCTGCCGGCGCCACGTAAGTCTCAGCTTCAGAGTTGGGCAGCGTGTGGTTCACGTGGCCTCTGGTGGCCTCTCGTCGTAACGTCGCTTGTAGGGCGTCACCTGGCATCAAAACGTCACCGGGTGCCACCCCGATCGGTCTGGGGTGCGTGAGCGGCGGCCGCAGGAGCGCCCGGTGGGGACGCCGTCCAGGCGCAGCGCAGACGGCGCGGTGCACGCACGCACGCCTGCCGGCGCCGAGCTCACCGCAAGCCCAACGTTACAGACCGTGCGCGCCCCTAATACGGACGTTGCAAAGCACCGAGCGCGAACGGAAACATTTGCTTAAGTTTCTACACAAGTGAGAACAGCTTTTTCTGGGGATTATCCGGGCTGGGCAGCAGAACGGGCGCCCCGAAGGGCCCCAGCGGCCGGCAGCGAGGGAGGCGGAGGCAGCGGCAAAGCGGGGCGAGATGGAGCAGCCTGCTGACGGGCCGGGTCCCGCGCCGAGCGCCCCCGGCTGCCCGTCCTGCCCCCTTGGCCGCCGCGCCCTCCAGGTGCGGGAGGCTCCATCGATAGCCATGCTTGCACTAGTAATTCACCCGCCGGTTGAAATATCCGGCCGATCCCATGTTTTCCTCCCTGCCGATGCAAATGAGAGTTGATTGTAAACATCTCGTGCCTAAATTATACCTTAGAGGATCCAAGTAACGCGCTTGGCCTCGCCTGAATTACTTCGGTGACAGCAAGGCAGACAGACGAGCGTGATGGTCCAACGTCCTCCGCTCCTGCCGCCGGACCGTCGCGCCGCCCGCCCGGCGGGAAAGGCGGAAGGGGAGCAGCCCCGGCCCCGGCCCCGCACCAGCGCCCGGCCGGGCCCTGGCCGGCCCCACCGCGGGCCGGCGCCGGGCTGCAAGGCCTCCGCGGCGCTCCGCTCTCCCGGGCGGCCCCGGACCCAGGCACCGCCGGCTCAGCCGGGACGCTGGGGCGGACGGACCGCCTTGGGGGACTGGAGAGGGACAGCAACGAGGCATTGGTGTCGCACCTCTGCACGCGTTGCCCCCGTTTGGGACAGCAAAGTTTGAACCCTTCTTTGCCAACTTAAGAAAAGCAGTGGCTCTTCTGGTGTCGTTGGGGCGGGTGGGGAGCTCCGGGTCGGAGGGACACCACGAGGTCATTGGGACACCACAAGGCCGTGGGGACGCCCCGAGGCCATGGGGGCACCACGAGGCCGTGGGGACGCCCCGAGGCCATGGGGGCACCACAAGGCCATGGGGGCACCACAAGGCCCCATGCCAGCCTTGAGGATGCCCTGAGGCCATGGGGGCGCCCTGAGGCCATGGAGGCACCACAAGGCCATGGGGACACCGGGGAGGGAGGAGAGCAGGGTGCTTCCCGCCAGCAGCGCAGCGCTGGACCCGTCCCGCCTGCCGAAAGCGGAGCCGCCTCTCCCCTTCCCCCGCGCAGACCCCCGGCGGGCGAGCCACCCGCCCCCAGGGCTGCTGGCAGCTTGGGGCGCCCGCCGCCCGCCCTCCGGCGGCAGCCTGGCTGCTTGGCGCGATAGCCGGGCGCCGAGGGAGCGCTCAGCCAATGAAGACACCGTGAGGAAGGTGAAAGAGTGGTTCTTCCTCAGCTAACCAGGGAGAGGGCGGAGGAAACGGGGCGGCAGTTTCCACGGCCGTTCTTCCGGCCGTCCCGCCGTGGTTCCCCCGCGAGGCCCCGGCCTCCGCCCTCCGCCGCCCCCGCGCTGTCCTTGCGGGACGCGGGGAACGGCCTCCTTCGTTTTCAGCTTCAGCGAAGGCAGAAGAGACCGATGGGCAACGTCGGGCCGCGGCGGACAACGCCCGGCTCGGGGGGGCGCGAGCGGCGGCCGCGCGGGGCTCGGGCCGAGAGTGGTGCGCGGCCCAGCGCCACGGGGATGGGCGCCGGCACCAGCTCCGGCTCCAGTCCCCGGCCCCGGCCCCGGCCGCGCTCCCCTCCCGCGACCGAGAGGCCCAGCCCCGCGCGGTGCCGTCCCTCGGCGCCCCTCGGCCGGCAGCAGCCCCGGCGCCCGGCCGCGCTGCGGGAGCGAACCGGACTGTTTCCCGGACGGACCGGGCGGAACGAAGGCAGGGAAGGGAGACGGCTCAAGGGGGAGCAGAGCAGCTCCCCCATACCAGCTGTTTTCAAGAAGCCGCATTAGACACATTATCAAATCAACAGCATCAGGCACAGCTGGCAGTATCGGAGGAGCCAGGAGACGGCGCTTGTCAAAGCCAATACTAAATCAAGGTGGAAAAGCAACCAGGCTCCGGGTGCTTCGGCTCTGCCCCCGGGGCGCTGGTCCCGCCGTCGCTAGGCCACGCGGCCGTCGGCCACCCAGGGGAGGAGCCCCACGTCCGCCACGGGGACGCCACGAGGCCTTGTGCCCACTGTGGGGACACCACGAGGCCATGGGGGCACCACAAGGCCATGGAGACACCACGAGGCCCCATGCCAGCCTTGAGGATGCCCCGAGGCCATGGGGGCGCCCTGAGGCCATGGGGGCACCACAAGGCCATGCGGGCACCACAAGGCCATGGGGACACCACGAGGTCATTGGGACGCCCCGAGGCCGTGGGGACACCACAAGGCCATGCGGGCACCACAAGGCCATGGGGACACCACGAGGTCATTGGGACGCCCCGAGGCCATGGGGACACCACAAGGCCATGGGGACACCACGAGGCCCCATGCCAGCCTTGAGGATGCCCCGAGGCCATGGGGGCGCCCTGAGGCCATGGAGGCACCACAAGGCCATGGGGACACCACAAGGCCATGGGGACACCACGAGGTCATTGGGACACCACAAGGCCGTGGGGACGCCCCGAGGCCATGGGGGCACCACGAGGCCATGGGGACACCACGAGGCCATGGGGGCACCACAAGGCCATGGGGACACCACGAGGCCCCATGCCAGCCTTGAGGATGCCCCGAGGCCATGGGGGCGCCCTGAGGCCATGGGGGCACACAAGGCCATGGGGACACCATGAGGCCATGGGGGTGCCCCAAGCCCCCGTGCCCGTGCGCCTGTTGTGCTCCTGCGGCCGCGGCGAGCCCCGTCCCGCCGCCCGCGAGGCGATGCCCCAGAGCAGGGCTGGGTGTCCTGCTGCCCAGCCGCAGCCGCCAACGCGTTAGCGCGTCCTTCGCCTGGGCTGTGAGCGTGCCAGCGGCTGCCTTGGTGCGGAGACACGGCTTAGGAAAACCAGGGCTCCCCAGGGCTCCCCAGGGCTCCCTCCCTCGCAAGGGCAGAGGGCGGGTTTTGCATATGCTGGGGCCACCGTCGGCATTGCCCGAAATTCCCAGGGTCTCCAGGTGCTCCTGGCAAAGCCCAAACATCCGTGGCCTGAGCCCGCAAGCCGAGAGCTGACAGCAAGAGGAAAGGCAGGTGCCAGCACGGGGCAGATCCCCCAAACGGGGCGTCAGGAGCGGCCCGCAGCCGGGGATGGCGGCTCGCGGCGGCGCTCCGGCCTCGGCCGAAGCGGGCGACGGTGCAGCAACGCAGCCCCCCCCGGACGCGGGGCGACCTGCCTCGGCCCAGCAGCGATGGCCACAAGTGGTGGGAGCAAGAACCGTGGCAAGGGACCACATCCCGTCCCCCGCTGCCGCCCCCCGTCCCCTGCCCGGGCGCCGGCCGCGATTCCTGCAGCAGCTGGGCTGAGACCCTGGTGCAGCCGGGGCCAAACCCCGGCGCCTGCGGGGACTGGTGCAGCTGTGGGGATCGGGTGCCCCCATGGGGATCGGTGTGCTCAGAGGGACCGGGGCGCCCGTGGGGACCGGTGCATCCACAGGGACCGGTGCACCCATGGGGACCGGTGCATCCAAAGGAAATGGTGCAGCCGTGGGGGGACCGGTGCGCCCGTGGGGACTGGTGTGCCCAAAGGGAGCAGTGCATCTGTGGGGACCGGGGCACCCATGACGACCAGCACATCCATGAGGCTCAGCTGCACTCAAGGGGACCAGTGCACCCAAGGGGACCGGTGCACCCAAGGGGACTGGTGCACCCAAGGGAAATGGTGCAGCAGTGGGGGACTGGTGCAGCCGTGGGGATCAGGTGCACCCACGATGACCGGTGCATGCACAGGGACCGGTGCGGGTGCGGGGAGCGGCGCGGGCGCGGGCAGGGCAGCGGGGCCCAGCGCGGGGCGGGTCGCGTCCCACGGGCGCTGCACCGCGCCTGCCACCTGCTGCGAGTGTCCGCAGGCCGGAGCCGGCCGAGCCCAGCGGCGCCCGCTGCCCCCGCCCGCGGGCGGGAAGGGCTTAAACCGGCGGGCGGAGCCGCCGCGGCGCCGCAGCCCGGGCGAAACCGCGGCCGCTGCCCCGCCCCGCCCCTGTAGGCCCCGCCCCGCCCCTGCAGGCCCCGCCCCGACGCGACAGGCCCCGCCCCCGCCCACCCCCGGGGCTGCAGGCCCCGCCCCCCGCTCCTCCCTCCCCCCCCGCAGTGCCGGGCGCCGCCGCCGCGTGGCGGCAGAGACCGCGCGCACCCGCCGGGCGGAGCGGGACCAGGCGGAGCGGGGCGGAGCGGGGCGGGGCGGGGCGGGGCGGGGCGGGGCGGGGCGGGGCGGAGCGGGGCGGGGCGGGGCGGGACCAGGCGGAGCGGGGCGGGGCGGGGCGGGACCAGGCGGGGCGGGGCGGGACCAGGCGGGGCGGGGCGGGGCGGAGCGGGGCGGGGCGGGGCGGGACCAGGCGGAGCGGGGCGGGGCGGGGCGGGGCGGGGCGGGGCGGGACCAGGCGGAGCGGGACGGGGCGGGGCGGGGCGGGGCGGGGCGGGGCGGGACCAGGCGGGGCGGGGCGGGGCGGGGCGGGGCCGAGCGGAGCGGGGCGGGGCGGGGCCGCGGTTTCGCCCGACGCCCCGGGAGAGCGGCCCGGCCCGCCTGGGGCCCGGCGGGGCCCGCGCAGCACGGCCCGGCAGCAGGACTCCCCGCGGACGGGTGACACTGCACCAACACTTGCGCTGCAGTGTACTTCCGAGGGGGGGACCGCTAGAGCTGCCAACAGTGCAGCAGTAGAGTTGGCCCGAAAGAAGCTCTTTCAGAAGAGCATCTTGGAAGCAACATCAGCTAAACTTCCTGAGAATGCTGGTATTTTGGGTGAAAGACCATTCCTGTCATGTTTGAGAAGGGAAATTACGATGCCTGCTGTTATCCCCACGCTGTCCATCACGATTGCTCCATAATGCTCAAGACAACTAGCAGGAAGCTCCAAGGGATGTGATGTCCTTGAAGAGGAGGTCTGCCGAGGAGCGCGCCATCGGTGAAGCGTGACTTGCTCCCCATATGCTCCCCATCCCCTTTCGGTGATCCCACTCCCACACGAGCAGGACGTTCAGTTCCACGCTGCCCCTTGTAGCTGAACCAGCTGGAAACAAGGTGCTGAGTGACGGAGCTGATGTGGTGTCACCCTCAGCTGCTGCTCGGAGCTGGCTGGGCAGGCCCACAGGCACTTCTTACTGCACTCCCTAGTTATCATAGCTAGTATTAAGCATAAAAGCTCTTGCTTCAAACAGAGAAATTGGAGACACAGATGTCCTTGAGGCCATAACTTCAGACATCTGATGTTTCTTTGATGCCTACAAGATTTAAGTGCCTTATTGTGTGTTTAGCGGAGGAACGTTTGAAGTCCTTCAGGTCTCTTGGTTGTGAGGCAAGCTGACCATCAGCTGTGCACAAGACAGGGCTACAGGCAAACCCGCACCCGGCTGGGAAGCTGACAACACACCGCAGCTTTCCCTCTGGTTCCTGCCTTGCTTCTCAGCCAGCATGCCCTGCTTTACCACCGAAATTCCTTTGGGCCAGGGCTTGTACAAGCAGTGAAAGGCAGCGCACGCACGCATGCTTGGTGAGTCGTACTCATTCCTAAAATCAGAAGCGATCTGCTGAGGCAAACAACCTCCCAGCAAAGCAGATTTGACCAAAGGATTTTTTTTTTTTTTAAACCTCCAAACTTACTGAGGGAGGCCAACCACTAACTAACTTTGTCATTTAAAAGAGCAAGTCGATTTAGTGCTTGTTAAGATACAGCTTGGAGACAGAAATCCTGTGGTGCGCTGCCGTCTCCTTGCCCAAATTTTCCCTGTTAACACATCAATGCATTTCAATTTGATCTGGAAGAACGCCAGTGCCTGTGTGAAAGATCAGACACTACTTCACCTCTGCTGTGGCAATCCAGCACAGCCATACCCTTGCTACATCCCTGTGTGTAACGCAGGACATGGGTGGCTGCCACATCGCTTCCCGCTTCTCTAACCAAGATGGTAATGACTCTTAATCCTCCTGATGATAGGATTAAAACTGTTGACTTGGGAATAGAAGGCCACCACTTGCACCCTTGGTCATCCTGCCCCCTCTTGTTGTTTTCTAGTCCTGAGCCACATGCACCAACCACACTTAATCCAATCGGCACCTATCTGATGACCCCCCCCCCCCCACAAAAAGAATGCAGAAACATTAAACCTCACAACCAACACCCAAGTCCCATCTTGAATCAGCCAGTTCTGGCAAAAGCAGCACAGAAATATTTGCTTCATCCATGATCTGCTGGAATTTGCATTCTAACTGCACCAAGATTGTGGGGCGAAAATAACTGGAAACAGCTGCTTTTGCTTTTTGATCTCTTGCTGGTTTTACAGCATTTGTATCCTTCTCTGAAAACAGAGAAAATGACCCAATCTCTTTCCCCTTCAAGTTGTTGCCATTCTCCTTTCAGTTCTGTGTTCTCCAGGCCAGCTCACCAAAAGCAAGAAGAAAGAATATTTTCCTCCACATCAGCAAGACATCTGCCCATTCCCAGCTTGTACAAATACTAAAGAATCCAGAAATTCTTCTATGAACCTTAGCAGACAAAATATTTATGTTTAGAGCGCTGGCCCAACTGACATCACATGGACTCTCACCTTTTCTTAGAGAAAGAGTAGACCTTAGAGCAGGTGTTTGGTCAGTGGATGCCATCCTACCAGCTGAATTCTTCCTGGTTGAGGCCTGACCCGGGCCAGGAGCTGCTCCACCACGAGATCCGCATGAGAAGAATGGGTGAGGCTAGAAACACCACCTTCTTGCATATGTAGCTGAGCACAGGGCCAAACCTGGAAACCCAGTAAGGAAAAAGTCCAACAAACCAGTTTGGATTACAGACCTGCTCCGTCAGAAAAGACAGGACCAACTCCCAGTTCTACAGAGACAGACTTCTTGGGCAAGTCGTGTCAGCCAACGGTTACCCATTGCCACTTGAAGCTTACACCACTGCCTTGCGCTTCAGGTAGGGAGGGCAAGCAAAGACAGTGATGTGTGAGCCACACAGAGGCTTGGTATCTGCAGGGAATGGCAGAGACCTCTGCTCAGAGGATCTAGGAACCTAGGTGGATGGGAAGCGCACGGATGAAAAAGACTACAGTGATGCTCTTCCTCCCTCCTCTGCCCAGAGAGACGGGACAATAAGGGTAATTTATGCTCACCATGCCCAGATGGCGTATGGCTGATTAAAGGGGGAAGCTTGATGACAAGATTTATGGAGAACTTGCTCAAATTTGAAGCTATTAGGAGGAGGCTCAGGACGCTCTTCACCCACCACTCCTTTTTCTCAACCCTCCCCCCCACCCACGGTCCCGTTGGAAACATCCAGACTAGGCCAGTGTTAATAGCCGAGGTCTTTATTTAAATTTTTTTATATACAGTAAGTGTCGCAGATAAATCTGTGACAATCAGACAGGACAAATGTAAATCTCTCTCAACAATTAGCAGCTTAAGATCTATAAACTACAGTGTTACGTTCACAAGTGTCATTTCTGTACTTTTCAACCCGTGCAAGTGAGTTTTTCTGTTTATTTTTTACACTTTTAAAACACACTTACAGCTAAGTCAATTGACTACTACTATACCACCTGGCATACACAACACAGACACACAGGGTTTTTAACTCTTTAGCCACATTCAGAATTCACTTAAAAACTGGCAAAACTACCCAATCTTGAACCCTTGGTAGCTTGGCTTCTTTTGTTATAATGCTGCTTTTTGTTTACTTAAAAAATGCATATTTTTCAAAGCTGAAAGACAGTGTCTTTTCTGTCCCAGTGCAACATGTACAGAACTCAACATTTAATCTGATCAGACCCTAAGAACTCACGAGATTGGAATAAGCCAATGAAATAATTGCGGTGAGCATGCTCAGTATCATTAAACTAAACTAATGAGGCTGAGAGGAAAGAGAATTTTATAAAACTAAAAATGGTAGGTTTTTTGCTTCAGGTTTTTTTTTTTTTTTTTTTTTTTTAACATTGAGCAAGCAGATGGGGGAAACAGATGCACTTCATTTGAACCATGGAATTTCACTGAAGAGCTGCTGCTTTTTTGAACTAACAGAGCCCATTCTATTTTTCCCTTTTTACATGCCAAGTTGATATGTGCTAAACATATCTAAGCAATTTCAGAACTGTTTCAACTCTGAATATGAAATGTTTTGGGAAACATTCTGCAACTCAGAGATGGTCACAAAAAAGTTTACAAATGTAAGAAAGGCTAATAAAAGGTACTCACACATGCACGCTCACATCCATGGCGAAAGCTCTCATCTACGAGTCGTCCAGGAATGCGTCATCAAGAACGCGAACACAACCACTTACAACGAAAGGGAGCTTTAAAGCTAGAATCACATTTCCAACAAGAGAACCATTGTTAAGCTACCAGAAATCATCACAGACCTTCAAATTGAAGAGGGAGAAAAACCCAAAACGTTCTGCTAATACAAAAGGCAAAACACATGGCAGTAGTGTTAGGATATGAAAAGTGGATGCAGCATCATATATGGCATTACTGCAGACAACTTTCTGGAATGGAAAAACTGTCGAGAGAGAAAGAGACAGACAGACAGACATTGTCCAGAGCCATATATAGATGGCCTTCACCAAACAGTTTTGAGGTGAAAAGTTTCTATTAAGCCTATGCCTTCTGGCAAGTTAGCCGACGGTGTTCCTTAAAGAGGACACGGATTTGAGAGACTAAATGAAATTAGGATGGAAAGAAGAGGGACAAATACTTCCTCCAAATAGGATGAATACGTGATACTGAGCGTCCAGATTCATTGGCTGTCAACTCCTTCGTGCTTTGACCACATACGAAACCTACCACGAGCTCTTGTAGCGTGATCAAAACTAAGACAAACAGATGTGCAAAGGCCAGATGTCAGAAACAAAGGCAACAAAGCTTTTCGACTACACACCAAGTCAGTTCTTACTGTTATCCCCACCTTTGTTTCTGACAAAACCTACGTAAGAGGAAGGTGAAAATTATCTGTATAATCAGTATGGGCCAGAGGAGGGTAGCAAACAGAACGGAGTTTCACTGGAGCTACAAGTATGGTCTAGGGAGGGAAGGTTTATGCAATCCTTGCTCCGTCTGCAACTCTGTAGAAAGAGGAATGATTATTTTTGGCTTGAGTCAGTTGCAATTGGCAATCTGTATTGTAACAAGGACAGGAGCAGATTAGTGCATAGGGTGGCGAAGGGCGGTGCGCTGAGATCCCTGGGGAGGAGGGGTACCTGAGTTTAAAGACAGAGCTGTGACGATGGAAACCATACAGAGAATCTTTGAAGGAAGGAGGACGGTTGGGCAGCGGACAGCTTGTCTCTGCCAGCAATCAGAAGACCCTCAAGGGCGTTAACCTATTTTGGCGGAACTTCTCAGGGCCCAGAGCTTGCATCATAGCATAAAGTCCCAGGTTTCCATCTATATCCATGGAACATATACATATACACATATACATGTGTATAATCTCAACTGTTTCAGGTCACTTGGGGAACATTTGGTTCCTAGATGAAACTTAAGCCTACAGGGAAGGAAAACAAGAGGATCTAACTAAACACCACAAATGGTGTGAAAAAGAGAATCCAGGAGTCTTTTTGGATTTTATCGAGATGGAAACTGAACTTGACTGTGCTAGAGTGGAAAGGGATGTTCCAGCAGTTAAAAAAACTAGAGAGAACCCAGATTCCTTAGACATGAAGCCTGCTTGCCAGTACCAACGGGTGACCAGCAACAGCATGTTGCTGGGCCTCGAGAGTTACTCTTCAGGCTGACATTTCCTTTCAGCGCTTCGACAAAGTATCTGTACTAAGTACTTGCCTTCATGGCTGAAGAAAAGGTGCCCCCTCTGGCACGCTACATGGAAACAGTGTACAAAGAAGATCTCTAAACAGACACACAAAAGATCTTACCAGAGTCTGACAGGAGGAAAACTTTGGCTTCACTTTTTAGGAGTTTATTTAAAAAATAAATCAGGGATACTTCTGAAAGAATCATTCCTTACAGTGGACTGTCAATTCAATATTTCTTTCCTTAAAAGAATCTGTCTTTTTCCCTTAGAAGGGATGAAGAGAAATTCCTCGTTCTCGTCCTGAGGCCAAGAATGAGAGATTTGGAAATAAGAAATACAAACGTATTCTCCCTCACATCTGGAAAAAAAGGATTAAAAAACTGCATGGCAAAAATGTATAGAGAAGATAGATGTTTTTCATGATGCTGCATCTGCATGCACAGGAGGACAGGAAAATGGCATATGAATAGCACTGCACTCCAGACAGGCTGGCACTAGAAACTAATCTCTGCCCTCCTCAAAACTGTTTCAGGACAAGACGGCTCACAATTATTCACGCATTTCTTCATTTAAAAACATCACTTCTTTATTTAAAAGGAAAAAAAAAGTAACGACCCTCCCAACCCCTTCCAAAAAAACCCCCAATAATAATAATAATAATTATAATAAAAAATCCTATTAGAAACAATAAGGAAGCACTGAGAGTTTGAGTATTACACTCTTCAAGTATGCTGTTCGGATTTTTTTCTTTTAATCTGTGAATATACATATATAAAAAAAAACAAACCTTAAAAGTGCGACCAAGGGCTTCTGCTTAAAGATAAGTATTTAAAGGACTACTTCAAAATACTGTAGCACAACTGTGCAGTTACTGTGTATGGCATGAGACTTCTGCTTCATATGCTTAGCAAAGTTAAGCAGCCTTATAGAAATTTTTGTAAGTCAAGTTAGCACAAATGGCAAACCCAGATGCCGAGTTGGGAAAGAGATCCGTACGTTGCCTTTTCTCTCGTTAAGGAAAGAACCACTCTGAACCCATACACGTGGGCATGGAATGTGAGCAGACTTCACAGTAAAAGTTTAGTGTTACGGGTTTGCTGTGGTACCATCACTCAAGGCTGTGCGCTAGATTTACCTTTGCTCATTTTAAGCTAACCATGTTCTCCTCTTCCTGACAGGTTTAGTACAGTAGTTCAAGCCACAATTTAAATTGCCCGTTGGTATGCTCCAAATTTGTGTGTTTTATTTATTTCTTTTGTACACTTTAAAGAATCTTAAGATTTGCATCCAAAGAGAACCATGCTACATAAAAATTATCCAGGATTCTTGCCAAAAAGAGTTCTTGAATAAAATCTAAAAAATACTATTGCAATGCGTCTCGCAGAGAAAAACTGTTATTCTAAATGTAAACAAATTCACTCGGACACTTTAAAACTTCAGCGGAGTAGTTGCCGACTAATCTTTGCCACGCTCGCGCTCGAGCGCGCTGGGAGGGGCGACGCAGCCGATTCCTTGCGCCATCATCTGGGGGGGGACAAGAACCGTTCCAAGTAGCCAGCGATGGCATCCCAGTGCTTCCACAGAAAGGCAATGAAAACCACTATGAATAAAGTGCTGAACGTCCTATTGCGAGTTTTCATGAGGGGCACGACGCAGTTGGCCACAGTGGAGACGAAGACCAGGAGGACAGCCATGACGGCCAGGAGGATGTTGATGAACTTCCCCAGGAGGTTTCTGGCCGTGGCGTTCTCCAGCCCCTCCAGCTGCACCACCTGCTGCTGCTGCTGCTGCAGCTCCATCTTGGAGATCCGGGTCTGGCAGGCCTCCAGAGCCTCCTGTCGGGGAGAACACACCGCCCGTTGCCAGCAGCCCCTCGCAAGTGCCGCCCCGCGCCACGCTCTCGCGCCACCGCCGGCCCTGCTGGGGCTGGGCCACCTGCGCACCTCCCGCGGGACGTGAGTCACTAGACCGATTTCACATCCCACAGCGGGCGCAGAGGAAGCTGTGCCATCTCATGCGACTGGGGAGTCCCTCCTCCATCAGCTACAGCGGTCTGTAACAAATCCTGTGATCTCATTTACACGGGAGAGGCTCTGCTGCGAGGTGTGACAGGTTGGGTGGCAGGAAGTCAGACTTTAAGACACACGTTTTGACTGCCACTGTGCACTGTCAGGTGCCTGTTTGCGTATGTGGTAAGGGTCACCTGAGATCTTCCTGCCTTTTGGAGGGATCGGAGGGACAAGGACCCTGACACCCCTCGGCAACCAGCCAGCCTTCACCTGTCAGGAAAGGGGAGGCTGCCCAACACACAGCTCACTTCAGCTTTGGTTTCAAGAGACCAGTGAGAGGGCAAAGGAGCTGTGTCCACCCTGCATCTCCCTCTCCTCTTCCACTCTGCATAATCCCAGAACCTCACATTTCCTCACATTTCTATCACTTGCCTTCCTCTGGCCTGTGCGTGTCTGACCCCTCTCTGAGCCCATTTAACTCTATTCAGCCTGGCAGAAAACTAATCCCAACAAAAATAACTCCACAAAAACGCTGGGCTGTCTTCTGCTTGGTCAGCGAGCTGAATGAGCTCAGGGAAAGGTCTGAGGAGCACCAGGGCTGGGACAGCACAGCTGGGGTTACAGGAGGAAGACCTCCTCCTCCTCCAAACCGCAGCAAGCCATGACACCGGCATAGTGCCAGGCAGGCTTAGCAGCCTGAACGGGCGGCAGAAAGCAGAAGTCTAGGAGAAGGGCAAGAAGCGTGAGATTTCTGAAACTGCCTCTAGGAAGAGGCAAAGCAAAAAGCACATGAAAGGAGAGTGCTTTACCCTGTACAAAACAACTCTAAAGCACTGTTGACTTAGGGGTGACTTGTTTTCAGACATCTTTTCACTCCGATGAACCTCAAGAGGAGCAACCCACCCTGCAGTATAACACAGGCAACATGCAGGGCCTGGGCTAGAGACCAGGAGGAGGGGCTGTAAGGCAATTTGTGATTGCAAGGGGAGATTTCTGCTCTCGGGGTATAAAGTTACAATTTCCCCATTAACCCTTCCTCAGAGCCGCTTTTCTCAGGACCTAAAGGCCAGCTTCAGATAACATCTAGAAGTCTGCAGAAAGCAGCAGTGCCTCACAGACTGATCACTGACATAGGAATCAGGATTCCTTGCCTACAGACTTATTTCTGCCACTGTTCTCCTGAGACTTCAGCTTAGGCTCTTAACGAGTGTTTCGTGCAAGGAAACTTAACACTTACCTTTCCCTCAGCAGCACCGAGGAATAGTTTGTCTCAGTTTGCAAGGTTACGTTAAAAGTGCTGAATCATAAAATGAAGATTAAAAAAAAAGCTATTGAGAAACCCCACTTCAGTTTAAGTTTTCTACCTTACTTCTTCCTGTCCTGTTAAGTTAGAGAGGAGAACAAAACTCAAATATTGCAACACTCCCCAAAGCGAGAGCCTGCTGTTTACTCGATCAGAGGCCATGGCACCACTGTCCCCAGATACTGATTTAGTTGAACCTTAGCGCAAAGGTCACTGTCACCTCTTACATTCCCCTGCCATTGCATAACGTCTGTGGAGGTCAGTGAAACACGAGGGCTTCTCTTTAGCTACGTTAGCTGAAAAAAAATGCGTAAAATTGATAAGCCTGTTCCAACAGCAAGGAACCTGAAAGGACATTGACTCAACTCAACTTGCAGCTGGATCTAAACGTATGCCAAAAGCAAAGCCTGCTTTGTCTCCAGAGGAAATCACCTGGCTGCAGCTCCTTTGGGGGAGAGGAAAGAGAGAGAACTTTGACCTACAATTCTCAGCTCATGCTATAAATACCTCAAGTAAACTATCAAAGCTGAGATGCCTGCTAAAACTAACACAACAAGGATTTAAAAAAGATAGGTATCTTTCTGAATTGGCCTTTATAAGGTTTAGCTGCTGCTCAGATCATTTCCCAGGTCTTTCGCTTTGTGTCTGTCCGGGTCTACGGAGGACCTGCCAACTTTATAACCCCTGTTTCCCTAGCCTTGGTCTGTCACATACTAAGGGGAACTTCACGCTTAAAAACACCTCCTTATTTGGGCAAAACCAACAGAATGAATTGTTTCCTGACTCAATACAGTGGATACACAAAGCCAACTACCGTTTTTGCTTAGGCATCTGTGGTGACCGCTCTAAAATTAGTGACATACACACCCTAGATCTCTTTCCTGGGAACACTACAGTAAAAAAATGTTTTAAATGTCATAACCCATTAGCTTCCAATACCTAAACAAAAATCTTCAAATACAGCCAGTGCCAAAGGTGGATGCAGGCTCCCACTTTGCTGCAATATATTTAAAAATCCTACTCTGGAGCAAGTGGCAGACCCTCTTCTCAACATGAACTTGCCTGCTGATGAATGCACACAGCCCTCCTTCACAAAGGAAGTTACGCAGAGATACTCGAGAGTCAGGGACTGCACAGAGGTCTTTCAGAACTCCTTAATATACAGTTTAGCAATAAAGCCACAGGGATTAAAAACAAACACTGAATCAAAGAAATACCTCAGAAGTGAAGGGGTAGTTATTGAAAGAGCATGTGGAAGAAAGGACGTGAGCCAGCCCTCGCTTCCGTCACCCACCTGGATGTCCCGGGCGCGCTCGTAAGACTGATAGGCAATTTTCTCCTCCATGCTGGCCAGCTCCTGTTTCAAATTTAGGATCTCATTCTGATGGAGCTCAGTCAGGTCATTTAGCTGCTCTTCTAGTCTTTCACATCTAGAAATGGGATAATAACTTTAATGTGAAGAGGCAGGTAAAATTACACTGGTAACAATAGAGCAATGAACAGCAGAGCTTTTTTCTTTTCTTTTCTTTTCTTTTCGAAAACTGGCGTGCCTACCTCGACCTTTATGACAGTATGCTTTACAAGCAACGCGAGGTCTCCTCCTGAGGAGACAAGGAAATCCTTTCTAATAGGTAAGACAATGTTAATTCTATTTTAAATCAGGGGAAAAAACACACAGAGAGATTAAAAGACATGCCTCAAGTGATGTAAGGAATCAAGGACAGAATTAGGAATAGAATTATTTATTCCCAAGACTTTTGTTTTAACCAGACTAAGCTCCCATCTAACACCACACACTCTTCAGCTTTTTCACCTTCACGGTAGCAGGCATGAAAATGACACTGCAATTAAACGCCACTGACGCCTCCGAGAGCCTGATGGTCTTGCCCGGTCTTGACACGTGAGGCCATACCGATGGCTGTGATTTCTTTATCTCTTGTGAATGATTCAGCTTAACTAGCAAAGATTATCATATTATTTATAATAAGGGCACACCAATCACACTAACCTGTAGGGTTATTTTTCAGTATACTAGTGGTGAACGGATTGGGAACAGTCCGGAGGAAGGGGGTCGCACAAAAGTCTGAGTTGTGACAATTCCAGGAGAGAGAAAGGCCTTTCTCTCAGTGGCAGAGTCTTAAATTAACTTCAGTGATAGTTCCATAATGTTATTTTAGCAGCTTCAAAATGCATTAGGGATAGTCTCCATTTGTACGTACCTCTTCATTTCTGGAATTTCAAGTGCTTCACAAGCAAACCATCTTTGAATATCCTTTTAAAATCAGACAAGTAAACAGACTGCTTCCAACAGGTAAACACACACACACACACACAGATGGATTCAGCAACTATTTCAAGGTTCAGAAATGCCGAGTTAGGTATGATCGATACCAACCTCTTCCTTAAAATTTCCCCGCTAGTTTCTCATTCTTGGTTCATTATGAGTGGTAGCTCTGATGGCAATTTAAGGATGGGTGCAGCTATTGTTGGGGTTTTACCACTCGACTATCTGCTCACGATAGCAGCATGGAAAAAACTTACAGTATTGCCCTTATCATCTGACCCTTGACACTAATAACTGAGAAATCTATAAGGGAATTCAGCATGTAGAGATAATTTCTTGTTTTAAATTCAGTTCCCCTCTACCTCCATATGAATTCAATTTATACAGGTATACACGTGCCTTAGAATACTTATCCATTAACAAGAGTTTAATTACAAGTTCTGCAACTATCGAGAGCAAGAATCCTACTTCTGTGTTTTTCCAAGGTTTCTGGCGCTTCACGAGCTAAACGTTCAGACTCCATAGGCATAAGCTAGCCTTTAGAAACGGGCTGGGGTTTTTGCTTTTAAATGAAGCTTCAGAAAAGACCTTCCGTTTACGTTCGCTGTGCAGTATTCCTTTAAGCTGTCGAGGAGGAGTCAGACATCGCATGACAATTTCCAACAATGACAAACGCGTGTGGTCAACCAGTAGTGAGACTCAGACAACCACCAGCTGACATAGCTCAGCCCGGAAAGGTGCTGAAATAGCTGAGGAAACCAAGACAGGACAGGGCAGCACAAAAAAAAACCGGTTTCCCAGGAACTACGAGCTGCAAATATGGGAAGAGCAATGAGAAGACTGGCTAATGAAGACGGAGCCCAGATATTTAATAATGCCATTTGTTCCCACCCTATTTAAAAAAATAACTTGCCAACAACCAAGAAATCAGACTCTCTCAAAGTCCCAAGGGCAGCACAAATTACATGAAATACATTCAGTTTGTTAATATATTTCAACATTTTCCAGTGGGTTTATTAAGCAAAAAAGGAACTTAAACATTTCAGAAAATATCCCGGTTATGTCTTTTGCCCTCCTCCCGCATAAACACATTTCATAAAACGGCTGTTGCCAGGCAGCTTAAATCCTGTTCTATAACAACAAACAATTACATAACTTCAGTGCTACCTTAATCTACAGGAAACATAAGGAAACCTTCCAAATCCGTATATTTAAGAGTTTAAGCATAACATGACAAATAACAAGCTGGCTCCAACGCCCCTGCCCTGAGTGCAGGGCTACCAGCTCCTTCCACAGCCACCTTCGGCGGCCCAGGAGCCCCCCGCTCGCCCGGCGCCTCCTCCGCCTGCACCCAAGCCTCGCCTGCCCTTTCTGCAGGCTCTGCTGCCGAGTTAGGCAAACGCCCAGTGCGGTTATTTACAAGGAATCAGACTTGTTTTTGAAATTGCACTCCTCTGTTCGTCTCCTTTGCACTCCTTGCCCTATTATCCACAATTCAGAGAACCCCTCCTTTTCCCCCTGCTGCTTTGTACTGCTGTTCTAATACAAAAAGCTAAGATGGGTTCATGCGGCTTACAGGCCCAGAAGCCAGCATTTTCCAAAGGAAGGATGGTTCAGATTTAATTCAGAGGTATTACAAAAAGAAAAGCAGTAAGACACTTGTCAAGAGGGTTAAGACTTAACTCACACTTCCCTCTCCAACATATGACTGGCAGCATCTATGCAAAAGACTAAAACTACCTGCGAAAAGGTAGTTGAGCAGTGCCTCAACTGATCAAATCCCACTCTATTTCAGGTACTGAAAATCCCTCATCAGAGTCCAAGAATTATCTTTTCACTAGCTAAAATGTGAAATTTCCCCTTAAAATTACTAGCGTCTGGATTAACAAGCTATAGCACAGAAGCTTTTCCATGTAACGGACTAGTGGACAATTGCCACGAGTGTCTCATCATCAGAGATGTCCACCACATGAGAACTGCAAGACAGCCAGTACGCTGTCGGGGCGCTCGCGTGAAGTCACGGATACAGAAGCACTTAACGCAGAAAAGTGCTAGATTTTCGCCCGTTTGCTGAGGCTCGCTATTTGGGAGTCACGGAGCTGACTTGAAAAAGGCCAAGAAAAACAATAACGGCAGTATCATTTCTTAGGAGCTCTGAGGTATTTTAAAGGAAGAGCTGCAAAACGTGAGGCTAATACAGCATATGTAAGGGGGAGAGATGACGATGAAGCCATTTTATGCACTCAGCGAGCGCTCTGGCAAGTGAAGAAACTGCCCAAACTGATGCTAGAAGATCTTTACAGTACACGGCGAACTGAGATTAATACTTCTCTCTCCAAACACACCTCCCAAGACGGACTTTTCTCTCTTTTTAATAACTACTTCATACAGAATCTCATCTTGTTTTTACTTCTGTCATCCAAATATGTTTTTATGCTACTGCACGCATTGCCCTAAATAGTGCAGCAATAGCTAAAAGCAGTAGTATCTATTTGCAATATGCTCCAAGTCTTCCATCTAGGTGGTACACAAGGGACAGAGCTCGCTCTCTGTGTCAGTATTTACGTTGTCCTTTTGGCTCCAAAGCCTTCCCCGGCGAAAGGAAACAGCTTTGCAGGAATGTTTTGATGCTTTATACCTGCCTGAGGATCCTTCTGAGTAAACGTGCAGCTTTCATTGCCCTGGCGTACTGCAGAAAGGCTTGTTCAACCATTCTGAACCTCAAAAGTTTAGTGCGTTTAATCTGTTCAAAAAAATAATGAGGACAGAAAGAAGCCCAACAGTTAGACTACAGCAAAAATCAGTTAAATGAAAGCACAAGCTTCTAGCATTTTGGCTGATGGATTTCTCCAGACAGGAACGTGGGAGATCTAAACGCGCTTTCCAAGGATGCTGGGTTTGGGAAAAAACCCAAGCCCTCAGACTGGCGGCATTTCAAATATGTGAGCTCATGATTTCACTGTGTACAAACAGGTTCCTAAAGGGACAAGAAACATGAAAATACTCAGCAGGAACTTTATTTAGGTCTCAACAGCACAGAAAGTCCCTGCTCAAATCAGTAAACAACTGCCACCTTCCAACTGATGAGATAAGCAAGGGGCTATTTCCGTCTGCTCCACGCGCAGAAGCAGCCCAAGGACCGCGACGGCCGGGCCAGGCTCTTCCCTCCCGATGACTCAGCCCAGAGGGGAGGTGAGGTGCTCTGGGGCAGGTAGCAGAGCCCTCCGCGGCCTCGCCGGGTGCCACGGGGCCAGCCGGGCACCCCGCAGCCTGGCCGAGACCAGACGGGAACCGGAACCGGAGCGACCGCACCAGCGACTCCCTGCCCCAGAGCGAGGCAACAGCAGAGCTACCTACGCCGCCTGAGTAGGTCACGGAAAACCTGCAGGGCAAGTCATGGTTGATAAACAGAAACTAAGTCAACACACAAGGGAAAAATATTAGAACCTGCAGAAGGGTAGAAAACCTGAGAAAGAGGAAACGGACCAAGACAGAGCGAGGAAACAGCCTGCAGCCTGCTTTCTGCCAGCTGCCAGGTACAGCAGGCATACTCAGTGCTCCCTGCAAGCGAAGGCTTCTCTAAAATACTTCCTTTTTTAAACTCTAACTGCACACAGCGCTCGTTTTTGAAAGCCTCCCAGAAATAGAACACGGTTATGAGGTATTTATAGCTTTTAAAGGCCAGTTATGATTAATTTGAATCCCAAGCCTCCCAGCTTCAAAGCACAATCTCCACTCCTGTCTTTGTATTTCTTTGTGAAGAGAACTAGAGAGGAGACCAGGTCGCTAGTCAGAGGACCAGGTGCCAGCCTTCCCGGCCAAGGCAGCGGCCTCCTCTGCCACCCTGGACATAGCACTTAACCTCTCTGCCTCAGTTTCCAGATCTCAGGGTGATGCTAGCTTTTAACTTCATGAAGCTGTAAAATACAAAAGCCAACAATCAGCAATCTAGACTTCTACAATGAGGTATTTGTCTCGCTGTGATTAATCCACGAGCTCCTTGCGGATCATGCAGTTACCTGCTCGTCTCTGAAAACCTGTAGAGACAAGGGCACTCAGCGTGGTTTAACTAGTCGTCTTTGAAGGGCACACCTTTAATTAATTTACATCAACTTTGCAAAGAGTAGGTCTAAGTCACTATCTTTTTTCCACTTTCATAGATCGAATGCAGATCCTCCCGGGGGGCTTTTTACGCCAGGCTGCCTTGAGTAGTGGTTAGGCTCTGGACTTGCCTGATGGGGAGCAGTCAGTGCAAGTTAATGGTGCATGACATGCCTTTACACTGGAGGAGAGCGAGGACCCACGTGAACCTCGCTAAATGGTTTCAGGGAACAACTGGCCAGTTTAGCTGACAACACATATCAAGCCCCAAAGCCTTCCATTGTATTTTCGGGATGCTCCTTCACCTGTATTGTGCTTGCATATAGCGTTCCTTCATGCATACGCGTGCACCCAGCGTGCTGCGCGTCAAACAACAACCTACGTAGCAGCGAACAGGATCCCTCCCTGCTGGGGAGCAGAGGATCAATTCCACATCGCTTCACTTTGTGACTTCACGGCAACGAAGTACGAGAAACTAAAGCTACCGTGCAGGGCTCCGGTGTCAGTCAAACGGCTGACTGTTGCAAAGCGCGGTTAGAAAATGATGTTGGTCTGGCTTTGTCAACCCAGGTTTGCAAAATACACGGAAAGCTTGCTGTTTCTACAAGATCCTCGTATACTAAGCCTTTTCAAATATTTTTTCAGTAATCTGGCACCAGCACGTCTAAAAAGCTGTAGGGCCGCTCTGTCTAGTACTGTGTAAACCAACACAGCACGTGGCATGCGGTACATGGGAAGGCCTGCCCCCAGCACCAAGCCGCTGTGCTGAGCCTCACAAGCTGTGTTGCACAGCCTCCTCTAAGTGATAAAGGCCATAAGCAAACTCTTTACAAAAGCCTGCTGACCTCCACCAGAATAAAGAGTTGGGGCCTTTGTATTTTTTATTTAAAGTTTTGAACACGCAGTTTAAGAATCGCACTGAATTCAGACTGTGTCGTCCTGAACAGCTGGCAGAAAGCCAGTCCTGTAACGCTCCCCTGTGAGGGGAGTCGAGGGACGAGCCTTTGCTCCCAGCGTCTGACGGGTGGTTTGGTGGGTAGGACATAACGTGTTCTGCTGGGCTGCTGCTCGGCTCCGAAAGCTCGGCGTGCCCAGAGCTTTCATAACCAACATGGAACGGGAAAGAAAAGGGTTTCCCTGAGGACTTTTCCCTCTTCTTGGGGTGTGCGGGGGGAGCCTCCGGTTGGTTGCAGGAGATGGCTGCTATTCTGCTTGGTTACCTCTCTGAAGCTTACAGACCATCACAGTCTTCCCCTTCCCTCCCAGACGAGGGACTGGTAGTACTGCAGCAGCTCCACCACCTTTCCATTCCTCGCAGTGAGGGGAAGACTGATCAAAACATGGGGTTATCCACTTCCACAGCCACATTTCCTCTATGACAAGGACACCACTGGTAGCTAGCATTTAACTTCACTTCATTAAACTCTTATCATTCTGGGATAGCGAGGAGAAGAGCAGGGCTCATCCTGGTTTTGGTACACTGGCAGGAGGACGTCTTTGGGGAAAGCCCTGACAAAGCGGGATATTTTGGCTCTGCTAGATGTGGATCTGAGGGTTGGAGGAGGCAGAGTTAAGATACTGTCTGCATGTACCCTCCTGTCTCCTGCTGTGCCCCAGACCTTTGCAGGCTATTTTCCAGGGAAAAGCAGGGCTTGGGTAACAGTAACTGCATCAATGTACTCCTTGTCCTTTGGGACATTTTTTTAAACCTCTTTGGCTTGCCCTTTTACCTAGGAAAGGCTATGAAATAACTTCTTTCTTTGTTACTTCTTTCCTGGGCAGAAAGGGAGTTGAGCAGTGGGATAACAGCATTTAAAAGACAAAGTTAGGAAGGTGAAATCCTGAGAACACTGAGGAGCTTCACATCTGAATCAGGCTGCTGGGAATAGCCTGCTGACTATCAAGAGCTCTGGTGCTCTACAACTCGCAGTTTTAACATGGAAACTAAGTAAAAAAGTACTTACCTGTACCGCTCCTCTTGCAGAGTCTGCATTATTAATGAGTAATCCCTCTGATAACGAACCTTAAGGTCCTCAAATGATTCTTCCAGTCTTGCCTGCGTCTCTCGAATTTCTTGAATCTCATGTAGTATTGCATCAAACCCTGAGCTCTGCATATCCAGAGTGTTTGTTTTGGAGCTAGAAGCTCCCACAGGGCCCCCTGTGGTGCTGTTGGCTCCCACTGAGCCCGACGTGGCACTGGAGCAATCCTCTTCACTGCCATATTTTGGGCTTGACTGAAAGTTCTGAAGAACACCTAGAGCCTTGCCTCCCGTCCCATCTTCCTGGCCTTCTTCTAAGGAATCTTTCAGATTAGCAATATTGTCTGCACTCCCAAACTTGTTCCTTATGAGGGAGGCAATCTCCCGAGGTTTGGAAACCACAGCTCCTGCTGCTGAATGCGTGGCTTGGGAGAAACTGGAAAGCCCACCTTTAACACTGTCTACTACACCCTCGCTGAAGCCAGTGACTTTTGCTCCAACATCCTTCAAACCCTGATGCATATCCCTGAAGACATCCTTTGGTTGCCGAGGGATCCCATTCTGTTCAATCTCTCGCAGCTTTCGATGGTAATGTTCTAGTTTCTTCTGCAGCTGTGAGATGGTCTGGGCTGACTTCTGATTTTTCTTCTCAAACACTTGCTTGATGCGGGCGCTCTGCTGCTTGTCAGCATTGTTAGCCAGTTTCAGATACTCCGCCACATTGTTATCACGGGCTGTTTGTTCGATTTTGATCTGCTCAGTCAACTTCAGTATCTTCTGCTGCAGGTGAGTGATGGCCACTTTTGTACGCTGAGGGTCTGGGGTCCCATCAATTGAGTCTGCATTGATGCTGCCATCAGTGCTTGAGGCCACTGCGCTAGAGGTCTGGGCTAGGCTGCTGACTTCCAGTCGCTCGATCTAGGCAAGGAGAGACACAAGTATAAGCACAAACCACCAGCTTTGCTAGCGTAAAGATGTCCTTTCTTGTACTGACCAACTTGCCAAGTGGATGTCTATCTGCAAAAGTACACCTTTGCTCAGCTGGTCAGGGTACAGCATCAATAAACTCTTATCCTCAACATGAAAAACTCGAGCTTCGCATGCTTTACAGGCATCTCGTAAAAGCTAAGAAAAAAGCAAAACCCCAAACGCGTAAGCCAACGCGTTGGCCTTAAACAAGTAAAAACTGAAGCACAAAGGAAGACAGGGAGCCCAGGTTTGAGAGGCTGAGTTCTGGGAAGTTTTGATAGATGACCATCACCTCAAACAGCAGTGAGTAAAAAGGTAAAGAAAAGATAGCTGTGAAAGCAGAAAGTTACGTATACCAAGTGTCACATAATAAACTGAAGTAATTCCCCGTGTTTCGTTTATTTATATGAAAGCAACAAAAGAATGAAACTTACCAGAAAACAACCAGTTAGGTCAGCGATTAACACAGAAAGAAGCAGACCCCAGAGCTCTGAAAACAAGCCCTACCGCTGGCTACAGGCCTGCAGCGCGTGCTGCTGGCAATCAACGGCGGGAGCAGGACCCTCCACATGGAGGGAACAAGTTTCAGAGTACACGGTCCGTTTTAGCAAAAAACGGACAAGCCCCCAAACCCACTCCAGCTTGCTACAAATGCACCCTATTTAGTAACCAAAATAAACTGTGAAGTTTTTTGTCCGCTCAGAAGGAAGAATCACGCGCGTTCAGCTGACCGCAGCGCTTCTCCTCAGCCTAGACTCGCGCGTAGTCCCGCCAAGACCGGAGCACCGGCGTTTCAACAGGAGCTCAACCGACGGGGAGAGGGAGCGACCGAAGCGCTGCAGAAAGCTCCGGCAAGCCCGCCGAGTCCCGACTGCGAGGGGCGGTTTCTTAAAGCACGTTTGCTAGCAAAGGGCAAAGGAGAGCTCCTCGGGCCAGGCGGACACCCGCCCCCGCCGCGGCCGGGGCCCCGCGCGTGGGTCCGGCCCCCGGGACCGCGCGTGGGTCCGGCCGCACCTTGTCCCGGCGGGGCAGCAGCGCCCGCTCCCCGCGCATCGCTCCCGGCCGCCCGCATGGCTCCGCCGCCGCCGCCCGCCCCACCTGGGCCCCGCCGCCGCCCGGCCCGGCCCCCAGCGGCCCCCAGGCGGAGCGCAGCGCCCGCCCCGCTCCGCCCCCCGCCGGCACCCACTCCTTCCCTTGGAGGAGGAGGAGGAGGACAGCGGCCTTTCTGGGCCCTGTTTACTTTCAGGGCTTGATCACTGAAAAGCCCCTTTCACTACTGTTTCCACATCATGTCGCCCCCAGCTTCTCATGCACGATATTGCTGTTTACAGTGCTTAGCAATATTTTGAAAGGTAAAGTTTAAACATGATTCCTGACACTATTTCCATTTATGAAAAAAATAAGCGCATATACACATCTAACTATCTATGTGTATACATATGTAATCTGTTTCAATCGGTTTAAATCCGTGCAAAGCCAAACACACGCTTCGGCTTTGACAGCAGCAGAGAACAGTCCTATCAAACGCTGGATAAGCAGGCTGCAACTCCGGCCTCGTGCGTTTACCAAGTACATTACTATGGTACACGTTTCTTCCCCCCCGGGACCAGCAGCTTGATTTAAACACTGGAAAGCATCCCAGACTATTCTATTTAAACAATTATCAGTCAATTCGTGGCTTACTCTCCAAATGAGGAACACCTTTCCATATTTGTCTTACGAATACAAACTTCACTAAGCAGAAAATACTACTAGAATTAACTGCATCCCTCTCTAGTTTCAGCATTCCGTATTTATGATTCGTTCCAACACAACTAATACGCTGCAGCAGGCAGGCAACGCCGTCCCGCGCGGCAGCCAGGCCGGCTGGCGCGGAGCAGGGTCAGCACGACCACTCGCCAGGAGCTGAGCCCAGAGGTTCTCCGCTTACTGCCCCCTCAGAAGGAAAACCTGTCTGACGTGCCGAAGACAAATGGTTTGTTTTTCTAGAGAAGATCGGTTGCTGGAAACCACTGAATATCAGTTTTCAGTTTGCAGTGACTGCAGAAGTATCAGCTACGCTCTGAGGCTGCTTTAATTGTAGAAACTCCGGATCTCTGGATAGATTAATGGAAAAACAGTGCTGAGAGTTTGTATTAATCGGTGCGACTGACAGTAAGCAGGACACTAGCACTGCACAGGGAACCTTCGGTCTCTGAGAGCTAGGGATACGCGTATTTGAGGGTCACATACAATCAGTGAGACATCGCTTCTTGGAATTTGTAATTTTACTAAGATTCTCCTAGGATTGTCACAGATTTGATTTCTACATA
The DNA here is from genome assembly GCF_040807025.1 of Struthio camelus. Taxonomy (NCBI): domain Eukaryota; kingdom Metazoa; phylum Chordata; class Aves; order Struthioniformes; family Struthionidae; genus Struthio; species Struthio camelus. The sequence continues at coordinate 640,043 of NC_090955.1, read as the reverse complement.
CGGTCTAGAAGGAAACAAAGATGCTGCGTTCACAGGGCGTGCCCGAGCGTCAACCGGTTCCCCAGGCGCGAGAGCTCAGCTCCGCGTCAACAGACCCTCTCTGTGCAATAACGCGCAGCCTAGCCCCCAACTTCTCCGTCCACAACACGGCACAGGGCGCAGGCTCTCTTCTATTCAGCACGCTGATACGTTCTTACTGTTTCTCTTAATTGCCTTACAAAACAAGCTGGCTTCTCAAAACACACTCTATCGATCCATTTGTAAAGATTTATATCCACTGAGGGAGAAGGAAGCTTTAGGATTAATGGCAGATGAAAAAATAGAAAGAACGCATCATTTGAGTGTAAATTTTTCAGAAAGTAATTTGAAATGGCTCAGTTTTTTTCATAAATAAATACTTTTGTACCTGACAGAGGTAAGGGAGAGAAAGAGCGGGACCGGTGCAGCGTCCCAGAGCCAAGCAGAAGGTTGACCCTGACCCTGCTGGCTCCGAGCTCTTCCACAGCACAGCTTCGCCCCGGCTGAAAGTTGCATGTTTCAGGGCAGTGGAACAAATGGGACTTCAACATTACTTCGCCAAAAAAAAAAAATATATATATATATTTTTCTATAGGCTTAATTTATTACAAGTTGGGTTTAACTGGGCGGAAGGGATGATTACCATAAATTATACTAATAGGCACTTCTCTTACCAGTTGCGCTCATCAGAGAACATAACAGTGAAATGTGAGGACAGGTTTGCTTCCTCTTCTCCCCTTTTCAAGCCAACTGACTTCAGCAAACCTCCCCAGGTTATTTTCCTGTATCTGCGAGAGAACGCAAACCAGAATAGCTACGGCAGAATAAGCCATCTTGGGATAATTCTTTTTGAATTACCAGCTGTGTGGACGTTATTCTGGAATGACAGGAACGCTTTTTTTTCCAATTAAAAAGCGAATGACTGTAAAGAGGGCTTTTCTGGAGCAGAACTAACATCTTTTAAGTAATTTCTCTATATTGACAAGGCCCTAGAAAGGGAAGACTCGGCACAGCCTGGGTCCCTCAGAACACCGGGAATGCTGGTGACATGGTATTGATTTACGATGACTGGCCATCTGTCCTGAAGAGATGCTGGTAAACGAAATACAAATGCAATGCTCAATGTGTGCATAAAAATAGGAATTACAATTCAATTAGTCAAATCTCTCTCAGAATACAATTTTCCAGCATACTGAGTCACTTCAAACGGAGGCCTGCATTGACCTCCTACCAGAAGGTATACTGAAAGCTGCTCTGGCGTTCTCCCACGAATCAAACGGCTTCACGTGAGCACCTTATTTCTCCCTCCTCTCCAACATCTTTGGATGCCCTAATGAATTGTGCTTGTTGTCAAATTCCTAACGCTTACATAACTGTCTTTTTTTTATATTGTCCAGTAAAAGTTTTTTTTTAATCTATCTATTTTGCAATACACAACCCATTAGGAACCTAAGCCTTTTGGTTTTGCCGAAGATTATATAAACAGAAGTATTTAAATTTAATGTCTTTCATCTTCTTTAAAAACTACTTTGGTAAACATACATATTAAAAAGCCATTCACAAATAAGATTTTTTTAAAACAAGCAGGGCAGCTGGATTAAGCAGACAGCAGCAGAACTCAGAACAAGTCTAGTTTTAGGAGACCTCTCAGCTCCTGTTTCCTCCTCCCTCATTTGGAGCTTTAAAAGTGTGACTGCAAAGTGTCATGTTACTTGGATTAAAAATATATAGGGCAAGATGAGAAAGGGGAACTGAGAATGACAACTACGGAGAGGAGCCTGGATGCTAGGGAGGAGTTGCGGTGACTGGATTAATCATATTTCCCAGTGATTGGGCACTCTCCATAAGCGGTAATGAAAACTAATCACTAAAATATTGAGGAACAAAGTTGGTTTATTTTTTTGCCTGCTGCACTCAAGGCAGTACAGTGACACAATCAGAACAGTCCAGGGGACTCAGAAAGTCCTAAGTTTTGGCTTTCCTGCTTGGGAAGACTCCCTGTTACTGAGTCACTAGCGCACGGAGGACAAGGACGGGCGTGCTGAAGGGGGGCAGACCACGGCGGCTGCTCCCAAACGGAGCAGAAACGACCCACAGAGAGTGCAGCCAACAGCGGCACGTCAGGGAGCCGGATGGTCTCCTCGCCTGCGGCGCGCCGGACTGGCGCTCTCCGCTGACAGACGCGAGACAGTTCAGCGGCAGGAGGAGACCTGCGATTACCACCAAAGGTGAGCGGGAGGGAAGCAGAGACCACCGCCGGCGTTCGCCCCGCGCGCCCTCTCTGTCCCTTACAACTAGGAACTAAACGTTCAGTTCAGACAATCGCTTTCTGCCTCTCCTGACTCCTTACAGTTTCAGCGGGACGCTTGCTGCCCGAATCCGCTGAGCGGCGCCTCTGAGCTCCACCCTGACCGAACATTTTAAGGCACCTTTATATGAAATTTTCAGCACCAAGAAGGTGAGCTTTGGGGAAAAAAAACAACAAACAAAAAAAAACCTACAGGCAAATTCACGCAAGTAAACAAATAAAACAGTAAAAACTAAAAGCTCTTAAAAAGTTTGCAGAGAACCAAAAACAAAACAAAACCAGAGAGTTCTGCAAAGGGACAGCACCACTATAAAAATGGGATTACAATTCTTTTGGAAAATATTTCAGTTGTAAATTGAGCCAATTTCCCACACAAAACACAGTCATATTTTACAAAGAATCGGAAGGTCAGATGTGCCTAGGAGAAAGTTTTGTACCAATAGCCTCCATTTTTGTTGCTTTTGCTACTTCTAATGAGCTTTTAAAAACACTTCAACAAAAGGGACAGATACTCTGTGATTCCCATTCCCGCAAACCTGGAAGAACTGCATAGAGAAATGCTAAGATGTCAGATTATTTTTAGTACTACATCTGATGCAAACCAGTGAAACTGATATTAGTCAGACACCTACTGCCCAACAGGCTAAGCCATTTCATCACCATTTAAAAGTAATTTTAAAGTAACTTTAGAAACAAGGAAGCACTGATGTTTTTCAGCAAAATCGAAAGAAAGAAGGGGTAGGAACTCCTGACTTTTTTAATACACGACATTTTCAGAAAGTCCGTGAAGTCTATGATCCTACAGCAGCCAGTTTTGGAGTGGTCTTGCATGAAAGGGTCAGTCTCATCTGCCGAGGGGAATTACCACTTCTGTTACTGGAGAACGTTTTCTCTCGCACTTGGATCAGGTTTGGTCAGAGACACCTCTGCAATGCTGTGCACGTACTGCTGTAAGGTGCTCCCTTCTTCACTGAGGCTGAACACGGTCTACTGCTGATGGAGAAACCACATGCTGGAGAAAAGGAGATTTTTTTACGTGTGACCTGCTATAAACCACAGCCATGAACGGACCTTGGAAAATTCTCATGTACCTCTGTCAATGTAAAAGACTGTATATTATTTTTCCTTCTAAGAGCAGAAAGATGGCAAACTATACTAAGTACAAGACTTGAAAAAAGGACATCTTGATACTGTTCAGGATCAAGTCCCTTTCAATTCAAGGAATTCTGTGAGTACAAAGATACCTATAGAGGAGGGGCTTGAGATTACTTATAACGCATGATTCTCAAATTTAGCGTTAATTTTCTTGTTTCCATCCCAACATTTTCTAGCTAACATTTCTTATTTTGATGAGGTAAAGGTGGCTTAAGGAGAATAGCTTACATAGCTTTAACGCAGAAGTGACTTAAAGAGTAGTAGACAAATATTTATTCAACAAAGCACGTGGCAGATGAAGCAGAATCAGTCTTTTCAGTGGGGGCTACAGTTTCCACTGAATCAGTACTGAACCCAAAATTCACGTTAGTTCCTGGAGTCCCGCACGTCAAGAAGAGCCGTCTTTCTAAAGAGGTATGAAACCGAAAGCCTGACAACCTACGGCTGTAGAAAAATCTGGATGCAGGGACAGAGGTGTTAACCTCAATGTCTCGTACTAAATCCATTTCAGGTAATTATGCTGTAATTTCTCATTTGTCCCTGCATTCTTCCTCATTTCCCTCTACTTCAGTATTTGCAGAATGCAGAGATGACCTCGGTATGATTGTGTATCTGCATTAAATCATCTAACTGCACATGTTCACATGGAGCTCTGCACAGAATGCCTGCGGGTACAGCAAGGAGATATTTAAATATCAGGAATTACTAAGAGGTCAGCATATACAATTAAATGTAATCGGTAATCAACAGACAGAAGTCATCACCCAGCATGAAACTTGCAGCACATGAGTCTTTAAACAATGTTTGAATCAAGGTTTTAGCATCCCTACTGTCACACGAATGGACAGTGCACACGTAATGCCCTTACAGGATACGATAAAAACATAGCATATCGCAAAACTTACTGTGGGTCCCAGAGTAAGCAAAAATAATTACACAAAAATACTCTGCCTCATCCACTTTGGTAGTGCAATAAGCTCTTCATGACCTACAGTTTAGATGGCTTTTTTTAATACACTTTGCTTCTTGAAGAATATCATATTTGTAGGTACGTCTATAAAGATGAAAACTTTGACCTGCAACCCATTTAGTCTGTCTGGAACAACACTCCCGTACATTTGCTATTACCAACCCTTTGGTTTTCTATTCTTTTCAAAATGTACATTTATATCATTGCAAATCCTGGGTCCCAAAGGCCTCATAATCCAGATGCAATAGCAGATGTAAGGGAGAAGATCTCTATTCATTCACCTCTAGATTAAACATAGACAGAAGATCCAAATACTGCTGTACTGAAGCGCTCCTAAAAACACAGTAGTGCGCGCGGACGTGGAGGACTGTAGCCTTCCACCTTCCCTCTGCGAATGCCTCGTGCAGCACGTGCGCTCCTCCACTATCTAACGTAGGTTAGGGCAGCACCTGCCTTGGCTTCATTGCCAAAAAGAATACAAAATAAAAACAGAGAACAGGTCCAGTGCAGTTTCTCATGCCACACTCCGCACAGTCATCCCGCAAAATTTTATTGCCTGATTGAATCCTCAGAAGCTATAGCAGCTTTGCAGTTTAACAGGCTCCACTCCTGACCCGCAGAAATCTGCTGGCTCTCACTGCCCAGCAACTGTTTTGAGCAGTCCCTATTACACTCCTCAATCCAGATCAAAAGCAAAACTGGCCAAATAAAACATATGAACAGATGGACAGCCCAAGAAAGCATTGCTGGGTATTTTTAATACTGCAGCTAGTCAGATAGATTTTAATTGGGGCTTGTAAAAGAAATAAACAATCTTTGCCTGTGGGCAATTAACCCTCAAGATGGTGGGAAGATCATCCTTGCTATGAAAAAAATACAGTGAGAAAACAAAAATGACCCTGGAAAAAATTACTTCCAGTACGGTTCTTTTGCCTGCCTAAGAGAACAGCTCTATAGAGCGAGGCACCAACACTGCTAACACCAAGAGGAAATGTCTCTGTAACTTACGCATAGAAATTAAATAACCATAAGTGATGATTACTAAGACATTTGTGCAGGCACGTTACATCTCCCAAGGAAAAGCGAGCCAGATGTTTCTCAACATTCCTGCATGGCCAGCAACATCCTCACTCTGCAGAAAGGGGAAGAGAAGGCAGACAAATAACAAGGGACGGAAAGGCTACTGGGCAACAGAGCAACATTTTTCAGTATGCTTGAGACCTGTGCACGATTTAACGTTCACTTCTTTCAGTGGCAGTGCCATGTTAAGCAGCTCCTTGCTCAGCTTTGCACTGGCACAAGGAGGGGACAGGAAGAACAACTGCTTGCGGGGCTGAGCGGTGAACTAACCTGGGCACTGGCCCGTGTTAAGAATAGCTCAGAAATACAGAACTTGGAGATATTTTTATTCTCAATGAGCTCCCACACCTGGTTTACCATACGGCTCCACAAGCAGCCTACCAGCAGGGCTGCAGGAACCCTGCAGGAGGGAAAAAATGATCAGGGGCTGCTTGAGTTGGCTCTGGTGCCAAGAGAAACGTGCATGGAGCTACGGCCTGAGGCGCACATACTCTGACCCTACCGCGTTGTACCTGGCAAAGCCAGCGGCAGCGCGGCTCTCCCATGGGCTCATCGCCTAATTCAGTACAAAATGAAGACGTGACTTCACTTGCTGGTTTAAGTGGAAGGAATAGTTTAGCTATAAAGCGACCAGTTACATTTTCCTCATATTTGCAAGCTGCAAAAAATCCCAGAAGGGGACCAATAATTCAACTTTACAAACTGCTGGGGGGTGCAGGGGGAAGAGGCTGTTGAAGATGGCTGCTGCCGGCGCCGCTTTGCTTGCTGGAACAGAAGCAGTTGTGTGTGGTGTCCGTCACAGCCAACTTAACTCATTCCACAGTGAAACTTCAGAAAATCTCCGCTAGTATCATAATATAACCGCTGATCAGGGGTATTCCCTGGAGCACTGCGTTTGCGGTCCTTACAGAGCTTGCCTCTAGATTTTCCCACTTTTTGAATCCACCTGCCTGGGGCCCTGTGCCTCTCCGGGAGCAAATGCTATCACCTGTTAACTGAAGCTACAGAACTGACTTACGCCTTTCCCAGCTGTGGTTAACACACGTGCCTCCCTGACTGCCCATCAGTCAGGAGCGAGTGGGCTGGGACAAAATCACCACGGAACATGTTCCCTCAGGCAGGGTGGAGACGCACAGGATGAGGTATCAACTCTGCCCTCAACTATTTACACCCAAAAGAAAGACGGAAATGTGACGTAACACAGTAGAATATATCCCTGAAGATAATGTCCAGGTATCTTTTAACTCTTTTTAAAAATTTAGTTACTTCCAAAGACCTCACCTTCTTGGTCTCAAACACACTGCTTCTGAAAGCCTCCTTGAGCGCGGAGGAGTAAGGCTTAGTGGTCCTGGCCAGCAATGGTTCTCCAAAGCTACAGAGTAGTCAAGAAGAAAATCAGCTGTGCAAGTTGAATGAATGCGACAGTAATGCCAGCACTATGGGTAAGGCACATCCAAGGGAATGAATCAGATAATCTGAATGGAAAAACAGGAAGGAATTCAATTATATGCGAGGGCCTGCAGGAACCTGATTTTTTGAGGTGAAAGAGGATGACGCAGTAAAAGATATGGCCAGAGTACACTCACAGATGCTTATTTTAGCAGCTACAGATTTTTAATCAGGAGAGATTGCCAATCAGGCCAGAAATTACAATAATAAGGACAGGAAATGAGGTAACGCTGAATAAAATTTAAGTACAGGGATTGGGAGGAGAGGGTGGATCCGGAAACAGGTTTATACAAGCTTTTATCAGAAAACGGCTATGTAAAATGACAGGGTTTTTTACTCATTCTGGTTTCCCCAGTATGTCCAAATCACATCTCATTAACTTAGAGACAAAAAGACTGTAAACACTTCCCAGAGAGTACGGTTCATTTTCTTCATGCTTCAAGCTGCTATCTGATAAATACAGATTATTATTACATCTTGCATATTCATTAGTAAAGAAGAGAGTTGAATTTTCAGATAGCAAGTTAAATCGGACTTGCAAAGTGACTGAGCAAACTGGATCTGGAATCTGAGAGAGCAAATATTCATCTTCATAAGACTGTTTCTACACGATCACTCTGCGCAGAATAACCACGCTTGAAAAATTCCCTTCCTTTTTCAGAAGATTTTTCTCTGTTGAAATTTAACGTGCAAGTCATCTCCAAGTAGTTTAAAGAGCTCACGTGTATGAGGTCAACTACATTTCTATGCTTCCTTTTATTTATTTTTAGGAATAATATTTTCTGCAGGTCTTTCACAGAGTACAACTGTAACCAAAATCCATCCTGAAACACTATTTCGGAGTTAATGTAATCAACAGTTTATACTAAAAGATAAATATTTCAAAACAGTAGGATTCATGTTTCCTGTGAACATATTTCTTTGTCATTCCTATACATCATTTCTTGATATACTGTTCCTTTTCTAATATAACATACTCTGAGGGCATCAGCTAATATTACATTTGCCAGAAAGCAAAGCAGAGTTGGCCTCAGACGTTCCTTTCCTGTTCGGATGCAGTTTTAGCTCTGGTTTGCTGCTAGCTCTGAATGCTGCAGGGTGCTCCCACGATAGCACCACCTAGAATCGTGAGATTGCTCAAAGTGGCCACGGGAAGACTTCACTCAGCTTGTCAAGAACAGCTGAGGACTGAGGTAGGCAAGGGTAGTCACTGCAGCACAGAGGCCAAGCTGGCCGTGCAGGCCCCCGCTAACCTGCACATGCGTGGCACATGGGCCTTCAGCAACCTGACAGAAGAAAATTTTAAGTAATGAGGCAACCAAGAAAGAATTGGATCCAAGGGATGAGGAATAGCCAGCAGAGTAAGGGAACACGGTAGCTGTCTAGAAATCCATAGCAAACACCATATTAACTAAATACTGAAATCAATACATTGCTTTCAGTCTTCCTGCAGCAACCAAAAAGCTTGATCTGGAACTCCATCTACAGACAAATCTTAATGCTCACACTGCAAGAGGAACCAGTCGCAGCAGCATCTGTACAACACAACGTGAAAAGCTTCTAAAACTATGCTCATGGCCAAACTGCCCCTATCTGACTCAGGGAGCATAGAACATGCTATTATATTCTCACCATTTCTCTTTTCCGCTCTTAGGAGCTGATGTTATGCATGCCAAGATGCAACGTATGTAGATGTATCAAACTGGATGTGGAATATAAATAAAAATCCCTCTTTCTTACTGTCCTCTGCTTTCACGGCTGTCTGCATCACTTCGGCTCTCCTTTTCTAACAGAGCTGTTCCCAAGGGCCACCTGTGTGTCACTTTTACTATGGAGACCGATGAATGCAGTGAGTGACAGCATACCTCCCAGGACAGGGGGTCCAGATCTTCCCAAAGAAAAATGACGAGTCTATTAAATAAATTTGATTAGACATATGTGCTTCAAACACAACAGTAACACTATGCAATTTCTCACCCATATCTTCTGCAGATGATAACAACGCAAGCTAGACAAACATCCCTCCATGGCAAAAGCAAAATGTCTGGATCCTGTATGTCTTTTTTCTTTGAACATTGGAGCCACAATGCACTGGACACCCAACTGCAAGAGCTTGAAGAGAAATATCTCCTATTTTGCATACAAGATCTAGTCTCAAAGCCTTTTTGTCTCTCTTCAATATTTAATGAATGTGGGGGAAACACAGCTTACTGTTAACACAGACTTGCAAAAGGGCGATGCCCAGCTACACTGCTAACAAACCAAAGACAACTACTAATTCATTTCTGAAGGTCACCGACTCCACAGGAAGCGGTACGCTCTTACTCTTTTTTCACCTGGAGTAAAATATGATTCTGCAGTTTGTTTACTTCTTCCTAGACATCTACTTTGCACAGCTGAAATAGCAAAACAAGAGCTCACATTTAAAAAGCCACTGATCCAAATATTTCTCTCTAACCTTGGGGCTGCTTTTACTAGCCCCTTCTCTGATCCTTCTTGTATTATACAAACCAAACCCCAAAACAACAAAAACAACAACAAAACCTAAAGCAACACCACCACATTTGATCTTGTCTCTAGATTGCAACACTCACTCAGACAGGAGCCCTTTTCATAATTCCCACCTTCCAAAGTGAAGAAAAGCTGTTTCAAAATGACCACAGCCGCAGCAGTGCCTGGAGGAGAATGCAGCATTTTCAAGACTAACGCTATAAAACGAGGTCAAGTGCTACTGGAGATTTAAATAAAACAGCCAAGTAAGATGAAGTGATGCCGTTCTGACAACGCTGCACGATCTCCTCACCTTCACAGGCTCACAGAAGTCCCTTTCACAGCACACGCAGGTACAGCAACACCACATAAACATCGCCGCATGGCCATCTGCAGCCCTCGCCCCGGTGCTAGGTACTGCTCGGACAGCCTCCTGCACTGCCTACTCCGCTCCATGCATCTGCGAGACTGGGAGGGCTCTGGGCACTTGCTGTATAAACAGAGCGCCTTTGCCAAAACAAGCATCGCTGTGTGCAGAGCTCCTGCGCTGCCGACGCAAGCGAGCAGTCGCACACAGCTCACGCTCAGGCTGCGCACCTCTCCTTCAGCTGGGAGTACGCGGGTCAGATACAAAAAGGGGTCGGGACTGCTAGCTATAAAACTGTAAGGCTTTCCAACCCACGTTCAACACATGACACTATTTTTAAAACGGCAACTTTGAGGCAAAAAATTGGACCTAACAGACAAATCAGCAGCACATCAACAGAAATGAGATGACATATGCATTCCTGGGCACGCACAAAACAATGCATAGCAGGACATAAATCCATATATAAAGTGTATGCTGTCTTTATATCACCACGGAAACACTGCTATTTAAAAAATCACTAAATAAAACGTTCAAAAGACTAACGTGCTCTCCTGTGAGGCTCAAATTAAATAGTAATTGTCATGTCAGGACTCAAACACAGAACTGAGAGCCAGGAAAAGCATTTTAAGCATGGGCTGTCGTTGGTGCAAGAAGAAACCTCACTACCTCTTAAGCATTACCCTCAACATCCTTGCCGAAGCAGCAGCATCTTACTATCATATTTAGAAGATGTAGAGCACATGTTCATTAATACCATTTGCCACAGTTAGAAACATGGATCCTCCCCCATCAAGCCCTGCTCCAAGCCCTGGACCCTAAGCATCATCTTTTTAACATCATCCTCACCCTTTCTTGGCGGCTTCTCTCCTTGCTCTTCTCCTCCTCACTGATGTTTCCTGTCTGTAGCAGTCAGTGTCCTAGAGATATACCATCTCAAATCTGAGCTATATACAATCTAAGTTGCAGATCTTCAGAACAATTAATTTAGAATACCTCTGCATACAAGGTGCTCCCAAGGCTAAAACTGTAGGAACCACCGAAATAGGAATACCTACCATCGGAGGTAAAAAGGGCCCTTTGAAGTTCCCTAGTGCTTTAGTCATGCAGCGTGTTTGCTGGCCCTTTGAGCCAGATGACTCCTAGAAACTCTGACAGACATTATAGTGGTTGGGTTTGGTGGTTTTTTTTTTTCTTTTAAAACATTTTCTTAATTTGCAGTAATGCACAGGTAGGTACAATTTTGACTTCCTCATATTGCTTTGCAAAGTCCAGTCCCTTCTGCTGTGAAGAAATTTTGCACTGAAATACTAATTTGTAAAATACAAGTTTCAATAATATAGCTGAGGAGTAGACTCTTGGCCAATTGGAAAGAAAGAGAAATTAAAACCTGAAAACGTGTTCTGTAGAACACAGAATCAGAGGAAAAATATCTGAAAAGCATCCTCTTAAATCATACTGGTATCTCAGATGGCATTTCTGGAAAAGCAGAATTAGAATAAAAGAGCAAGTATATTGTAGGGGACAGTCAGAAAAGGAATTGAAAATGAAAACATGACATGGGACAAGAGCAGTGAAGTCTGATGCATGCAGAAGACAAATTACGCTGGTGTGAAGATACAAAAGTGTTTTGTGGACGTTTCTGTCACAGTAGAGACGTTTTCAACCTAAGATCATATTGTTAGTATACAGGCTTCATTCTGAAATAAAGAATAAAGGCCATTAACGGCAAAGGATGAAGGAAAAGGAAAAAAGAAGCTGGCAATCAAAACAGTCGGCGGTGCAATTCTCTTGGACTGGGCTGCACACAGCCACTGAACTGTAATATGCGGAGCCTGTCTTTGGTATAGACCCAGGTTCTGCAGCAGAGGGTTTACGATCATTTTGCCTAGTATGAGCACGCAGCAACAAGTACTGGTGTTGCTGCAGCAGTAACGTCTGCTCCTAATTCCGTTCTGCAATACATTGCTACAAGAGAAGCTGCTTCAAAGCCATTCCTTACGCCCTAGGTCTGCACATCAGGAAAGGAGATCCCAAGAAGCAGCAGTGCAATAACTGGGCAGAAAGGTGCACAGAACTTGAATGAAAATGAAACCAGTGTCATTCATCTAATCAACACACACTGTTAATAAGACCACAATGTGCTGCCATGAAAATGATTGCAAACACAGAAATTACAGAAACTTAATTCAATTGACATTTATATTACAATTTCTCTACAGATATTCTCAGTCAGTGAAGCTTCAACGGTAAGAGAATCTCTAAAAATTGATTTACCTTATTTGGAATATCAGACATTGACAGTCTCTGATCACTAGAAAGCGCAGCTCTAATAAATGATATTCAGAATTTAATATAGCAGAGTTGTTGCAAAGAAAGCTTTTCATTAAAAAAAAAAAAAAAAAAAAGCGTTATTACTTGCTTACCTTGGCCAAATCAGGATCCCACCCCACATCTGCAGAATCTTTAAAGATAACCAATCATCCAGGCCATACAGAGGAGTTTTATAATACTGTATTCCACACTGGTCTGCCAGAAATTTTTTAATTTTATTAGCTGTGTTCCAGACCAACTAGAAGTAAAAGCCAGGCCAAAAGCCATCCACTCTGTTGCAAGAGTCCAGTGAGAAATCTCAGCTAAAAAAAGCCTGTCCAGGCTAAATACATTGCTAAAATATTTTTTCTACTTGTGCAAGTTTAGAACATGCAATAGCTTTTGAACCCCAACCTATGCAACTACAAGAACTTAAGAAGAAATGTCATGATTCACTTTTTCAAGGAACCATTTCACATTCATAGGGCAGATTTAATTCTAGAGAAATCATATTTCTACTGAGAAACCTCCAGATTTCTAATAGATTGTTTTCTATTAATGACAGAGGATCCCATCTAACAGAAGTAAAAGGGAAGGGAGGTGGAATTCCTTGTGCAGAAACAATGTCATTAGCCTTATTTAGAAAATAATTTATGCCAGGTAAAACCTAGCCTGATTCATGTGAATTCTACTGCTAATCAGATAGATTATTTCAGCTTATGAGGCAATAAATAATTCTGTGAAAATACATGAAAATAAGTTCATTATTCTCCTTAATATAACCAGAGAGCCTTCACGAGCTTTACAGAACAATAAAAACAAAAATCAACCTACCAGGCTGCATATCACCTCCATCAAGAGAAATCTGTTTCATTCCTCATTGAAGAGGAATGCATATTTTCTTCGTTGTTAGTTAGATTCCCCAAATGCAGTCACAATGCACTGAGGTTCAATGCTATTAAAAGTAGAGTTCAGTACCCACAAACGAATGCAAGCATCTTAAAACGAACACCAACAGCTCTTCTTCCATGTAAACGTAATTCAAACAGTCCTGGCAAGCTGTCACCTGGCAGCCAGTATCCAGAAGCCTCACTGCAGCAGTGATTTCTGTAACGCTTCCCTACGGATGGTCACGCTGCCTCCCTCGCCTTTGCTCTCCCTAAGCCACGCACGTGGAGGAACACGGCCCACAGTAACTTAACTACCGCAGCAGAAGCCAGACGACTGGATCAAGCCTCTCACTAACGTGGGGGGACGCAAACGTTCCCACGCGCTCAAGCCAAGAGCGGAAAAGCCTAATAACTCAAGGGACGTCGCTGGGAACGTTAGAGAGGGCTCGCTCAGAAGGTGGAAGGCGACGGAAGCGCTGCGTGGCCAAGCCTGCGCGCAGCTCGTGTGCTCCAGAAGCGCCTGTCTGTGCTCCTTCCCTCAGCTCCAGCCGGCGAGTCCTAATTGCATTAGCAGCAAAGGAGGTGCAGTGAAGGGCAGCTCACTTCCTTACTGCAGCATTTCTTTCCTGAAGTTACTTGGTAAAACTGAAACTGTAGGGAGGAGGGATGAACAAAAGGCGGCACATGAATTTTGATGCGGCTTAAAAACTTCTGGAGATTAGATGCTCACATGACCACTGTAATAAGAAGAGAACTCTTTCCAAGACTGCTTGAAACCAAGAAGTTTAGGAAAAAAATAAGTTAGAGGCTAGATCCATGTATTTGGTGAAATGTGAATGTTGCCAACAATTAAATAATGCAAAATATGAAGCAAGAGGCAAAGAAATTGGTGGAAAACTTGAAAATTGATTTGTGAGCATACCTTTGCTGTGTTGTTGCCTAAAACGGTGCTTAGACTGTGAAGGGAAGGTGACTTCCACCCCCCGCTCGCCACAACTCAGGGCATCTCAGGCATGTGAAATCTCTCTCTAGAACACCCCAGGCGCACACCTAACTGACAGGAAAAGAAGTGAGCAGTAGCCAGCTCATCATAGCAACAATTTAAGAGTACACTCTGCAGTAGTAACATTGGGAAAATTACCTTACAGTAATAGTTATAGGAAAGAAAAAAAACCTAGAAGTAGCAGAGGAGTTTAAGAGGCAGAATACAACTAACAAAAGCAAACTGGGCCAGCACCATAGCAGGACATCCTTACTTCTGGCTCCAAGTCTTCACCAGACATAACTAACGAAGACCTCAGGACTGTCTCACCGGAGGCAGCACTGGCTGCCGCTCGGGCACAGAAGCAGGCCAAGGCGATTGTGCGTCTGAGCCTGCACCACTTACCCCCGCAGTGCCACCCCACGCCCTCTGCCAACATCTTCCCGCGAGGACTCGCTTATCTGGAAAGACTTCCTGGAGCGGCACAAACATGATGTGGCTGCAGATCACAGATAACCAAAAATGTTGGGAGCCAGGAGAAAAATAAGAATTAACCCACTCATTGCTGAAAGCAATCCGAAGCCACGCAGCTGAGGAGCGCGCAACCGGAATGTTTGTACTGCAGACGTATTGGCTGTGCTAAGCAGGACTGCAAACGATTCGAAGCCCACAATGCTTTGGGGCAAGTGTAAGAGGAAATCAGATCCACAGTTTACTAACCTATTGCTGTCTTTGTCCTAATTAAAAGCAAGCTTAGGATGCTGCTGTTTGTAAAGCTCGATGGTTCAGGTTTCCAAACTTTTATTGCTCAGTTTTGAGACCACTGCATGTAAACACACAGGAATTCCAGGTCCAACTGACGAGCAGCAAGAGGCAAGCATGAAAAAAGGCATACGCTGAAAACCTGCATGTTAGTGCTAAAGCAATATCCTCGTCAGAACGTGCCATGGCTCAGGCACCTTGTGCAGGAGACATTAGCTTATTCCATTCAATTCAAAGCTATATACTGACAAAATAGAAAAGAAATAGTTGGAGAAACAGGGGCTGGGCTCTGAATTCTGTAAGAGCAAACTGCAAGTCTCAGTAATCTGTGGCAAATGCTTTTTTTTTTTTTTTTTAATCCAGTACTGAACCTAGTCATCAGTTGATTAGGCTCCTGGTTTTGCAATGCTTGTTTAGACAGATGTAGGCTTTATACATTTACAGGTCCTCTTCTTAGTGATTCAGGAAGGAACATTAAGAGGCCAGGCTAGTTTTTGCACATTGTACTTCAGTAAAAGAGAAATTAGTTGGATTATCTCTGTTAACTCTGTCTTTTTGGGTACAGAAAAGCTGCCAGGTTTGTAAAATCACGATCAGCTTTGAATCTTCTGCATCAGGTTCTGTAAAGGAAGGACGATAGGTAAGAGCAGAGATGGAAAGCCAAATGAGTGGTATGAGCCAAGTAATAATGCAGTAGGGAGTACTTGGTATCAGCACATCAAATTACAAACATTAGAGTAGACTTCTAGAAACATCACATGGCCCAATATAGTAGGGAACATAATTTCATACTCAGCCTACTCTCGTGTCAAAGTGATTTGATCTGTTCTTCTGCACCAAGTACAGACAAAACCAATCATCACAGACATTATAAAAGCTAGAAGACACTCAGAGGTAATGGACTCCTTCAACTCCATATACAGACACAAGTGCAGGACAAACACACTCATGCAAAACTGCATACATAAAAAAAATTGCTAAAATTAGGCTAGACCAATAGAAACTCATCAACTTCCAGGTACACAAGGATTCCAACAATACAACTTTTGTTTCTCTACACGTCAGAAAATTTTTCACACTTCAAAATGCAGTTATAAAAAGCAAAAGCTTTGAGTTAGAGTTACGTCAGGGAAAAATTTCCACCTGTGATTGTCCTCAAATGGGGCATTTTAACAGGAACATAGCTCACAAATTCTGAATTTTAACTGTGGAAATCCAGCTGAGGAACCTGCTTCTGCCACTATGTCACTTCCAGTAGTCTCAAGATCATTACTTCAAATAGAGGATCTCTTAGACGTGAACACTGATGTTACATATGGATGACACCACTTGAGCCCTCCTGTCCCCAAAGAAAGTTAAGTTACCCAAGTGTTTGCCCAGAGGTGGTGCAGTCTCCATCCTTGCAGTTATTCAAAGCTGTCTGGACATGACCCTGGGCAACCTTGCTCTAGGTGACCCTGCCTGAGCAGGGGGTTGGACTAGACGATCCCAAAGGTCCCTTCTAACCGCAACCATTCTGTGAACCGTGGACAACTAC
Organism: Struthio camelus; assembly: GCF_040807025.1. NCBI lineage: Eukaryota > Metazoa > Chordata > Aves > Struthioniformes > Struthionidae > Struthio > Struthio camelus. The sequence continues at coordinate 623,722 of NC_090955.1, read as the reverse complement.
ATAGGGGAAAAAACAGATGCAGATGAACAGAGGAAAGCTGACCAGGAGAAGCAGCACCGTTTTCAGGGAAAGGCTACATGACTGCCTCACATACGGCAGGTTCCAGGGAATTAACTAATCAGCAGCAGCAGGCAGGGCTGAAAGGAGACTAGTGAGCGGAAAGCAGAGCGCATATATATGTACATACTAATGAAGGGAGAGAAGTCTGTGCGCACAAGGGCATATGTGAGGGGAAGGAAGGGAGGAGGGAAGCAACGGAACAATCGATTTTTAAAACTGTATGAAACAAAAAGGACTTGCGAGGCAGCCAACGTTTTTTAAACAAGTATGTTTCCTCCAGCAGCTTATGCATGGATGCGTATGTTAGGTTTTTATTTTCTTAAATCATATACTCACAGGAGGGATCACTTTTTCAGTTAGCTCAGTTTCGCCTTCATCACCTACTTTTTGTGCCTGGCTAAAATTGGGGTTGTACAGCATCAATATTTATTCCTACCTTCACTAAACAACATATGAGTGTTTACCAGAATGTGTGTGACCTGTACAGTGCATATGTTAGTCTTATCCACTTGCAGTCATTAAACAGCAAAGTTACTGCAAACTTTGTCATAGTTTTCAATTAACAACTTGTATTTTCTGGTTTGGTTTTTCTGTGGGTTCAGCTTAAGAGGCACACGTCTGCAACTAAGCATGGAGCGCACACACTAAAAACAAAGCTCTTCAAAATCAGCCAGCATTGCCAGATTTCAACTAGGACAGCAAGCTTAACATAAGTCAACTCATTTTGAGAACTTCAAAAAGAGAACATTATCACTGAAGTCCAAAGAATTCATAATTCTACTGATCTGCTTGAAACATAAGAGGCTCAGCTTTCTTCTAACTAAACTAGAATATCCCCCCAGATAAATCCAAAATTGCTGTATTTTTATACAAGCAGTACAAGACACGTGCATTACAGTGCACTTACAAATCATTTCAGTTCCAAAAGACTGTTTAGACAGACAGCCACAGACAGGAACATCCTCATTCAGTTTAACATCTCATCCGAAGCATGGATTCCCCAGGAACACTGATCTTCAGAGACTATCTTACATCTCTTAGTAACACTACAAATTATTCTTGCTATAGGACTTGAATCCATCAAAAATTGTCATCTTTTTCCCTCTTGACTAGCTCATTCCTGAAGGATGGTTCAGTTCTGTGGCCTTTTCTCAGCTGGGTAAATGGGATCCTCAACTTTGGAAGTTGCACTAGATACACAGCTTATCTCTTCAAAATGTTTTCACCTTGGTTTGGGAAGTGCTATGTGATACGATGATAAACAGTAATATTTTCCTATCTTACAACCTCTTCAACTGCTATTATTGATTGGGGCTGCATCATTGATTACTTGCAGGTCCTGGTTTTCTTACTATACTTTTCCTTGCACAAAGGGGTAAAAGGGATATTAGCCAGTCTGTTGCAAATATCAGTTTGATAAAATAGGTGAGAGAAAATAAAAATAGGAAAGACAGAGACACCTCATTTGTTGCATTCGACAAAACTTTTGGACCCATAACTGGATATTCTCTCTCATGATTCAGGAAATCGTTAAGTTTTTTAAAAGCTACTATTATTGCTTTTAAAGCACGAGGGCTGTAGTGCAAAGAGCAACCACCTTCAAAACCTCTGACTTTAAAAACTTATTTGTCAGACTAATAAAAGAGATATTTTAGTATAAAATGATAGAACACAATGATAAAGTCAGAGTTTGTAGTGACAGTTTAAAATGGGGCATACTACCTACTATTTCTCTTTGCAGTTGGTAAAGCAATAAGCCTTCCTATGTAAGCCTAAAGATCTCAAAGTCTACTATCTACCTATCGAGTAGGTAATGGCAACTAATTTTGAAAACATGATCTGATAAGCCACTTCAGTCTAGGCTTGGTGCCCATATTGTAGCTGCTGACAATTTTATAAGCACTTTAAGCTGAACAAGGAAGGTTCTCCACAGGAGGTACTGATGTCTTCCAGTGTCTCAGTGCAGATGGAGACCATGAAATCAGACTTTGGCAAGTAGTAGAAGGAACAAAGGGAGTTTCAAAAGAATGTTATTTAAAAATCTACTTGAATCCTTGCATCTGTTTCAGCAATATGGAATATTAAATATTTAAGAGCTCTCAGAGAATTAGACGTTCACTTCTAAGTTTTGCCCAGCTACAGAAATTGATTATAGTTTAGTTTAAATTGATAGTTTCACTAAATGTCTACAAAACTCCTAAAGATTTATATTTATATCTGAACTTACCAATGCATACTAAAAGGATGTAAGAGCATCTACACAGTAAATTAATTTAAGAAACTTGGTGCAACAAAGTAAACAGGGGGAAAAGTTCAATGGCTTGTTACCATTAAGCCTTCAAAGGAACACAGGTTACTGAAAGCTGAAGGCACAGGATTTGCCTTTATTGACTAGAACTTGATATAGCCAATGAAGAGTTAATAGTCAAACGTGGTTACTCACAGGATCAATAATCTCAGTGATAGGAGAAATCTTGCATAATGCTTTCTGGTTAATCATGTGGTGATTAGTAAACTCCTGCACTGCTGCAAGAGGATCTTATCACAGGTATCTGGGCTTGACCCGTAATAACCCCCAAAACTGAAAGCTGACAGTCTGTTCCCATGCTTATTGCCCAGAGACAAGGGCTGAAGTCCCCTTAACTTTCTTGCTAGCAAATACAAATTACAAAACCACGTGTGATCATAAAAACTGCAATACCATAATGGTGTGGGGTACCATTTGGATCAGAAGCACTTTAATCTAATGCATTATTTAACATTTACCTTCTAATTTAAGCTCCTAGACTTCAAAGTCACTGCACAGAATTGGAGTTCCCCTCCTCTGTACATATTCACTGGGATAAAGTTAGTTTTGACTCTGTTTGTCTTTTATAGATTGCACTCCACAGATGCTCTGAGTAGGACTTGCTTTCCCTGTTACTGTTTGCAGCTTCCTGCTCCACTTTTAACCACCATAAAAAAATCCAAGCCTTCCCTCTCCCACACGCCTTTCCAGAAGTATTCAAAATGTTTCTGCCAGCACTTCATATAAGAAAAAAAAAAAAAAGAGAGAGAGAGAGAGAGGTTAGTCCAAATATTATCTCCTCTAGCATGCCTAGCTGTTTACTGTGTAGAGCTGATATGAAGCGTGGGAGTCTTGGTTGCGTTTTTTATAACTAGTTTAGCACACAATTTCATATACTCTGAATCCCGAGAAAGAGGTTGTAAGGATGCATTTAAAAACTAAAGTACTTCTAAATGCCAGCCTATAGTCCAAGTTATAATTAGCCAGTAGATGGCTCCATGAACTAGGTTAGCAAACTTGAATATGAACATGCAGATCATCCTTTAGGAGACTATCAGAATTAAGGATGTTTTCCAAGGAATCCTCATCACCGCTACATCAAATCAACTTTCCCGCAGGAAGGATGGGAGAACCCTGTAGCAGCCTAACAAATTGCTACTATGACCAGATTTGCCTATACACTTAACACGATGACAAACATTTAGAAAAGGGCTTCTCAATATTCATAACCTAGTGTGGAGATTTAAAAAGTTTTTGCTGTCCTTGCTAAACTTGTATATTCCAGCTGTTCGTGGGACGGTCCAATACCTGACTTGACACAAATTTGTTAGTGCTGCTGAAACGCCACTTTCAGACACTCAGTAGGACTTTAAAGACTTCAGTCCAAAGGACCCACAAAAACGTGCATGCAAAACTACATGCAAAACTGCATTCAATCCATTAAAGGAGGTATTGCTGCAAAAGGAAATTTAGTTGGTGGGTATAAGATAAAGTTAGAAGTTTGCTGGTTTTGAATGGAAAGCACTGTGTGGCTGGATCCTGCTTAGCTGCAGGCTCTGTGGTCAGTCCCTGTTGCCTCCTCAACACGCCTGTTAATGCATTCCTGTGCTCCCTTGAGTAGAAAGGCAAACAGCGCCCATGAGAGAAACATCTGGAGAGCTGAGGCCACATTAGTTCAGCGCTGGCCAGGGTCTGGTCCGGAGGGTCTCCGCCTGGGTCAGCCCTCTGACATTACTGCAGCGGCTCTTCCGCGCTCAGATCCCCTCACGTCACTTCCCAGGGTATCCAACTCACTGCCTCCATATCATCCTATGTATTTTGGTGGGCTCCCAGTACTTCAAATTAAAAAGCACACAAAAATAATAAAGGGCAGCAGAGTACCGTAGGAGATCTCGGCCAAGCACTACGAGCGCAGGTGAGGACGCGAGCCCTCGGTGGTGCGGAGCGGCGCGTCTGACGCTGGCCCAAACTCCTCCCCGGCGGCTGCCCTTACGGCTACAGCTGCCTGAGCAAAGGCAGGAACGGGGACAGGCTGCGACGCCTCTCCGGGAGGGGAAGACAGGTTCACTAACCCTCCGCCTCCAGTCCTCCTGATTTTTCCAGATACAGGCCTTTGTCAGAGAGATCTAGGGCGACCGTCTGCACCTCGACCCCAAGGGGGCAGCGGGGAACTCACAGGCTGCTCTTCCCTCAGGGCCGCATGGGATCGGCCAGGAGGGACAGCAGGCAGAAAACGAAGTTAACACAGGCAGATCCGTAACCCTCAGCAAGAAGGGGCCGTGCTGGGACTTGAGCGTTTTCCCCTCCCGCCGCCGGGGCGGTCGGAGAGAGGCGACGAAGGGACCCGCGGGGCGAGGACGGCGCTGGAAGGAAAGGAGCAGGCTCCCCGGCTCCAGCTGTCCTGACACCAGGCGCTGCTCAGCTTCTCCTCCTCTCTGCTGCGCCGTCGGGGCGATAACCGCCAGCCCAGCGCGAGCCCCCGTCGGGCAGGCGCGCTGCCAGCGCAGCCATCCCCTACCCGTTTGCTGAGGCGCGATCCCGGCCGGCAGAGCCAAGACCCCGCGTTACCTCTGCCTCCCCGGAGCGGCGGCAGCGGCGCGCGGGCCGGCGGTGCCCGCAGGGGCCAGCCCGGGAGCGAGCGTCCCCCGCTCGGCCGCCCACGGCCGCGGGCAAGCTTCCGGCGCCCCGCACGGCCCCCCGCCCCGCATGGCCCCGCACGGCCTCCCGCCCCACATAGCCCCACACAGCCCCGCACGGCCTCCCGCCCCGCATGGCCCCGTACGGCCCCCCATCCCGTATGGTCCCCCCGCCCCGCATGGCCCCGCACGGCCTCCCGCCCCACATAGCCCCACACAGCCCTGCACGGCCTCCCGCCCCGCACAGCCCCCGCCCCGCACGGCCCCACATGGCCTCGCACCTCACATGGCCTCACTCCCCTGCCCCACAGGGCCCGGCTGGCCTTGCACCCCCGCCCCACACGGCCCCATATGGCCTCGCACCCCATACGGCCTCACGCCCCCGTCGGCCTCCTGCCCCCGCCCCGCACAGCCCCACAGGGCCTCCAGCCCCCACCCCACACAGCCCCACAGGGCCTCCCGCCCCACACGGCCCCACATGGCCTCCCGCCCCCGCCCCACACGGCCCCACAGGGCCTCCTGCCCCACACGGCCCCACACGGCCTCCCGCCCCCGCCCCACACGGCCCCACATGGTCTCCCGCCCCACACGGCCCCACACGGCCTCCCGCCCCTGCCCCACACGGCCCCACATGGCCTCCCGCCCCACACGGCCCCAAAGGGCCTCCCGCCCCCACCACACACAGCCCCAGAGGGCCTCCCGCCCTACACGGCCCCAAAGGGCCTCCCGCCCCCACCACACACAGCCCCAGAGGGCCTCCCGCCCTACACGGCCCCACACGGCCCCCCGCCCCCACCACACACAGCCCCAGAGGGCCTCCCGCCCCACACGGTCCCACAGGGCCTCCTGCCCCCACCGCACATGACCCCACAGGGCCTCCTGCCCCACACGGCCTCCCGCCCCCGCCCCACACGGCCCCACACGGCCTCCCGCCCCCGCCCCACACGACCCCACAGGGCCTCCCGCCCCCGCCCCACAGGGCCCCCCCGCCGGCCGCCCCAGGGGCCGCGCGCCCCCGCCGGCCTTTACCCTGCTGCGTGACATTACTCTGGGTCAGCGGAAACCCCGGCCAAGGCGAAGCGCCCGGTCTGCGCAAAGGATCAACTTCCCCAGTAAAGCTGCAACCTAACAACTGCAGAGTTATGAAAACTGCCAGGCAGGCTGGGGGCTGCCTTCCCCGGCGCGGCGCCCCACGCCAGCCGAACCCGCGCCCACGGCGCCCCCTCTACTTTTCAGCCTTTTTTAACCCCACGCTTCCCCTAGTACCAGGGGGCAGAGGCAGGCCGCGCTGCTCCCCTTCGCTTTCATTTCCTTTCAGCAAAATTTCACTTGTCAGCTATCAACTGCATTGGATTTCCAGGTATCAAACGGGTTATTTCTGGCGATCACACTGCTTAGATTTTCAAACTAGCAAATCTCTCCTCCTCTCAGTTTTTTCCTAGTAGAAGATTAGAAAAGAAAAAAAGTGAAACCATCGGTAGGTTCCTTGGAGGTGTAACTTTCACGACGGGGCACTGACGCGCCTCGACGGGCGGCGGGGTCCCCGGCGGCGAGGCCGATCGAGCCGCCGCGTGCCAGCGACGACGGCGAAGACGGCCGCGAGGCGGCGCGTTCGCCTGGGCCCCGGCGGCAGACTGGGACTGAGCGCGATGGATGGGCTCCCGCAGCTCAGCGGGCACAGGATAACTCGTTAACTCAGTAGTACGTCTCAGGTCCTACATTCGTTAAAATGGCCTGGACACGTTGCATTTGGTAGCTCTCCTGCCAGCTCAAAAGTAAAAGATAATCTTGGAACGCGTTCCAGGACTGCTAAAGGAGCTTCAGGCCCACGGTCGTTCACATCTCTAATTCCTGTGCGAAGTAGTACCTTTTTTTAAATTGTTTCTGAATGCTCTTCTGCCATGAAAGTAGACCAACACCTAGAAGTCATAAAGCTGAAAATCTGAAGCTACTGGATATCTCAGGATCTACCAAAATTGTAACAGCAGAAAAGCTAATGAAACTCACTGATATCAGCACACAACATTCAGCAAGCCCACCTGCCAGACTCACATAGTATGATTTATGAAGTAAACTCTTGACCGAGATACGTTGTCAGAACTAAGAATGTCACAGCAGACTGGGCGTAGAGGAAAACAGATTCCCCACGAGCCGTAGACACGAACGCATCACGGAGAAGGCTCCATTATGCCAGAGCACAACACCAAGATGTGAATGAAAGCTATGAACGCTGACTACATGGAGGAATTCAGACAAAAGAAAATGTTGTTGCTCTTGCAAGTTTCCGAGCAAGTACTGAACAAACTGCAGATTCAATTTCTTTGTGCACTCGGGGTTCACGATGTGAAAGAGGCTGCTGAAGTCGGTGACTGGCACACAACAATCCTATTTATTCCTTTCTTAAAAAAATAAAATAGTAATTTGAAAGACCTCATTGATTGATTGATTGATTCCAAAAGTCACGAGCTCTGATAAACTTTGCTCACGGTGATCCTGTCCAGAAGCTTATGAAATTACATCATATTGGCCCACAGTATATGGGCAGAAAGCCACATAACGACCAAATGTTCTCAAGATGTATTCAAGCCCAGTTCACTGAGAGATAGCAGGAAATTCTATCCCTTCCCACAGACTACAAAGGCAATTGGCTATCACAGAAACTAACATTTTTGTTTGATTTTTTTTCAGGTTATTTTTTGTCTTCTCCATCACACTTCCCCAAATTAGCATCTCCTTCCTTCCAAATACTGTTCTACAGGTTATAGCATACACGACCTTAAATCCAAAGTGGATGCGCTATTGACAGAAAAGAAACTGCTAAACTGAGGATATCTTTGGAATCAAGTTCTTGACAAAGCAGGAAGCATTAGCTTTTGCATTTCTCACTTTAATCTATGTGATTAAACTTTTAAAACTATGGCCAATTCAGTAGTATCATGTCTTTAACCTTTTTTCATGGGTTTGAATCCCACATTACTCCCATCACCAGTACTGACTTTATACACTTGCTTTATACACGTGGACACCCTAAGAACGTGTTGTTTCTAGGTCTGCCCTTTTAGACAACGCTCTCCTCCAGAAGCTCTCTCACCTAGTGCCAGCCTTGACAGCACCTTTACCTTCACTCTTACAGTCAAAAACCATGGCAAACATCCCTTGAACCTACTGTGTCATTTCATCATCAAGAGACTTTGTCCTCGGCTCAGCTTTGCCTCGTCTGAACGCTTGATCTGTGTGCGATTTCCCCGCCGCTCTTCCGCACGCTTCTGCCCATGTGCTCAATCCTGGTCCTGAGCATCCTCAGCATGTGTCCTCAGCCTCTGGGAAGCAGAGCTCACCCTAATGCCCCAAACAGTTGCCTTCTCCTGCCAACTTCTGAACCTGGTTCCTCCTGGGAGGCATCGTTTTACCTCCTGACTTCGTAGCCACATGCTCCCAACACTCTCCTCTGGATTCATTTCAGTTCTTCTCTCCCAAATTTCACCCCCCGCCTTGAGCAGGTGTGCTTACCTGGGCTTTTCTATTGCTCTGGAACGGTCTTTTCCCCTGCTGCCTTCTCATTTTGAAACAGTTTTTTAAAAAGATTTCATTTGCATTTGGGTTAGGACTACCTCCTAAGACTGTTTCACAGCACAGGGAAACCTGACTAGCAATTAACAAATTGTTCTGGATACGACCCTGGTTCTGTAAAAAATGAACCTGTTTGCCCCGACTATTTAACAGCTATTTTTTCAGAGTCAAGGATAACCATGAAGCTTCCAACTGACAATACCCTGCTAATTTAATACCTTAGGTCAACGTGAGGAAGCTGCAGTATTTTGAATAGCAATGACAAACTCTATTGAACGATAAGCCCCTGTCCTGGGCTGAAACATCTTGATGGCCTTGCTGAAACTAGAACATCCAAGTAGTATGAAAAAGAGGCAAACACTAGTCTGTTCTGGAAAAAAAAATCCCACAACTCAAAAATGTTTTCAACAACAAATACGTCATTCCTCCTTGTAGATGATCTACAATTTTTTTAAATGTAGCCCTGTGCCATATTTCATTCACAATTTATGAAAAAACTCACAGAAGATATTCCTTCTGCCACACTAAATTTTCCCTTTAACCCACATTTAAACTGTAAGAATACAAACATTAGAAAATCTGATCTTTTCCATTTTTGTTGCAGAAAATTGAAGACCCAAATACTTGCAACTAAACTGAAGACATAAGAAAGCTGAATTTTTAAAAGCCAAAGTATTACTCATTGAAATTGAATATGTATCACAAAAAAAGCTGAAAACAGATTGACTAAAAATAATTTCTCCTTTTAATAGCTCAGCTGTCACTTATCTTTTGTGATAGTTCTCCAGGCATCTTAGCCTAGCTTTGATAATCTATCTCATATAAAAATAGAAAACACCTCTTCCTTTTAAGCTGCAAAAAAAGCAAAAATCTTACAAGTGGACTTTCTTTCCACTTTCAGCTCACCTTTAAATTTTCCAAGTGGCTCTGCATTCTGGTCTGGCAACTTATCAGAGGTCCATAAAAGCACCTCCCCCCCCAAGAAAATAGTTTAAATGCTTTTCGTATTTTCACTTTTCTTTGTCCCAACAATGCAGCTCTGTCCTCTGGGAACGAGAGTATGCAGGCCAAATACAGTATGTCATTCTCCCGTTGTCACTCCTATGGAGCGCCATTGATCCCCAACCACTCCCCCTCCAGCCTCGCCTGATACAGGCTGCGGTTGAACTTGGAGCCGCGCGCCGCCGGGCTGACCTGCCGTAACCTCCGCGCAAGTGGCCAGCGCTAGCCCCCCAGCCCACCACAGAGCAGACCGCAAAGCGACGCAAAGCGGAACCTGTCTCAAACAAAGCCTTCCTTCAGAAGATTAAGCATAACACAGGAGATGAACCAGGTTTCCACTCCGTGTGGAGAAATCCTTACCTAGTTACCAGATACAGTACCACAACGTACATGGGGAGGTAAAAAGTGCTAATGCCACCGGAAGATTTATGACATTTCTTCTAGTTTGAGGGAGGAGAACTGCTATGGGATCCGCTATTGTTATTACTGCTGCAGGGTTCAGAAATAAGCTACCTTAGTTATCTGATAAAACCCAATCTTTTAATGCTAGAGAGATTTTATGCAATATGGGAGGTATGATGGCAGACATCAACTTTATCAGATGCTTCTCCTCTGCGCTTACCGTTCCCTGATCTGTCCGCTACACCGTCGGACAAACGCTCTCCCTTCTGTGCTGTTAGGGACAAATTCAGGAGTAGCTGCTCGAGGGCTACCGCTAGGAACCTGACCCCAAAGCCCCCAGGAAGAAACCACTGTCCATTACTGGAAAAAGCTCCACCTATTAGCCCAGAAGACGTGGACTTCTCATACTAAAAATCTTTTCTAATCACCAAGTTACTCAAAATGCAGCTTTGGTATATACACAGGGAATCTCCCAACATAAAAAAGTTACCGCACAGTAAGAGCAGAACAAACACTTAAAAACAAAGAGCATGTCAGTAGTGCAAGCAGTTTTCCATATTTCAGCACGGAGCTCAAGTTGGGCAACAACCATTGCTTATTACAGACCAACAGCAGGCGAAGAAATCTGATCCGGTCTCACAAGAGAAGGACTGCAGTTACACGCTTTCACTCCTTCAGCGTCGCGATAGGTAGCGCTGAGGACACGGCGTTTCAAAGCACAAGCGCTAGCAGCAGCAGCTAACAAAAAGGCAGAGCCGAGGCGTTTGCTGACCGATCGCAGCTCGACCCAGCAAACCAGCCACGTTCGCCACTGCAACACCGCCAGCCTTCGAGCAAGGAGAGAAGCCCCGCGACGTACGGTTTCAGAGGCAGGCAGCGCGCCCTCCATGCCGGCCCCGGAGAGGGGGGCGCCGGCAGCCCAGCCCCGCGCCCCCGCGCCGGCCCAGCATGCCGCTCGTAGGGCGCTGCCGGCAGAGACCCGCTCCAGCCCCGCGCCGGCTTCTGCCCGGCCAAGGCGGGCGCCGCGATACGAGGCGGTAGCACCCGGGGCGTGCTGGCAGCGCCCTGACTGCACGCCTGAGAAAGCGACGGCACCTCCCTCATCACATGAACGCGCTGCCAAAGAGTTTCTGCCCGCTAAAAATACTTCCGCGCTGGCCCCCACCACGAACGCATCTGAAGTGAGCGTTTGGCTCTCCGAAAAATAATGAAACCAAAGGGGAAAATATTTTCTGTCTAGCTGAAAATAACTTGGAAAGAAAGTAGTGCTGAAGAGAAAAACACCTGGTATTTTCTTTAGGCATAAGACAGCGAGGTTGAATGACGCTCTGCATCTCTTCCAGAACCCGTGGCCAGCTGGAACCTCACAACGCCGTCCTCTGCAGCCTGCAACCTGAGCGTCTTCAGGCTCCTATTACAAGTTCAGAAGCTAAACGCAAACACATTCAAAACCTGCGCTGCTGAAGACGGCATGGAAGCCTTGTGAATCATATGCTCCCAGAGGAGACAAATGAAACACCTATCACTTCATCGGTGTTTCTTTTAAGATTTCCTATTACGGTTAGAGTGATCAGAGAAAAGTGGAAGGACCTGACTGATTGGAAACACGGCTAAAACATATGCTATATTTGGTCTCAGTCCTTCCTCAGCAGGACAAAAGGTAAGTAAGGTACTTCTGAAAAGCATACAGCCCGGAAAGATCCCCCCTCTAGTCCTCCTCAGCCAAGGGTATTTCCACAAGGGACCCCAAAGATTTCCGACAGGAGTGTGAATAAGCCCCTTTGGGAAAACACATCGCATACCAAGCACAACTCGTTTGTCTGGGGAGGCTGCTACGAGGTGAGGAAATATATTCTTCTGGAGAAGGAGAAAGGAGAGAAGGTCTCTCGTAGCTTAGTGCTATGTGATAAGACAGCCATGCTCCCAAACAATCTATTCAAAACAGACTTACCCTAAAAAAGAAAGTTATTTTTAAGATATGTTAATTTATTCACCAGGCATGTTTTCACAAGGATTATGTTCCGTTAATTGCTAATCAGCTTGGCTGTCTGCACTATATTCAGTCAAGGACAGCAGAGGTGGATATCAAATCTAAAAGATAACACACCGTATATTTCTCTTGCAATTTTTCAGGTCACAAACGTGGACAAGCTACATTAGGCTATTCTTTGCATTTGTAATAACTATCTACTTAGTCGTAGCCTGACAAATTTATGACACTCCTATTTTAGTGGAAATTCTGCTCTATTACAACCTGTTCTGAAAGCAGCACATCAGGATCCAGCCTCAGATGCCAATCCACTAATTACTCCCAGCGACCTGATTTCTGCTTTTGCTGAGTGGTCGGTCCTGCTAAATAGCAACATTAGCAATGGCACTTGTTTAAAGAGAGAAATGTCCTGAAACTAAAAAAAAGGGAGAAAAGAAGAAAAAAAAAAAAGAAAAAATTAACAGGTGCAAGAACTGCAGAGACAAATTGATAACAATAAAAGATGGGCTTGAAAACCCAAGCGTCTTGTTCCTCCTTGCCCTCCCCTCAACGTCCAAACACAAGCTTGGTTTCCTGATTTAATTGTTACCTCTCTTGGGTTTACAGTTTTGGGAAACAAAAAACAGTTCAAGTTCAGCCAGTGAGCACACCTTTTGTTTTTGTAGCCATCCCTGCCAGTAGATCAACAACGGAGGTGAATTTCAAAAGGGACTCTTGCCCCCTCTCATTGCTCAGTGATTGTATATGTAGTTTTAAGGACAAGCATGCTCTAAATTCATACCGAGGGCGTGAATTTTTGCAGAAGCCACAGTAATGGTAAGATTGTTGATCTTTCTACAAGAGTCCAAAATTATCGTGTTATTCCTTTCTCTCATATTGGATAAGTTTTATATCGATTAATATTTGGAAAGCAAGTCCTTCCTTGTGCTTTTTTTTTTTTAATTAGAAAACTCCAGGTGTCTCAGTTTCGGTCAGTTGAAAGCATGTTCTAAAAACTGGTCATAACGAAGTAAGGAAGCTTTGGTCTAACTCACGTTGGTACATTTCTAGGCCCTACTGAAATAATGCATTAATTCTAATACATGTTCATTCATTCTTCCTCTCATTTTACTTCATAGGCTCTACATGGTATTTAGTATTAATGACCGCTTGGGTCATAACGAGCCCACATAGGTGAGGTCACTTATCCAAGCAGCTGGCTAAGCAGTGTTTGCTGTAGCACAGAGACGTGCCAGGACAACACAGCGGCACAGGCAGGCCTGCAGAGACGTTGCTTCCTGGCACCTTGTTGAAGAGCACTTCTAAAACCCCACTCAAGAGCCCGTGGTCGCTGTATATGCACACAAAGGCTTTCAGCACACGCTCCTCCAAAAAGGTTTTGTGGCTACACGGCAATACTATGAACAAGAAAAAACCTTGGCATGGCGCTAAAGCAAGTTTGCTGATATGGGAATTAGCTCATAAAGAAATTCTTAAACTTCCAGTATTTTTAATCAACAGCTTAGAACAGCGTCTTCCTCAGCCAACGGATGCGCGTTCTCTCCAGGCAGAATCTGTGCCTGCTGAAAGACTGCCCGTCTCTGCTCCTTACCACCATCTTGCTCACAACTGCTTCCTGCCTCACTCGCATCATTTTTCAGTAAAAATCATCCTGGTAAATAGTCGAAGCAGAATATTTTTCATTAACCTAGTTAATTTTGATTGATGTTTGCGAGTCAAAAAGAGAACAACATCTGAGTTTACGCAGCGGTTTCCATCAAATGCATTATCTCCATTTTCCAGCTGCGTGAACTTAGGAATCCGTCTCGTGAACGATTATAAAACAGAACAGTAAGGTACCAAAGAAAAGAACTCCGAGTCCTGCCTTCTCAGCATACCCACTCTAACTGCTTCACTGCTCTCCTTGTTCTAAAACTGCCCTTTCTAAGTAGACAAATAAAACTTCTTGAGAGTATCCAGCTCCTTTCTGCTTCTTGACTGGAGTGTTTTCGCAAGTTTTTCATGAAAACTCTCCTTTGATTTAGCTGAGGACCGCTCAGTTTTGTTGTAAGACAACAAAGAGTATACACGGAAGATCGCACATAAACCTCACCCAGGAGACGGTCAAAAGTGGTGCATGAAAATACCCTCTGAGAAGCAACTCTGCTGCATAGTTGCAGAGGAGTGGCTCACGCTGTCAAAAATAGAACTAATTTCTACACTGGCAGATGGAGTTTCAGTCAAAATATCCACTAAGCCCACTTGAAAATTAAGAGTTGCTTTTCCATGGCATAATGAATACAATCTAATGCAATGTACTGCCTTGTTTTTATAAAATGTGATATAACTACTATTTGCTAATTATTCAATAATTAAATTAATAGAAATTAGAGGTTTACACTGTGCAACAAACCTCTGGCTGAAGTACTACCGGGGCTGCCAAGACATCGACGCTGTTCTCTAAACACAAGCTATTTAATCCTTCAGGTAATTACCTCCTGGAACAGAGCAGCGGTTTAACCTAGAAATCAGGTTTACTCAGAAGGAAGCAGAAGAAATTCTAGACTGGTAATCCTCAGTAACCTGAAACATGTGGCTAGACAGAGTGACAGATAGTAGTCAGTGCACAGTGAGATTAAAAAAAAACATCTACAGATGCAAACTGCAATGTTGTTGTGGCACCGCAGTCCCTGTATGTTACATACACTGCTTGGTTTTTAGAGAACCACATGAAGTTTTTCTTTCCAAATCTTCTTGGCATTTCATCTATATTTAGATAAGCTTCAAAAACCTGCCCTCTTTTACATACTAACTGGAGTATACTATGTGAAGCACTGAATGGTTATTTATTTTTATTGCAGCCCTCTAAGAGAAACAGTTAAGTGCTTCTTCATGTTAAGTATTTGCTCCTACTCCCCTCCTACCTCAATAATCATTTTCAGTCTATAAGGGCACGAAGGACTAACACCCATGTTACCATCAAAATTCTCTTCCTTAAACTCTCTCACTCCATTGGATTCCTGGGTTACAGCATTACATTAACTCCAATTTTCAAAAAAAGGTGAAGTCCAGCAATGGGAACAAGTATCAAAAGATACGTCTGTGCTGAAGCTATGAAAGATGCATAGCTTCACGAATATTTAAACTGCTGGAATGATCTGAGGACCAGTCAAGCAGGAAGGAGGAAAAAAAAAAGAAGCCTTGTGTGCTGTTTGAGAAAACTTTCTAATAGTTCCATGACTCAAACCCATTTTACTCCCTCTAGAACTATAAAGGCCACTGCAGCTAAAGGCAAGCGAAACAAACTATGTTGACATGAGCTAAATTCAAGAGTCAGATTACAGAGTTACGTGAGCACTATCACGAAGCCAGTGTGGTTTTCAGATCTCAGGGTAAGGTTGCAGAAGCAGCAGCTGAAGAAAAATTCTTTTTACTTAGGACCTGAAGCCCCCAGAACAAAAACCACGCAACTTTATCATTACCATCAGAGGAAACTTGTTCAAAATTTCAGAAGTGTTATTTAAGTTCCCACCTAATTAAAGTCCACAGCTACAGGACCCAAGGGCAGTAACAATCTAAAACAGATCAAAATATTTCCTTTCTGTGAACTTGTTTCATCATTGCCTATGGCTTCCTGCACATTGGAGGTAGGATGACAAGCAAAACACTTCCACAGTCATATTGGCCACTACTCCAGAGAAGTCTCCAGGGAGCTGGATTACTTACAGATCCTGTCTCTCTTGCAGTAATTCCCATAAAGGTGCATTTAGAATTCCTGATCTTGTTGGACACAAGCACCAAGTCCTTTAGATTCTTCCGATCAATGTTTCCACTTTTAGAAAAACAGTTCCAGTGTTTTGCAAGGCCTACTATAAACTAGTATATGCACTAGAAAAATTCTAGCAGCACAGTGATTATGCATGATAATCCAAAAAGCAAGTGCCCAGCATACTTCAGATATGAAACAGTGTTGGAAAATCTTAAAAGTCTCAGTAGCTCATATGACGGTGGTCTGAAGAAAGCGTAACCCAGGATGCAGACACAGTAGTCTAATAACACGTACCGGACATACAAACAACTTGGACAGACATACTTGGTCTCTCTCTTCGTAGCCCTGGGCTGAACAGTGTTCGACAGCAGCCTCTCGCCATTTCCTTCCTCTAGCTGCCTTCCACCTTGCACTCGTCATTCTCACCCGTTGGCTAACAACGCTGTGTTGCTTCGTGCACGGGTGACAACAGAGGGGACCTCATCGCGCAGACGAGACATGGCCCCATACAAGACACACCTAGAGAGGACAACCCAACTCATCTTTCCCCATCAGCGCAATTGCTGGGTGAGAAACTTTCTGTTAACAGCGATGTGTGTCTAAGGGCAGGGTTGCCAGTCATTCCTGTGGGGGTTGCTGGCTCTCTGCTTTCTTGCTGTTTGACTTCCCTACCGCAATCAATGTTACAATGATGTAAACAAGGAAAGAAAGCAGTGAGACTGTTTAGCTGGCATTATTTTTTCGATTAACATTCAAATTCTTCAGAGAAGGGAACAAGAGTGGGGAAAAAAAGGAGAGATGTCATTAAAGTTAATGTTTAAAATGCTGCTAACAAATGCTAAAATAAATGTGAGAGTCATATTAGGCTCTCTATCTACCTACCAGCCAAATTCAGGGCTAAGTAAGATCATCATTAAGTGCTATGAGGGACTGTGCAGTCACTGCCAATTCAAACACAGGTCATTTTATAACGTAGCTGTTTACTGCAACTGCTTCATTCAGGCAGTAATTATCAAAGGACATCTAAATCCCCCAGGCTGTACTGCCTACTGAAATTCCCTCCTCTTCCCCTTCCAGTAGTTACAGTTAACTTCTTTGTCAAAGTCTGTGGAAAAAATAAGGTGAAAGGAAAGGCTGGAGCAGTTGGAGTTTCTGACTGTCACTATACAAATTAAAAAGTTTCAGAAGTCTTAAAACAGGGTTATACTGCATAAGGAGATGTAAGATTAGGTTATCCTGGTGATGAAGTAAAAAGCATTTTACAAACCAAAACTAAAAGGCTAAGTAGTGCCATAAGCTATATCCCTGGGAGGCCTAAAAGACAGCAGGGTCATCTCTGCCAGAGGTGTCGTGTCCTGCACAGCACAGAAATACCGAATCTGGAAGAGTGCAAGCTACTGCCCCGGTCCCCCATTCGCCATCACCTACCTCAAAGGTGGGCAAAGGGAGGGAGGGAGAGACAGAAGGAAAAAGTGTTGGACCGTGCCACACCGAAAGCTCTGTTTCAGATTTTCTGACGATTTAACAGGGAGCCAACAAGAGCTACGTTGTGTTGCATCATGCACGGATGACTACAGAGGGGACCTCATCGTGCAGTGTGAAAGGATGCTTGTCCAGGGGCTCTAAAAACACTGAGGTGTAAGCAACTGGGACTGAAAATAACCCTAAGAATGAGAAGGCACTACTGGGAAATTAAAACCAAATCACAAAAAGCCTCTGGGCTTTTGCTGGTAAAGAGGGGGAAAGGCTGTTTGTTCGTTTGTTTTCAGATTAGAAAGGAGGAAGAGAAAGAAACACTATCACTGAAAATTGTGTCACCCTACTGACTCCTAAACTCATATCTTAATTTGCATAGTACAACTTCCCCTACCTTAACAGTAACTTGAAGTTTATTCAGCACTAGCAGAGGAAGGTTGCCATTTGCCACATAAACCCAACTGCTTTGGAGATGACTCTGCTGGTCCATAACAATCTCTTTCCCACTTGCAGATCTTGCCCTAATGTGCAATTTCCCAAGCATGACATATATATGACTGCAGCCATTTAATGGAATAATTTAACAGAACTAAAAATAACCGTAAGATGAGTCTGCATAATAGAGGCCAGGAACACATTAAATCTAGTGAAAGTCAGAAGGATGCTACACAAATAATGGGAATGCCAGCAAACTACTTACTGGATTTACAACGGGGAAATCAAATCTGACCAACCTGATAGCCTTCTACGATCAGATGACTGGCTTGGTGAACAAGGGGAGAGCAGTAGATGTTGTTTACCTTGACTGTAGTAAGACTTGGCACTGTCTCCCATAACACCTTCATAGACAAACTTACGAAGTTCGGGCTAGATAAGCAGACAGCAAGGTGGATGGAAAACTAGCTGAACTGCTGGGCTCAGAGGATTGTGACCAGCAGCACCCAGTCCAGCTGGAGGTAAGTCACTAGTAGAGTACCCCAGCGGTTCTTCATTAACGATCTAGACGATGGGACAGAGTGCACCCTCAGCAAGCCTGCAGATGATACAAAACCAAGAGGAGTGGCTGATACCCTAGATGGGTGTGCTGTGATTCAGAGGGACCTCGACAGGCTGGAGAAATAGGTAGAAAGGAACCTCATGAAATTCAGCAAAGGGAAATGCAAAGTCCTGCCCCTGGGGAGGAATAACCCCATGAACCCACACATGCTGGGGGCCAGCTGGCTGAAGAGCAGCTTGACAGAAAAGCACCTGGGGACACCAAGTTGAACATGAGCCAGCAATGTGCCCTCATGGCCAAGAGGGCCAGGGGCACCCTGGGCTGCATTAGGAGAAGTGTTACCATCAGATCAAGAGAGGTGATCCTTCTCCTCTACTCAGCACTGGTGAGACATGTCTGGAGTGCTGTATCCAGTGCTGGGCTCCCCAGGACTAGAGAGACATGGACTTACTGGAGTGAGACCAGCAAAGAGCCACAGAGATGACTAAGGGACTGGAGCATCTCTCATACGAGGAGCAGTTAAGAGAGCTGGGATTGTTTAGCCTGGAGAAGAGAAAGCTTGGTGGTGGTGGGGAACCTTATCCATATTTATACATACCTGATGAGAGAGAGAGCTAGACTCTGCTCAGTGGTACTCAGTGTAAGGGCAAGAGGCAATGGGCAGAAAGAAAAACGCAGGAAATTCTGTTTAAACATAGGAAAAAGATTGTTTACTATAAGGGTGATCAAACAAGGGAACAGGTTGCCCAGAGAGGATGCGAGGTCTCCTTCCCTGGAGATATTCAAAACCTGACTGAATATAGTCCTGGGCAACCTGCTTTAGCTGACCCTGCAGGGGGGTTGGACCTCTCCAGAGGACTCGGCCAGCCTCAATGATTCTGTGATTCTATGAGTGTCAGCATGTATTTTAAATTCTTCAACACATGTAATTTTCAGTCTACTGCCAAATGAACCCAACTACCAGATCGTCATTCATCAGCAGTGAATTACACTGGTCTTGCAAAATTAATGTCTACCCACAGCATCATTAACTGTGAAGGAAAGTCTTACAGAGCGGAAGAACTTCTACTGCGTGTTAACATCATATTAGAAGACAGTACTGACCAGTTCCTTGTGGAATATTTTTATGACATTTGATTGCATGGTAATGTTTCAGCTGTTCAGAACAGAGACAGGAAATGACTGCTCAGGTGGCAAATGCTGCTGTAATAGCTAAATGCCACCTTTATGCCAAGAACCTACTACTCTAGCCCATATACGGAGAAGTGGTCTCTCTCGTGGCCTCTTCCCAAGGCATGCAGCATGGCACCTCGAGCTGGAAGATGTCCTCCTGTCAGCGGAGAAGGAGGTCAAAGAGTCAGGAGCAGGTACTTACAGTGACTGGTAAGATTGAACCATCCAAATTTATAAAATTTTCAGAATACATAGTATACATGCATGCACTTCAACAAATCTTAACATTTTTAATTCTTTTTCACTCCAATCTTTCAAGTTACACAATGTCAAATCTCCCTTGACCTTGCTATAACAGTTAACTATGTACTATAAAAGGAGGAGGAAGGTCACATTTTAGGGGGCTGAATCAACAACGTATTGAAGCAAACACGACTAATGAAACCTGTTAACAATGGGCCTGGACATGAGGAGGTAAGAGCAGGTTGATCCATGAGATATTCTCAAGTGAAATAAAAATCAACCATTAGATGAAACATGACCTGAAACAGAAAAATCAGAGATGATACCTAGAAACTACGTAACAGATTGAACAACCAGGTTTAATGCACCACAGCCAGCAAAATGCAAGCTTGCTAAATAAAGCATTGGTACTGTAGAGCTGCACCAATTTAACTAATGGTTCATCATACTCCAGACTGGTGAGAGCTTCCCAGCTTCTACATGTAGACGTGTGAACGAGCTGGTCCTTTCATCTCTTGACTTTTCTCTCCCTTTCCCCCAGGCTCTCTACCAACCTTGCATTTTCTGTTCTGTACCAGAAGGAGGAGCGTGTTTCCTACAAAAACCAAGCAGCCAGGGCCTATGAGAAGGAGCACGTAGTAGCCGAGGGGCTGCCCCTGCGCCAGCACAGAAAGCCAAGCTCCCTGACCCGGCCAGGGTGTGTGATCTCTCCAGTAATCCAATCCGACACAGCTGTCAGCAGGAACCTGATCCCAGCTCCACAAGCGTGGAGACTGCAGGGTGAATTATACCGATAACTCAGCAAACAATACGGATGCAGCTGATCACATCAGCAGAAAAGGGCTTACAAACTAGTCCGTCCACATGACTGAATACAAGAGCTTTGTTAGTTAAAAACACCTACAACAGCATTAAAGTTTACTCCTTTCTGTTGCTGTATTTTCATCAGTACATACATTTCAACCCAGCTTACACAGACGCTTTGAAAAATGATCCAGCCCAGGTCAGCTAGCAACACAACTTGCCACTTGAGCAACAGCAACTCTTCTCAGTAGAGCGAACGTGCCCAAACCTAAAGAACAACTATGAAAACATAGCAGATAAAAGAATACATTTTAAGTTGAATTTTCATATCGCACTTCACACCTGAAAAGGGTAATAGCCATTTTGCTCACTTGCAGGAAGCTCTCTGACCAAAGCAAATTTGTATGGGCTTTTACTTCCCCGTACGTAATTACGGTGCATAATGGAGGCAGAGGCTAAACTAGGCACTGGCAGGAGACAGCGCACACCACCACATACACGAACATCTAAAAATATAGGTCTTCTTAGAAATTAAATGCCAGATTAGTAAATCTTCCCAAGCTACCACAGGAGAGTTCTAAGTCTCTCTCTAAATAGGTTACATTAATGCCAGATGAAAACAAACATTATTAGATGCAAGTCTACTCTGTTCAGACCAGAACAGTAAAAGAACCCAAGGTTCTTTTCCCTCATAGTTTGCAAACAATTCTAATTTTGAACTTTCTGATTTTAAAATCTCTCCCTCTACACATTTCACAGAAGCTTTATTACTGACGAATAAGAAAGGGAAAGAACTGAAGGATATTTTTAACTGGAAGATGAAATGTGTGTCCAATTGGCACAAGGCTCTGCTAAATAATATCACCAATGTGTAAACAAATAGCATCAGAAAAGGAATCCTACCTCAAAAATATTGCTATGTTTTGGGGAGAGAAAAGGCAGGAAGTGTTTGGGACGGAGGAGATGAAGAAAAATAAACAGTTACATCACTCTAAAACACATTAGGAGGCTAATTTGCCTAGTGAACTACTCTGGAAGGCAGCAGAGCCCAAGAGCTACAGAGAGAATCACCAAAACAAGGTGAGAAAAGGTAAGATAACTCTGTACGTAAGGGGCAGGAAAACGCCCTACTGAAGCGGATAACTAAGAATTCTTATTTAGCTCTCTCCCCGCTCATCCAATGTTTTTTAGTGACTGCAGCATGAAGGAGGGAAGATTTCCAACTCAGCTGATGAGGAAATTGCATTACGGTAGCTCCCTCTGCAGTCAGCGTGGGATCTAAAGTGAAGAATGGCCACGGCAGCGACAACAGGACACTTTCAAGAAACCGTTCCAAACAGCTACTTCAGGAAGCTTAAGGCATATTCTTCTGGTGCACGTTCATGCAGACTGAGATGATTTCTCAAGGTAGCAAAGAGAACCAAACAAACACCACAGAAAACTATTTGTAACGTGAACCTGTAACAGCAGAATTATCAGAGAAAGACAATGCCAGGGGAGTCCCTGCAAATGGTTGTCCTCTGGTTTTCACACTCAAACTACAAATCAGCTCTTAGGGAAATAACTCCATCCATTTGAGATCTACCTTTCACTTAATAAAGGTATATTTATTTTGCCAAGTAAAAAAGACTCTCAAAGTAAAAATTTCAAAATTTATTGAGTGGGATAAACATCCATGTTTGACCAATTTCTAGAGAATCTCCAGTGACTTCTTGAGTAAGGTCCTTTTTCTGCGTTACTGAGCAAGAGTACCAGGTTCTGTGCTTCTTGAGGAAATGAGATGATCTATGCCTGTAATCCCGGATTAAATGTTTCAGATGTACAAAAACCAAAATCTCCTACTCAGGCAATCACTTAGTACCATTTCCTCTTTTTGGGGGCCACCATTCACACTATTGCTGGATTTGCCTAGCCTAATACTACAGTTCTTCAGACAAAAGACCATTTCTTCCATATGCATTAGGAAAGCGCAGCACACACTGAATTTTATGAGCATCAAGCAAGATAACATGAAATGCAATGCAGTACAGTCCTGAATTTTACATATCTGACAACACGCTTGAGTCAAGGCTCATATAAAAGTTACTATCCCTCAGAGTTCACCACAGATTTTTTTTTTTCCCCCCCACACAGTGAATGAAGACCTTTACATGATATTTTACGTAATAAAACTCTGGGAGAACATGTACAAATTAAGTAGTTAGTGAAGATTTTGAAAAGATCAACATATCTCAATGGCTTTGAGAAAATCTGTAAAGGAAGAATTAGTATCTCTCCAAAATAGATTTGCAACCATACTCCTACTTTAAAAAAAAGAGCTTCCTACCTGAGATGTTTATATGTTCAGTGTGGAAAATAGCTTAATGATAGGATTTCTGAAATAAAGAACCTGCAGCAACCAGCTTTCTATTTTTGCCACAGATGGCCAAACAGCAGATGTTTGTCTTGAAAAATCCTATAACATTTGAAGTCACAAAGTTCCAGTTCTGAGTATCTCAGTTCCTCCCTTATCCTGCAAACCACAACTGCTTTATCATTTGCATGGAGAAAAAACATGTTTATAGTGACTCTTTATCTAGCTATGAGAAAACAGTAGATACAGTTATATTGTGTGAACTGTGACTGAATTGCAACTGTCAACGAGAACTCCTTGCCTGGCCTTTTTAGACCCAATTGAAAGTTATTTCAAGTCTAAAATGGCACAATGATTTCTTTGCACAGTCCTTTTTTTTTTTTTTCTCCACTCACTGCTGGCATGAAAAGCATCTTCTTCATCTTTTAGCATAAAACAACAGAGTCAAAAGCCTATTATGTACATATGATGCAAGAGTCATAGAATATTATAAAAGATCAACATTTTGATAATAATCGCACGCTAATTTAAAGAAATAAGTTATTAAAAAAAAATTCCAGTAAGGTCAGTTTGGCTGACCCATGCAAACTAAGACTCTAACTCACTGTCCTCTGAGCAGCACTCTGCAAGCAGAGAAACAGTGCGCTTCTCTTTCCTTGGCCTGCAAAGGAGCCATCACTCCTGATTTTTGAAGGTGCTGTTTCATGTTACAGCTAAGTAGATCAAATAGAAAACTGCCATTTAAAGGGGGGGGAGGGGGCTCCTACTCTCCTCCCCTGCACATCCCGTCTTCACGTGTCCCTGCAGTCCCCCTTGCACCAGACCTAGCTGCGTCTGAGCTGGTTCAGGTGGCTGATTCAATGGAAGGCTGTCTTCCCTTCTCCCCTCTTTTTTTGGTGTGGTGAGTTTTCCACTGGATAAACCAGCTGAACTGACCCTCCACACAGTTGCACAATTGCTAGATCTAACCCAAGGAAAAAGTATGTGGATGTGAGCAGGGTGGAAGAATGGGACTGCTCCCTTCAGTGGCAAATGCTTCTTAGGTTAAACTGGCTCTAATATGAAGCTGCACCCTAAGACACTCTATAGCAATTTCTCAGATTAAAACTGACATATACCAGATGTAATAGCTGTGGTTTGGGCCAGGAACACATGTATTTTAATTTCCTAGAACACAGAAAGCATGTTCAGGTACTTATGAAGTCACACTATTGTGTTATTTTTCATAGGACCACTGCATTAGATTATGGTAAAGCTACTTTAAAAAAAAGTTTGGAATGAGCATTACGTATTAATTTACACATATATACATACATATACACACACACGTACATACACATATGCCAACTGATTTTGCCAGCTCATGCTATACCTGGAGCAATGCACTATAACACTGAACAAAAGGTCCATGAGCATACCATCGAAATTCCTCAAAGAACAGAAAGTGGGTTTCCAGGAGTTTTATGACCAGGAATATGGAGTGGAGTGGAGTATGTGTTGGTCTGTGCTACCTCAAACACCTGGAAGAGCATTTGGCCCAAGTCTCAGGGCTTTCAGAGAGGAACAGCAGTAGTCAGGAATGAAATTTGGTGGAACTCAAGAAAATTGTTGGAATACTGGTGAAAGTGAAAAGAGCTACGGGCAGGACAGATGTGTGGGGTGTACTTACACAGCAAAGTCCTGGTGCAGCTGCAGATACATAAGCCCAAATTTTTCATGAGTTTGTCTACACAGCGTGATGAAGATGGGAATATAGAGTAGAATATTGTATCTATTCCGGCTTTAGTTTAAATCAGCCAGATACGAACAGAAATCAGGACATGCTAGAATGGACCAAGTATCTGTATAACTGTGCGTTTGGCAATCCCTTTACCAACTCTTTTTGCTTGTTATAGGCTAGATTACTTAAAACTCTATCTTCATTTCGGTGGCCAGAAAAGCTCAGAGAACTCTGATAGAAATGCTGAGCATACATACTCGTTACTTCCAAATTACTGTAGACTAGCTCAGATCCCCACGAGCCTATGCTGTTTCCTAATGGTCAAGGAGTTATGTTAACAGAGAAGATGCTCCTTGAAATTTATCTTCTGCTATTCCAAATATCAAGATTCACTAGAGAAAGTGGGCTTAAGCATGCACTTGGTTACGGTAAAAATCAATGCAATTATACTCACTATTATTTCTCCCCTTCCAATTGTGTTTCTTGTTTTGTTTTGTTTTTTAAACAGGATGTGTCATGTCCAACCACAATTAACTTTTAGGAGAGTGAGAGACAGAGAGAGAGAAAGAGACATAATGCAGAGCAGAAAGGAAGAAAACTGCTGACTTTACCTAGCAGTAATGTAAGCATACTAATGCTACCAGGAATTTTCTTAAGGGTATAATACCAAGTGGAGTTATCAATGTATAAGTGGGTGCAGTGGCCTCATTTCCCCTTGCTAAAAGATAACGTTCTTTGGAGGAAAAATGGCAGAAAAGAAAAAGTCCTACATTTGAACTTCACTGGACTCTCACGAGGCATACACAGATCACATGTGGCCCATGTAAGACCTTTCTGCTTCAAAGCGCTGCGCTGCTTCAGTTGACTGCATTAATGCAAGCAGCAGTACTGAAGTGGATTTGCCTGCTTGTGGATTATAGGAGACAGTCATTCAAAAAGTCACTTAGCATAAATATTCCCTTCAAAGAGAAGACAGGGCTTTAGAAGTTACATGGCAAAGAAGGTATAGACAAAAAACACTGGAGAGCGCGTGTTTTAACAGTCAAGGTACTGCTGCACCAAAGCAGTTTAACACAAAACGCCAATGAGGACTCTTTTCTTCACCCTCACAAATGGGGGAGGGGAAGGAACTTTAATCTAAACTTTACGAACACCAAGCTTGGCTAAGATTATGTCTGAGCAATAGTGAGCGATAGGTTGCAATTCCCTGAGCGTATGACAAGTGCAGCAGCCAGCATGGAGCTCCTTAGCTTGGATGCTTTAGGAGAAGGAGAAGCTGCAGCAGTGAAATCTGCAGGGAAATCTATCTCCCACAGTGGGATGGGTTGGTCTTACAGGTAGCAAAGTCGAGGCACAACAAATTAAAGACATTTGCTCAAGATCACTGAGACAGAATTAGGAATAGCACCTGAGAGCTGCAGTTTCATGGCTCATAGGTTAAAAATCTGTCATTGCCAGGCAACTCAAATCACTGACCTGCTCCAACATCCCCGTGGCAGTTCCAATTTGTTCAGGAAAATGTAATGGGTAAATTTCTGTCGGGAGACTTTATACTTGTCACTTATGTGATGTCTGTCCACATCGTATTTCTGCTAGCCTCCTACTGGCTTCATTATCAAGCCTCTTTTTTTGCCTTCCCTCCTCCAATTATCCTTCCTGTTGTCAGAACAGCAAGCATGAGGCTTCTGCTTTCTCTTTGCACAGGCAGTGCAGGGCAGGTATGAGGCCACAGTTGTTTTCAGGTGCACCTTGCCACCTAAAAACATGTAAGCTGGCCAGAGCTAAGTCTGGCAACAGCCGCACACTGGTAGCTCTGCATCATTCAGCAGAGCCTGGTGTGATAGGAACCTCCAGCATTATGGTTGCCCGCAGCACAGCGGAGATGTTAACAACAGAGCTTCTGCCTCTCCTGTGACTTATCTCATCCCATATTCCCTCCCACCCTCCTTCGGAAAGCCAGCCCTGACCAGCCGGCCACTTTCTGAAGGAGTTGGCCACTTCATCAGGCACCATCTCACCTAGCTCCCACTCTCCATCCTTCTGTACCGCTAACGTAGGCTACACTAGATCAGCCTCTCCCTTCAAAACCGCATCATACCAACAGACCACACTATCACCAGGGTATACAGAGACCAGGAAGAGAAATCCATGCTGATAAATATGAACAGGTAGGCTTTTTCAATGCAGCGTTCTGGTTCCTGCATGCACAGTATCTACAAGGATCTGTTACAACTCATTACTTCTTTCACCCCAACACAGGAGTTTGGGATACCTTGTTCGAAAAATTTATTACAACCTAGAAGGGTAAGCCTTACCACCTCAGCAGTTTGGCTGCTATTCTAACTAAAATAGGAAATGTAGCCTAGAAAGCTGAATCTTCTCTTAACTTCACAGTTTGCACAGCTTTTTGTAGCAATGAAGATGTTAGCAAGAGCAGAGACCAGATGAGTCATTTACATTTTCTGGAAGTTTAAAGAGTCTTCTGCAACTGCAGCTCATTTCAGTGCTAGCTGCAACATCTGTTGTCAAATGTCCTCTGGCTTCCTCAGGTGTGGTTTCTTCACCTGTGGGCTTCAGGGCTTCTGATCATTCCGAGTATGCACAGAACTCCTTAACGAAATTAAGATTTCCAAAAGTATAATCAAGAAAAACAGAGAAAGCCTTCTGCCAGCTTCTAGATCAAAATAGAAAAGAAATATACACACAAGAAATTACCATGCCTAGAGAGCGTTAGCCAGTCTGCATCTTGTTCATTAGATGCATGCTGACTAAAGCATACTGAATGTGTTTAATTTTCCATTTCCATGTAAAACAAATTAGCTGGACTAAATCTCTGATTTTTAATAACTTCTCATACCCTTTTATGCATACATTTAAGTAGTGACTAGGTTGCAAAAGACTTCCAGTCCCCGATGAACTGGACCTGTTTTGAGTAAGTGACCTGACAGGTAAAAAGGTTTGTGATTTTTCACCACTCTCTTGAACCATAAGAGATCTAGTCAGGATGTTTAATACCGCACAGAATAAGAATCTGAGTACAACATTATCTCCTGAGGATTGTATGTGTCAAAATATATAGGAAGCTTTCTTCTGAGCTTTAAAAGGAAAATTTAAATTTGTTTGAATTAGTTCATAAGGAAAAATGTATTGATTTGAAGGACTGAATCATCATTGTATTCTAGATTATGTTTATATGAATTTTTATCAGAGTGTTTTCTTATATCACAATAAGAAACTGGGTTAAATCTTCTAATGCCAAAGAAAACAGCATTTCATTTTTCTCCTGTCTGACCGAATCAGAGTAGTCAGTAATTCAGAGCTTGCTCTGAACCGGTCCCAGCACAGGCGCTGCACAGCGGAACCTCGGGGGAGCCCGTGCTTGACCTGCACAGGGCAAACGAGCAAAAGCTACGCGACCCCTTTCACCGCGAACAACGCTCCGGACACCCTGCTTTGGAAAGCCCTTCCCACAAGAGCGCAACAGCTTCAAAGGCGGCAAGGGGGAGAAAGGAGATGTGGGTTCAGAGGGAAGTGACCACAGGAAGACAACAGAGCTGGAACACCCGCACACTCCCCCTTAGCAGAAGGCAGATTCATTAAGCCAAGGACCCCAGCAGTGTGCCACAGTCAGTCCTGCAATAACTTCATAAATAACGATTACTTCTAGAAATGAGGCTTTTTGTTCCCCCTCCTTTGCTTCAGTGCCTTTGAAGAGAGCCTTACGCGTGAAGACGAGGCAAAAGTTTCTTCTTTTCTCCTCCAAGAGAGGCAACAGAACGGAAAGACTCTGTCTGCGCCATGCACATCTCCCTTGACCAAGGGATTACTGAAGAAATTGCCAGCAGTTGCATTATTGTGTACTTCCAAACAGACTACAACTGCCATCACAGCCAAAGTACAAAACGTATTCACATGAATCCATTCCAGAAACAGAAACTTCTTCTGAAAATGAGAGCGTGAACCAGGAGTTTTACCTGCAGGCAGGTGGAATCGCCGACTGTCTGACGGAGTAGAGACATCTGCAGCCCTGGTCTCGTCTGGAATTTTGCAGCTCGTTAGTAAATGTGGGAGGTTATTTGCCTTATCACTGGTTCTCACACGATCCATAAGAGAACTGGATCCAATGCTGAATATAGCCCTATTTTGAGCAGGTTGCTGGACTAGATGCTTTCCAAACAGCCACTCCAACCTGAATTATTTTACATTTTATTCATCTTCTCTGAATAAGCAGAGCTCTGTACTTGCTTTCTTTACACTAGATGGTCTTTGGTGCAGTAGAAACCAGCTCTCCTTCCAGCGAGAAGGGGCCAGACTCTTCTCCGTGGTGCCCTGCGACAGGACAAGAGGCAACGGGCACAAACTGAACCACAGGCAGTTTCATCTGAACAGGAGGAGGAGGAGAGGAAGACAACACGTTTTTTTCCTTATCTTTGTGAAAAAACCCTTCTCTATCAATAAACCAAACTATAACCAAGACATCAACAGGTTTTTAATTCCTATGTTACAGATTCGTAAGTGACTCAAAAGCTGACTTTTTCTGAGCCCTCTTAATGCAGTTGAATACTTCTTTCTCATTGCTTTATAAAATACAGGGTACTGAAACAGCAGCTTTTGATCCAAACCTAAAAAAAACCCCTCTAATAGCTTGGCTTCAGAGCTAGCATATGCCATAGTCTCATCTGTTTGCCTCTGAATTTAGAGGGACAAAGAGGGCATGTTTGCATGGAAACTTCAAAAACAAAAAAGTGAACTGGGTTGTTATAAAATCCATCTATCCATTGGGCTATTTGGGAGAAAAAGTAAAAAAAACGAAGCTATTGAAGACCGTATTTACTCACCACAATGAGAAGAGTGACTGCATCATCCACAAGTATATCTGAGACGATCTAGATAATTCAGGGCAAAACGACTAGAAACACTGTTTTCTAGGGCCAAACAATGCAAGAGGCTGGTCAGCTTTTCTGCCTAAAGTAATCTTCTATATAGTTCTTCGAGACAACATGCTGTTGGGCTGCAAAGAGGTTACAGAGTACTCTGCATCCAGTACGACAACAAAGGTTCCCCTCTGGGTACGTTCTCCGAGCGCCCCAAATACAAGCGCGAGTAGACAACTCCATTCCTCTCACCCAAGCATACTTCTGCTTGAGTTCACTTCATAAGACTAAAGAAATGAGGAATACACCTGCTTGCTGATGCATTAATCTTGAGTTAATTATCAACTCACTAAATCATCAGAATGTGCTAATGGAAAAATCTCAGTGAAAGCTCCTTGGCTTTTCCGGTATAGCGGGGATCGGAGCAGCAGCGAGGAGCCTGCCACAGGTGGAGCCGGAAACGTTTAACTGACCGGCCCTAGCCCCCGAGGGGCGACCCACGCAGCACGCTGAGCCTGCGGCCAGGGGCTGGGCCTGGGCTGCGTTAGTGTTCAAGAAGCGACGGCAACCAACTCACAGAGAGAGCACGATACCAAGTCGCTTCCATTCGTTATGTGATCTTTAAGAGACAACGGGCCCTAGGTGTTACTCCTTTATCAAGTGCTTATATAAAAGAGGTGCATATTTAAAAATCAGTTTGAACTTTTTTTAGACGTTCTCTGAAACAGATGTTTTTATACTCATTCTCTTCCTCTGAACATTGCTATTTTTCCACTATTGCTACTAAGCCTGAAATCCAAGTGGGTTTTATTTAAGATGGATATTATATGGAAATTTTAACTATCTTCTCCCACTTTCTGCCTTGAGGACAGGGCGTGAGCTCACCTGATGTCCACAGACCGCAGAATCAGAAACGTGGAATCGCTTACGGGGCACCAGAGAGTCCTGCTGCTCCGTGACAAGGGCCGATTTCAATCAAATTAGTTTGGAAGATTGCTCTCTGACTGCGGATAGCTGAACTTTTCATTTGGCTTTTAAAAAGACGTTTAAAAATGACAACAAGATCTACAGCCTATTTCTTTGATTTGAAAGATCTGAGAGTTCAGGTATAAACGGGCTGCTTTGTTAACCAAAAGCAACGTTACAATTGTAACTGCTAAGAATGGGATCTAACAGCTAGGAGGAACTCTGTTTAAGTTAGTGATCTTCCACCCATTGTCAACTGTACTCAGCAATATAAAATTACTTTAAATGGACCTAAACGCTACTACTCCAAAAAGCTCTGCAAGCACCTCAAGATCTCTGTGTAAACGAGCATCAGTACAACGCCGAGCCGGACTACGGCAGGCAACCGGCCGTTTCCCCCCGCCGGACAGGGAGCCGCCAGGACCTCCACGCTGGCTCTCCGCTCCCTTTCAGCGCTACAAGAACCCTGCTCGTGAGGTGTTTCAGGAGGGAGTAGGTCGTACACAACTCAGGTTACCTGCACTGGAACAGACGGAGGCTTCAACCCTGTCTGAGAGGTTGCGGTATTTTTCAAAAGTGGTTTAGTAATAGAGATACGTTAACGGTCTTCCCGGAGATCAACTTACATTTCATCCCACCTCTATGCAAAGAGCGGCAGAGCTCACTTTGCAAGACCTCTCACTAACGCTGCTTCCTCGCAGGGATGCTGGCTGGCAAGAGACCAGTCCTTTTCAACGCTCTGCCTGGCAACCACGTACCAGGTGGCAGACAAGTCACTGTAAGGGGTACTGCTACCTGCAGCAAGCTACCTGCATCAGCGTAGATGCAGAAAGGTGTCAGTCCACTACAGACTGACTTCATTTCCCAATCTATACATTACACTGAAACAGATAATTTTCTTTCTCCAAACACTATCAACAGACTGTTAAACTGAGCTCTGAAAGTGCTCAATCTCCGGATACGATGCAAACAAACCCCTGGTAGGTACCTTTCTGGCAGAAAATATGATTTATGAAAAGATGTTTGTCCTTCATTATTACGTGGAAACAGCGGGCTGTCTTGCAGGGATTCCATTCGGTACAATTGCCGTGTCTGGATTTGAAAGAAATGTGTGTAATTCTTGTAGATAACTATTACACTCAGTATTGCAAGTTATTACAGTTTTTCAAAATCTTTCCTAATCTAAGATTGCAGTAAAGAGCACCTTAGGTTTTATGTTACTGAATGCCAGAGTTTTAATTAGACTGCCTAGAGGCTATCTGTAGTTGCAATATTTTGTGATGGATTGATCTTTTTAAATGTATGACACAGGTCAAAACGCCAACCTAAATGATGAGCTGCCTTTGAAATCTGCAAGATACCACAGACCCAAAAGTGATTAAGAAACCTTGGACTTCCTTCCACCGCAGATTTTATACTGAACCCTAGTTATGCAAGGTTCAACACAAGAACAGGAAAACACAACGCAATCATTGTCTTTTTCGTCAGTGTGTTAACCAGTGTTACAACTGCACGGTTACCTTGGACATGAGAAGTAGTCCTCCGTTCGTTACTACACTTATTGGCTTCCCTATATTTTGCATCTCTCTGTTCACAGCGCTACAGTGATCAACACGCATCAAAAAGCGCCCTTCAAAGCCAATACTTCTGACCCAAGTATATTTGAACCTGTTTGTTTGCTGCTGACTCTTGCTACGCTACTCACAAACAGTTTTCAATTTACAGCCCAGGCACTGAAGCTTGTGTAGAGGGCACCTATTCACACAGGCTAATGTTTGCATATTCACCGATCAAAAATATCAGAAAAATAAGGTTAAAGTTGATCAATAATACATACATTTCTTGAATGTCAATTTAAGTATTCAAAGCTTTGATGTTTCAGGTCCAACAACAATTACAGTTATGAGTCTTTCAACTGTGCAGTGCTTACTGTTAAAACCCTGAGAGTCTGCATGGTCTTAGAGAAGTAGGAGGCCTTTTTGGTTCAGCTTATTATTATTATTATTTTTTTTTTTTTAATTCTTTGATTATGTGTAAAAGGTCACACTTATTTGCTCTTTGGTACTAGTTCTGGCAGTCAGATCCGGATGTCTAGATGAAAATCACATCAAAGAGAACGAAATACAGTAGTCAGCTGAGTAATGTGCCAGTTGCTCAAAACTTATGATATAGATCTCTCTGTCGGCTACAGATGGTATCTAGGGTACAGCCAATTAGCTGGAGACATGACAGAATGAAACGGCAGGAATAGCTGGAACACAGTCTCCTCTCTGGCAAAACTAACCATGTGTTCCCAAAGAACTGAGGCCCCTCAGTACAGCAGGAACGGAGAGATTTAGATTTCCACTGCAGCGTCACTGGCACTCCAGGCTGGGACGTCCCCCTCAGACTGACAGCAACACATCACTGAAGGAACATGCACTGAGACTTTCCTTTGTCAAGTGCGTAATTCTTTCCTCACTACTGATTATCTAAATAGTTTGGATAATCCACAACCCTTTCTACCTGTTCAGTGGATTATCTCATTTTTGAGATGTCTCACTTTGAATATTTAATTTCTCATACTTTATGTAACCATCTCTTTCGAGCGCTCTGTGTACAAACGCTGTTTTCCCTTCAGCTCCCTTACAGCACAAAAAGGATACTCTTACATAATGTATGCAGGCTATGGCACACCTCTGAACCTCTGCAGAGGAGCATTTAGGAATACAGCGTTTTAGGAAAAAAGAACAATTAAAAAAGTCCAGGTTAAATTAACTCATACGCAACCCAATGAAAAGGCAGAAGGATGCCACAGATCAAGTTATCAGATTATTGCTAATACATTAACTTAATTAAACAACTATTCAATCTGGACCACTGATTTTGAAAGCACCAAACACAAATGTAAAAAGAGCTCCAAATCTGACAGGTATTTAAATTTATAGCGCTTTATCCTACCACGTAATATCGATGACTAAGAGATAATTTCTCTACTCGATTCCAGGACTCGGAGTCCCCACACCTCTGTAACCCAGCAAGTATCATTTCTGAGACTAACGGGCCTGATCCTAAGGTATGCCAGACTCCTACTGAAATTAATGCTTTGTGCATACAAAGCAGAGGAATGCTTTTTAATCTTTCATTTAAAAAGAAGGGCAACCTACATTTCACTGAAAGAAGAAACACACACCAACTAAAAGCTTATTTAAATAGAGAAAAATGATAGTAAACTTTAGCCCTAATCCAGAACAGTAGTCCTGAACACTGAAGACCAGTGGGCAACAGTTCTGCACTAATATTTCACATGCTTTGCAATCCACCCTCAAGTGAAACACCTCCTCCCTACCAACTTGAAGCTTTTCATTTCCTCTGCTCCTATTGTCTGATGAAGCAATTTATTTCTGATGAAGGAAATATTTCTGTCCCCCGTGAAGCTTTTGTTCACCACCAACAGGATTCTGGGGCCTTTCACATCGGCGGCGTAGGCAGCGGGTTTCAGGGCACCCTGCAGGCAGACGTGCTTGAGCAAGCAAAAAAACAGTAATGGACTCTCTGACACTTCTGCAACTAAAAATCTGAAAATTATGAAGCAAGCACATTCAGGCTTCTGAATATAGCATTCACTTAGAGATGCTGTGCTTTTAGTCTTTGAGAAACATGTCCAGAAAAAGAAGAGTTTGGAAACACGAGGAAACTTTTGAATATCACACATTCCGTTTTCACCATGCAGAAGAGTTTCTAACGTACATACCAGCAATATTTTAAAAATTAGTGTAATACACTATTTTGCATTATCCAGGCGGCTTTAAAATTCCTATTTATGAACCTATCATATATCAGCACACCAAGGCCTTACTTTCTACAACACTCACCCTTTCCTTTTTCTTCCAAGGTTAGCCTGGCAGCTGTAACAACTACCCACTTACCTGGAACATCTCCGCGTGTTAAACCACGTGCTCACAATAGAGGTTTAAAATAGGCAGCATAACAAATACAACATCCCCAAAGAGGCAATTTCAAAAAAAAAAAAAAAGTTTCACTTCTCTTTCCTTGAGCTTACTGATACATTTGTTACCTTGATTATTCCTTTTGTCTGCCAATAGGAAGATTCCCAAGGTGGTTGAACAGCACTTACTTCAGGGGAATCCTCTGTTTTATTTCAGTGCTTTGACCTTATTTAATGGTATATACATAGCTGAGAGTATTCTTCCAGCGGCAAGAGAAAGACAGCATAATCTTTCTGATCTTTACATCTAGAGGAGGGAGGTCATGTAAAAACGCTTCAACCATATGTGGCCTGCAAACGTCACTAAAAGATATCATAGAGGGAGGTGGATTGCAATTATTATGGGTATAGGTGGACTGCAGGTCTCTTCACTGGTACTAAGTTAAGAAGTAGGGTGATGGCATCCAACCACTTTTGATCCTCATCATAACCAGTAATCTACATAAACGTGAAAACTATATTTAGTGATGCAGCACTTCCAGATGATAGATTTATGTGGTTCAAGCATGCCTGCGTACTGCCCCTACTCACATGCAAACCTTCCAGTTTTGCCATTTCACAGAAGACATTGCATCCAAGTTTAAAAATATTTCAGCTCCTTCCTGAAGGACTGATTTATGACCTCGCGCCTCTTGGCAAATCCACTGATAAGCTACAATCAATACTGACAATTGATTTCAGGGCAGGTTTTTGCTGGTTAGCCCCCACATAAAGGCTATCCCATGCTTATTTAAACAATCCTTCAAATTTCATTTTCTTTGGCAGTAGTTTGTAATTCTGGAAATTAACCTTTTACTTGTTACGAATGTTCCCACGATGACAACAACAGTGCTAGCTGGCTTCTAAGAGTTAAGCACAGCGTATGCAGACAACATGGAGAAAACATTTTTCTGTAGCTGAGTATTTACCAACGGCGCTCAAGAAAAAAATTTAGTTTCTATTCATGTGGTCTTGGCCTGAATTCTTGCTGAGTGTGTGGCCCTTTGAATGCCCTGTCAGAAAGGTCAAATGCTATCACTTGCCATGTGCTGCTGAAACATTTTATTACCTTGATTTCAAATCTAAATACAATTACATACTTTTAATGCCTACTAATATTTTCATAGCAGCTCTCTGAAGGATTAAAACCTTATTTCATTTCCTTAGCAATGTTTCATGCTTATTTTAAATATTCTCAAAGCTCACAATTCAAGTATACAGCAAAATATTCCAAAATCCCTTCCAAAATCCTGGTAATTTGAATTCCCGATTCAAATACTAGTTGATTTCAGTGGTCTCTGAACTGCATCTTAAGCTAGAAATCTTGCTTCTCTAGTTTTCCCGTCAGTGTTTTATCAGGATGTATGTCCTGAAACTTAGAATATATTTGAAAATGAATTAACTTCTGTCTTCAAAAGATGGCATATTCAGACTCAGCCCATCTGAACTGACAGTCTGAAATGCATGTACAACTTTGTTTATTGCCTAGTAATGAAAAATACCATTGTTTCAAAATTTAATGACCCTCAGTATTGACTTATTTGATGTGATCAGCCCCCATTTCCTCCTGTCATGAATTTTGCAGGGAGACTGATTTTGGAACCTGGGAGACTTGTCTAAAGATGTTGAGGAAAAAATCCATCCAAACACAAGAAAGGTTAAATTGCAACTCTACGGCACTGGGATTAATATTTTACTTATTGTAACACTGAAATGAGCTGTTGAGATAAGAAAAATGTTCTAAGTCACAAAAGATATGCAACCCCATTTAAAAATAAGAAATAAAAAGCATTCAAAAACTTCACTTGCAAGGCTCCGCTAAGTCACGGCTACCGGGCAACACGCTTGTCCTCTTCTCCTTGATCAAGAGCTCACCACACTGTACGGCCGCGAGCTTTTACACTGCGGTAACAGGTCATCCGGTAATTTCAGTTTATGGAAAAAGGAGGCGTCCCGTGCTCTTACTAGCCTCAAGGGGCCGACGGCATAAGAGTGACAGCTACGACTGCTCCAGCAGCCAGCCAAAAAAAAAAAAGTGTCCTATCATCTGCTACTATTCTAGCAAACCAAATAACAAGAAAACAACCCTCAGAAGCGCAAACGCTTGTCAAGAGTCCCAGAGGAGCATGTGCCATCGCTCACAGCCGCGGCACGCGGACTAGTTTCGCCGCTCAGCCCCCGGGCGCAGCCTGCCCTGTGTCTCATCTGTTCGGTTTTCCCACATTTGTTTTATTTAGAAACGGGTCTGAGAAGAGACAGAGAGGCTGCTGTGGAGAAGAATGCCATTCTTCAGCCAAACGCCAGTTCGGACAGATGCTGTGGCAGAGACTTACCGAGAGCCCTCAATCCAGAAGCAACGCTGCACTCTCGGACAGCTGCACGCCACGTAACCTACAGCTCAGCAGAGATCTGTAACAGAGAAACATCCCCCACCGCTCACTAAAAACAGCATTTTGAAGGCTCGAAGGCGGGTTACTTTGGCTTTCTGAAAACTCCCTTTGGTTTGTCAAACAGAATGGAAACTTTGGCATATTATTTATTCTGAGCTATGAAAGCTTTTGAGTTTATTTTTGCTCGGGAACTTTTCAGATGCTAACCCACTTGTGACTGTCAACGCCAGCGCGTTTCCCTGCGCAAAGCCGGCGACGGGATTTCCGCGAGAGGCGAAAGGACTGGCTCTGCTGCAGCCAGCACAGGCCGGCGGGCACGCGGGCGCCGGCGGCACGGCACGGCACGGCACGGCACGGCACGGCTCCCCGCGGCAGCCGCGCCGAGGGCTGGCCAGGCCCGCAGCCCGCAGCCGTGCCGGCAGCACGGGCCCCGAGCGGCAGGAGGCACGTAGGCGGTGGGAACGGACAGTACAATTTTTTCAGAGTCCTGAGGCACCAGAGACCCTATGTCGAGGCATGAGAAAACATCAACAGTCAAAACCGCACCTGCGCTGAGTACCCTTCTGCTCTTGAAATAAAGATCGCAGTTAGCTTGAGGAAAAGTTGGAGTAATAGCCCTGAAGACAGAAATCAATTTAATGGACAGACAACCCAAGGAAGAGCCCTACTATCCTGCCAATTTATCCTAAACACAGCCGAAAATTTATAAAAAAACATGGTGTGAAAAGATACCTGAACTTCTACTATTCAAGTCAGGTGTTCATGTGAAAATTACAGAAGCAGTCCGGTGGAAACAGGATCACAATAATCTGCTCACCTTGTACGGCACAGTCATCTTAGAGAAGTAACTTTGGAAAAAAAGAGCAGATTTAACTAACAGAATGGACAAATCTTGTCTTCCCTCCCTGAGGCACCGAAATCCTCTGAACGAAACCTTTATTATCCTCTTCCCGGCTCACCAAACACAAGCGTTCACAATAAATCCTTGACAAGAAGTACTTTGGAGGCCACTGCCACATCCTTAACCACATGTCCTTTGTCAAGGTAGGGAGTCCAAAACTGCATGTCTGCCAAGTGTTAAAACTAACTCAAGTTCTCTTGCTCCTATTATTTCATTTTCCCTGCACCTCCAAAGCCTTTTACCAATGTAAGTGTTCTTCCCCCCTTTCTGACAAGGACTAGTTTACATACACGTTTTCATCATGGACTGCCTCATCCAAATGGAAAGATTTGCAAAAGGGAAGCAAACTATTTTCTGCCTCTAGAGACAGAGAGGCTGAAGAAGTGGTTTATCATGTGGGAATTCAGAGGAGAGGGGCAAAGACTGCACGAGCATCAAGCTCTGGAAAGGACCCCCTAAAGGTAACTAGTTCAGAGTAAGGATGCCAATGCGTCTACTCCCTCCTTTGATCACTGCCGGTAGGAAATTCCAATTGTTATTGCTATCCAGCTCCATGTAAGCACCCATTATCAAGTATGACAACAATTTAAGAAGCAAGCAGCCACGAGCTGCGGAATTTCATTACACAGATAAAAGATGCATTTATGTAAGCTGCATTCCGTTTGTAGTCTGTGCTTACATCCACTCAGGTCATGAGTCTGTTTGGCAACGAACCATCCCACACCGTTTACCAGCCCCCAGCTGGCATGCACAGGGGTAACAGAGCTTCTTGGAATTATCTGCAATGTCTTTTCTCATGAAGAGAAATGCCTATTCAAACCTCTAATATCTCTGCATATTACGCTCACTGTTAATTACCAATGCCACGATGTAAGGAGATGCTCCAAGTCTCTTTTACTTGTGCACTGTCATGGCATTCACAAAGGCGTAAGATCAAGACAGAACAAACTCCTCACGAAACCTGTTACTCCTACTTCTTAAAACGGACAGATTGGTCACCAGAGGGCCGGAAGCTCATTTTCCTTTTGCAAGGTGAAGGTGATACCTCTGCAACACTTTCCTAGATGCTCCCAGGAACTAGGTAGCGCAGCAGAAGCTTGTTCCCTTCTAAAGAGCCCCAGAAAAACTGATATTTCTTGTTACTGGCAGTATCGATTCAAGACTGGCATTCTGTGAGCAGTGCAGAATTTGAGGAGCCATAGGAAACTGTTTGTCTGCTGCTCTATTTAACATGAGAACAGGGTTAAAATACATTAGATTAAACAGGGTTAAAATACATTAGATTACCAAATTTTCCTCTCACTTCTGACTCTCCCCCTCCAACTATGTTAACTGGCTAAGATGCATTAAATGCCAGCTCTGTGAACAGTTTTACTGAAAACTCAGTGAGAACTACTATTTTACAGATTTTAATAGTGAGCAGATGCATTCTGAACTTAGATAGGGTTTTTTTGATTCTATATCTCCTAACAACCAAGCAGGCCAAACAAACAGATGCATCCATCTTTTAATCATTTTAGCTATAAAAGTGCAATCAGCGCTATATCTTTGCTAAATGCAATTTCTGCTTTGAATATTCAACATTAGGGGAGCTTTTTTCCAATAAACAGATAAGAACAGCCTGAGGTTTCTTTATGTGTTTGGCAAGGGGTTAACCAATAAGACATGATACTGTAAAAATGAGCTTCTTTCAGATAGGAAAAAAATTCATCTTAACAGCTGAGATTCTCCAAAAACAGATACTGTCAATAAACGTATTTCTTAACCTAGAACAGTGAGAGATGGGAATCAGTCACACAGCAATGGGCTCCTGAGCTCAGGAGCATGAAGTCGCTCTACCATTAACTTCCTGGATAACCGTTTTACTGACCTGAGAAAGGACCAAGTACTTACTTTCATATTACAAACTTCTTTAGAGACTTGCCCTCCTCAAGCCAGAGGCAGACACAAAAAAGGATACAGACATAAAGAACGTAAGCGTTGGACTCCGGGAATCCTCAGAACTTGAAGACTACCGTTGACCTTTTTCTTCTGTGCCAAACAATTCTTGAATTCTAAGCACCATGATTCCACCACACGTGAACCTCTTTTAGCTTAAGGGACAGTATAATGGACAGGGTCTTAAGGGGTAAATTGTTTTAATACTGTATATTATTCCACATCTGTTTAAACTAAGTAAGTTTGAACTGCTGAAAATCTTGTTTTATACTACGGTCATCTTAAAAAAAAAAACACACTTCTAACCAAGGACAGAGACTCCCACTGATGCCTCTATACCCACAAAAATAAGAGGGCAGCAGCATCAAGAGTAAAGGGAACGATCAGTCCACACTGGGTAACAAACAGAGCTGGGAGAAGAGCAACCCATTTGGGGTATGATATCAAGTGTTGGGCCATAGCCACCCAAGACCAACTTTGACGCAAGAGAAGAATAACCGAGAAAAAGCCAAGGAGGCGCTGTCAGAAAAAAAACTTTGCTTATGTGAATGACTAAAGAACCGGCATGGCAGACCATGCTGGCAGTATGAGAAATTCATACACTAAACCTTCAGAAAGACTACTGGTACTTCCTTTAGAGAATACACGGAATATCTCATAGTTCAAATAAGAATATACCAAATCTATTTTGGCACAATCCAGTGAAGTCTTTCCCACAAGTAAACTTAGCGCACGCGCGCACACACACACACCACTTTAGGTGTTTAAAAACCCATTCAGTACGTAAGAAAACCTATTTAGTACATAAGAGCAAAGTACTCCAGTCTATGGCTTTTTAACAGCATTTAGCACGTTGGCTAAATGAATTCAGTGTCGTTCCAGTTTGCAAAGATTACTTTCTGTTGGTCTTTTTTCTTTCCTTCTTTCTTTAAATTAGACCTGGCCTTTTCTAGTCAAAAGTTCAGCCATACATGAAAGCACTTTTTGGATCAAAAGCTGACCTTTAGAAGAACTGGTATGGATTTTAACTCAAGAAAAGCTTTCTTTGCATACAGTTCATATATATCTCCATTATTTTACTTCCATAAACTCAGCTAAAACATCTGGACAAAATCAAGCAGAGTAACAGTTGGATGCGGTTTCGTGCTATTACACCAAGAATGAGGGAATTCCTCAACTAAACATAACACAGCAGCAGCACTTTGTGAGGTTTTGGGTGACAGTAATTGCAGGCCCTTCAAGGATTTCCAAACAGTACAAGATGGAGAGCGGTAGGAAATAAAACACTTGGAAAATGCTTCGCACACTCAGGAAAAGAAAAAAGAAAAAAAAAGAGGAAACAAACAAAGCGAACAGTCCGAGTTTGGCCTAGGGAAGACATGTGTTGAACTAAACTGAAAGCCACCGAGTATTCTGCCTTAAGTTTTAACGGTAAACTTGCAATAATTTATGGCTCCAATTTTTAACAGTTACGGGCTTTTAAACTGGGAAACTAATATCCAAGCAGCCACATACAAACACTAAATGCTGATTTGGTTTATACAAAATAAGCAATAACACTTGAAGACAGGGCTCTGTAACTTTCTGAAAAAACTTCTAAAATTCCTGATAAAAACAGGTTTTCTCAAATGCAAACATTTCATAGTTCAGTATAAGGTTAAGTACTTACAGCATCTCTCCCTAGAACAGTATTTCAAAAGTTGACAACCATTACGTAAATACGAGAAAGGCATTAACCCCATTCACGGAACGAAGAGCGAGGCCCAGAGAGCTTAAGGGATTTGATCAAGGCCAGGCAGCGCAAAGAGCCATGTTGGAAAGAGAAACCAGCTCTTCAAGATCCAACCCTGCATCACGGAGCCACGCTCCTCCTTCCTGCGTGAAGCCCTATGTTTTCTTTGCTAATGTTTTATATGCACTGGGGACAGCATTTTCACTCTATAACTCCCAAATCTGCATAGCTACATTCATTTTGAAATCTCCACCACTAAATTCAGCTAGAAACTGAAATGTTGACCTTACGGCTGCATAAGGCAAACACACACCGTTTAATAATGTCCTCCTTTACCCAAGAAGAGGATACATCCCGGTAGCAGGTGCACCAGGTCTTGCAAAAACACCTGCCAACTTTGGACCTTCAACTCTGGACCATAAAAGAGTCCTGATTTTTACCTCAGAAACATTCATGAAGTATTGCCTTCTTCTATCCTGTCTGCCAGCCATTGCATTTTAGTGAAAAATCTATTAAGAAAATTCTATGTCTTTTCTACTGTTTCCCACCAACAGATCATGGAGTTCTTTACGAGGCCATTTGCTATTTCCTCCCTCCCCCCAAAGAGTTCCAAAGATAAAGCGGGTTTCCCAGTCCCACCCCCAAGGCTAGCACGGAGATAGGGAGATGGAGTCCTCACCCCACATCCGAACCCAGGCAAGCACAATCCGTTTTGATTGTTCCTTCATACAGGTACACTTTTCCTTATTTTGGTAAATAAGGATCAAGAGCTAGAACAACTAATACGAAGTTAATCACTACACAATTTCTTATCCAAGAAAAACAATTCCAAGCTCTCATTTTTGTTCCTTTAGTTCAATATACTGTAAAAGCTATTCATCACTTTCAAGTAAAACTAAGTAGCTAACAAGCTGCTGAGGCTAAGCAATTGTTTAAAGTAGGTTTGACATGATCGGAGTTAATTCAGTGGAAAACACAATTTTGTCAGTCAGGCAACATGAAAAAGGAGAAAGTGCTGGAAAAATAAACTGCAGACAGTGTTCCCATAATAGAATCAGTTTAAACAATCTCCAAATTCACACTGCCTGCCTCTGTCAACCACACTTAAAACAGAGTTTCCAAACTGGTTCATTTAAGACTGCTTTAGCTGCCCCGTATAAGCAGGGCTTAGATATGAAGTTCTTTATTAAGCAGGTGAAGTCACTTCTGAGGGGACGATTAAACCCTCCTGCCTGCGAAGGTTTGTTCTGTTTGCAGGCACAGCTCTTGGCACGGAACAAGGCAGACTGATAAAAGATGCAAGTTTCCCTTATTCGCAGCCCCTTGAAGCGCTCACTCCAGTGTCTTTACGGTGAGGAGATACTCGGAGAACCAGAAGTACATAAAACACCGATTTATTGCAAAACCATAGCCTTTCCCAACACAGTCCGCAGGGAGTTCTGACCTATTTTCAGTGCTGATAACGGCATTTTAAAATCTGAAACCTTTACACGCATACTTGCAGGAAAAAGAGTTTAAACGTACTGTGAAAACTTAGCTCATGCACGCGTCCGAGCGGACGCTGCAGCTCGCGTTCCAGGGAGAGGAGCGGGGCCGGGCCGGGGCCGGGCCGGGGTCGGGGCCGGGGTCGGGGCCGGGGGCCGGGCGGGGGTCGGGGCCGGGGGCCGGGCGGGGGTCGGGGCCGGGGGCCGGGGGCCGGGCGGGGGTCGGGGCCGGGGGCCGGGGCCGGGGGTCGGGGCCGGGGGTCGGGGCCGGGGGCCGGGCGGGGGTCGGGGCCGGGGGGTCGGGGGCCGGGGCAGCCCCGCGCGCTCACGGGTGACAGCGCCGCGGGGTCCTCCGCCCCCGCCCCCTCCCCGGCGGCCCCTCGGAAGAGAGCGGCGCCCGCTCTCCCTGCGCAGCAAAACCTGTCCGCAGCAGCTCCTTTGTTCTTCGGTCGCGCCCCGAGAGCCAGCGCCGCCCAGGCCGGGCTCTGCCGCCCTCCCCGCCGCCGCCGCCCCGCTCCGCTCCGCTGGGCCCAGCGGGAAGGGGGCCGCCGCCGCCGCCGCCGCCGCCGGGGGAGCGAGACCCGGCCGCCCCCGGCAGACGCCCCAGCCCACGGCAGCGCCGACCGCGCGGCCGGCGCAGAACAAAGCCGCGCCGCAGCCCGCAGCCCGCAGCGCGGGGGGGCCCCGCCGAGCGCCCCCCGCCGAGCGCCCCCCGCCGAGCGCCCCCCGCCGAGCGCCCCCCCTTCGAGCGCCCCCCTTCGAGCGCCCCCCCCCCGCCGCCGCCCACCTTGGAGAGCTGCCGGCGCAGGCTGAAGCGCTGCACCATGGTCCGCGCCGCCTACGGCCGCCCGCCGCCGCCGCGCATCCTCCTCCGCCGCCGCCGGCGGGCAGCGAGGCCCGGCCGCGCCCCCAGCTGCCGGCACCTCCTGCTCCGCCGACCCAGCCCGCGGCCCGGCGGGGAGGGCGGACCGGGGCGGGGAGGGCGGACCGGGGCGGGGCGGGGCGCTGCGCTCGCCCCGGGCCGGGCCGCCCCCCGCCGCCCCCCGCCGCCCCCCGCCGCCCCCGGCGCCCGGGAGGAGGCAGCGCCCGCCGGGCCCCGCACCCGCAGCCCGACCCGGGACCCGTCTGGCCACAAGGCAAGAGCGGAGCCACGCGAGGGGCGCGGCGGGCCGGACGGCTGGGCCGTTTGCCGCCTCCGCGTCTCTAAGCAAATTACGCTTAAACCTCGCTGCACCGTGGGAAGCAGCCGCCTGGGTCACCGACAACTCTCCAACGAGGCGCCGCTGCGACCCAGCGCAGCCCTGCCGGTGCCTCCAGCAACAAAGCCAAACGCCATCCGTCATCCATGCGGAAAGGTTACCCCACAGCTGATGTTTTCTCCGCACACAAGTTCTTTCCCTGCCTGGGGCAGAGGGACCCCTAGGCATTTCCCATTTTCCCGCGCAGCCGACCCCCAAGGCCCAAAGCGAAGCTCCGAGAAAGCAGCAGTCAAAGATGCTGCTGCCCCGTTCCCCACCGCCGGGCC
This sequence comes from Struthio camelus, assembly GCF_040807025.1. NCBI lineage: Eukaryota > Metazoa > Chordata > Aves > Struthioniformes > Struthionidae > Struthio > Struthio camelus. Next base: position 579,484 of record NC_090955.1, on the reverse strand, counting down.
GCGAGGGGACACGGTGTTGCGGCCCACGGCCTGGCACCGCCGCGCAAAGCTGCCTCCGGCGGCAGGTCTCGGCGCGGAGCCGGCCCGCCAGCGGGAGCGGGGGCTCCGGCGCGTCCCTCCTCCCGAGCCCCCAGCACAGGGGCCAGAGCGACGGCCACGGCAGCGATAAACCACCAGGACTCGCTCGCTAGACAGCGTTTGTCAGAGCTCTTCCCTGCCCATGTTGTACCGCAGCAGCTACTTACACAGAAAACTTCACCGCGTTACCAGCCGTTTGTAGAGCACGGGCACAACACGGCCAATTCCTATTCCAGGCTGCTAGAGCCTGCTGCGGTGGGAATAAACCTACAGGTCCAAGCTAGCGCAGACACTGAGTCAGAAACGACCCAGAGGAAAAGGGCCCTGAGTGAGGTCAGCTTCCACCTACCACCCAGTATGGTTCTCTACTTGCTTTTCCCTACTCCAGCACTTGAGGTTCAACTCCTCTCTTGAAAACAACATAGATTATCTTGTTACGATCACAAGAAAATACTTGAGGAAAACATTTCTCTCTTCCCACCAGAAATATGCAAAGCTCTATGGGGAAGCAGACCGGGACACTGCCATTTGTACAAACGTCTTGATAAGAGTGGCTTTGAATGTTTAAATTGTTCTTTTTCCCCTTGCGGTATTTGTAAGTGATGGACAAAGTACTACCTGCACGCAGAAAAGGGGATTATAGAACTCCATTAGTGTGTTACAATATCCGCAGCGACGCTCTGCGGGGTCTCAAGAAACCAGCAGCAAGGACACACGCATTTCCAGTTTGGGCCGTTCGGACAAGAATCCAGATCTTAATGGATCAGCTCAGGCATCTGTCAGGGTATTGGCAAAGGAGGAGGGAATAGGAACAACAGAAAATCCCCCATACAATCAAGATCTCAAACTGTTCTGGAAGTCAGTCGATTTCTCATACCGTCCTGCCTCAGCAATTTTGATTTGGCACATTGTAGGACTTTATTTCTAAGCTTTCTTGCAATTGCCTCCTGCCTGCGAGTTTGCTCTCATTTCCTTCTATTCCCCCAACTTAAAACCTTTGCACTCTGGTGCTCTGGATGTCAAAACATCCTTTGTGAACGCACTATATGGAGTTCTCACCTCATCCACGAGCTTTTTGGAATGCACTTATGGCAGGAGTTTTCCCACAGTGATTCATTGATGCAAAAAGGCAATATTTAAAGTGAAAACACCAAGGACGTGTGAACAAAAACTAATGATGATATTTCAAAGAGATTTAAAATTCTACAGAACAAAATCCAACAGGAATGCTTCTTTACTTTTTCTTTGTATATATACAAAATAAATTGACTTTAACAAGCCACATTCCTTCTCATCATCTACATCTGGAATATTTCTAATGTACGAGTACTACCATACCCAAGGAAACTGATTTGAGGTAGGATTTGTAATATGATGTCAATTAGATAATGGCTTTCAAATTGTGGTCCTACAGACTTCTGGGGATCCTTGGACTTACTCTAAGAGTAATTTTATCTTCAGACCTTTTTTTTTTTTTTAAATTCTAACAACACTACTAACAGTATGAAATAAACGTAATCTGAGGTATAAAAGGTAACGTGACAGCCTACTTCGATTCAGCTATATTCTGCTGCATTACCTGCATTGTTTTAGGCATCTAAAGCTGCATTGTGCAGCACCAGAGCATTTACTACTGTAAGACAGATGACATGTGGTTACAGCGTTAGACAGGGGAGGCCTGATTTTGGACCCCGGTGCTGACACAAAATTCCTATGGGACCTTGGATATATTGTATTACATACACAGCTTAACTCCCTATCTGCAAAACGATGAGAAAGACGTTTCACAGTCTTATGTAGAAGCAGAATAGTGTATGTCTGGTAGGCACTTAGGTATTATGAAAATGAGACACAGGCAAAAGAGCACAGCCGACAGCATCTACAGACTGGGTTCCTGGGTTGCAAGTTAGTTGTTTGGTGCAGGTCTGTCTTCCTTCTCTTGGGGCCTATTACTGGAGCGTCTGACATTTATAACACGTATTTGTGTCAAATTCCCTCAACAGTAAGTGCAATAAGAACAGGATCTGAGAAAGTAGACTTCTATATACAAGACGTATGCCTTGGCATCTTGATTTTTCAGGTATTTTGCATAGTTGTCAGCTATGATAGCCACCCAAAACGAAGGCTGGAATCAATGTTCAATCAATCAATGATGCAAGGAGGCAATGCACACCAGGTTTAAATTTCTGATGCTCCGAGTATGCCAATTCTAGCAGGTAGTATATGCTCACACACATTTACAGAACTTGTGGCCAATATTATTTTCCATATTTTGAAATGTGTGTATTTATAACATAATAAAAATATCCTGAATTCTCCATTCCTCCCCTCACACAAACAGGGGAGACAAATGCAACATTCTGTTCTGGTCAGATCATTTGTACAGACAAGAGAATTACCATAATTACTAGGTAGTCAAGTATAGTTGAAAATGAAAAAAGTTTCTTATTATAGCTAGAAAACAGCTACCTATCATTGGCAAATATTTCACTTAACAGAAGCATCTACCATGCAGAACGTTGTGAAAGTGCTTGTGACTGCACCGTATCAGAAAAGCCTCTTCATCCACCCTCCAATTTTCTTTGGTAAATCGTAACAGAGTTCCAGTTGTTCGTGTTGGTGAAAAACAGTAGAACAAGAAGAAAGAAAAAATCTGAAGAAAACAGATGCTTAGTGGAAAAAAGAGAGGGGATCCCATGGGTTCTGCAGGGTTTCTGAGACATTGTTCAACAGCTAGACCAAACGTAGAAACAGTTTTTTAATAAGTTTAATGCAGACTTGGAGATGAACTAGAATCGCACTAGTTACACCATCACCAGTCTGCGTTGCATGGAGTTAGCGTCACAAAGCTGGCCCGATTCAGGGACGGAACTGCGTTTCCGCTGCGTGCCATCCAAAACCAAGCTGCTGGAGCTACTCTCCCGTTCAACACAGCCATAAGCAATATGTACGTTGACTATAGCCAAGTAAAGAATCTACACAGACAGTACGGTCAGCCATTTCAGACTGCGTATTTTCTTGGTCGATCTCTAGACTCTGCTCCTGCCCCAATAAACAAAGTTCTTTCATTTTCAGAGAAAAGAAAACTTTTTTTTTTTAAACAAAAAGTGCTAGAGGTGGCATCTGTGTAATGACCTCAAAAATCAAGACACAGAAAAAGTTATTCCTGTGGGCCAGAAACTGTAACTCCAAAAGAGCAGTAAGAGCAGCTTTGTGCATTTGCAAAATAAAAAAAAAAAACGTGGAATACAAGAGATGTTGCATGTGAGTTATACCTGGATTTAGTCGTAATCCTGAGAATCAGGCCTCTGAAAAAGTGATTGAGATTTTCTGCAGTTCTGTTCAAAAGTAGAAGAAAACCTGGATTCAAAGCATCAACCCGAAGTCAGCAAGTGTGAAAATCTGCAAATGCCAGCTGATTGACAACTCCACTAAAAAGTGACTTTCAGCTCCATAATGCTCAAATGCCCATACTAGCCCCATTTTACAGATGGAAAAACTAGCCAATTCAGGCAAAGGCCTGAATTCAGCTCCTGCTAGAAGTACCTGTCTCACAAAGGATGCACGCGTAGTTCATTACTGGAATGACTATGATCATTACAGATTGCAAATAGGTAAGCCAGACATTCATGGACGTGAATAGACTATTGCGTAAATGCGAAACATGACACAAGTGGAAGTAGCAGGCTAATAGAAATGAGGCCATTAGGCTACCCGTGTTATCTACACCCACATCTAAATAGTTTAACAGCATATGATTTAAGCAATGGCCTACTGAGTTTCCAAACTTTGTGTCTGCATTAAATTAGTGTACAAGAAAACATTTCAGAGCTTAGACCACCAGATCCTAACCAAATACTTCTGCAAAATTTACCTGCCACAATCTGCCTGCGCTAAAATGCTGAAAATGGACATAGTCCTGATCAGGAAAGAAAATTACATTTCTGATCAGTGTGATCGCATTTCTAACAGTTATGTCTCACTCATCTGCTAGTGCCTTCTAGTATAAAGGGACACTGAGCTCCATCAAACCTCAACAGCTGATGCAGCCCTGCCTCTGTTCAAAGGCAAAGCATTTGTGCTTCATTTTCAGTATCACGAGCTTTCTACTGCTATTTGGTGCAATGTCTTCTGTATGGAGATGAAGAGAACGGTGCACGCTTTTTTGCGGTCTTTTGTTTCTGTACTGCTTGACAGTCCTTTATGACAAAAAGCCTAAAAAATGCATTGCCTGAAGTAAAACACTACTAATATAGGCCAGATTCTCATAGAGGATGCAAACAACATTGTGCCTTTCTTTTTGCCCAGTTCTTGCAATACTGGCCCGTAGACATCACAGAGTTGCTTCAGTGCTAGACTGACATTTTAATATGGCAGAAAGAGTTCAATTCCAGTTTTTCAATTACAATTATTCAAAATAAAATGAAAAGACAAACTACATCTCAGTGGATCTGACATACTATTTGGAAGTTCCTTTCACATTAGACACAAAATTATAGACATATTTTGCCCATAACATGTAGACAAATATATTACATTACAGAACACATAGGAATTCATTCAAATTATGAATGTTAAAACTTTCCCTCTATTTGATTGCCTGTATGTTCATTCACCTCTGTCATAGTTTTAAAACCACATAAATGTCTCCCTGTACGTACATTATTTGACTTGGGACATCCAAAGAAGACACGTCTTCAGTACGCATGATGGTGTAGGGTGACAGAGACTAAAGTAACCACCTGCCACTAAAGATTTGATATTCCACATCTAATTAAACAAAAACTTACTGTTCTAACAGCATTCAGCTAATTTCCTCCAATCATCTAGAACAGCCACTGCTGTTCGGTGCCAACTATGCTGCCTGATTTACTAGTAAAACTTAAACCTTAACTAGGCTGTGATCATGCAACTCAAAAAGACCATGAAGCAAGCACCTAGAATTGGACCAAAAAGTCTGCTTGGGGTGGCTGTGCTATTGGGCAGATCAAACAAGTTCGCACAACTGACTATTAAGGCTTAACCCACAAAGCATATTCTGCATTACCACCAGAACCACCACCTGAATCCTCTGTGAACGTTAACTAATAGGCAATTGCAGTAATTCTTTGTCCTGACTACATTTATAATCCATATCTTGCAGACCAACGCAAACCTTTTGACTTTCAGCCACAAGAAAGTTACTTAAGTGAATCGGTGGGTATGCTTAAGCTTTAAAAAAGGCAAATAAAATCAATGCGTCAACTGTCAGTTTGCTGTGTTTCCTTACCCAGCTCGAGCATGCTCTGAAACTTTAAAGCGGCAGGAAATTTTCAAATCCTTGTAAATGGGAGAAAAAGTTAAAAAAATGTTTTTGAACAAATTTTATGACTGCACCATTGTTGCTGACACTCTCCACATGATTCAGAGCTAGTCTGATCCAAGCCTGAGTAGCTACTCTGTAAATGTGCCCCCACATGACTAGGGTCTCATGTGCTGCATGTGGCTAGGACCTGGTGGCGTGTATCTCAGCGCCTTTCGCTGCAGTAAACGGATCCACAGTAGTATTTGTTCACAGGGAAGCACTGGCAGTTTTCTGGGCATATAGTGGAAAATCATGGACAAGCACTAGATGACCAGCAGACCAGTGAGTTCACCTGTATGCTCACTACAGGACCGCTCATGTGAGTGAAAGCGGAATACAACATCCTCAGCAGTGCTCGGTACCAAACTCTCAGTAGATGCTTGGACAGACAGGGGCAACACCTGAACTGGACCGTATGTCAGATTCAAGACTGAAGATGCACTCTGCACTGCAAAGTAGGTTCCAGCTGCTTAAGAAATGAGGACATTTCTGTTCTGAGGTTTAATGTCTCCAAAACTCCAGGCCTTTGTTTCCTTTCTGCTAATTTATCCGTCCACCGCTGGATGACTGGGGGTGCACATATCTGGATAGCGTATCTGTCCGCATCCTCAGCGCTCTTTCTGGGAACTTACGAATCAGGTACAATTTTTACAATGTAAACCAAATGCAGAAATAATTGCAACATGAACCCAAAAGAGGGACTCCCTTTTGCATCACATTTACACGGCCATAGCATTGATCCCTTCAGTATACAGACTTATCAACACAGAAAAACATTTTCTGAATAACTCCAGGCTACAATCCAAACTACTGCAATCAGGAACAGCTACCAACTCTTGGAGCCCCAGCACGCCCCAGCTGTGTTTTGACTCCATAGCAGGCCTAGACCGGAATATCCAGCACCCCAGTGCTCACCAGCACTCTCCTCAAAGCCTAGTTTTAATGAGAAGGAAACTGGCATGAAGGCCTAAAGGATCCCATGGCATGTTCCAGCTATGACAAACCAAGGGACCAAGATCCCACAGCATGCTGTGGCCTGCACCTGACTGGTACAGGGCGTTGTACACCACGTCATATAAAATTACTCTCTATATTGTATGTACTGGGAAAGTAAGCTTCATTCCCATACACGGTTGCATACTCTTCTAGAAAAGTAAAGGTGGCTTTTAGGCTGGAGTATTTGTCTTCTTAAGCAAAAATGTTTTTAGTCTATTTTTTAAGTCATCAAGTGACTTGTAGGGTGGGAATAGAGAAGACAATTGTGGTGGGGCCAGGTGTTTATTTTGTAACTGTCACCTGAAATTAACCCATACAAATTCATATTTCAGCAGTGAAAGTCACGGCTGTGATATAGTAGATTAGAGTCTTATTTGGTAGCAGTCTACCAGGCCTCTATTTTAAAATGATCAGGCAGAGCCCATAGCAAAGGAAACTGATGGGACTGAAGCACTAGAAAAATCTTCCTCAGGTTTGGGGGGCACATACCAGACACTCATGGGTCACCGCATCTAGTGGGTACATCATTCTCCTGGGAATTGGTTCAGCACTTTTTGTTCTGCAGTTTAACTACACTCTGAACCAGTGTGCACACCATTCAGCTCTTACTTCTACACCATTCTGAATAGTCTCCTCGTCCGGAAAATCGCCACGCGCTTACTGCTGCTAAGACTGCTAGGCTTTGTGGCATTCCTGTGACAACATCCTCTCATGGCTGAAAATAACTTCTCCAAAGAACTCTCTCGCCATAGTCTCTTGGTCTTTATGTGTGTTCAGAAATATATCTAGTGTTTCTGTATTTCATTTGGAAACGCAGGCACCAGTGAGATGGCTTGTGAAAGAAGTAAGGTTGAATAGTTAATAGCACTGCATTCGAGGGGAAACTCCCACTATGACGGCATTGGAACAAAACGTTAGCACAAAGGCAGGTCAGGAAAGACTGATCCTGCCATTTTGATCCACTGCATCTAAGTTTTCCTGTTTCCAGGTTGCCTCAGAGTAACTACGGGTGGTTCCGGGTAATCAGTCTTCCACCCTGAGGGCTTGGTGCCAAAGGGTCTAAGGACCATCTCATACCTCCTTTGTTCAGAGCTCTTGATGTACAGCGCTGTCCTTCCCGGACATCCACATCTCTTTCCCTATCAGGCTGCATGGGTCAGAGTTCGGGCAAGACAGGGACATAGATAAGGGAAAGGAGCCGGCTGACTGAAATTTAATCCACGTCGGACTGAGATGAAACTGGTAGATTAGTAAAAGCAATGACGGCAAGATTCTCCTTTGCCTCTGTAACTGAGGCTTCACATTCAGTGTTTCTAAACAGATTTTTATGATCTTCAAAGTTAAAGAATTCCTCCTACTCTTATGTAGATAGATACATGCACATTTTTTCCTTAGTCCTCTTTCACTAAGATATCAAAACGTTTCTTTCCTAAGATAATCTTGTTTCAGTGATTCATTCCTGTGTGATAAAGATTAATTTGTGAAATCTTATCTCACTGTTCAGGAATATAAAACACTGAAATCATTCAAAGTAATCTCTCATCATGCTAGCGCTTCCAAAGCTGCATACAATATTAGTACTTTTAAGGCCACAGAATTGTAAAAAATTTAGAATATCTGTTCAGAAGTTTAATTTCAAAACAGCTGACTGCATCTGAATTCCTACAGAAATGGGATTAAATTAAACCTTCTGTGTGTACATAAATATATATATATCAATTACATTTTCATATTAACCAAATATTAAAACTCCAAATTAGCAGTGAGGTAACAGAAAGCGCTCTATATGGAACCTGAACCCAAAACTTGATTAGAAACACCAAGTAGTATGTAGTGCAAATTAGGAGGAGGGAAACAAGGAAACAAATCAGGAAAGATTTTATATTTATGCTATGCATATAGACTTACCAGTGTCATTCATCAAAATAATACGCAAACATAAGACTTCCATAGTTTAAATCTATTTCTGCACAAGGTATTGTCTTTATGGTTTCAAAACGTCCAGCGTGTTGTCCACCTGAGGAAACCAAATTTTCCTCCCTGACCTCTTTTTCTAAGAATTTGGGGGCTTTTGTCAAAATTGTCTGCTCTAGTGTAACGTTAACATGGTTAACTTTTAGTAGCAGCACTTCTACGTTAAGCAGAGGCGATGGAGTTAGGGTTCGTACAAGAGGGTGGTGTACTCTTTCCCTCCTCCTAGCTTACACAAGTCAGAAACTCTTGCAGTAGAATTCAGGGCCTTATTAGAAGCTTTGCCAACACGTCTCGCCGAAAGGACGGTACAAGCAAGTGCATGCCGTGAGATCAGTCCCGGCAGGAACGAGGGCAGGCACCTCGCCGCAGCGCTGCCGTAACCCACCAGGAGGCTCCGCTCTGCGCTACCAGTTTAGAATTGGTCCACACAAATCTTTCCACGTCGGGTAGTCCTCAGCAACTCCCCACCACGCAGCAGGATTAGCAGCTCGAATCAGACCAATGGCATACTCCAAGGACAGTGGGATTACAAGGGAAACTGATGCGAGCTAATTAACTACCTCGCATTCGTGTTACTTTTATGTGAACTGACTCACAAGCTGTGCAAGCGTAGACACTTCTGCAGCTGTTCAGTTTAGCACAGCACCACTGCACAGTTACTTAGGCCAAAAATTCAATTTGCACCTCCTGCGATTAAAGCATTGCACACGGAATTTGGGTAAGGAGAATGCTTAAAACAAACAAACCAACCAACCCCACACACAACCACGCACAAGAATAAAGACCCTGGCCTAGTCATCAGCATGAATACTTTTGACTACCTGCAGAAAACATCACGTGATTTTTAATTACAAGAAGTAGTCAAGACAACCTGATCCGATAACACTTCAGCAATTTGAGTTTTTTAAAAAGTTCTGAAAACAGAAGGATTTCAGTCAGCTTAAGAAAAAGAACCTAATACAATAAAGTGATCAAATGCTCCTATTGTATATAGAACTGGCACTTGCAGATCCTTTAAGAGGGCTCTGAAAAGGACTCTGTGCAAATTAGCCTCATTCTCTAACAATATAGGGTTGTGCCCTACACCAGCTCTTCCTGACGGCACCACGATGCCTGGCAGCTTCCTGCACCCGTTGGTACCTTTGTCTATGTGTACATTAGCACTATTTAAAAAAATTCTTTGGTTACAATTTGTAAGAATTAAAAAAACCTGTCCAGACATCCATAAAAGCTATCAGTCATGACACTACCTCTTGAAAAGGGTCACTCTCTCCAGTTCAACACTTTGATGAAGCACAGTAGTGCTAAGAGCGCCTCCCCTTTTACTGAGGGTTTTGTCACTGACGTTCCCATCCCTTATTTCCTGCCCTCTGCAACCTACAGCCCAACTCAGACAAGTCACAGGACACGCACATGGCGGAAAGCGTGCTCTGCTGGCCCTGCGAAGCTCCCCCTGCCCTTTAAGGCTACCCTCTGCAATCCTCTTCAGCTTACTGCTTCTCCAGGGAACGACGTCTCTCCCCCATGGAGGATGTTCAGTAAAATAACCTGCCAGTACTTGCATGTCTGATTTTAAACATATGCATTTAAGAGATGGGGGCCTCAAGCATCCACGACAGCTTTGCACGCAGCTCCCCCTTTCCCGGGAGCAAGCACCCCAGCAGCAGCCTAAGCTGTCGTGTTTGTAGCGTCTAAACCACTTCAGACTGGACATTGCTACTGAACTTGCGGGTAAGTCTAAAGTAGTAAAGCAGCGGCATTGGAAATTCACTGCTGCTTTCCACACAAGCAGTTATAATACATATACTTCTTACTTCTGTGTAGTCCCCTTCCCAAACCCTACGCCTGTAACACTGAATAAGCAAACCTATTTCTTGTTACAGCATTCAGGATGGAGAATATTCACATTTTTGTAAAAGCTACCAAAATTGACTTTTAAGTTTGTTTAAAATAAACCTGACTTAATGAACCAGTGCCTCTGCCTCACTTCCTTTCACAAGCACAAAAAACATAATTAGAGTGAGTCTTTTTAGTACTAAATCTCCTACAAGCACTTTTCTTTTTAAAAAGGTCCCATAAGACTTGGATTTTCTGTTTCAAGTTCCCTCTCATTGAGATCTTCTACTGATTTTTTACTTACACATATTGATGTGTATTCACAATTTTCAGCAGTTTTTAGCATTATATAAGGTTAGTAGTTTTTTTTAGTATAAAAGTCAAATCAATGCTTCATAAAATCTTAAAAGATAACTAGATTTCTTACTGAAAACCTTTCACATAGGGTATGCTGGAGTAACCAACAACATGAGAAAAATTTTCTTACTGCAGAAAGTTTGGTGGAAGATAAAAAACGTAATGTATTCAAACCTATATATCCTCAGGATCAACTTTTTCATTTTATCTCATACAAATTTCTAAATAAAAACATTTTTAAAAGATACCTGCATATTCTTTTTTTTTCCTGTCAGCCTGCTACTGCTATCAGTCTTCTGTATACAGCAGGGTGTAAGTTGCCTTAGGCAAAGAAAATTAGATTCAAGGAAGGCGTTAATATATTTTTCCTCTTTTGAAGTTAAACAACTTCCATAGTTTTTTATACTTGGCAGAACACACTGAATTTCAGTGGCGTGTTAAGACAGCTGTCCGGGAGCAGCGCAGGTCTGGAAGGGCTCACCAGCTCAGGGCAGCCCTGCCGGGGACGGACAAAGCCAACGGCTGCTACACGGGTTTTCAGAACAGTCACAGCTCCCTCTGCTGACTACCGTGTCGCTCGCACGAAATTGCTCTCCGTGGACACTGGAGACATCGCACAGTTCGGTTTTTCTGTTCTTCGTTCTTTTTGAAAGGAGCCCACGTGTGCTTGCAAGTAACACAACGGAGGACGCTCAGTTTGCGTAAAGCGGAACAGGAACTGAGGAAAAGCACTGGCATTGCCAATAATTATATTTGCATCCCAGCCACCAACCCTCTGAAGTATTTTCTCCTGTCAAAGCCCTTCGCATTAAAGGATCACTAAAATACTCACGTATAAAGATGTCACCCCCATGGGGGAAAAAAAGGAATCCCAAACAGCAACACAGAAATGACCACGTTTACATAAAAAGTTAATGACTGAGCAGAAAACAGCAACCTGCTTCCCTTATCTCAGCACGTTGGCCGGAGGCCACCAGGTGCTGCTTCTTCACTCGGCGTTTCTTCGCTTCACTGGCAAAGCGCAGAACGGCCCTCGCTCGCTGTTTCAGGCTGGCTGTCGCCACGCGAGACCGCGGTCCTGCAGACATTCAGCGCTCAGCGAAACTGTGACAGGTATACAGGACGTCTTCGTTTTTTTGTTGTCGTCGGATGTCACAACCACTTGCACACACCAAAAGTTTTACCGGGGACCACGTTTCTATTCCCAGCTAGCACCCGTTTGCTGCACGACCACGGTAACTCTCCACTTCTCATCAGCGCAGCAGAGTAACGGCCTTCCCGCCTTCGCCAAACACCCGAGCACACCACTGGAAACAAGCCCCAGTAAAGCCTCCTCTCTTCCCGCTGCCCGCGGGGGCCGAGCGGCAGCCCTTCACGCAGGACCTGCGGCTGCAGGGGGCACGAGGCGCAGAGGCGGCGCGGGCCGGCCACGCTACGCCCGCGCCCACGCCTCGGCTCCCTGCCGCCCACTGCTTTCGCACTGCAAAAACAGCGAGGGGCGGCGTAAGGATACCTCGTGACGTTTCACACAGTAAGAGTTTCACCAGGATGACACAACCAGGGACTGAAACACTACGATATCTGTAATTACAGGGCGACTGAATTTCCTGAGGTATACACCACCTTGGCCCCGGGGACTTCTTTCCCTTCCTTTTCCACGCTGAGCTACCAAGAGCACGGAGCCCGCTGGTGTCTGCGGCTGCGGGCTGCCGCGGGAAGGGAAGCAAAGCGAATGGTGTCTCTCCCTGGCTCAGGAACGTCTGCGGGCCTCTGAAAAAAGCCACGTAGAAAAAAACATGCCTACGGTTCTCAGCTGAAAAAAAATTAGTTTTCCCACACAGGACACAGAAGAAAGTAGCTCAAGTTGAACAAGAGAAAAGAAAAAGGGTAGATTTGGAAAGCTAAGTGAAGAGCATGCTCAGCAAAAAAAGAGAAAGAAAAGGATGAAAGTTTTGGAAGGATGACAGTGATCTTTCAAACTCCTGTAGGGCCTACAGCTCTCCCCCGTGGAGCTCTATCCTGCAACAGGAGCAAATTCATCAAGAAAATTAGAAATAGCCACCACATTCCAAATTTATAGACAACTGTCATATACCTGAAAATGAACAAATTAATAATTTCTACAATTTTTGCATCTTCTGAGATGATATTTTAATTATATGAAAACCCAAAGAATAATACATTGTCTGGGACCACATTAAGTTATGTGCTGCTAGCAACAGTAAGTACGATATAAGGTCTTACTAACCTTTATTTCCTTTCTTAGGATAAGCAGCATTCAGATACTTAACAGTTAAACAAAAATTAGAGAGCTTTTTTTTTTTTTTTTTTTTTTTTTTTTTAGCTCCACAGTCACCGTGCAGCCCTGTAACACGGTACTGCCATTGCTAACAATGAGCCCTAGGCTCCGTACAGCGTTTGCGAGGCCTGGGGACCGAGGACCCTGCCGGGCTTGCTCTGCTGCAGCAGTTCTGGAGCTGCAGCTGCAGCTTTGCTCTGCGCGGCTCAGCGGCCGCAGGGGAGGCAGGAGGCGGCAGAGGAGCACAGGCGCAGGATGACAGGAGACGGGGCGCAGGCTTGACACTGGAGACCCCCCGCTATGAACAACTCCCGAAGGGTCAGTTAAAGAAACGCAGAACCGGACCTGGGCAAAAGAGGTTCTAGGGATAACAAGGAGAACAAATAAATGGTATCTAACATACATAAAAGGCACCATATACAGTAAATCTGGATGTAACGTGGAGCTGCGGACCAGCGAAGAAAGAAAAGTGTAAATGCACGTTAGCAAACACATAGAGATGAGCCCAAGTGTTTCCTAGAGTGAAGGAGGAATCGTCAACATGACCACCGCACGCCTCCCAGCCAAGGTCAGATGCTGACAACTGCTGAAACACCCCCTCCAGCCCCCAACCACAAAGACACCACCACCCTGGGGACTCAGAGGGGTGGCGGAAGGGGGAACACAGCCCCCAGAAAAGGGTTAGAAACTAGGAAGTCCGCGTATAACAATTTTAACTGCAGTATTAATCCTTCTTTTTCTGTAACAATTGGATCTGGACTAATAAGGATTCAACTCTTAAGATTTCAGTAAAACTAACGAACTCATATCTTTCCTTACATACAGCGAGCTTCCTCTTTGCCCATAAACAAGATTTTGAGCATAACACCACTCTTACGCTTCACAAAGGTCACTGTAATCAGACAGACAAAAGCAGTGCCTGGTACAGCCATGGTCTTTCTGAGCAATTAAGGAACTAGCAATTAATTTCTGAGCTTGTGAAACAATCCTAAGCCTACTCCTGACCTATCAATCTGCAATTAAGCCATTACAGTGATCAGCGAGTATCTTATCTTGTTGCAAGACGCAAACAGTGCAATCCTATCTCCGTACAAAGCATCTACATCTAGCTGAGGGTTTTTCTCGGGGGGGTGGGGGGGAAACAGGGGGGACAACGTTCATTGTCACACAGGCTCAAGTTGCATTAGTCACGTTTTTACATGCTGCACACAGCTGTTGATTCAGATTTGCTGGGAGCCCAGATCTGCAGCTCCAGTTGTTTGCAGCACTAGCTTTAAGTTGAGAGAATCAATCACTCTTGTCCTGAAATGCTTTTCATACAACAGTCCATTCAGGTCCATGCAATGCCCTGTTGTCAGCATACAAACGTATACTTACTTTGTTTCCCCTCCCCAAATGAATTAAAGCTCCCTCTTCATTACATGCTATAGGAACTCTGCAAGATTACTGCCATTTTAATAGGACTCAGCTGCCGGTACTGGAAGTAACATCATACGCATTATTTCCAGAAGAGCTTGCAACTGACCTGTTCTATTTATATGATGAAAATTACTTTCAATATAAAAACAGTGCTTTATGGCCAAAGCAAAAAGATGTTTTACTCGGTGTCAGCTATGATAAAATTCCAAAAGTGTTTACCACCTACATGAGTGAAATGGGAGAGCAAGCATTGCAGGATGATGTTAAGCACAGAAGAGTGTTTCCCGTTTTGGGAAACAGGTTAAAGCCCAAGCGATCTTTTAGAGATTTAAGACGTTGCTAATAGCCACAGTAACTTTTCCACACCCTTTCAATGATATTAAAAAACCCTCAATTTGTTGTCTTTTCAGAGGTGGTTCTCCCTGCAGTATTGCATGGCATTTAGGACAAAAAAAAAGTGTGCAAAAAAAAAATGTGTGCAAAATCCTTCTGGCAGATAAAAAAATTACTGCTTTAAAAGATTATTTACAGTTGTAGGGAAACAGCTTATGTATTATTTCATGACTCTCCTAGGCACACTGAAGGACCGGTTCAGCTGAATGTGCTACCTTGTTTATGTTAAAACCTGGTTGGTGGACTGGTGTGACTACTTGAACAGGGTCATTAAAATATAACTAAGAAAAGCATGCCTATCGTTAGTAGGTTTTTATGTGACACTCATGGTGCCCACATCATCACCAGAAAGATTGGAAACTTATTCCAGGAGTATACGCAGACATTTTAAAAAGTAAAGTGGACAGTCGCAGAATATTGAGCTTAAGTTGGAAATCAAAATCCAAAGATATTTAAGATATTTATGAAAACTGATCACACAAGGAAATAGAGGTTTAGAAGAGAGGACACGCCACAAGGAAGCAGTTGAAGTGGTGGGAACGGTGCCCTGGAAAGGAAAGTGAATTGAACTACGCTGGCATGGGCACCAACAGCCTTTAAAGGTACTCCCTTTTTTCTATATTTAAATCATTTTATATCCACTGCAGTTCCTCTAAAGCAAAACTGTTCAAAATGTTCAGTGACCTTTAATGCCTAAGGAACTGGTAGTCTCATCTCTGTAACATTTCAATTTGAGAAGACCAAGCATAACGCGTGCAATAGGTTCAACTTCTTTTGCCATCGTTCCTGTAAACATGGGGCAATCAAATGGCAACCTGGAAATGTTCAAGCCTACAGAGACAAGAGCTTCAAACCCCACTGAACAATTTGCTACTGCATTAATTCGGGTTGGCCTACCTTCTTAGCGACGCCAGGTGTCAGCCAAGGGCTTACACCAGACGTTACAAAACGACTCACTGTACAGAAGCCCTTATTTCCTGAATGAACACGTTCTCCTCACTAACATCTCTCCATAACACCCGTGCTCGGGTGCAAGTCTGGATCACAGTAATTCCATATAAGGATCTCAGTGTTAAAGAAGAACGTGTTGCAGATCTGCAATAATTTGTTTCAAGAAGTTTTATTTTGTATTTTTTCCGTAACCCTAACTACCTTAAAATGCTTCACTATTTCAAGTCAGAAGTCTATACAAATGCTAGTCTTCAACTAGAAATGTACAGGTCTTTTACTCTTTTGTCAGTTTAAAAGACTGCAGTTTCCTCCACTTCTGTGCTCAGTTGCAAAACCGCTGCGTGCTAAAGTTTCTTTCGAGATAACTGACCACTTTCTTCCCATATCCCATTACTACCTGCTTGCTCCCCTGCTGGCTGTTTGCCACACTCTTGCTCTGCACACTGCTCATTTAACCTGAAGAAAATGGCCAGTTTAAGTGTATTTTATTATCCAGATATACTATGTTAACACTGTCTCAAGTGTCAAACAGGAAGCGATAACAACTCACCATAGCGGGGGAGGAGAAGAAACGGACACAACAAGCACTTTCTCCCGTGCCCTGCGGGCACGCTGCTTGCACTGCACCTCCTGCAAGTCAGCCTCTCGCACGTGCAGCTGTAGTTATTCCCTGAAAGCATCTGAAGCATTCCTACGCTTCTTAACATTATGGGAAGAGAAGGAAACACTTAGGCAACACCCGAACTTCACTGTAAAAATTTGTCTTTGTTCTGTAGATTGTTTGATCCCCATACATTTTTCTGCTAGCAGAAAAACTACGCAGCTAGAGAAGCGGAACATCATTCAGATGTTCCTGTGTCTTATAAAGAAGAGTCTGGCCTTCACGTAACAGGTGCCAAAACTAACTTCAGGGGCAACGCCTGCAACGCAAGGCAGTAGGTGGGTATTGTCATTACCTGCATGGCATTAGTAAGATTTCAAGTGGACATAATTTCTCACCAAACTACTAGTACTTCTGCATCTCTGAAACCTGAGTATCATGCTGTTTGTCCATCTCTTCGTGTGTAACTCGTTACTCCGCAAGAGCTCTGGAAGTATAGTGAAATGAGGTGAGGCCCATGCAGTTTCAAACTGATCATTTCCAAGCCACCACCATCCTGATTTCTCAGCTCAGTGGGCTGCTTCTGCAAGAAAAGCTTTATACAAAAATACTTAAATTTGTCCCCATTGAAATGCAAAAAGCTAAATATCTCAGTAAGACTTTATTACATTTTTTCCATGCTATGAAAATCTCATTTCTCAATTTCTGTACAGAACCTGAAAACAGGCAGCAGGATTATCACACATGCAAACATATGTAAATGAGGTATCAGAACAAATCCGATGTGTGGTTCTGGGATGACATTTTGCCCTTCTATTTCAACAAGAAATTGAGAGAGCAGAACAGAACAATACCACAAACTTTGTGTGTATTTTGTGTGCAGAGGATTATTAAGAATTTACTCTCTCTTATGCCACAAAGCACTCACTGTCCTGAATCCCCACTGGGAGCAGAGGAGCTCAGTATCACACAGAAGTGGGCTCATCCAGTGCTCAGTATTTTAGACATGAGTTAATGCTTACAACACCAATTTAGAAATTAAGTTAAATCAGTTCTACAGTCCTCCAACTTCTGCTTTGTCCTCTATCAGACTACTCCACCCTTTGATATGACCTGAACAGCTGCCCCAGATTTAACCCTATTCTTCCTATAAATTAGCGCTGTAAAAATATAAAAGAGTTTTATTATGCATTTTGCTGTTATGGTAAGAGAACTACTTCTGAACTGTATCAAAATACTAAGCAGGTAGCTGTATTGCCTTTGAAAACAGCAGCAACTAAACACTAAACACTTCAGTCTAACTTGGTTATCCAAGGAACTCTATTTCACTGACTCTTGACAGTACGCTAGGGGCTCTGCAGAATGGAGAAGAAATAAGACTCTTATCTCCAAAACATCACAATATCTACATACAAAGTATATATACAAAGCATCACGGAATAAAAAACAAACTAAACCCACCAAACAAAACCCCCACTTGGGTTAATGAAACAACACTTTGAGATTAAGCTCCTGGGCTTCCTGACAGTGTAGGGAATGTGACGGGGTTATAATATATAAAATAATTAAGAGATAAAAGAGGGGAGTGTCAGCGCAGACAACCAGGAGACAGCTGAGAGCTGACCCTGCCACAGGAAACCAAAGGTCTGTAGGAAGAAGGACCTCCTGGAAAAGGAAGAATGGCGTCCAATGAGAAATCTAGGGCACTCCAGAAACTGTGGATCAGGTACAACTAAGTGAAAGAAAGACTTTGAACTACACATATTAAAAATGCAATCTAAATTATAAAATGGTGCTGAACACATGGACAAAGAAGATATTTCACAGGCTGGCTCATGCAGTCAGAACAAAGACATCACTAAAAATATATAGACAAAAGATAGTGGCTTGCTAGTCAATGATGACTTTCAGAAATTTAAGCATTGAAAGCTACTGAATAGAGAAGAGACGAGGAAATATTAGTACTGTATCTATTTAGCCTTTTTTTTTCCCTGGTAAGATCTTCCACACACAACTCAAGTATAAGCAGGAATGAGAACGTTTGTCCTCTATAAGGGGACACTGAAGAGCAGGTTCAAAGACCTGCTTCAGGCGTTTCCTAGTCTGAGGAGCCTGGACTTTCAGAGTTGCCCCCTTCAGGTGAGGCCATAGTTTCTAAGTATACTAGAAAATTTACAAAATTTGTTTTTCACTTTTGCCATTAACCTCTTCAACATGGTCATGTCAATAAAGATACAGTATTTTCTTCCTCCAAACTGTATTTTAGATACAGCACCTGGTGTTAAAAAGCAAGTCTAACAGCTTCCAGCATGGCCAACTCAGCAAGCAAATTAGTCATAAACATTAATAACAGCATTTATGTAGGCTGAGTCAAACACATAAATTACCATGCAGCTCAAGGATGAAGCCTAGGGCTTGACTCTGCAAAACCTGGAAGATATGGAAATATTCCAGATGTGTCTTTAACAGCTCTTAAGCTTCAATAGTAAACTCCGCACAGAAGCGCCTGGGCTCCTGCTCATCCAGGCTTCACAAATACATTTGCAACAGGTAAAGTTCCTGCCGTATAGATGAGAATGAGCACCGACAATTACACAGCAGCCTCCAAAGGCTTTTACGAACATTTTAATGAGCGCTGCTCTAATAAATAACTGAAAGCTAATTTCTCAATGATCCAAGATTGCTGATTGTCTTCCTATGTCTACGTGCAGCAAAATCTTTTGCAGTCACAGGCAAATCTGAGACTTAAATAACCACAGACCCTAAGCAGCATTATTTAGTAGCTACAGTATGCAGAACTAGCTAACTAACAGAACACATTGCCACTAATTTCAACATACTATAGTGCAAAAACAATGTCATTAAAAGAGAAACAAAGTGTCCATTACTTTTTCCTAAGTGACAGAAATCTGAACCCCGTGAGGAAAAAAAGAAGGGAAAGCAGAGTATAAGCTTCTGTAGCAGCACCACCACCAAATCAGAGCAAGAGATGAACGCTTGGGCCATCGGGGAGGGAGGCATTCATAGCAGCCTTGCTTAATTTGCCATCACATACCTGATGGAAGGAGAAAAGGTCCATAGTAGACGGCAGACATCTACTGTAGACAAGAGCAGGCTATCTCATGACAGCTGTAGTGCCAGAAGTTCAATTAAGGACAGAAGACAGCAATGAGAAAAATGAGAATTATATTCTTCGACTACAATTCCTATGTTATAAAGGTGTGCTTTAATAATGACAAAACTGTTTCATTGTATACATTCTTTTTGTCCTTGTAGCTAGTATAGCCCATATAGATATATGTTCACAATAGATGGATCAAAGCTGTGTCTCAATGGTATTTACTTCAACTTACAAATCCCCGAAGAATTTCAAAGGAATGACTCCCTACCTAAGGCAAGCTGAGTTTGCATTTCTTTACTGTCATTCAACAGCCGTCAGAATCAAGAAAGTGAAATTGGTACTGTTTTACTTTAAGCTTCATAAATAATTTAGTCTCAATAAAATGAAATGCATTTTGAAAATTTAGGGTTAAGAGAACACTGTGCAAAACAACTTCAGATTTGTCATAACTTAAAGACAGCCTTTCAAGTCTGAGTTCATGCTTAACTTCATCTCCGTTCCATTTGAGTCTGCTCGAATAACGTAGATTCCGCCTAGCCCTTTACGGGCTTCATTTCAACTGTGCTGCAATTAATTTTGCAACACAAATTGTTGAACAAAGTTACAGTTTCAGCATGAATTTTGTAGAAAGCGATCATAGCGTGGCTGACTGAATGCTAAGCTGGCTTCTCAAATGCCCAAAACATTGATGCCTTCTACAAGGCCAATTTAACAAATGGCTGAACCATGCTTTCCTGATTTCATTGAATCCTAAAACAAGAAACTTTGCTAGTAATCATATCAGTGACTTAAAATTTACATATAGTTGGGTTTTTTTAAATGCATTACATCTTTTTACACTAACATTAGTAAGAGCTGTTATATACTAAAGCTATATAATAACCTGCACTTAACCTGCCACTTGACTGCCATTGATTTATAACTTCCAGCAGAATCAACGTGCTTCCAGCCCAATACCTACAGACACATGCCACAGCTAAGATCACAGCTATTCCAATGCAGGACGTGCTAGTCGTTCCGTTAACGTTGCAGCATACACTGTGCTTTTCATAGAATACCCAACAAAACAGACAGCCTTCTGCCCTTCTTTGCAAAGGAATAGCATTTGTCTTCCAATTTGTATTTTATGTTTCCTATGCAAGTCAAGTGAAGGGCAGGTCATGCAACTAATAAAGCTCTCAAAGTTATGTAGACTCCACAGCAATACTGCAGCTGTCCAAAACAGCTCTGGGAGGTCAAGACAGCACAGTCCCTGCAGCTGAACTGGCACATCCACATCAGAGAAAGTCAGCCAGGGTGCTGTACATGTCCTTCAGCAGCAGGTAAGGCTCACTTAACTGCCTTCATACAGAAGCAGATGAAGAATTTGCTGTTCCACGGGGAACGGGGACCCAAGGGTGCAGGCAAGGCAGGCAGAAGCAGTGGCCCTACTGACAGGGGCTCAGGCCCATACCACCTGAGCAAGGTGAGCACACCGGTCCCAGGGCTGGTAGCTAGCTTCAGCCAAGAGTGCAGGTGAGAGAAGTTCATAATGACAAGGCAGGCCCAAGGTCAACCTGAGCAGTCAGTCCCTGCATCAGCTGAGCGCGCAAGAGTCTCAGGGTAAAAGCAGCTCCCAAAGGGAGGTGTCGCAGGACCTCACTGAGATTGCTCCTAGCTTTTTTCACAGCAGCTCACAGCAGCCAGCCGGCCTTGAAGGCAGACCACTGAACTTCTAGAAGTGGGGGAGCGTGCTCAGGCCCTGACATACGCATGTAGGTACTTCGGCACAGCCAGCTTACTAGAGCTGGCAGCATTTTAAGTCACATAGCCATTTCTGCAGCGGTCAACTCGCTAGACGTTCTGTCCATCATAGATCCACTCAGATTATAGTGTTTATTTCAGCTTCTTTCCGATTCTTCTTGGCCTTGTACCAGAACCGACAAAACCATGCATGCCTCAAAGTTTGGAAAATAATGGAAGAATAAGTATATACCACTAACTGCAGAGATGCTGGGAATTCTGTTGCAAATACTTCTCTAAAGCAAATTGGGTTTCAAAGTCTTTTAACTGGCTTCCAGGCTATTCACTTGATTCTAATTCACCAAGATATTGTACTAATCTTAGTTATTGTAATAAACTGATCTGAATAAAATAGTAGCCCTCAGCAGATGATCTCCTTTACATTAGTTAGGGATAAAGTGCTAAATACCCTGTAGACCACTGCAGTTCTGCTCAAAGTCTTTTGACCAGAAGGCTTGATGCTTTCCACAGACTTTGGGTGAGTTATACAAGTGCTTCCACGTACTTGTTAGAGAACCCACCACAAAGAAGTGATGTTGGCATTTAGGACACGGAGAGTAAAACGAGAGAAAAAGTTCATAGTGGTGAGTCATTTCAGCTCAAGGATTTTGTAGTGCATAAAGACCCTCGTGATGGGCATTCATAGAAAATAAAAACAACTGCAAAGCTCTGTGTTGCAAATAGTTCCAATCATCAGGGCTTTTACTTCAGCACTTTCCAAAGCATAAAAGTGAGAGATGCTGCACGTAACTAGAGTCACCAATGCCTGCGGTATGAACCACAAATATAGCTCCACACTGCAACCATGAATTCCTCCAGTCTCTCTTTCCATAATGAAAATCTATTTAAGCTTTAGAACCATGACACTCTTAGTAGTATCAAACAGTAGGCAAGATTGTTTCTCCCAGTCTGTTTAAGACCCTGGTCAGACCCTAAGCTGTCTAGCCAAAAGGCCAGCCTTTCCACGGGACAACTAGGACAAGGCACATCACAACATCAACAATTTTGCACCCTTTCTTTTTGGGAGGCAGGGAGAAGGCAACCAGCTGTAAACACTTTTCTTCATACGCAATCTCAGAATACTGATCATGGCATCAGTTTTGATAACCAGATAAATACAATAACGTCCACTCCAAGCTACTAGCAACTGACACCAACTGACAATTAATACCAACACCAGTGGTCTCCAGGGAGAAGCTAAAAACGAGGTAACAAGTGAACTTCATTCTCACATCTTCATCAAATTTAAGTAGCCTGACAGAAGTTTGTGATGTCTTAGCTAAGAAGGTCAGTCTCCAATGCTCTTAACATGGTGGATATTTTTAGCATCTGAATTTAATGGTATAAATCAGAAGAAAAAAATTATGGTTTAAGTAGGTGGGCTACACAAAAGAAACTGAAAAAGAGTCAGTTGTAGTTCAAGTTTACCTTAATTAAAAAAAAAAAACCCACCCACAAACACATGAATGGGCTGCAGGACAAGATTAGTTGACAGTTTGCTTTAGCAGTATATTACAGCAGAGCACACCAGAGTACACTTACACAAAAGGACTACTTGGTCAAAACAAATCTTTATTTCTGTCAACATTCTAAGTTTTTCCAGAACACACAAAATCTGAACTTCAGAAAAAAAAACTTAAAAATATTTTCCAAAGGAACCAATGTCAGATGAATCTAATAATCTTTGTGATACTCAGGTTCTTACCCTTTAAGCTTACAGGTATAAATGGACTCAATACTGTACTTAACATGAAATCCCCTCTCCAGACAAGCAAATTCCATATTCAATAATGGGGCAACCTAGTATCTGAACACAATGATAAAAATGCACAAGCAAGAGTAGAGACTGAAACATTCAAGGTAAGTTTCCCAGTTATAAAAACAGAACAGAGATATCACCTATTATCAGACTGATTTTCAGCATTTGAAAATCTTGTTTAATATGGCTTTCAGGATTCAGCTCTATTAAAAAAAAAAACACAAATAAACAAAGAATCAGAAGCGATGATGCAGCCAAACAACAGTGGTGTATTTTTCAGCAGTAAACTCACCCCCAACTCCTGGCCCTCTCATGTATTAGCTGGTCCTCACTATTGACAAGAGATATTTTCTGGAATTACAGATTGTAACATTGCTATAGTGAATCAACCCTGCATCTGCTTCGTTTAGCACTTCATTTTTTAATCACTTTTCATTAAACAGCATAAGAAAATAGAACTCGGTTTCACAATGCTTCCTCCTATCTTTATCAAAGAGTTGATCCCACAGTGAACAAAAGCCTGCAAAGCTTTTCAGGAAAAACAGCTTATGACTTGAGTTAAATCAGAAGGCTAGTTTTTCAAAAGGAGCACTTGATCTGGGAAAGGAGAGAGATAAGACAAGCTAAACACTGCTCCTTGGTATCATCAATAAACCAACATACCTAGCTTCGCAAGAGCGTACAGTAACATGCCGCAGAACACAGGCTGTCATTCCAGTGAATGCTTTTTCCACACAGGCTAGACAAACTCAAAGAAACAGCAGTGATTCCAGATCCACGCGGCAGCCTTGCTGACCTAAATCGGTTCAGCCAGCTAGGCAAGCAATTCAGTCTCATGTTAGATTTAATGTTATCATAGCCTCCCCCACAGCCTAAAAGATCCACGAGTTCATTCACTCTAACTGGAAGTCCTCATTTTTATAAAACGCACAGTAAAAAGAGGAAGAAAAAAAGCCATCTAAGTACATACAAGGTGTTGCTGCAGCAAACAGCTGCTAGCTAAGGCTACTCCAGCTGCTACTCTTTCCATCGTTCCTTGTTTGACTGTGGTGCACCATCCCACCAACCTAATGCACTTCAAGAGTGGCACTCTCATTTCAGTGATCAAATAGACCTAAAACAAACCACCTGCCATGTAAGAAAACAGCCAATGCTGGCATCTTTTTAAGCTCTTTGCTTCACCATTGAACAGTCTTTTGAACACAGTAGCATTTGCGTTTGCTGAAAGAAACTTGCTTTTAGAAATAAGATTCAAAAGGCTTAAGAAAACATACAAGTAGATCGTAAAGATCAAAGGTAAATCTAAGTAACTTACTGCTGCTGCTGAGGAATCCTCTCCGCCTACACAGAGGGAAGGAGCTACCTCCATCACAGACAAGTTGGTGGGAGCATCAGTAGTAGACGATGATCTGGGCCGACCTGACTGAGTATCTTGGGCAGACCTCCTGTTGATCTGTGGGCTTCCTTTTGGAGGGTCCATCTTGCCCCGCCTGCTGTGCAGGCTTGTCCCTCTCTTCATTTTAGGTGGCACTCTGATCTGCTGAAGCACTCGATTCAGAGCTGTGGGGTGGGTGGAGACACCATCAATTTCAGCACAGGCGCTTTGGCTTTCCAAATCCATTTCAGACTCCAGATCAGCCTGAGCTTGCTGAACATCATGGGGAGAAACTGAGGACCTCCTGCGCTGGTGCTGGAAAAGGTGCTTCAAGCCTTGACCAATCACATTAATGTTCTCCAAAGCATTATGCGTTATTTTGGATAATTTTTGCTCTGATTCATGCTGTTTTTTGGTCTCTTGATCTTGGGATTTGCCTCCAGGATCAGGGTCATCACACATCTGTTCACTGCCAGAGGGCTCCATTGATAACACCCAACAGGTCTATTTGACTATTCATATATAAATAGGTCCCCTGCTTTTAAAAGGCTTGTGTTTGTTTTAAAAATGCCAAGATTGTCAGCCAATTAGGTGTGAAATTGCTTCAAGAGTGACTACACATGCAGCTGTGCCACGGTGATCTCATGCTTATCTAATGTTAAACAAAAGAGCCGTTATTATACATCCATGCAGAAAGTAGTGGGTTAAAAAATCCAATGCGCAAAACATGCCATTAAGAACATAAAATACATCAGTTTTCCAAGCATCTTTCAATCATGGTATTAGTTGCAACTAGGCTGTATGCAGAGGCCAAAGCTTGCATGGGACAACTCATTTACTGCCTAGGGGAAGAAGCCCAACACAAAGCATATAGGGAAGCAAGAAAGGTAAAAATGCTGGTCTAAAAGGGGGAAGCAAGGAAAAATAGCTTTTTGTTTTAAGAACAGAGCCCGTAATAATATCTAAGAGAACATGAGGTTAAACTTCTATAGATCAATTAAGGCATAACATGTTACTCTCTTTGGCAGAATTCATTTTGTTCTGATCTTGTGCTTCAAACGTAATGTCTGCTCTACCTACCTGATTTTCCTGTAGAATGCCTAACTTGAAATTATTTCATATATGCAAGAAAATAGAACATTTCCAAATCAGTTATGCTTTTCCAAATAGTAAGAAATGGCTCATTACTGCCAGCATCTGCTGGTGACACCAGCAACTAGACGTGATAACCTATCTTCAAGCAAGAAGAGGCAAGCACAACAGTTTCAATAGGCATAATCTTGTCCACAATTCTCAGAGAAAACAAAAACGCCTTTTAAAAGTAAATTAAGTGACAGAGCTGAAAGGAGAATGGTAACAGCACCATGTATCTGTAGCTCAACCTCTAACAGAGAGAACTCATGTAGTTTTTCCCCAGAAGAGCTCAACCTCACCTCTCATACCAGTTCGGGCTCAGACAGGAGTTGGTTATACTACCTCGCAGCTGAGCACTTATAATAGCAACACACTATTGGAGAAGTGCAGCAAAGGAAAGAGGAAGGAAGGATACAGAATATGGAAGAGTTTCACATCTCTGCACCATGAGATCACATGCTCGGAAGCTGATCATTGTTTTCTTGCAGGAGAAAGTTTTGATTAGGCTTCTATAGATATAGAAACCAGATCACAGAGGTCTCCCTCAATCTTGGCAGAAGGCAGGCTGAGCTTTAAAAACCCATTTTATTTAAAATGCAACAAATGTTCAGGATGCAAGCACATTCATTTCTATCTTAAAACAGCTGCAGAAGCATAATGCATTGAGGTCAAGATTAGAGAGCTCTCAATTTTGTGCACCTGAAGCCTGACACAACAGATGAAGCTGCTACTCCAAAATTCTGTCCAAACTGACATTCAAAAAATAAATGAAGAGAGCTGCCTCACTCTCCCATTTTTCCAAATGTCTTAGCTATCAGCTGGAGGTGAGATGAAATTCACTACTTATAGAAAGCAAAACACCGCTATATATACATATTTTTTTTGTGTGTGTGTGTATACATATATGTATATGTACATATATGTATACACACACACACACACACACACAGAGTACTTATAATGTGTGTTCAAAGCGCTGAGTCTCAATGTATTGGCTAGTTTAATGAATAATTCATTAAAAGCAAAGTAAAAAAAATGCAGTCCACAAAGATGAAGTTGTTTATCCATATTCATGCAAAAATTCTGTGGCAGAATCAGAAATAGCATTTATCAGCCAAACTTTTATTTTTATATACTTAACATACTTTCTTAAATTACTTTAGTGCCTTTATAACTAGTACCTTCCTTGGACTTTCAAGCTCTCTTCCTATTTTTAATATTGCTCTTACTTTTTCTAACATAATAGTTTTTCCAGAAAGTTGAAGCATAGGTCTCCACAATATGGTTCAGGGAGCAAACCTCACTGGTTAAACAACAAAAGTCTCAGAATTATTTGGTGTAGAAAAGACAACTTGACAGCTGACCTATGACTGACTTTATTTTAGCAATTCCCTTGGTATTTATTTTCCTGAACTGTAGTTCAGAACAAATATGCCCAATATATTCTCCAACCAGTAATTTTATTATCTCCTGCATGTTTTCTATCCAGATTACCACTGGCAACACTGACAATCTTAAAGAACATCACTTCAGTCTAACTAGAGTTCCATGCATTATTTTGGTGCAAACCATTAACCTACTTCAATTAACCCTCTTCTTACGTGTAAACCAACCTGAAACAAATCAGCCTAGAGTTAATTCACAAACAAGTCACTCCTACCCCTGTGTATGCTGTGATTGATTTCTGAAATTACACTGACTTGTATCTTTAAGAGGCTCCTACAGGAACTTTGTGAACATCTGCCCATTCATATTTCCATTTGATGAATCTGTTGTGGGCCTGAAAAGAGCTTTTCAGATTGCATTTCTGGTGGAAGTTCCTTAAAACTATTCATTTGTCCTAGTAGGTACTTTAGGGGAAAAAACTTTACTCAGAAATAAGAACTATGAATCAGCAACATTAATTAGCACTTCTATTGGCATTAGTACTCAAGTTTTGTGCTTGCTTTTTTCCATTTATAACAACCTTTACAGCCTCTGTTTCAGGGAGCAAATTGAGTGCCTGACAGCATAAATAGCTCAGGAACACAGATTTCTGATTCCTTTGAGAAGACAGTACATCAGAGACAAAATTAATAATTCCATACAGCCACACTGAGCAGCAGATGCTATAATATTACAGCCTGGAACATGTTCCACAGTAGTTCTCCGTTTTGCAATTATTTCACAGCAGCACCGGGAAACAAAATAGTTCAAAAGGAGAAACTGCCAAAAACAATATTAGGTAAGTGTGAACATATAAACTAGTACTTGCCTCCATCAGGCGTCCTTAAGCATGGCAGGCATACAGGGGTCCCTCTGCCGAACAAGACTGCAAAGAAAATTGGATATGAGATGCAAATCTTGGAAAAGGGAGGAAAGATATACATAGATGGCACAAAGTGAGGATAGTTCCAACTTCTACCTTTTTCACGTAAATGCAACTGCCCTGGAAGCTAGACTATTTTAAACTCTTTCAAATAGCTGGAGGGATACAAATATAATTAAAGTTAAAACTGGATCTAACCAGGATTAATCACGAAGTTCTTATGAAGGAATGTTTTCTCTTAGGATTTATGGCCACCAGTATGTGCCAAAAGCACAGCTAGCTTTCAGGTGAGAGCCTGCAAGGACAGACTGGTCTGCACGAATTTTATTTTCTGCTCCTACTTATTCATTCAAATATCCTGGACACAGGTTAAGCAGCTTTGTTCTTGTTTATCTGGGGCTCACCTACCATGACATGAGAATTGTGAGCACTCTAAAACATAACTACCTTTCAGCTCGTTTAACAAAGCTTGTGTAAACGCCTCTGTAACCTTGGCTGAACTACGATTATGCATAATGGCATATGGCTAGGAGGCAGAAAAGCTATCGCTGTGTCCACGACACCAGCAACACCACTGCAGCACCCTTCCCTATTGATAGGCACCCTACAAAAGGCTATGCTTTTCTGACGCACCAAACCGCTTCTACGCGGACATGTGATAATGAAATCTTGAATCCCACTCTTAAAACAGAGCGAGCGTAAGGGATTAAAAAGTTTGGTTCAGCCTAGGCAAAGCATACCACACCCAAGGTCAGCCTTTCCTTTGGCTCTGTTCTCTTAAAGGAGGGAACAATGCATTTCAAGGGCATTCTGATGATCTGTTTGCTGTTTCTGTGACAAACCAAACAAGGATGTTTTGTAGAAGACGAAAACAGGGCAGTTGATGACAGATAAACCGACAGCATTTCTCTAGCCAGACTTGTCAGAGAGTTCAGATATTATTTTGAAACACCGCTAAGTCACCTAGATTTTCTGAAGGTGATTAGTTACTCTCTAGTTCTTGGAGAGCGACACAAGCTTCAAAGCCATACTTGCCTAATAGGTCTCTATTTGGGGTGATCTGATCCTTGGTACTCTGGTAAGACCAAAAGAAACACTGTGTGGGCTTTTTTTTTTTTTTTGAAAAAAAAAAAAAAAAAAAAAGGAATGCTTACCTACAGACAAACCAAACACAATTCACCAGTAGCTAACCAGTACCTAAAACACTTTGGTCATCTATCTGAAGGCTGAATTTTCAGCAACAATCCACAAACGAACCACAGAAGTAGCTAATTCCTTAATGCCGTAAAATTTGTGTATGTAAGGGTTTTAATAGTAATTTGAGATGGATGATCAAAGTTTTTTTTTACTTATGATCTTGGCTTCATGAAAACTGAATTTGGCAATCAGTTAAAGCTTCCAAAAGGAAATGCCTTAAATATGAGGAAATCCATCATAAACTCTTCTGGATGGTTTCAGTAATGCTGAAAGCATTAAGAGGTCAGTATGAAGCACATCTTACCAACAGAGATGATCCTCCCCTGGGTGCCGGGCACAGAAAGCAGGGGATAACTTGAACCACTGTTCTCCAAAATGCATCTATTCTCTTCAAAGGACTTTATATTTCAGGGCTCTTATCCATATTTATTACATTTTATTGCAGGATTAAAAGGAAGCAAGCTTCAGAATACATTAGCACTCAGTGGAGTACTACAAAACACTGCACAACTGGAGGATTTTTGACTATTACACATCTCAGATTCCCATCTCCAGAAAAACAGCGGAGAGAAAGAAAATGTTAATTAGAAACACTGAAGTAGGATTGCTAGAATATGAAGAAGGAAGTGATGACAGCAAATATAAAGAAATTACAAAAAAATGATATAGAGGAGATGAAGGAAGGTATTTTTGAAAAAGGTCTTGACATAGAAGAAACTGCATTTCTACAACAGTACGAGTGGAGGGTTAGGCACAGTGTGCAAAGTATCATTAACGTGTGAGGTATCGCTAACATAAATTCATAGCCATTGTACTTACCTTTTTTTTTTAATTTTCTTTTTTAATGTTACTCATGATTTACTATAAAAGCTTCTACCAGTTAGGTCTTTGTAGAGATGTCCTACGGCACTGTAAGATTCTGTAGGTCAACAGATGCTTCTGACTCGAATCAATTCCCAGCCTTTACACTGCACAAGTCCATTTTCCAGAGCCCCAGAGACTGGCTTTGAGACATAATGTCATGACAGTTACTCACATTTTCGCCTTTGTGAATCAGAGCCTTCATAGATAAATACAAATTCTCTCCCATTTTCTGTCAGAAACTCCATTTTTTTTCTGAACTTTGGAAAACTACCGTACTGGTCTGATTGAAGTTTCTCCACTTTCCTGTACTGCTGAAGAACAGACAAAACCTTAGCCACCTTCTTAAGTTTTTACAAGTGTAACACCTCTATTGCAGAGCCATTTAATTAGCATGAATGCTACATACACATATTAAAGAGAATTTGAAGGGGAAGATAGAAATAAATCAAGTATGCCTGGAGCAAAACAGCACCAGCAAGCAGGAATATCTACAAGGAAGAACAGTTACTTTCCATTCTTTATAATCACTTCCCTCAAACACTACATAACATGAAAATTTCAGGAATTTTTCAAGTATTTAAGATCAAGATCAGAAGTCAGAAGAGATCTTGGCCCACTAGATTTTGGTTAAACTGTATTCAAGTAAACAGTGACTCAAATGCATCAGTCTAATGAATTCCCTTCAAAAATATGATTATTTGTAAGTAAAAACAACTCTGAAACTACCATTGAAACACAGCTCAGGGGTGACTTTTGCAGAGTGAGTACTTGTTACAGACACAAACAGTACAGAACTGTAGAAATGGGGAAAGGAAAAAAAACACTGTTTTCAATAAAAGAAAACACAAAAGATTCTGCCTTTTGGCAGAACATTTCAAATACCTAGTATTTGTGCAGCACTTGCTTATTTCAAGCCCTTAACAGTAATGTTCAAGTACAATTACCTAAAGAACTCCTGTATTTGTTTTATTACATAAAAAGCTCAGATTAACATCTCATCATGGAGTTGTAGCCTACAGCGAGTAGGGATCTTCAGTAGATGCTTACCATTTCTCCTGTTTGGCAAAAAAAAATACATTTTTTTAGTTGCCCCAAGAGAAAGACTTTTTTTTTTTAAATTAAGAGCCCAACTTGCCCTGAGAAAGCCCAGAATTTTAGAAATTCAACTCAAAAAGGATTCTGCATCAAGGGAAACAGTTTAGCAAAAAGACTAGATGGGCAATGGTCACATATTGGAAAACAACATACTATGGGAACTGGGAACCCTGGCAAGCAGGTTAAGTCCACAGTAGGATTAAGACATGTTTAAAGTATCATTGTCAGATACTGACAGCAGAGCAAATAAGAAGAGAAGTCGTGGGTGTTTACAAGCAATCCTGTAAGAAAGAGGAACTTGGGAGAAACCGGAATGGGTGTAAAATTCTAGGGGTTGCAGTTTGGAGAACACTCAAAGAGGAAGAGTACGATAATAGAGTTTATAATTTGACTCAAAAGAACAACTGGATAGTGGCATGACTACACATACCTAGAAAAACAGGTGTATATATAGCTACTATACTATGACAGAACAATTTTTAAAATGTCACAGTGGAGAATTGGGAAGAATGGAATAAAAAGTTATTTAAGAAATAACTAAACCCAAAGTAGGTGATGTGGCAGAACATGGAAAAAACTTAAAGGCTGAAATCAATACTATCTTTAATGGAAAGGATACCTGTAGTTTTCAGGACAGAACTCCCCCTACTCCTCCAAAATTCACATAAGAAAAGATTTGCTGGAATTCTAGTGAAGCCCAAGGGAAAAACAAGGGACAAAAGTTATACGGTTGCCCCCCATCTGGCCACAAACCTAACAATGAAGTTACTCAGTGCAGGCAAATAAATGGAGTGTGGCTGAAAGAGCAAACTGAAAGACAAAAACAGGAAGACTCAGCAAATTAAACAGTAGTACGGTTAGCAGAAGAAGAAAAAATCTGCCTGAAGTATTTGTAACGTGAGCCATATCTCAGTTTAGGTTCTGCATCTCAGACTTTCCTAAAAGGGCAACAGCCCAAAGGCAGTTCTATTTGATAAACCAGGAAGGAGCGGCAGGTGGCCCGCCCTGAGAAATTCACTGATTTCATCCACAGGGCTTTGGATAAGGGAGCCCAAACCATGCAGTCCAGCAAAACAGGAGGTACCGGATGAAGAGAAACTGCCACTTCAACAGGAACAAGGATACAGGGCAGAGCAAGAGATCTATAGCCCAGTTTTTAAGCCAGTTGTGCAGTGTTTCAGGACAAAACCAAGATACTAGGATAATAATAGGTTTTACTGATTTCTGTCTAACAGTTTCCCTAAAGCCTCCAACCTATTCACGACGTTATCTAGAAGTCAAGAAGGAAGTCGGCTCAGCGATGCCATTTGTGCTATCCTTCATCTCCCTTCTCAAACCACAGATTCAGCAGGAGCACAGTTGGGCGGATAAAGTGCAGGATGAGAGACTGGACATCTTGGGTTAAACTGGCTAAAAACAGCTACCTGACGAAAGGGAGTAACACAGTAATACTGGTGATGGCACTTTAGTAAAACGTTATAGTAAAGTGTTCGAGATTCCTCTGAAGGCAGTTTGTACAGAGATCTCACTTGCCAATTCATACTTAAAACAGCAAGGTGCTGAATTGTATAAAGGTAGCTAACTATTCCTTTTGTAAAAGGATTAAGCCAACTGACATACGCACTATAAATCAGCTCCTTATTTAGTAGTCCCACAACTTACAAAATAAACCACAGGCTACTTGTATGAATACCAAAGAAAATTCAAGATCACTCCACTAAGAAAAAAACAACAAAAGTCATTTCAGAGGTTGATCAGCAGAACATTTTATGCTTTGGCACAACAAAATGTATTCACCGCTTCTACCTCCGCATCCATTAATTGTTCACATTTCTACTGTGCAAGAGTAACACGTTCACAGACATGCCAGGAGGTGACTCTTCAACACCATCCTCCTCTCAGATTCACCTCCTGTTGAAACAATTCGTTCCTAATTCAATACTGCTGACCAGCACAACTAATGTACACAGTTTTACGCTCTTAGAAGCTCAAAGATTAATCCTGCAGGCAAGAGAAAACTATACTCAAGTTACACAGATTAACAGATACTAAAACTCAATGAGCAAAAGATACCTTGCTCCTTCTAATTATTTTTTAAGAAATACCTTCCTAATCACACATATTAAGAGCGAAGCATCATCAGTACCACCACAATCTCTGAACCACTGCTGTCATACAAGAAGTACTGCTCATTGAGTGCTGCTAATATGAAGACCAGAGGCCCTTGTGGGAGGTTAGGAGTTTATAGGGTAAGGACCTTAGACATAAATAACAAAGATCAGGTCATTTTCCCTGTTTGCTAGGAACTGGCACTGTTTTAAAGGCATGACTGCTTTTCAAAAGTGCTTCTACTGCTTTGCATTATAACTAACTCCCATTGCAATCTTTTCTGCTTATCTGTGAACATTCTAATAATTCAGTGATCAAAGCCACGAAGCAGAGGTCAGTACTTCTCCAAAATCACAAATTATGCAGCAGTATAAATACTTAACCATTCACAGTTTACAACACTGGCCACAAACATCACATGAAAATCACGGTGATATATTTCAGAGTCTATAGCTTGAGACCTGTAAACGTAGTACAAGATTTTCAAGACTGCGCAGCTGCTTCTAGAGCCGGTATTCCATAATAGTCTCACTGTGGGGCAATGTCACTGGTTCCTCAGTTCAACAGCTTTTTTGCTCTTCCCTTTAAAAAGCACAGGTTAAATTCAACACACTTCTTCCACCCTGATGAATTCCCTAGCTACATAAAGTACTCACACGTTTACATTACCACAGCAGGTGAATAAGTCTATGCATTTACCCTTGGAACGGTCTCACATTATAGTCGGTTACAATTACTTCTTTAGGTTTCAGATGGAGAACCAAACACAGAAAGGTCAAGCAGCTACCTTTAGGTTACAAAAGGCTTTTGGAGAAGAGAATCAAACTTAAGCTTTACCCCTGTAAGGTGAACGCCATTTTGACGGGTTGTTTCACTGCTGCCTCCTTCCGATTTGCTTATGAGCAGAAAGTAGACAAGGCCAAAGACTAGACACAGGTTATTTTCCATCACGTTATAAAGCCAGTGCCTCAGGAAATTTAAATCTAGATCAAAGAAAGATTTAACTAGAACCTTTTGATTTGTTGGTATTCACAGTCGCTCACATATATACGTTTTCTATAATTTTTTGTGAATGGACTTAAAGGTTCAGAGACAATGCTAAAAATGAAGCCTGCAAGCATTTTAGAATGAAAACAAATGTGATGGGTCTTTGTATATACAAAGAACTCTTATAAACACTGTTTTACTAGACATAAAAAGAAAAATTGACTTTTAGTACGTCTTTCTTTTTAAGAAGATGGATTAAAAATTAATGTTATACATTCTATCAAAAGTACGTATACTGTGAAAGAAGTTACACGAGACTGCAATCTACAGCTGTGCAGTTTGCCAACACATGACCAAGAGCTGACACTTGCACTCTATTTCCTGATCTGTTTCAAAAAAGCCACATCCTCACCCACTCTTCCTCAAAACCATACCAAAAGGAAAGCCAAACTACAGTATTTCCTCAGGAACAGCTTTGTTCTTTGCTGAAGAAAAAAAGGTTACAACCACATTTATATGTTCCACAAACCATTCAGCTGCATGTCATGAATTGACTGCCTCGCTGGAGGGCACCTGGGCGGACCGTCTCTGCAGCCACAGCTCAGGCAGGGATCTGAGGCTGGTCTCTCACAATGCAAAGTATATGACAGAAACAACATTTTACAGAATTTCCATCCTCTTGTGCCCCCCTGTTGCTCCTTTTCAACCCCACAGTGCGAAATCCCACCACTGGGTCTTCCACAAAGGAAAGAGCTCAGGATATAGGGAAACAAGGCACAAACAGCCCGGGATTCCAAGCCAGAGATAAGACACTGGCTAACATAACCAATAGCAACAAGTCATTTTTCATTAGATGCCTGCATATACTCAGTCTGAAGTCACAGCTCACAACTGATGAGATGAACAATAAAGACCTGCATATTAGTTGAGGTTTTTTAATATTATGCGACTTATCTCTCTACATTCTGGCAGGCAGTGAAGTCATAAGA
Source organism: Struthio camelus (assembly GCF_040807025.1). Lineage (NCBI taxonomy): Eukaryota > Metazoa > Chordata > Aves > Struthioniformes > Struthionidae > Struthio > Struthio camelus. The sequence continues at coordinate 544,516 of NC_090955.1, read as the reverse complement.
AACGGTAAAGTGATTGTCTTCCCTGCTCAAGTCCTTGACAAAACAGTGACATAGATAAATCAGTCCCAGGTGCACAGCTCCAAAACGGGCAGCAATAGCTGGGTCCATCTAGGCTGTCTGGAGGCATGCTCACTACGGATAAAGAGGGGCGGGGCGGGGGTCGGAAATGAAAGGAAAGCTGAAAGCCCCACAGCCCGGAGGAAGACAAAGGGGTGAATGTGACTTGAGACATGTGATAATTTGGGAAAACGCAGCAATTAGCACAGTCTGCTCCTCCTACCTCAGAGACGAGGAAAGCTCCAAGCTTGTGTTACTGGGTCCATAACACAAAAAAACTGCTACAACAGTATATACTCATGTCTTTCTCATTTAAATCCAACTGTAGGTGCTGAGTACTATTTCTCAAAACAAGCTGCAGTTTACTGCTTGAACAAACTGTTTTAAGTGGCTTTAATCAGTTGCCACTGTTGCAGGGACATACAGTAGCATAAAATGTTTGATTTCACTGCTGTAGGGGCAACTGCTTCATCTATATGGCTGAGACCAGCTATGGAAGTATTTCTTCCCATAGACGGAAGCCATGAGTAGTATAGTAATGAAAAAAGCCTGCCTTGAAAGACTAAAGTAATTATATACATGCAAAGGTGAAAAGGAATTATTCAATTTCTTTAGCTTCCTCACTTGCACAAAACTGTTCATCAGAACAGATTTCATTCCTTGCAACATCTCAAATCCCTCAACTGTGAGCAGTTACGCTCCTACTACTTACTTTTGCTATTAACATTTGCATTATCTGGATCAGATGCTCCAGCCTCTGGAAAAATAAATCATCAGGCCATGCCAGAGATTTTTGCAGTATCTTTTCAGGAGATAAATAGGGAGAGAGCAAGAGAGAGCGTGTATGCACATGCAAAGTTGCTTTTATCCTCACTGTCCATCTGCCAGGAGACGCTGTCACTTCCAATGTGTCAAAGCTGACTCAAATGTCAGGAGCAAGTGAAGCACAAAGAGTGGAAATACGGGTATTTTCATTCCACTTGCCAAGAGAAGACAAAAGGTTGCACTACAGCTATTTCAGAATACTGAAGATTAGAGACTTTTAAGCATGCTAGTTGAAAAAAGAAGAGAGCATGTCGCTTTAACTCCTAGCAGATTCATCTATGTGACAATGCCAGTGCAGAAGTTGGCAAGATTTAGCACCTCCAGTTCTAAAAGAAAGCTTTATTCCAGACTTGAAGTTATATGAGAGGGTTAAAGCAAGTTAACTTAACAGGCTTGCAAAGAAAGATATCACCTACCAGCAACCCACGCTACATGTGGTTTTAACAAGTTGCTTTTAGCTCTGAATTTTGAAATGTATTATATTTACAGTGACTTGCAAAAGAAGAAAGTAGAACTAACCTGGCACAAAGTTGTAAAATACTCCCCCTGATGACTCAAAACCAGTGCAATTTCTGATCTTTCAGCACTGTTGACTTCGCTTACTGGGACTAAAAGATAGATCAGAAGTTTTCATTTGGCTCAGCAAAATCACAATGCTTTTCTGACCGTTTTCTGCAGCTGTTGGTATCAGGTATACGAAAGCTTTCCACTCTTATTTAGCATCAGATGAGTTAACAAGTAGAAGCTTTGACTTTAAACAATTTACAAAGACTAACCCTAGCCATATTCATTGCCAAAATTTGTGGGGGGGGGGGGGGAGGGGGGAAATCAATCCACTAATCCAAAACACTGGTAACTATTCCCATACTGCATCCCAGCTCTTAAACATATCTGCTCTAAACAATGTACCTCAACCACTCTTTAAAGACTTAAACTTGGACTCAAAAGAAACAATACGCATCTCACGTGACAGCTCCCCCTCATTCTGTTGAGAAGGATACCTGAAAAGCTCTTCTCTGACTGAAGATCATGGTCATTAGACATGCCAGCTTGAGGCAGCAAAACCTGACACCTCATTGCATTACTATTACTTAAAACATGAGGTAAAGCAAGCCAGACAGGAAAATTCTGATTAGAGGTTAACAGGACCCATTAACAAACTGATGGTTTACACTGCTTCACAACTTCCAAACTGTTCTTCATATTCATGATACCACAGTTTCATCCTCTCTTCAAAAAACAAATTTCCTTCTTGATCTTTCCCTCAAGTGAACTGATCCAGGGAGGTTTTAATTAAGTACAACTCTTAACAAATTATATTACTATAACAGTAATGGCCTTAATCTGGGACTGGTTTGTTTAAGCGTCTCTGTCGTTCCAATTAAGTGCCTCCTTCCAGTGCCACAAAGACAAAGACGATGCTCCATTGTCATTAAATGCAGCTTGGAGTCCTTCAGCCAACAATTGACAGAGGCTGGAAGGACCTACCAGAACTGGACCACCCTATCCACACCTTCTCTACGCTCATTCCTACTAATCTGCTACCAGCTGCTGACAGAAATAGGATACAGGCACAATGCATTTTAAACTAAACTCACTACAGACATTTTTGTAAACTTCAGGTAGCTCAAGCACAGTCTGAGACAAGGAACAAAACTGAGCGTTGAGGTACCCTGTCAGGTAGAAACAGTGGCAAGCAGGCCCTGTGCCTCAGGAACACAGCCCGAGTAGGGTCAAACCCCTCTCCTGAAGTACACAGGCATGCTGCCCAACTTCTGCAAAGCGTTTACGCAGCTCCTTAGTGCAGAGGAACTTAGCGTTGCATGAAAGCTTTCCATGGCACCCAAAGTAGCAACAACTCATGATTAGAGCAAAAAGCATGGATTCAGCAACAGAGGTCAGAGCTAGCCGTAAATGCAACTGTTATCACACAGGAGTTGTGACTTCCCTGCTTTGTTCACTAAATGTGAACCAGCAGCCTAAGTACATTGAAGTTTATTTTGTTTCTTGTGCACTAATTTGAGATACTATAGTGCAAGCTATGATATACCAGAAGTATGATCAATGTTCAAAATTTACTTTTAATCACCTTTCCTGGCAGGGATAGACTAAATATTTCACTGCAAGGTCAGACCCATTCAACTTCAGCTGACTAGTCTGGAGAATACTTTTAGAAGGAGTAAAGGGCTACACTTTTTGCGCTTAGGCTTTTCAGAGACTAAAAACGAACTACAGATTACATAGTGATATGTAATAAAAATACTGATGCTCAGCGGTCTCTTTCTTCTAATAGAGCCAACTAAGTCTTCCTGGAGACAACATTCAAACTGTGCAAACACAGCGCAGCTAAGTCACATATACATATATGCTAGCTCTTTAATATCCACCTCTACATCCAACTGCACAAAGACAGTAGTTACCTCGGCCATTTTGGTATACGGAAATTGGGCTTGCCTAAGGGAATCCATAGGGACATCAGTGAGCAGGCTACTCTAGTCTCCCTGATTCCAAAAGAAGCCTCCCAGTGGGAAGCAGTATATTAGTACTAGCAGTGCTGCTTCTTTCCTCAATTCTTGCATCTGGTCACAAAATAAATTAATAATCTTTACGTTTATTGCCTAATAGGCCCTTTCTCAGGCATTTTCATTTTGAAAAATGATGTTTTGAAACTTAAGATCGAACCTATTTAATATCAAACTTGTTTAGGAGGCTTCAGTTTTCAGCAAACATTTTTCACATCAAATTGTTGGCAAATGCCTATCAATTACTCTCCACTATCAAAGGATGTGCATAAATTCAGCTGCAATTTGTTATGACTCTTACCACAGAACATTTGACATTTCTTTTCGGGTGCCATTTCAGGCATTAAAGTCAGCAAAATTTCATGGCACATCATGACATTAAATATCAAAGGCATGCGGTAGTGAATGCAGCTGCTTAACAGAAATGCATCAACTGCTATTTTCAAGCATGCCCCCTCTGAACACTGCAGTTATCCAACGTTGAGACCATCTAGTCAAGGATAATCAGACCGACAGTTATATAGCAATCCTGATGCAAAACATGGGGACAAAACACTTCAGCCAGTGAAACAACATGAATTAATAAGAAACAAAAATCAGAATACAAGAATGCCTCCAAACCATGAGTTTTCCTAAGCCATCTCATAAGTAATCCAGATCCCTAGCCCAGGGAAGAAGTACAAATGGAGAAACTTCACTCCAAGCAGCTATTCCCTTTTATCTTTTCCAATAGAAAAAAATCCACATTCCAGGATGTAAGACAGTAGGAAAGTTCTGTGGTCATCTCAGAAATCAAGGGTTTTTTTTTTTTTTTCTTGTTAAGTTCTGCCTAAGGCACAGGCATGCATGCTATACCCATACTATGGGCCACAATGTTGTAAGGAACTATACAAACTAGCTTAGGTATTAGAACAGTCCAACTATATCACTCATCAGAGAGCAGATGAAATTACTCTGCGAACACAAGACCCAGAGTCATCCAATGACAATCCAGGCTCCTATCACTATCTGCCAGAGCTAATAAGAAGCTATCCCTGAACTAGAAGGGTTCAGACATAAATCATGACTCCTTCCAACATACAGCTGTTGGGCATTCTCATGAATAAAGCATGAGAGCTCAGATGTGAGTTGCCATCCTCAAAGCAATGGGACAGAGTTAGAAATAGTGACAATTCTTTTCTTTTTGAAGCCCAGGCTTATCTTCCTAGAGTCTCTTACATAAGATGATCACAGAACAGAAAGCCCATGCTGTTATATACCAGCACTTCCTTAATAACCTTGCCTCAAAACAGCAGGTCAGAGATTGCAAGAGTGGGTCACACAGCAACCTACTGGAGTTTTTTTAAAAAATTAAGCATTTTAAAAAATGCTAATGCCCATTTAAGGGAGGCAAAGAACTTCCTCCAAGTATCGTAACTGCTGGTACATATAGCCATTCTCTGTGTGAGCATATTGTTTTATTTTGTGTTCAGCAGAGACTGTCTAAGATAAGGCCAAAATACATTCAGTTGGTACAGCTTCATACGTAGCTCAAACCACCCCTCAAGCTGGACTGCTGTTGTCTCCACACACACACACAAATCATAAGAAATGACTAAGATAGTTGAATAATGAGTTGAGTTTGTCCCCCTTTGAGTGAAAGTTTGTGCTGTTCCTTTATTTCAGTAAACCCAGATAAAAAAGGCTGGAGAAAGATTTTACTTCCTTGATAAAAAGCATACCTCATTAGAAGCTTACACTTCAGCTAAATTAATGCAAGTATTTCCTTGTGTGCCTGAATTCCCACAGTCATGAGATTTTATTTCTAAACCATAAGGACAAGCGGAATTAAGAATGTAATCGGAATTAAAAATGCTTGTCCATTAGTTACCTACAAATACCCTATTACCAAGGCTTTCTTTTGAAAATATTTAAGATAGAGAGTAACTTGGGGCACAGTCAGATGAGTCCAAACTGGCAGCAGCCAACTAGTAAAAGGTTGCTGTTCCCTTTTTTCTCCTCCATTGCAAGTTACTGTTCCCTCTCTTTTCTTGGTTTGTTTGCCCAGTTCCCTAACTCAGCTCATTAAAGTAATCTACGTTTAAAAGAAAAAAAAAAAAAAAAAAAGAGAGACACCCTCCCCCATCAAAACAAAACAAAAAAAGGCCTAGTTTCAGGACCAGAGCAAGGGGAGCAAGGAAAAAAAGTTTAGTTTGCTGCTAAACTCTTCAGTTTGCAACCAAAAGTACATCTGACTCTTCTCTAAAGAAGTATTCGTTGGCTTTTCTGATTATATTAATATTTCAAGGTTTCAAAAGTAAACTTATTTGAGAGTACACAAGGCACCTTCAGAGAAAGGTATGGGAAGCCTGTATTCAGTAGCGGAGGATTAAATTCAGTCGTTACTGCAATGTATAATGAAAATGGATGCACTCTTGGCAAGCGACGGATTCCAGAACAGAAGAACTCCAAAGCAGCATGTTTCTTCACTAGCTTCGTGAACTCCTCTAGTTTCATGGAGTTGAGCATTTAGAAGTGGCATCTCTTGGGCCACAGGGGTTAAATCCAAGCTGATCTTAGAACTACTGGATGGTTTCAAGTGTTGCTCTGGGACTGTTACTCGTGACACTCGCATACAAACTTTGCTTTTTCAGAAAAAAATGTTTTCTCAGACTGTCTTGACTAGAGCAGATTTTTTTTTTAAGCGATGAAAGCTTGAAACACTCATCAAGGAGTCAAACCAACACCAAACCAAAAGCCAGTTCAGACTTTTTCCTTCTCTCATAAACTGGAATTGCACCTGAAACACTTTAAAAAATCTTTGTTAAACTAGAACCAAAATTTAATACCCAGTTACTCTTTCAGAAGAGCAAACCATCTGAAAATCAACACCTCAGCAAAGGTGTTTCCACCAGCATGGAAACTGTACCGCGTCCCTGTAGACCAGCAAGCAGCAATTTCTCACAGCCTCCCCACCCCCTCACCACACGCAAACTGTACTGTGGGATTGCTCTGCAGACCTAGCAGGCAAATATTCATCGTGAACTCTAATCAAACTCTTCCTCTTAAGAAAGGCTGGCATATCTAGTTCATGCTCTCACAGCAGAGAATTTAATGTTGGTACTGCCCACTGAGTCACATCAACCTGGACTTTCCTCTAGCAGCTACACAGGCATATCTCAACTTAGAGGCCTACGTGTGCATCCCTGCACTCTCTGCATGGGTTCGCAAACACAGATCCGCAGGGCTTTCACAGAGAGCTGCAGCTCCCACTTCTGCTGCCTTCCTGCAGCACTGGCATCAGACACGCTCCCAGCTGAGCGTATCTTACTCCCTTGGCTTTAAGGGGCTGAAAAGAAACAGAAGTGCTCGGACACAACATGAATAGCGCTCAAGCTCCAACAGGGAAGCAGAAGATTGGAGCTAGAGGTTATCCCCAACTAAAGCCCTACATTGCGAAGGATCACGTGGCAGGCATAGGCCGCACTTCTTGAAAGGGCTGTTTTCCAGCAGGAAGACGTTTAGGTTACTGAGTCGGGTAAGTTCAGTCACAACAGATCCTGACCAAAAGTTGCCCCTTTTTTCATTTCTCCAACTTTAACCATTATTCAACCTCAGACTGACTAAAGCACTCAATCACTGCTCCTTACAAACAGGATAAGTGATATCATTCCTTACTACTGCTATCCATTAAAGCGTTAAGATCCAGGTTCATTTCTCTCACACAGGCAGTAGTTTACAAACATTAAACCTCTACAGGTGAATGCTACCAATGCTTTAAATTCTAGTACTTCTACTGATCCCAGAAAAGACTACATTCCTTCCACAAATACTCCAAACCAGTACACCTGCAGATCATCAGCACATTTATTTGCCAACAGGATAATCACCATGACAACTAACTTCCAGGAAAAACACAGCCAACACAACTTGCACAAAAAATAACAGGTCGATAAATAATTCAAGGGAGACCAACTAGTTCTTGCAAATCTGAGAATACTGAAAATTGACAAACTTAATCTCTGAAGATAATATAATGAGATACCTGCAAAATTCTTATCATAACCAGTCACTGAAGTTGAACCAATGACATTACCATTTGTCTCAACATCTCAGTGCCCTGTAACATTCTTTGAAAACTTTTATTAGCTTTCAGAGCAGGTTTAGAACCAAACTTCTCCAGTGTAGACAATTCACCTTTCAGATCATTTCTTATGACAAAGAAAACTATATCTTATACTCAAATTCTTTATTATTCCATACATTAATATTCACTTTTATTCACATGAGTTTGAAAAAAGAAACTATAGTTATTGCAAATAAAGCCCTTAAATAATGCTTTTCATGAAATGTAATGTTTTACAAAAGCAGATCAAGCTCATTTTATAGATAGGGAAACAGAGCTTAACAACTTGCTTAGGGATATGCAATCAAGGACAAATGTAATCTAGTTATATCTACCAATTTTCAGACAGAGCTACTCAGTGAATTCAGTTCAATTAAAGTTTTTTTGCAAAACTATACCTTTTTGGGGGAACAGGCACACTGATTTTGACTGATCAAATTCCAGAGTCCGTTATTTATTTATATATGGCTAAAAACGGCACCCTAATAGTTGGGTTACGAAGTCCAAAATACAAACCCCTAACCCAAGTCCCTAGTAGATTATTTAAAACATAGACTAAGATGTTACTTCACAGCTCAGCAAATTATTTTACTCCTGAAGCTCTGGTGTGTTTCTCCAGTTTTCATGAAACCACACTTCCCAGGAAGAGAAAACACTTTTCTGCCCAATGCCATGTCAGCGTACTACCATAACCAAATATCAATGCCTACGTTAACTGATTTAACAAGCTATCACCCCCAGATGCTAGCTCAGCTTGTAGGGGAGCACGAGGAGAAAGGCAACTGCAGTACAAGACAACAGTCCACTTCTCAGCCACAGCACTTCACTGCCAATTATTGTTTACACTAGCTTTGCAGACACTGTTCATTTTCCCTTCCTGCTACAGGACTGATAACACCACACCATTAAAGCAGGCAGGTAAGGTCGGGTCCTCCAGTAGCATCGTAGCCTGAATCATCAGAGCTCATGAATCAAAGCTCTAAGACTGTGTCTACTAAATACACAGCGTACAGTAATGTATGCTTCCATCAAGTATCTGCTTTCAGCACATTAGTTTTCTCTCTCTCTCTGTATTAAAAAAAAAAAAAAAAGCTAATGAACAGGCAGTCTTCTAGAAAAGAGAAACGTGTTTGGCTAGCTTCCCCTGTAACCAGTATGAACTGATAGACTGTCACTGCCAGCGAGTGTTAGCATGAACACATGTATCAGAGAAAGAATAGCCATGTTTAAGCAGCTTATGAAAGGAGAGTCAGCAGATAATATCCATGCATACTGGCTTCTTCCAGACCCATAGAGAGGAAATTAGCTGATCCCCTCATTCCAGGTATGGAATTTGATATGAAAATATAACTAGAAACCTTAAGGTAAAATACGACTGGGCAAGCTACTGGATGTTCTGCAACTCTTTAAGAGCAAAGTTTCTCCATCTCTGTTACCTGGGTGGGACAAAGTTCCATAGATTGTCACAAAACAAGGTCTCAGTTCTGGTGGTCTTGTACATTATGGGCAGGTTGCTCTATGAGATTTCTGCTTTATGTGAGTTGGTATGTTCCTATCTCCTAAGTAGATATTTCAAAAATCAAATGCTTAAGACTTTTGAAATAAACTGTAGATTAAGATATTTGCAGCAAAAGATCACAGGAACATAAGCAAGATCTACTGCACTTCTAACCCTGGTTATGCTCTCCACTTCAAGGCACACATCTTCTAATTTCATCTGAATGCTTACGTCTTCCTCTACCAAATAATTAAGTCACCATTGCCTCACAGGGGCATTTCAATGACTACTTAATGTTAGTCAAGTCCTTGGAAGAAGTAATGCTTCACAGAGCTTGGAAGCACTTAAGGACTAAAGGTGTGAGGGGTGAAGGCTCAGGTCATACAATACAAGTTATGTATCTTCTGAAATAAAACTTCCAAATATTCCTAGAGCAGGTCCAAACAAGGCCAACTTTCATACAATGCCAGCTGGATATTCTGGCGCTCATAACATCTGACTGCACATCTGCATAGTCCATTAATCTACAACACTATTCATAGTTTAGCAATTTGTATCTAAAAAATGCATACTAGAGTTCTCTTCCCCATATGTTTTCCCACTTTGCTTCCTTTCTTCCCCGGTGTGTCAGAATAGACATAGCTTACTTAAAGCAAAGGGGTATCCTAGGCTTCAAGAACTTGTGTTCTGTTCAGATCTCATAGTTTTATAAGTCTTTGCGACTTGCCACTCTTGGGCAGATTTTGTAAAGTTTCATTGCCCAACTAACACATTTATTCCCAATTTCAACAGCATATTTTGATTATCAGTTTGTTATAAGTGATAGTGGACATACGTACCTCAGTTACTCAGGCTAGTTTGTCTCTTTGCATAGATATGCTCACAGTTATAATCCAAATGTCTTCAGTAGAGATATAATTTTAAAGATATTTAGAACCATAAATTCCATAGGAAATGGAACAGTCAGGGGAGGGGGGAGATGCGATTAGTCGTCTTCTACATTTGTAGACAGCCGCAGTCAGTAGCGTAGGTCATTTTCAAACTAAATCTTGGCAACAAAGCTTCCTTGCACAGGAGAAAAACCTGCCAAAATGAACAAGCAAAGTAAGAAACACCATTAACATCTGATCAGTAACAAAACAGCACCAGCTTTACTTCTGAAGTTCTCTAATTTGAGCTTAATTTATTAAAATGTAAATTCTTTGCTGCTGAGTCTGCCTATTCTGTGTTTTTATTTCACATAGCACAGCAGAATCTAGGTTCCCAATTAAAGCTGCTCAAAGGTATTATGGTAAAGTCTTTTTGTATTTTTGGTACACCAGTAGGAATCTTCTTTGTAACGAAAAAGGCTGCTGATTTTGTATTATCATAAACTGCTCCCAAAAGCATACAGAAATTTCATTTCACAAAAAGGGCAAATCCTAACTTCATACAATCACTACTATTTCTCCTCACGCACAAGTTCACTGACCATTTTAACTTGCCTAGGCAGAAGAACAAGTTTAAGAATTTGGAGCTCATACTCAAGCTTAAAGAATGAGGTCGCTCTGCTGAGACGACATCTACTATTTTGACTGTTCACAGTTTTTAAGAATTTTAAATTAAGTATTTAAACCATGGCAAACTACTCGCATGCTAGCAGTGCTGATAAGTCACTTCCAGTGATTTAGTCCGCTACCTTTCACATTACACTTCATTCACTTATCTTCACTTTTTCCAAAGAGGCTGCTTTAACCACTAAACTTTGTGCCAAGTTGCTAGAATTGTACCAAACAAGTCATCTTAACAAGTCCCACTGAGGCAGAAAATAAGAGGTAGGTCTAAGAGATGTTGTCATAAAATGAGCTTCCTAAAGCCAAGCCTCATATTGATTCCAGAACTGGAACTAAATAACATTTCTGAAGAAAAATGAAATGCAGCTTATGAACAGTGTATTTGAGGAAGCATTCCAGATTTTTGACTGTTGGAGTTCCTTTCCAAGCCCTACAAAAACAGAGCTACATCATGGACAACTACTCTTTGCTTCATGGACATAGGTTCATCTCTCATGCCCTAGACAGTTAACATGAGTCTGCTATTAGTTCTAAAGAAACTCTCACGCTCATCAAGAAGGGTAATATCTTCTCTCTTTTAAAGTACCAGTTCATCAAGCAGTATCCAGGCATATTGCACTAATTAGCTCTCACATCACCTTTGAGAATATACAGGAGAGAGAACTGCTAGGCATATTACAGAGGTAAGGAGACTTGAGCTCCATCAAGGGGAAGCCAAACAGTCAGCTCACATCTGAGCGATAGCTCAGATTCTGACCCCAATTCCCAAAGCCCAGATTTCATTAGAAGATGACAACTCTGAAACAAGCTGAGGACAAACATACCACATCAGGAAAATACACTGGGCGAAGGGAGCAGGGGAAGAAAGATTTTCCTCCTACAACTCTAAGCCAAAATTCATTGAAACAGCCAGAAACATTCTCAACACTAATTATTTCTGAAGTACAAAAAGCATTCTCTAAGCGACCAGGCAAAAATGCTACTACGAGGTTTGCCCAACTCCAATACAAGTCACAAGCAGTCCCCCCAGTAAAAACTCATCATCAGTTTCACAAACTGACAGGCGCCAAACTAACTGGCGGACCAGAACAGGCGCTGACTTGTTAAATTTTTTTTTTTAGCTAATGGGTTATAATTAAGTACCTCTTACATGAAAATATTTTCTTTAAATACACACTCAAATCAGTAGTCTTCCAACGACTTGCTTTGAAAAACATTTGCATCTCAATCAGATGTAGCTCCTACTTATTGGATCTTCTCCTTTGCTCAGCCCTGGTGAGACACGTGCAGAGTGCTGCATCCAGTGCTGGGCTCCGCAGGAAAGACAGACAGGGATTTACTGGAGTGACTCCAGTTAAGGGCCACGAAGGCCTTGAGCATCTCTTCTATGAGGAGAGGCTGAGAGAGCTGAGCGTGTTCAGCCTGGAAAAGAGAAGCCTGGTGGCGGGGCAGGGGGAGGTCTTATCAATGCGTGCAAATATCTGATGGGAAGGTGTCAAGAGGACGGAGCTGGGCTCTTCTCAGAGATGCCCAGTGGCTGCACAAGAGGCAACAGGCACAAACTGAAATACAGGGTACAGCCCTCCTGACCAGTACACACAGCTTTCCTCACCTCCTAGCCTTTCCACAGGGAAAAACAATCTACCTGGAGATGAACATCTTCCTGCTGACTACTCATGAAACTAGCCAAAAACATGTAAATCTTGCTGAAGACTGGGGCAGCACTGAGCAAGTAAAGACAGTGCCATTTGCTTCCCAAAAGCAGAAGCGGCCTCATGCACCGGTTCACGCTCAGAGTGCTGCTATTGCAGTCGGTACTCCTGCAGACCATGCATTTGTTATTTAAGGCTTCCAGCTCCGGGAAACATTTGATTCAACCTGCTGCAGCAGAGAGGTGCTGCTTCTGGTGTAGGCGTAGCTACATTGCTCTCCTCCTCCTCTGTGCTTCCACTTGGCTCTTGACGCCTTCGGTTTCCCGTCCCTGAAGAAGCCACCTTCAGCTCCTGCGTTTCTCATTAATCACACCTCAGAAGACCGCACGCGATTTCCCGGCCAGCAGACGCGCTGCTAGCCGATACGAGGCACGCCTGGTGCCACAGCTGACAGCAGCTGCACGCCAGCGCTACGGCGGCGGACAGCTCCCGCTCCAGGCCCGGCGGCGGGGCACGCCCGAAAGCCTCGGAAACCGCCGCTCCGCGCGCTGCCGCTTCCGCCGGCGAAGCCCCGTCTCCGAAAACCAGCCTTGCGAGCGGCTGAACCGGAGCTCGGCCGGGCCCCGCCGCCCGAGCGAGCCCGGGGCAGAGCCGCCCCCCGCCGAGCCGCGCCGCGCCGGGCCGGTCCCCGCCAACAAAGGGCCGCCCAGCAGCAGCAGCGGCGGCACCGCGCCGCCCCCGCCGGCCGGGCCCCGCGGCGCCCCTCAGCCGCCGCCGAGCGGGGGAAGGGGCGGCGCCGCGGGCACTCACCGGCCGGAGGGAGGCGCGGCCCGGCTGCCCCGCCGCCGCCGCCGCCTGCCGCTGCGCCCGCCGCTGCCCCGGCTCCATCACCGCCGCCGCCGCCGCCGCCGCGTGACGTCAGCGCGCAGCCGCGGGGGCGGGCGGGAGCGCGGCGGCGTCACGGCCGGCGGGCGGGGCGGGGCGGGGCGAGGAGAGGCTAGGCGCCACGCCCACGCCGGCGACGCTGCGAGGCCACGCCCCCGAGGCGGGCGCTCCGCCCCGGGGCTGCACCTGCCGGCGGCCGCGGGGGCGGGGCCGAGGGGGCGGGGCCTCCTGCCACACAGCTAGTGACGTAGGCTCCCGCCGCGGCTCCGGGCTCCCTGCCCCGCCCCTTGACCCGGCCCCGCCCCCGGCCCCGCCCCGCCCCTTTCCCCGCCCCGGCCCCGCCCCCGGCCCCGCCCCCGGCCCATTCATTCATTGCCTCACACCACAGAAGTACAACGTGTAAACAAACAGCACGCACGGAAATGTTTATTAATGAGAAATACACAATTCAGGAGGAAATTATTAGCGCTAGCCCTCCAGCTGGCGCTACGTCTGGCGTCAAACAGCGAGGTGCAGCGGCTGCGCTAGGGCTCCGAAAGCGGGGCTCCGAAGGCGGCAGGCAGGGCGCGGGCCCAGCGCCGGGCGGCGGGGAGCAGGCGTACCGCCACCCCGCCCGCCGGAGCCCCGCGCGACCTGCTGCCCCACTAGTCACCTTCCTTCCTTAGGTGCTTTCTAGGGCGACCGTCCATATCGTACCGCGTAATTCCGTTTCACAAAGTATTTTATATTCAGCAATTCCAAGTGGAGCAACTCTCACATTAAAAAATGTATATTCATGGAAGGGCTTTTATATCATAGCTTTGGAGCATCGTCTCTCTATTTTTTTCAGAAAAAAACAAAGCCAAAGGACCTCAGTGTCTTTGAAGCCCAGACAGCACAGCGTGTTCGTGCGTGCACAGTTCGGACCCGCAGACCTACGTGCATCTATGGGCAGGAGCCAACACTCGTTACAGAGCCTTCTCGTTTGGATACTTACCTGAATTATCAGTGAAACACAGCCCCAGGGTTTCAGGTGATCAATGGGGCAACTTAGGATCAGGGCACTCTCTCCTCACTCAGGAGAAAGCATTTTGGGCCTTACAGCTCCGTGTCCAGCACAGCGGCTTGTGCAGTTCAAAGTGATGCAAAATGCCTGTAGTGCTGATTTTTTCTGAGCTGCTGGTTTTCCGCACGGTTCTTAATGCCTACGCAGTTGCACAGCAAATCCCTGTGACAGACTGCGGGGCTAAACGGGATGTAGGAGGACGGAAGTTTGGGCTAAATTGCCAGAACGAAAAGCTTGCACGGGGCTGAAACTGGGGAGGGTCTCTTTGTGCTGCTGTTAATTGACTTTGATTCCTACAGGGGGGGGAAAAAAAAAGGCTTTGGGCTGATTAGATTTGCTTTTCCATAGCTTCCCCAAATATTACTTACATGGTCCTGGCCAGTTCTTACGATGCCATCCTTGCTTTGGCAGCCAGGCCGTTCTGCAACATGAGAGTCCCCAGACTTGTAGATGCGTACCAAGCCTCCAGATATTTCCTTGTTATTCATTGATTTTCCTGCCCTTCCATCATTTCTGTGTGTGCCTCTTTCCATAGAGAGCTCCTAGGCAGGACCTGAGCAGGGGACTGAAGAGTGGGACATGAAATAACCAGGACTGACAAACTACCTTCAAATGAATCCTTAGTTCTTTAATTTGCAGTCACTACAGACACGAGCCCTGCCTGGCTGCTGGGATGCCGTTCCGGGAGCTCCGGCAGACACCCGCGGTACCGCTGGCGACGGTAAGCAAAGGGCACGAGCTGCCCCGGGAACTGGTGACAGAGAGACGCGCAAGCTCGGAGGGGCAGCTCTGGTTAGGACAGTGAAAAACCTTTCTGATCCTACCTAGAAAAGCGTTCCTCTTAATTCAGCATCAACTCTCAGGGGTGACGTACAGCAACACCTGCCTCCCTTTACATTCACATGCCAATTAAATTCCTTTTTGCTTGGTGTCAGGAGAGATGGCTGCGAGACAGAAATCTCCCAGTATGTGTGCAATACAGTTTTACTATGCTCTGTACCAAAGGAAGCTGTGAGGATAGGGTTCAGAAATTATATTAGGCAAAGAGGAAAAAGTATGGGTTTTTTTAGTGGTTACAAATGATTGCTATTGTGTTGCATAGGGGTAACTTATAAGGGTTGGATGCCAGACAGCTCAACGTACGCTGAGCGCGGGCCTGTTTGGACCTCACCTTCAGTGAATCTTCTGGCTTCAGTGTTAGACAAAGAAGTTTGCAAGTTGTTTAACTCCGTTTTGTAGAGCGACCCTGGCACCTCAAAGCTTGGACTGCACGGGTGAGCTGGGCAGAGTACGCCCCACTTAGTCCGTTACCATCTGCCCTTGCAGCATTAAACAGGTCCCAGACAAGCTGGAGCAGGAAAGGTCCCAGTATCACATGCTCCACGGCGATGGGAGCTGTAAGACATCTGCCCTTCAGTTGCCTAAGCCTTGCGTGGGTGCCCCCGCGCTCCCAGCATCTTCCTTCCGGTGGCGTGGGCTCCCACACCAGGCTCCGGTGCTTCTCTCCCCGTAAAGCCCGTGGTCCCTAGTCGGTAGGGCTACATGTAAATGTTAGCCACATCACATCCTTGGGGCCAAGAGTATGAGAGCTGATGTGCCTTAATCTGGTAGCTGAAAGGCAACCCTGCTCACGCAGGGACGACTGATACTGCATTTTGCAAAGTGGAAGATCATATTGTTTTTTCTAGCGAAGGCAGCAATTTGAACGCAGGATTAGCTGTAACCACCTGTTTAAGCACAGACCCATTCAGTTTGCTGTCCCTCACGGGCTGAGATCCAACGCTCTGGAGGAGGTGCTCTCACTCTCGCTTTATGTGCCTGTCGCACGACAGAGCCAAAGAAGCAATCACTTTCCCTGTGCAGAATTTCTTACTGGTCCCAGCTGACTTATACCCTGAAGCATACAACTTTGATCACACACGGAAATAGCATCACAGCCACTTGTGCGAAGGGGAGGGCTTTGCCAAAGACTCAGAAACTCATCAGCACTATATATGAGCCTTGGCCAAAACTGCAAGATCGGGACTGCCCGAAGGGCAGGAAGGGACACAGTGGCGTCTGACGTTCGATGGCTGAAGCGCTCGCTTGCTTCTGCATGTGATAAAGGGTAGCGAGGGCAACTCGTTCCTGACCTTGGCTTAGTCTCCTCAGCTGGCAGCGAACGGTGATCAGGCGCTTCACTGGGCTGTTTGCATTCTCTTTGCATCCATGAAACCTGTGGCAAGGTCTTCTGCTGCCTGCAGAGGCCTCCTGCGCAGGCTGCCAGCACGGCTGCAGCAGGCGGCTCTGGTGGGCTCCGCTCCCGAGCACCCCTCCTTTCACAGCGCTCTTCAGGCGCTTCCTTCCCTTTCTTCGCTGGTGACCCTTCTGCTCCCCAGCCTGACCCCCTGCTCCCAGCGCCCACCTCCCTGCCACTCTGCAGCTGCTACGTCACCTCCCCCTGCCCCTGCCTACAGCCTCGGGGTGACCCTGGCTGTTCCTCAGCCTCTGCTGCCCTAAACCCACCACTGATGTTCCTCGGCTTGATGCCAGAGGATGCAAGGTTCTCTTATCCTGCCTTTTTCTTTTCCCGTTGCTTTTGTCGGTCTGCGTCTGCAAAGCTGAAAAGAAACTCTTTTCGTTTGCGGTTCAGGCAGCCTGTGCTGGCTACTGGCCCAGGGGATGAGGCCAGCTTCCCCAGGGGTTATGAGAAGACCAGCTGTGGCCGTGGAGTGAGACAGGCCGACCAGGAAAGGGCAAATAAAGACAGATTTCCAGAGGAGTAGTAGAGAGGAGGGACAATCGCTGCCGGGCTTGCAGTCCTCTGGCTACCTGTATTTGTAATTTTTCTTGGAAAGAGCAATGAACTCCCTGCTCCACAGGGAGGGCTCTGCGCGGCTAGCCGGACCGTGCCAGGGCAAACAGGCCGCCCCCATCGGTGCTCTCCGTCGGCAGCCAGGGCCTCGCCAAAGGCTGGGATGCAGCTGTTTAACAACCAGGCCGAGTGCTGCCCTCCGAGCCCCGTCCCCACCTCTGTCTTTGGCTGGAGCCCACAGAAGACCCCAGCAGCTTTGGGCTGCGGCTTCACCAGGCGCGCCGAGCAAGGAACGGCAGCGGAGCTTAGACTGGAGATGTCTAAGAAAACAGCTGCCGATGAGCGAGCATCTCATGTGAGTCAGGGCTGACTCAGCGCCTTGTCCAGAGGGCAGGCGGGAGCACTTCCTATCTGTCACATGAGAAGGAAAACCAAAGTCTCTCCTGCTAACGTGCAGGAAAGAGGCACTGAAAATCTCCTAGGTGTGTTCTCTTCTCTGGCTTTCCTGCTGTTATTTTGATTGGACTGTGCTTCTTAGATTCAGCAGTCTTTATATTTTTCTTCCCGGCTACTAGACAGGCGACAGGTCACAGCAGTGTCTGTGCTCCAGGGGGTCATACAGGGGCGGAAATGTACTGTCATGTAGGCACACACCTCATTTATGCCCACAGGGAATATAGTTTCATGCAGAATATTGCAAGCATAGGTGAACAATTCCAGTAACCTGTATACGCAATGACAAAATCAGGCACAGACATTTGAAACGTACAACGAGGTAACGTACACTGAAAGGCAGGACAATAATTCTCAAGTTGTTCAGGTTAAATAAGTTATTGCTCTCTGACAGATTCTCTCCACAGCCGTACTTGCCCAAGAGCAGGAAGAGACTGTATCTGTCTTTGAAAATAAGAAAAAAAGCGGAACATTCAACCTTGCTTGCGATTACAATGTCATTTGCTCCGGTGTGTCTTTTACCTTCCATTGGCATGCTCTGAGGACAACGTCAGCAGTGATAACAGCGTTGCTCTTGTTATCAGCACAGCAACAAAAAGTGCTGAGCTGCAAAGTTCACCACTAAAAAAAAAGAGGAAGGGAAAAAAAGCCCCGTTATTCTGCGGGGCTTAACTGAAAACAGGCCATCGACTTGGAAGGATAAAAAGCAGCAGGACAGGGTTCAGCGTTCACTAAGAGGATTTTCACAAATACACTTGTGATGTCAGTGCTTTCATGGCAAAAGGACACCTGTTAATCGGGTAAATCTGGAAAGACTGGATAACACAGGAGACAGGGCACTCCGAGACTACTCGGCTGGAAGCGAGGACGCAGCAAAGGATCCAACGCCGGTTCGCTCAGAGCCCGGCTCATCTCGGTGAGCGCTCAGGGCAGCACGAAGTCCCGGAAAGGAGGCTGGGAAGTCGGGACTGTAATTCCCACGCGGGCTTCGTGCCGGCGCAGCGGACTTGGCCAAAGCGTCCGACACCAAACGCTGGGGGCAAACCGGCCGCCGACCGAGCAGGGTCTGGATTTTGCAGAGAGTCTTTATACCTCTCGTTCACACCGAAGCAACGCAGACCGCCGGGAAGGGAGCTTTGGCTCTTCTCAAGGACGCAGCATCAACTACGCTGTGCCAAAGGTCCCGCTAGTCCACCTGCTTCTCTGGGTGCTTTGTGGCCTGTAATTTCAAACGTTATTAGTGATTCTGGACGGCCCCATTTGGGGGCTGGCGGTACGAGACAGCCTTTAGGAACTCGGCTTGCAGAAGGCGGAGGCTCAGGATTTTCTAACACGAAGCCCTGTTAGGGCATCTCAGGTCAAGCAGGCAAAACTGCTAGGTTGCTTTGAATCCGCAGGGGCCAATCAATAACACCCACCACTTCGCGAGCGAAGACGTCCCACTGCTGCTGAGAGCGGGAGGGCCTGCTGGGATATTACACCTCCGAGCAGCTACGGCCTCCGACGGGAACCGGAGGGGCACTAAAAGCGCCTGAAGGCAGGCGTACGGTGCGAGCACTAACGGCGTGATTTCGTGCTCCGGTACGCAACCCGCCTGTGCTTAGCCAGGAGTAGGCAGAGGTGTCAAGGCTACGGTAAGGTAATTCTGTCCAATAAGCATATAACGGAAATGAAACGTAAGCAGCACAAACCATACTGTCAGAAGGGACGTGGGATGCAAGGCTGCCTTCATCTAGGCAACTGTATCAGTAATACCATGTCGGGCCCAAATTGCCTAGGTAACACTGTCAGAAACACTGAATTTGGGTACAGATGTAATGAGGCAAAAAATAATCGGGGTAGGTTGTTTATTTGTGAAGAGTTTGGGTAGAGAAAAGGAGGGGCAAGGGCAGCAAAAGGGTGGGTTTCAGAAAGGAAAAGATAGGGAAGAAGGTATAAAATAAGGCAGAGAACAAAGAACTGGGGTATCTTGTGCCAGCAGGAGCAAGGTGCCTACAGGCAGCGGTGAGGTGGAGGCGTGGGCCCAGGCCCCGGACGCTGGCAGGAAGGTCGTCCCCTTGGACAACCGGCCGGCCCCTCCGCCAGGTCTCTCTCTGGGAGGGTGCAATACGAAGAATAAACTCGTATAGAGCGTGAGATTTGTACCTTACTACTAAGTGCAGGAGGAAATATAATAGACTCGCAACTTAGTAGTGCTTATGTGTATGATTTGTAAGTTTTCTTTATAGTAACATAACTGTGCATCAATAATACAAATAATAAGCAATAGAGTTGAATGCAATATTACTTGCAGTGATTCAATTGTGTGGTAATATTATCAATAATAGCGGTGTGTTTATTAGCCAATTAAGGTATTATTAGAGTTTTTTCTATATGTGCGCCACTTAGAAATGGTTATCATGTTTATTGATTATCAGTTACATCTCAAGCCTCCAAGGAGGAGAGTCAGGCTGCGGGAGGTAACATCTATGAACTTTATGTGCCTTAAAGCAATAACAAACCCTCTTTTAAGGATCCACACAGTGTCCTCTGCTGAGGGCAGGGGTTTGGAAATCTGTCCCCAGTACGTTACATCTTTTAAACATTTCCAGCCACAGCATCTAGACTTTCACGGTTAAACACGCTGTCCTTGTAGATCATAATATGACTGACTCTCAGCTTCTTCCACTCTCACTGTTCACGTGTCTAAATAACCTGTGACCTTGGCTTTGGCTGCACTTGACCAGAATCTACATATCACCTGTAAGACCAGTGCTATCCTCTCTCTGAACGCCTACTGCGTCGTTCCCATTTGATTCTCTGATGGGAAAGAACGAGGAAACGATGAGAAACGGTGAACAACACGGCTCTCAGAGAAATAAGCAGAGAGCGCTGCCAGGAACAACGTCTCTGTAGCGATGGCCAAGAGACACATAGAGAGCAGTATGACCAACCCGGCTCGTGACATTAAGGTCAATCCAGATGACTCACTTGTCTCTTCAGAGTGGAGCCTGTTTACGGCACAGTCTTGCCTACTGGAATCACTGGAATCCCTTGAGGTTGGAAGGGACCTCTGGAGATCATTTAGTCCAACTCCCCCGCTCAAGCAGGGTCACCTACAGCACATTGTTCAGGATCCACAGGTTTGCATCCAGACGGGTTTTGAATATCCCCAGGGAAGGAGACTCCACAACCTCTCTGGGCAACCTGTGCCAGGGCTCTGTCACCCTCACAGTCAAGAAGTTTTTCCTCCTGTTCAGATGAAACTGCCTGTGGTTCAGTTTGTGCCCGTTGCCTCTTGTCCTGTCGCAGGGCACCACGGAGAAGAGTCTGGCCCCTTCTCGCTGGAAGGAGAGCTGGTTTCTACTGCACCAAAGACCATCTAGTGTAAAGAAAGCAAGTACAGAGCTTTCAATCTCAGAAACAGCCTTTCAATCCTGGGCATAATTGCCTCCCCTCTCACTTGCACTTTAGGGGCATTCATCAGTGCTGTGGCCTCTCACCAGGCCGTGGCTGGATGGCAGTCAAGAATGGGCCCAACAGGGGGACCTTTCCTCAAGCCCATGCTCCTCCGTGCAACATGGTGCATCCTCACACACAGCAGGCTGTGCTGCTGGGGGACTGGCAACAGCAGCAAGGTGATGCTGGGAAATACACCTGCATCTGGGCTGGTTAATATGTTGTGTGGGAAACACTGTCCCCACAGAGGGACAGCCTTTAATGCCTTGCCATCCCATGGAGGGCCAGTGCTGAGAACAGGCATGGTAGTGACATATGCTGCAATGCTGCAAGTGAGGAAAAGGCACCCAGCAGAAGAAACACTCTTTGCTTTGAGTCTTCTTCTCAATGAAGTAGAAATCCCTGCAGAAAAGAATGGAACATAGCTGGGCAGCATCAAGTGTTTTTTATGCTCCAGGTTTCACAGGGCACGTTGCAAATGCTGTAAACAAAGCCTGATTTCCGTGTGTCTTTGTATACGTGGAAGGCACTGGGGAGAGGCAAATGCCCCCAAAAGACACTTCCCTTGAATTGGGTGGGCTTCATGTAACATTTAAGCTTTGCAAACGCTCTGCCTAATACATCCTACTAGGATACGCTGTATGTTCTCTCCCTGTGGTGGAGAATTACAGCTTCTTCATTACATCCTAGATCTATAACCTTTAAATCACCAATGCAGAGGTTATATTTCCCTCTGAAGCACAGATTGTCTAATGGGAAGACCGTCCCCTGAGGTCTGAACAAGGGAAGAACTTCTCTCCCAGGAGCCAGGATGAAATGAGCACTGTACCTTTCTGCAGTCTCCTTTCACCACCCAAAACCTCGCTGAACCCTTCACAATTTACCATGCCTTTGCAGCTCTTGGAGACCTTTATGCTGGCAAAGCATGAAGCCAAGGTATTTTACAGATACCAATTAACCCTTTCACTCATTACTTCAACAGAATTAACTTGAGAGAGATGCAAACCATCTAGTGAAAGATGCAGCTAAGAACTTGCTCCACAAAAAGATGGGAGCTCCCCAACAAGTGCTCTGTATCCTTCCTGGCCTGTTACGTACTGGGAAAGGAGCTGGTCATTACCACCGATGCTGCGTGAGAAAGCTGGGGGCTCTTCCCACGCTGGCTGGCGCTGCGGCCCAGATAGAGACGTCACACTCAGACCGTTCGCCTGGAAAGGGTTGCGGAAGTCTGAAGAAAATCATAAATTAATTACACTTCTGAAAAAGCCACTGTGTGTGTGGTAAAGTAATTAAAGATCAAATGGAAGTCTCTTCCAGAAAATAGTAGTTAAAAAGATTCAGGTCCTCTTTCCCCCCTTGTGTTTGGTAACAGCTGACCTCTAGAGGTGTGCGATACCTACACGCTAAACGAAGTTAGGGCCATTAGAAAAGGCCTGCAAGGCTTCAGTGAAACAAAAACCCAGTGAAATCATGTTGCTTTGCAACAAAATGAAAGTCTTGTGAGCTGCAGCGTAACAGAGATGGAAGCCAAAAGACAGAGTGCCCTAACAAAACAGTCACTGCGGAAGCTATCTAAGAGGATTCAAATTTAAAGCTCGTTTTTCCCTCAAAAGCCAGTGGCTGAAATGAGAGAAATTTCCCTTACAACACAACAGAGTCATTTTATTAAAACTTCTAAATCATAAAAGGCTAGAATGAATTTAAGGCAAAGAGTCAGCAGGCAGTAAAGTGCTTCCATGGGAATCTTTTCAGGCTAAATCCCGGCAGTTCAAGAACCGTTCTGGTTCCTGATCAGGGACTTCCTTAGTTTCTGGTACCAGGGTTTTGTACGAACATCTTACAGAACCCCAGATCTGAAATTACTCCAGCACTGATGCTCAGGTAGAGCCATGCCGTATTACTGTACCAGTGAGCGAGCTGTTTTCGTTTCGGGAGCGAGCTTAAGCCAAGCTCTGGCTACCACATTACTCCATTTCAGACTGGGCTGAACGCTGCAGCTCAGGGCCACCAGTGCGCACACGTCACCCTTCGATCGCAGTGAGAACGAAGCGCGTCCAGCTATAGCACACGCAGGAGAGCGCAGAGCTGTGCTGTGAGATGTGAAGTTCTCATTGTAATGCACCGAGATCCTTTCAACGTGCTGTAAGCAAAGAGACTCCCCACACACCCCGCCGGCGAGCGGCTTGCTTCCGTAGTTCTTGAAGCCAGCAGCTACCTTCAGTTGCAGAAAACTTCTCCCCAGGTTCTCCTTCACTCTTCTTCCTCGTGGCTCACAGCAAGGCACAGCATCCCCAAGGAGCAGGAGGAAAATAACCAGTTTTCACTGCCAGACTCTTGGCTCTGGCCTCTGCGTCAAAGTGGGAGGAGAGGGTAGCGATGCTGGGGATGGCTCTGAACGGCTGCTGTGGCTTGAAACGTCTTTAAAAGGCAAAGTTTCAGCTTCCATCCAGTTTCAGTATGTTAGAAACACTTAATCCCAGCTGGGGTATATCAGAGCAACAGCGTTTCCCCAGTTGGGTATTAGACAGACTGTAATTTGATTTCTCTGGCTCCTGTGACTAAATTGCTGCAGCTTTGCTCTTGTGGTCCAGAAATCCTAGGGAGCCTTCAATGAAATTACAGCTTGTTATACCTGGAAGGGAGCACTTTACTCTCTAGACGAGGTTGTAATGTAATAACATGAAGAAAAATAATGCACTTTCATTTGCAAAGTGCTCTGCCTTGTGTAAGCACTCCATATCAGCCTAGGAAGTTAATAAAACAAGAGTAATTAATGCAAATCATAACAAAAAGAGAGCCCCTTCCATGTGGTGTTTCCAAGCAAGCTGGCCTCATAGCAATGCTCCTGAGCTAAATAAATATGACCAACGCTCTCTGCAGATGGAGATGCTGTATTAAAATATGTTGTTACGTGATGATGAGCTGAAGTAAAGTCTGAGCCTTTCACATTCATGGATGTGCAAAATATCAGCCAGTTCCCATACATTAAAGAAGCAGAAAGGAGAACAAATAAGCAGTTAGGTACCTAAGAAAGCTTGTGGAATTTTTGAATTCTTGAAGGCAAGAAGGGAATCTTTCTTTTAATCTTTGCATGCTTATCCCCTTTTCTCAACCCTGATAAAGTCCTACACAACTTTGTCACACCAGTAGCTTTGCAAATAGTTTTCTGAAGGGCTCACTTCATTCTCTAGAAAACGGAGTAATGTAAGAGTAGAATGAAAAGTAATACACTTTTCAGAGTGCTCTGCCTTCTGTGAAAACTCAGAACCTACACTGAAGTTGCTACACTGAAAGTAAAATCATTAATATCAATGATTAAAAATATGGATCCCTGCTGAATCTGAGGCATTCGAACAAATGTGGTAGCTACTGCAAATGAAACCACCAGTAGTACTAATCTCCTGCTTCTGGAATGGCAAAGTCTCAAGCTCTATCGTTCAAAAAAATTTAAAAAACCAAAACAAAACAAAAACAAAACCCTTTGGTGTCCCAAAAGTCCCTATTTGGGGGCATCTTGGGGTTCTGTAGCTAATGAAAGCATAGGCAAAACTCCCACAGATATTGACACCAACCAGATAGGGAAGGGGAACATGTAAGTGACCATTTGACAAGGCAATGACGACTTGCACATGTCCCAAACCACTTTCCCACAAAGCAGAGCTCAGGCAGACTGTAACAGGGTTGGCACACCTCAAGGGATGGGGAAGGAAGGGGAACAGCGAAACACGTTTGGTGTGAGATAATAGCTCAGTACCCAGGCAGCGTTGTTTCTCTGGAGGCACAGGCAGGAAAAGCCCAGGTGCTAGGTTAGGAACAGGGAAGGGATGCTCTGAAGGAATTAACATCTGCAGTCATAAGAACAATGAAAGTGAATACTATCCCACGTCCTCTACGACATGAGTTCTCAAGTGTCTTTCTCTTGCATACTTCCAGGGAACGTGTTTTTAGCTGTCCTGATACCCTATGATGGCTAGGGGATGTGTGGGATGGACCATATCTCTTCCCAACTTTGTTTTTGGGATGAGGCTCTGCTGACAGCACTATCCATGCTTCCATCTAATGCTACATGGGGAAGGGCAAGAATGTTTTTCCTGTTAATCTCAGCATGGTTAAAGACTGATCACCATGTTTTCCAGCGTTTCGAAGCAATGGCAGGTGTGCAGACTGGCATCTTAGGGAGGTAATGCTGGCACCACAGCAGCTCCTCCTTCCTGGTGAATTCATCACACCTGCAAGCAAGCAGCAGAAGATAAAGGAGCCTGCTCAACTGGGAATCCCCAGCTCTGCAGCTATCAGCTCTCTTCAGCCGAAAAATGCAGCTGAGCATAATTAATGCTCATGCTGCACTTTTCCACTTAGCATCCAGTCACGGTCTCTGCCCAGTAGCGCAGAAGCTGCTAAATGTAATTGGACTTTCCCAGCTTGCGACTGAGAGCATTAACAGTGCACACAGGTGACTGGCTGCCCTCATGCGGCCACCCCCACCTCCTTCTGCAGTGCCTGCCCCTTGGCACGGGCAGCCGGCCTGCAGCAACGCAGCTCCTGCATTGCCATCCTTTCCAGCCTGCTGTAATACGGCACTAAGTCTGACAGATCCGAATTTGCCAGCCCTACTTTTTCCAGTTCTACTGGATCTGCCTCAAACTGAGATAGGACTGGTACATTCACACCAAAACCACAAAACAGATCTTGCCTGTTGCAAGACTCAACTAGACATGAATCAAAAGATGGTACTGCTGTAAGATTAGGAGTTAGTCCTGCGCGGCTTGGCAAAAATATGTCCCGCCTCCTGTTTTGTTCAATAGCACGAGCCCATTTTTCTGACCGCCGCTTCACCCCCAGAGACAGCTGTATTGCTGAACAACCTGTACCGATTCCTGCTGAATTTGGTTGAACAGCTCAGCTGTGATTCTTTGGGTGTGAAAGGTTCTGTTCAGTGCATAAAACAAGAAGGAAAGCCACTCTGCACCTAGGCCAATCTTTCTGAGGCAGGGTGCTGGTCACAGTATCTTCTTTCTCATGCCCTGGAAGAACGAGGTAACGTTGCAGCAGGAAGCTACAGGCATGCACTGTTTAGATCACAGCCCAAGGAGAAAGAGACAAACCAGTGCCTGGCCGAGATAAGGCAGGGACACAGGGAAAGAGATGTTGAGAACCTGCAACTGTTGGGTGCAGAGTTGTAAACCTGCATTCTCAGGATGAAAGAAAAGTCTGAAGAGATTTTGATAGGGCCCAAACTTTCCATCCTCTCCCTTTTTCCTTTCAGTGGCTAGGCTTAGGTCTTGATCTCTATTTCACCTGTATAGCAACTCCTGTGCTACTCCTACCATTCCACCTCCCCTGGCCTCCTGCCCCAGTCCAGAACAGGGGAACTAGAAGGGAAATCATCATTTCAGTAGTGCTAACTTCAAACCAATGACTTGTTCTGTCGTGTTTGCCAGCCTTGATCCAAACGCAGCATCTCTGGGACAGACTCGCATTGGCTTAGAGAGGAGACATTATTTTCTTGCTTTGTAAACTGTTTACATCTATCCAAGTGGCTCACGTTCCTGGTAGCAAAGGCAAGGACACTGCCAAGTGACTTTCTGCCATGGCAAGCCTGATCCAGGGTTGTGCCGGATCCTCTCAGCTCCTTGCCTGTTCAGCACCCTGCTGGGGTTCCTCAGCCCCTCAGGGCTCAGCTAGGGAATTGACCTTAGAGCAGCTCACGTGGAAGGCCGTTTCCTCTCCTACGCAGAGCCTGGGTCAGGCTGAAATGCACATAGTACAGGCTGGTAACACACAATGTTCTCAGCTGAACAGGGCAAATGCGTTTGCAGTCTGAACAGATCTATTTTAGATCTGGTTCTAGCTCTAGCTCCTCTTGTTGAGGCAGGAAGGTCTCAGCACTCTGCAGGATCACACCCTATCCGTACCTAACATTGTGAAAGCTCCTCGCTGGCCTCCCCAGGCACCTGACGCCCAACTAAGCAGCTCTGTTTCTGCCTGTGACACTGCACTGAACCTCACACACTTCTCACTGTTTCAGGACGACCTGATTTTTCAAAGGCCTTTCGGCCAGCCGGGTGCAAGAGCTACAAAAAGCGATGTAGATTACCTGGAACTAATACAGCACTTCCCATCTTGATGCACCCACCGTTCAGTGAGCTGTGTTACCCCTGCCCGAACAGGTGAGAGCGTTTCCCAAATTTCCAGCGACAGCACGAGGCGCAGAGGAGCCGGGCACCCGCTCCTGCGGGGAGGGAGCGCGTCTGGGCCCTGCTGCTATCTTACCTGCAGCTCTCTGTCCGCCCGTGCTTTTGGTCTCCCTCCTCGAGTGGGTCACTGCGGACCCCAGCGGTCTTCAGGGGGCGGCACCAGCACCCGGACCTTTGGGTCCTCCTCGGTGAGGAGCAGCGTCAGCGTAGTAAACGAAGCGGTGGGAGGCGTTTTTTAAGGGAGCAGTGCCACCTCCCGGCTGCAGCAGCCCGTCCCAGCGAGGCGCCGCCGCCGCCCCCGCTCCCGCCGCCCCCGCCCCAGGGTCCCGCCGTCCCCGCCGACCCCGCCGCCGCCCCCGCTCCCACCGCCCCCGGCCCCGCCGCCCCCCGGTGGCCGGGTCCTTCTGGCCCGCGCGGCCGCCGGACCTCGCTCCCGTCCGGCTCCGTCCTGCCGCGGCACGGCAGGCCCCGAGCAGCCACCGCTTCAGCCCACCCGGGAACCGCTCACGGGCCTGGGCTGCTGGCTTGAGCCAGGCTTTCGGAAGCGGCCGGCCACAGCCGCTCTGTGGGCTACAGGTTCTCGGGGCTTTCTCTGGGGGAGGTGAAAAAGCCTCAGCTGGCAGATTTGCAGAGCTATGCAGTGTATCTCTTGGAAGTGGTGCAGAAATCCCTGTAGAAGGGCTGCACAATGAGATGAAAAAAAATGCTTGGAAGAAAAAAAGTTTGGTAGATAAGAAAAGTGGAATTGCCTAAACTTCCCTAGTCACAATATCAACACTGGATGGGGCTTTTGTGTGGGAGATAGACAGAGGAAACGATGGTGACCAGAAAAGACAAGAGAAAGCTGCAGGAAGGGCACCAAGCCCAATAGCAAGGGGGAAGTCAAAGCGCACGTGATTTTAAAAAGCCAGGAAAACAAGGAGGTCCGTCCAGCACGCCAAGATGGGAATGAAGGGAACGAACAGCATGGGAGAACAGTTTCCAGTTGGTGTGCTGCGCTGTGCTGTCCAGCAGCTCCCTCTGCCCTGCTGCCCTCGCATACCCAGGGGGTATCCTAGTGCCGGAGCTGATGCAGGGCTGGCTCACAGCTACCTCCACGCTCTGGTCCGTGGCTGAGGAGTCCACGGCTCCTGGGCACCGGAGCGTGAACGGCCCTCATGCCCCACAATGCGCACAGGAAAGCAAAAGCTCAGACCAAGGTACCGAGGCTGTGATTTTGGTCTCGCCCACGACTGGTGTTCAGGCAGAACAAATACCACGTGTGCTCCTGTAACATCTAACCTCTCCGATGCCTCTTTGATATTTCAGACCCAGCAGCTCACATTCACGGCGACCTGATAATGTCCATAGAGCAAATGGATGCATACCCTTAGTCCCTTTCTGCTACATAAATCCAGGATATACACAATAATTAAAACAGGAGTACAGATGTGCACATCTGTGTATACTGTATTGAGTCTGAAAACAAGGTAGAGTGTGCAGGTTGAGGTTATTGTTATAAATTTTAACGAGATCTAAGGTAGTTGGGGAAAAAATCCAAGTCTTTAAACACACAAGTTTTAAGTCTGATTTGCAGAAGGAAAGCCTGACGGTTTTGTTTCAACAGCATCAATTGGACTAGATCCTCATGGCAACAACATTACCGGGCAGTTTAGCTACCAGTCAGAGAGGAGTATCATGCAGCCAGCACCGGGGGGCAGTAACATCACGGATTTCACCTCGTGTTGAAAAGCAAAGCTTCATCTCTGCTCCGGAACGACTGTTTGGGCCGATATCCACCTCTGCGTCCTGGCTCTGTCACACGGGCAACAGCTACCATCAGCCCCTTGCCACAGTGGTGCAAAACAGGCCACATGGATGGCTTGATAGTTGTTCTGTACCTACCACAGCAGTTATCAGAAGTGGGATATGTTACTGCACAGTTTGCAGCACACGATCATTTCCCTCAACTACCTCCACTGTCAGCTGCTTCACTGCTCAAGGCTAGAGACTGCCGAAAGGGGATGTGCGATCTGCCAAGATCCTTGTGGCGGGTTGTTTTCCTCCTTGATCCGATAGGGCACTTATGCACGTATGTAAGATCGTTGCCGCGTGATGCAACAGGAGCAATTCTTCAGTGATCTCACGCAGAAGGGAAGGAGGAGTAAGAGAACAAATTAAGCCTCTTCTGCAAAATATGTCTATGACCCCTGGACTGTCCAGGCTAAGGCAATCAGATCAAGATGATAAGTAGAAACACTCTGCAAATACAGTTTTTCTCTGTCCTGTCAAACAGGCAGGAAAACGTGCGGACGCTGCATATCTACATGCTTTTCTGCAAGTCAGGAGAGCGTTCAATAGCCTGCCCAAAACTGAAGCACACTTGAAGTCTTCTACAGAAAGAAATCCTTACTGAGGGAGAAAAAGCTAGAGAGAGAGCAAAAAATGTCTAATTTCTCTGCTGTTATTTTGGGGTTCAGAGAAACAAACGTGGAGCTTATAATCACAGTTTTTAACTGCGGCCGCGTTTGATACATGGCAAAGTGCTCCTGCGCTGAGCAACCTTTACACAGACCGTCAGACCTCTTGATATCAGTGCAGTGCAAGAAGGCTGAAGGTGGTTAATGAAGACAATAAGCTCTGTTCTTTCAGTACACTTCAACCTGACTCCTCAGGGGAATTCAGAATAGATACCCTTGATGTCTTCTTAAAACAGGGCATAAGTCACAAATTCACACCCTAGTCCGACAGAAATTAACACCCTGGCCCTCAGTTACCGGAACTGCTTAAAAATAGCATGCTACTTAGTAGTTTAATATTTTAATAACTTAAAGAGTTGCTGTGGGAAATTCCCTGTGGCTTTTGTTCTGAAATGATTAAATATAGCATCTGAGACTACTCTAAATCCACAGCTTTCTTTGGCCAAACATAAGATGTCCATCACTGTGTCATTTCTGGACAGATCACTTCCAGGGGAGGATTTAAGCTACACCCCTGAGGATCATCAAGGGCAACGCCAGTATGTAAAGAATCCACACCACTCTCATGTCAGAAATGATGTACTGCTCTTCAGTTTTCCTGACAGCTTAGAGCCTCCCTCTTTAAACTGGGCAATACAGAACCATTTCTTTCTGTTGGCAGAATATAATTGTGTTTCGTTAGAGAACAAAGAGTCGTCACAGGCCTGGGATGTAGCTCGGGCTATGTCTGCGCTACAGACCTCCGGGAACAGATAGGCAAGCTCCAGAGCTCCTGCTGGTATGAGTAATCTGCAGCAGAGAAACACTCTCATTGCATACAGCAGCTTTTTGAAAAAAGAGCAAGGTCAAACCAGAACTGCAAATACTGCCAGCTTCCATACTGCGAGAGGAAGAGCTTACGCTCAAGTTAGGGCTGAAACTTATGTTTGAAGTCTGGTCTCTGGGCTACAGTTTCATGCTGATCATTTATTGCTTACTACAGAACTGTACCCTGAACTTCAAATGGATGCAAGTGTTATTTCTCGTAAGAACAAGCAGTTATCTGATCTAAAGCCATTTCAAGCACTTACACCGTTTTTATTTTGCGTTGCTACTGTGCGTTACCTGGCAGTGCATTTACAACTCAAATTCTGTAGCCATGGACTCACCTCTGAGAATCCAGAGAGGAACAATCCAACCTTTCTGCCGCGTTAACAGGGAAAAGCGTCTGAATTAGGAAGGAGGTGGAATAACGAAACCTCATTTAAGATTGGCTCACTCATGAATCTGAGGAGGGGGAAATCTTATCCTAGCAGAGGTTATCTAGGCCTAGATCTTCAGGTGGAAGAAATCACAGCATGTGGCTCAGGTTGCTTAACCAGCTGGTGTCCCTCTGGGAGGGAAAGGAGTGGGAAACCACTGTTCATGCTTCTGTCCCTAGAGTTCATACTGCTCCTTGGATGCAGTACTCAGCTGCACTATGACCAGTGGCAATTAATCAGATGTTGACACATAGCTCCTCACTCTGAGCTCTTGGGAACATCTCTCACAACACTGCATCCTTCAGACTGATTGTGTTTGTCCTCGTCTGGGACGGCAGAGACATCATTGCCTGTTTGCATTGTTTTGTTAGCACTCTCACTGGCTAAACAGCCTTTTTTCCTGCCTCACACTTCCACGTCTGTGGAAATGGCTCTGCATGGAGCTGAGCTTGTAACACTGGGAATTACAAACAGGGACAGGACTGAGACAGTAAAAATGGTTACTCAAACCAGATTAGTGCTAAGACAGATTCAGAAACCATGGAAAGGTTCAGGTCAGTTAACAATCGATAAACAAAACTGACTATTATTAATTCATGAATACATTTCTGCAGCATTTTTTCTCCACGAAGTTCTTTAAAAACATCAACTGAAATACCTAAGGACTCTCTTATGCACTAAAACGTAGCTACCACTGCAAGCCTTTCAGCTCTTCAGACTACATGAGCTGGTTCAGGGAACAGAAGCACAAGCTTGTACAGAGCACGTGCTCTTTGTTTGCAAGAGCCTGCTAGATGCAGGCCTCCCCTGGGGCTGCGCTATGCGGGCTGGATATCCAGAATCTGCCTAGAAGCACAGATCAGGCTGGAAAAAAAGGAAATGTAAGAATGCAAGAAATCTGTTTTCCATTTTAGGTGTGTGAGAGAGAGAAAGACAAGGAGAGTGGCTTGAGAGCAGCATTACACACACTGCATGCCTTGGAGTATAGGGCATCAGTGAATTAAAAGATGATTCGAGCAACTGACACTTGAGATTAGGGATGAATTCAGGTTGTAAAGATCAAATCTGGTTGCAAACATCCAAGTTTGGGATATTTGAATCCAGAACCAAAACTACATCCTGCAAACAGGGCTGAGGCCGCTGCACCTTTCTCTAACTCAGTTTTTTGTGTTTCCAGGTGGCAACAGCAAAGTTCGCTTCTGTAAGAGACAACAAGATCCTCACATACAGGCTTTAGAGGAGCACCAGTGGCTGTTCTAACAACATTAAAAAAAGGCTGTGGCTGTTCCTTTCCAGGCTAAATAAAGAAGTGCTCAGAATCCTCATTTTAAAAAGTCATCCAGCCCATTTGCTGTCTCACTCAGTTTACAACATCCAGGGATGCACCAAGTTTTAAAGCACTTACCAGGCTGCTATTCAGCCTGCTACACCAAGGTTATTAACGTTAGGTAGTTCAATCCCAGTGCGCTAACCTAAGATTCCCTTTGACATGCTCTAGTTAACTTACCGCTGTAGAACTGAACTTGCAATAAAATAACTTCATAAGAACAGAGGATGGAAACAACATATTGAGTGAAGCCCAATTCTTGACTTGTAATTCTATCAGTGTGTTAAAAACCTAAAAACCTTAAAACCTGTGTTTAAATTGATTAATTAAGTTGATTAATTAAATTGATTAATTACCAATTCATGGTGATTGATTCATGACTGAAACATCTGAGAAACTTGGCCAAGGTCCAAAAAAGAATAAGGTACCACAGCAATTAATCACAGCATTATGTTTATACTAATTCATCAAATTTAAAAGTAGCAGAGGAAAAGGATTAGCTGGGACTGGACTTTAGACACGGACACCTAACATATCTGAATACACATGGCTACGTATGAGTTGGACACCTACACGTTCACTATACTCAATGGATATCTGGTCAATGGAGTCTTGAAAGTCATTCTTCTGGCCAAATGAGAAGTGTTGATTTCAGTGGCTTACTGTAAGGTGTGTTTCCTGGACCCCAATTCAATTTCACAGCTGCTTTTTGACTCATTCTGAATTGATGGGAATACTAAATATAGTCACAGGTTTCGGTGATAATGTTACTGCCTTCCTGGTTCTACTGGACAAATCCTTCTGCATCCTGAGCTCTTTTTTTTTCCCCCCTTAGCCAGCGCCTGCCTGGGGGTTTGCATCCCTCCGTCTGCTGCATGCGGAAATAGCCCAGCACCCTTTAAATGCAATCTGGTCTTGGTTCTGAGATGCAGACTTTGCATTTATCTGTTTTCAAACACATGTATCTTAGAGGACTCCCCCTTAACAAACCATATTGACCTGTTTGATAATTAACCAACACTGTTAAATCACTTGTGCTAAGGTGCAGGAAGGATGAGAAGTAAAGCATGGCTTTTACTGCTAGTCACTTCTCTTGTGGCCTTTGTGTGGGAGTTAAACTATGTTTCTCTTTGCCCTCTTTTCATCAGGAGTACTGGTGGTGTAGGAAGACTACTCAGCCGTTATATAGGTAGAAACCTTCTTGTGGTTTGGTTTGTTAGACCTTCTGTAAAAAGCTACCTTAGGCCTGAGTAAAGTCAGGCCCGTTGCTAGCGCCCAGCGGTTCCTGCTGGTGCCACGAAGCCAGGCGGGCACCAGCCTGCCTGTAGGGGAAAATCAAGTCACCTGGCTTGTCTGTTATGAAGAGGTGTTCTCTGTTCTGGTAAAGATGGGATCCAAGTATCCCATCCACACAGTCAAAGCATGAAGAGGCTGCCTGAAACTCTGGGAGGCATAAGATTTAAAAAACTACATAATTAAGTTGCCTTTAATTACCCAGGTAATCCTTAGTTATCAATGTGTTACTCCCAGCCTCCCCAACTTACTATTCAGTGTCACTGTTTGCAGTCATTGTCTTGCACTACTTCACTAGACCTCCTGCTAATTTAGTAAGTCCCCCCATTTTCAAATACTTACATTATACGAATTAGAAAGGGTACATTATTTGGCATTTCCTCTTTGAACCTCAATCCACTTTCTGCTAAGACCCAAATTCCTTTCCTTATGATCCTTTCGGGCAAGGGAAAAAAAAACAGAAGAAGGACACGCTAATTGGAAATGTAACAGCAAGAGACTAGCCTATCTGGGTCACTATGGTATGTTTTTTATTTTGAAACCTACCTACCTCCTATTGGCTAGGGAAAAATCACAGGTCTTTCATCAGCTTTCGAAAGTGTCATGACATTGTTACAGCAACGGAATGACCAGGAACACCCTGCCCTACACATTAGACCCAAGAACCACCAGCTTGTAATGGACATGGCATTGTAACAGCCTTTGCAACGTGTGAGAAAAATATGAGGAAGGTCTACGTTATGCTGGAAGAAAGACTAAGGGATCACAACAGTCCCATCTGGCTTTATGTTCTGTGGTTGAATTTATAAGAATCACAGAATGGTTGAGGTTGGAAGGGACCTCTGGAGATCTGGAGATCATCTAGTCCAACCCCCTGCTCAGGCAGGGTCACCTAGAGCACATGGCCCAGGATTGCACAACGTGTCATGAGAAGCAGTTCTTAGCCTAGATTTGTACTGTAAATGTGGAATAGATGTAAGGAAATATAATTAACATTTTATAAGTAACAAAGCGCAAAACATGACAAAACCGTTTTGTAACTAGAATTCTGCCCGCTTTCATCTGACTGAATAGGATTTTGAGCTAAAGTACTCACTAGTTAAAATTTGGTGTGAATCAAACTACCTCTTTCAAACTGCCCTGAACTTTTAAGAAAGCTTGGTTCTACATTCTGATGTAATATTTTTATCTTATCTGTTGCCTTAACTCTGGGAAAATCAGAACCTCCCAGCACATTTTGTTTCCCCTGACTGTTTCTCAGGTAGGGATTTTATTTCCGGGGACAATCCTGAGGTATGCACTGTGCCTGGGCCCGCAGCAGATGTGATAGATACTTATGAAAAGACAAAATATTCAAGAGTAAACAAAACGCTGAGATGGGAGAGAAAACAGCAGTCTGATATAGGAAAGGGGGATGTGGGAGTGTGTCATGGAGGGGAAATCTGACAAGATGGGACATACTTGAGTCCCACGCGAATCTCCGCCAGCGGGGAGGCGGGAGAGGTTGGCAGGTAAGCTGTCCGTAGTTTTATGTCAGACTTCCATTGTCGATCTTTGGCAGCTGGCTGGCTCCCGCCTCACCGTGTCACAGTCCCCGGGCAGGGCCGCACGCACTCAGCGGACACCAGCCCTCGCCAGATGATCGCTGAGTGACAGGACATTGCCATCGGGGCTCAGTTTGGAGGGAGAGGAAGATATACTTCAGCCCTTATCATTTCCTTTCAAATAACTCAGGCAGAGCAGTGGGCTAAGGACCGTTGTACGATTTGTCTCCCTGACCGCTTCGCAGGCGGCCTCGGTCTCCAGCTACGCACCGGTCATGCAGCGTACGTGCTAGCTCTCGGCAGGCAGGGTTGGCACGCGGGAGACCTGCGCCCTGAAGGCATACCTGGATGGACTGGAGAGCAGGGAGAAGGCTGCCAGCAACGAGGTGCTGCTGACACCTGGTCTCTCATAGTCTGAATTAATAAAAAAGTTAATGTATGCCAGGAAACACGTACGTGTGCAGGGGGAATACATTTAGAGCAACAGATGTTTGGGTGTTAGACGAACGGATCACTGAGCTGTGTGTTTGCTTGGCAGATCAAGCGTCACCAGTATTTCCATCCTCTTAACTCAAACTTTGCTCCTCCTCAAAGAACTACAGACGCAGCCGGGCACGGTTGTGTTTGACACCACGAGGTGAAGGGACAGACCTCAGAAAACTGCAGGGCCTCTTCTGAACGAAAGCAGCAATTCCACATGCGCGTGTGCATTGAACCAATGCACACACAACCCAGGGCGCAGGGCTTCCTCTTCATTGGTACGTGCATACCAACAGAAAATGCTGGCAGATGAAATTTCTACCGGCCATCCTTCTCTCAGGGCAAAAATTAACTGCAGCTTCTTTCTTTTGGGCTCCAAGCTATGATCTAAGAATACAGTTTCTCTTTCAACTGATAATGACTAAGAGAGTATGGGGCAGGATGCACATTTTAATAATTTCTATGGCGTTTCTTTCTGCACTATTGTTACAGACTTATGTGTTCACACTTTCAGGGCAGATCCAAATACTTCCTAGTCTCCAGATGTGTAAATAGGATTAAAAACATGGAAGCTGGTGGAGGGATTAGCAGTTACACACTCTCGTTAGCAGGTATACGCTCTCATATAGACACCGTTATACTGGATCTAACAATAATTTATAGCAAACATTGCTGATTTCTCTAGAAGGAGAATAAGCTATCCCACTATACAGATTCCTCTTACCATTATAGCTGCGTCTCCAGAAGAGAAGGACTTGTATCACCGCAGTAGTAAAAAGAAAAGCAAACAACCCAAAAATGCAGAACCCCCGAAAATACACAAATAAACCCACATCCTTTGTTTGACAACTTCATAATTACTAGGCTTTGTGACTAGCAAATGTGGATCTGACCTTGTCTATCACATAGACTCAGAAGTAACTAAAAATTAGCACAAGCCTAACCCTCTGGCCAAGCTATTGGCCGAGCACCACTCTGGCAACCACAGCTTTAGGACATATTTGCCTTACTGCTCAGATCTCGCCCCGTCCCTGTACAGGATGTTGTATAAAAGGAGATGGCAGGCAGAGAGGGAAAAGAGGAAGGACACCAAGAACATGAATGGAGGGGAGTGTTGACCCGAAGCTCCTTGGCACACCGTGAGTCCGGATGGCATCTTCCCTTGCCTGCACAGCTGGGAACACTTGGAGCCAAAGCTCTCCTGCCAAACATCCCGCAGCTGCAGTGGTGGAAAAGATCAAGGAAATTCAACACAAGATCAGGCTACAAAACTATTTGCTTTGAATATAACTGAAAGATTTTGTCAGGGCCCTGCATGCAATAATACACAGCAATGGCCCTGATCAGCCTCACCCGGGGCCTCCAGCCCCCACCTCCTGCCCTTGGGCCCAGGGGCTCTGTTGAAGCTTGAGCCTTGGGCCTTCACTTCCTGCCCGAGCTGCATCGCAGGTGCACTGGTCTTCACCTTTGTCACAGTCTGTGTCTGGCTATGGACCCTAATGATCTGCATCCTGATCTTGGACCTGTCTTTTCACTGCTGACCTGCTTGGTCATCACTGGACTCTGTCTGTCCACGGTTACTGTCACTGGACTGGATCCTGCCCCTCACCTGTGGATTGACTTTCTGGCTTTACCTTGGACCCATCTCATAATCATGAACTTGCCCAACGATCTGGATTCTTGGTTGGCCCTGGCTGCTGGCCCTGGGTCAGTCCTGGTCACTCCGCTCTGGTGCGGTGGGGCTGAGCCCTACCCATCGAGGGTTGGCTCCCGGCTCCCCGTCCCTAGGGAGCAGCCGGCTCTCGCTGCCCCCTGACAGGTTTACTCTGAGCTCTAGAGAACAAGGGGGAACTTCCACATTTATCCTTGTCATAGAAGCTGGGTGACCCTAAGGGCCTTGGGTTTCTGCTCAAAGGCAGCTCCACGACAAGCAGCCTATAGGCATTACACCTGGCTAAGGGTGACACTGAGGGAAAAATCTTCCAGCCTCAGTGTGTGAAACAGTGTGAAGTTAACACTGACTCTCATTACAAATGAAGACTGAATCCACAGCATGCTGGGTCCCAGCTGAGACCTCAATGAGGGTGAAGTGACTGACAGCATTCTCACCACCATTGCAAATTATTTCATTGGGCTCTTGATGAACAATAGGTGACGTGAAGGTGCCGAGGCATGACAGGAACACGCAGCCGGAGGCCATGAAACACAGTATTGATCCAGCCACTGGAATGAGATGTCCCAGAATAATTATGAGCAACCGCGGAGTTTACTTATTCGGGAACAAGGGATCAATACTCAGTCTGACAGCTTGGGAGGTATGATTTGGTGGCATAATGAATTTGTCCCTTTGTGACAATGAGTGCTAAACTCCCAGTGCTCATACTCTGGGAGAGAAAAAAAAAAGTTTCCATTTCTCAGGTTAGGTAAAATTTGCCAGGTTTGTCATCTTTCTGAGGAGGCACACAGAAAATGAAGTCTGTGGATGAGATAACACGGATTCAAGCAGGTGAGACCAATGTACTTGGTCACGTTTCTCAGAGGCTCAGCGTTCCCAGGCTTCACAAGGGAAATACAAAGCCCATGCATACATGCAAATTTACTATAAGAACCTTTAAGAGAACAAAATCAGATGTTCTTACAAGCAGCAGCCCACTGTTCAGGAGAAATTGTTTTGGAGAAATGATGGAAGGAGAGACAACAATAATGATGAGAAGTAACTTACCTGACTGCAAGGCCTACTGGTTGGGCACATTGCTTACTCCTAAAGTTCATTTAATTGAAGAAAAACCATAATAAAACCACTCAAGTGGGTAGAACCAACTTCAATTATTCCACAGGGAGGAGCTGGGAAAAGGAAAGGGGGGGGCAACATGTGGGTGACACAAGAATGGTCATATTCCATGGCAGGGTTTTAGGGGGAACTACTGAAAACAAAGGTAGTGTGCTGGCCAATGGAGCTACATTGCAATTAGGGCTAGGCAAAAATCTGGATTACTTCTGGGAAGACCAAGGACTGATTTTTTTCTTTAGGCAACAATCTGGAGACCAGAGCAGTGGGTCCAGGTTATAAACCCATTGGAAAGTGCTGAATAGTGGTAGTGAGCAAGAGTGAGACAACTATAAAGTTGTAAGACGATTCTAGATTTGTAACAAAATATTTCTTCTGTTGCAATTTACAACTAGTAAAAATATTTAGTGAATAGGATGTGTGGGAGGAATTAGCATCTGATGCTGCCCTACTCATCAGCTTGTACTTGTGGTCATGAATACTCAGAGGAGACAGACCGGAAAATGTTTGATTAAGGGATGCATCATCTTGCCAACTTTCTTTAAGCCTTTCTACCCACACAAAAAAAGTTAGAGAAGTAAATAATATGCCTCGGGCTTCACAATGCTGCTGCTTTCCTCAGCAGATGTTTCATTTTCTGCAGTGCAGTGAGTAATACCTACCTGGAGTCAAAGATTCATTTTCTCAAAGTGCTAACTGGTGCAGGGACCTTCTTCACACAGCCAAAGATGCTTTATGAAATTTGACTGCAAGTACAGAGAACTAATGAACACAAGATATGAATTATCTGTATAGCCCAAGCCACGACGACATGCTGTTTCTTGCTTTGTTCCACAAAGTCAGCTAAAATTTGTCCTGCTTCATACAACAAGCTTTTTCTCTCTTGAGTTGGTCGGATACAGCGAAAATAACATAAAAGATTTTTCTGGCTTCATAATTAAGACGTGCCAACAAAGAAGTTTCTGTTCCACATGAGGTATTGTTGGATCAATAGGTAAAAGCTGAAAGGAAATGTAACTTACCAGGGAATAAAGACACATGTTGCAGGAACAATGTGTTGCCATTAGATATGATAATTGGGCAAATGGTGGTGTGATCTTAAAAGCCTCTGTTGATCATATTCCCTTGAGTGCATTATCCAATTAGGGGAAAGGCGCACTAGATATGCCTTCATTGTACTGCTAAAGTGGAGCGCAGGTGTGAGAAAACAAACAAGCCTGTAATCCTTGCTTTGCAAATCGATTCTTAATCACTCTGCTTCTTGTTTCCACCTAAGACTTACCTTGTTGATATTTACAAGAATAATTTTGCAGCTCCCCTTTTGTGGTTCATATGGATAGCAAGCAAGTCCAAGAGGTTTTTTTAGACTTTTAATTCCCAGTACTGGTGCATATGGTTCATTTCAGGTCAGACCCAGTAGGTATAAAGATATATCCAAGCAAAAAAAGACTGGACAGAGCCCTGCTGAAAATGTGCACCACGTGGTGTAAGTAGCGAGGGTCTGGTTCTATCATTTCCAATTTACCATATGAGTACAGAAATATTGTGAGACTACGACTTTGATATATAAAGCCCAACTTTGCCACGCACTTTCCATCCCCTTTAAGAAGTCAGTTCTCTCCCTATCTTACTTTGCTGCAAGTATTATCACTAGCAGGACTGAGAGTGGAAGAGGGAAGCCAGTGGCAGGAAATCCACTGCATGCTCACCTTTGGAATATGCTCAGTCTTTGGGACCACAGGCTGTTGATCTGTCTGGGAATGGTCCAAGACACATCTGTTTCAACAGACATTCAAGGCAGGCCAACAGGTAGAAGGATAGCCATTGGGATGAGCAGGAGTTTTTAGTAAGTCTGTTGACTGGAGAATCCCATCTGACTGGGAAGAAAATACGCGTTCTCACTACGGCTCTTTCCATTTCACTCCTGCAAGACATTTTTGTTGAAGGATGTTAATGTTTTTGAACAAAGTAAATAAAGTACGGGAGAACATCTTGTGCAGAGCTGGAGGCATGAGACTGGATTTGATGAACCACTGGTCTAAGACAATACTGTATGGCAAAATGTGTGCTGTGAGGTGCCAAGATTGCCCGTGGCTTCCCTGCAAATTGGTTTGTAATCTCCCTCCACACAAGCGAATTTCTATGCACACCATCCTCTGCTCAACAATTATCCACAGAAGTACACATTAACAGTTTGATTGATAAGAGAACTTTTAATTAAAAACTGAAAGATACAGGCATTCGGCCTGTTGGACAAGAAAGCAGAAGATACTTTTTTATTGCTTAGTGGTGGGTTTCTTGTAAGACAGTTGCTGTGAAGCTGACATTCTTCTTCCTGAGTCCAAGAGCCATCACCGAGGGAACAAACCGGTAAACTAGGACATGAACTAGACACAAACAAAATCACAGCTACATCTGAGAGGGAAATTAAGCTTATACATCAAGTGTTACAGCTAACATTTTCTAATCAATGCTGTTTTACACGTTGGCACAGCACCGTGCACAGGAGCATGAATACCGCACTTAAATAACATATTCTCCCAGACTGGTACATGACAATGCAGAAAATCAGTCTTGGTCATCATTTCTGATAGACACAAGGGCACACATGCTTAATGCAGTTGTCCTCCTGTGGCTGTCTGGCAATCAGAGACTTCCAGGGAGCCATGCCAATGCTAAAGCCAACCAGCTCACACAAAAAACATCATGAGGTTTACTCCTGATGTTGTGCCATGCTGCAGGATCCTAGGACCATCCCTAAGAACAACATGAATAATTCTTTGGAGCTGCCAGCATAGAAATAGCTGGGATGAAGCAATGACTTATGGTGAATAATTTCTCATTATTGTGATCTACCCCATTTACGGATTTAGGCTACTTCTTCTGTCCAATTTCTGTAAAACACAAAAATGCATGCAAAATGTATGCAAAAATCTTTCTTTCTGCTTTTCTTTGTTTGAACCACACTGTAATTGCAAATGGAGTGTTATCAAAGCAAAGAGAGAAGAGTGCCTGAAAAGAATTTAGATTTTCTTCTGATAAAAGAATGATTGCTAAAAAAATAGATCACTCAGGTGATTGGGGGTGACGTTTTCAGCTGTCTAACACAACAGAAAGGAACTCTGAACAGAACTCTGAAAGAGAGACAATTATCAGGTCTGAACAGTCAGTTCCCAGCCTGGTCTAGCATGGAGAAAATAAAGGTATTGCAGTTTGAAATGAAACTTTCTCTTTCCAGTATGACTTCTGGCTCAACTGTCACTGGACTTACTTGGCCATCACGTTGCCTGTGGACAAGGAGGAGGCAGGGAGAGCAGTAGAAGCCTCGCTCCAAACTGCCTGCAGGTGCTGTGACCCAGGCTCAAAAGAGGCTCGGAAAGGATGAGAACATCTACCATTTCCTTCTCTCAGCAAACGCCTCGGGGCTGTCTGACCTGCACTGTCCGGTACAGCTGTTCCATGTAGTCTTCCCCTTCCTGACGCAGGGGTTGCGTTCTGCGCAGGGTAGGACCCACATAGTGTCTCGCCTGGTGTACAAGCCACAATTATTACGTGGGGCAGTGCTATCACGAAAGAGTGCAACATTTTCCCATTTATGCAGAAATACTTATCTAAATTAAATGCAGAGCTGCTAATGAAACAATAATATTTACTACACACTTCACTAACTCCCCATAGTTAAATGTAATTGAGTTATGTTCCAGTTTTAACCGGAGGCATCCTGGGAAGAATGATGTCACAGAGCACTCCCAGAGGCCCTGGAATTCTCTCTGGCAATCCGTAATTAAACAAATGTTTAGGATCTTTCTTTTCAAAATGAGCAGATAACAATAACCCCTGCCCTTAATAAAGTAAACAAAGAGCTAAAGTACAATTTGTTGCAATCCTAGAATTACTTGCACTGAGAGGCTGGTCTTATTACCCCAGGAGGAATGAAGAAGAAAAATTCCAGTCTTTCTCCCGGTCATGTCTAGCTCTGCCAAGAAGTTTTGACGCATATAATCAATACACTGAATTGAATCAGCTGAGAATGAGCAGCTCCTACATCATATGCAAGAGAGGCAGTAAGAATGGTATGGGTGGGAAGAAAGAGGAGCAGGACTGTTTTTTTCAGCAATTACTTGCAATTAGATCTGATTATGCTTAACAGTGACCAAGTTGCCACTGATCTAAAATCAGGATGCCCCAATTGCACCCTCTGCCTGCCTCCAGCTGTGCAACTGCGCTCTGTCCCTTGTATCACCAATTAATTCTTAGCCTAAGCAGTTCCCTGAACCAAGATAATAGCCCAAGAATCAACTGCTGTTTAATTACAAGGTCACCAAACCAGTATTTTAGTTTCCTCATCAGTCCTTAGGCTCTCCTAAAGGTAGTTTGTTCGCTGTGAGATACCCCCAGGGAAAAAGGCTTCCCTGTCCAAGTACCCCGGCAGCAGTGTAAGGTCTGTCTCCTGACCAGACAACCCAATAACACTCCTGTCTCTGCTGTCTGTTTAGTGGCTAAGTTAGGAAATTGGAGTGTTCTTATTTACAAGTCCTGTAAGAGAAGGAGAGGGACTTAATTTAAAGACATCCTGTTCAGTCAGAAGCATCTAAATGGTCATTGATTGTTGTTCCTTGGTAGGATACGTGAGTCTCTTTAAAAGTAGAAACTGTTTGTTATTCGTGCTCTGTCCCTGTTGTCAGACAGGCTACAGGGCTTGTGTCAACATTACTGGAATAGAAAAATATGAGTTTGAACAAGTCGAGCTTGAAGTCTCACATTCCTGAGAACCAGGAGGATTGCCACCGAATCCAGATATGGAAACAGGAGGAAGCACAGGCCCAGTCCTGTTAGAAGCATCTTTGCAAGGACCCTGGGGAATAATCATCCCAGAAAACACCCCCTCATGTGTGCATGTCTCCCAATAGCTGCACAGAGCAACTGCAGAAACCTGTTAAAGCCCCTTCCATTTTTATGGGCAGAAAAAGATAATCATGCCCACATCTTGGGGAGGTTGAGACCTAAGTCTCTTTGGCAGTTACCTTCAGAACGTTGCTCCCATCTAAAAGGCACATTAAATCCTCAAATGAATTTGTTATACAAAAGTAATTAGCTCTTCAAATGAGAGAACACTGAAATAGTCTTGCTGTATTATCCATTAGAACAGGACAGGAAGTGTTAGAGTTGGTGTTTTCCATTCCTAATAAAATGCACTTCCTACCGCTGAGCTGCT
The DNA here is from genome assembly GCF_040807025.1 of Struthio camelus. Taxonomy (NCBI): domain Eukaryota; kingdom Metazoa; phylum Chordata; class Aves; order Struthioniformes; family Struthionidae; genus Struthio; species Struthio camelus. The sequence goes on along the minus strand of NC_090955.1, from coordinate 501,145 downwards.
AGCGTTCCCTCTTCTCTGTGAGCAAGGTGAATGCTGTCATGCAACTATGCTGCATTCGCCTGCCTGAGAGTTGGTATACAGCGCACAGACAAGGTGTCCCAGCAGACTCCTGCTCCAGGTTGTTTTTCTAAACACCACTTAGCCCTGGAAAGAGACTCTATGAGACAGAATATTTTTAACCTAGCAGCCCCAAACTCCCAGAAATGCAGATCAGAACCTGTGAGCCTGATTTACAGTAACACTGGTCATGGAGGCATTCACCCTTCAGTCACAGGCATCAACTGGCAACTGACACCAGGGGCTCTCCCCGGCCCCTCAGCCCCAAACACCTCTCAGAAAACAGATGATTCCAACATCACCTACCCACGTCAGCATTACTTCGAGGCTTTCTCGCTCCCTAAGTGAGGCTTCTTCAGTCCATGATTCCCTTGTTTTTTCCCCAAGCTAAAGCTTTCACAAGCACATGTCAAGCTGTCTGTACCTAACTGTAATATTACTTGTAACTCACAGCCATCCATAACTGAAGCAACCTCCTGACCATGTACATCTCCTGAGCGCGCCCAGATGATGCCCATCACTCCTCCGTTCAACCATACCATCCTCCTAAAGATACAAAACCAACTTGAGCCCCAAAGCAGCAGAGGCCAGAGGCAGAAACTTATTGTCTTGTAGTGAAATATTGTCTTGTGCAACCTTTGCTGGGAAGACTGTTACACACTTCACAACTTGGAAGTCAGTAAGTTACAGATTACCCTTTCCTAACCCATTCCCTGAGCAATTCTGGTTTCAGCAGTGACCCACCACATGATACTAAACAGTGCCAGCAGCTCACAGCTAACACAGCATGAGATGCCAACATAGGTTTAACTTTCTTACCAAATGTTCTCAGGTTCTTGCAGTACAAAGCGCTTACCTTCGCTACAAATGCCAACGCAGTTCTAGAGGAAACCGTGACACCTTTGAGAGCGCTCAGCTGTCGGATAATTTGTTTTTTAGAATCTAAAGTAATGAGAAGGAGGCAGGCAATAAGGAAACCTTTTCTGCTGTGTCCTGATGCTTTTGTCTCGTCTCTTGTCATCATTACCTAATTTTCTCTTCCTCCACCTTGAAAGCATGTATGCTGTATTAAGAAGACACATCCTACTTCACTGCAAAAAGTCACATACGTGAGTGCCTCCATCAGCCGCGTGGCCTGTGTCTGTCAGAACTTTCCTGTCACCCTCACAACCACAGCGCTGGATTGTATAGATCAGACTGGCATCCTATCAGTTCTTTTTGGCATATTAGAAATATTCTGCTGATTTGCAACTGACTGCATGGCCCAGGAGTGAGACAGTAGTCTACACAGTTCATATCCATTAATCCATGAAGTATATTAGCGGCTCCAGGGGATAAATACTCACTTCCAGTTACATCAGTTCAGTCAGTTCTTGCTTTCTAGCCATCTCAAAAGTGATATACTTATGATTAAAAACTCTGGAATATGTTTAATCATAGTAAACAGCTAAGGAACATGTTTATTCATTTGGAAAGGGCTTTGTTTCATAAGGGATTCTAGTTCCTTCACTGGTCCGACCTGCAGGATGAAGTACGGACCTGTGGATCAAATCTGCCCTACATGCCATTCTACATTCACGTGGCCCTTCCGAATACAGATACTCTCTGTTCTTTGTGAAGTCAACAAGCATTTCCTGCATTTGAGCACAGGAAGGGAAATCTACTCAGGATACAGTCCTGTACGGTGCTATGAAGTTTTTCAAATATTTTACCACGGACTTCCAGCAAAGAGGGAATAGCATTATATTGTACACATAACAAGCTCACAACAAGAAAAGGAGATAATTTTTAGAAAAAAAATACTGTTCAAGCACATCATTTTATACATGAAAAAATTCAAAACCTAGGCCTTCCAATTTTTAAAATATTTTCTTTCAGCTGTTTCTAAGGAGAGCAACTGTGTTATTTTGGTCTTGTCAGAGAAAAAAAGAATCTGCTTTCAGGTGACTCAATGTTCCAGTCCATTTCTGTGGGGAATACACATTGCTTCAGATAGAAGCATGTGATTGGAAAACTGGCCAGATTAATCATTTTCTCAGCAAAGTTCTTTAAAGATATTTTATTCTTTTTACTTTATCAGTGGGCTGCTTCACTCACTGTGATCTAAACTCCTGCACTGCAGTCCCTTGAAATTAGAAAGACCCAGGATTTTTCCCCCTTCTATTGAGGGATCCCATTGGAAAAGAGATTTTTCTTAATCAGATATAAAATATACTGCCCTTTAAAAATAATATGTAACATCCCTTTCTGTCTAGTCCTTAAAGTAGTTTTTGTTACTGGAGTGTTTGAACCAATATCATAATAGACCACTGTTCCAGTTTTCCTCTTTACAATCCCTTTGGCGATCTGAATGCAGATTTATTTTCCTTTTGTTGTCTCTGTCTTCTTGTCCTCATCTCATGCTCCTCTTCACTGTGTTCGTTTTGTCAATGGCTAGACTCAGCAGGTGTAAAAGTTACCATTTCTTCTGAAGACAGTAAGATACAGAGTCACTCTCATATCCTCCGTTAATGACTTACCTCTTCTGTAAGGAAAACTGTGGTAATGCCTACATTAGCAAGCAGTGCAGCACAACCGGAGCGGACAGAATAAAACAGTTGGAACTGAGGATCCGTACATATTCTAGGGGAGCTGAGTTTGCTTTCTTCTGGTACTGCAGATTAAATATCCTTAAATTCTTGGTGCACCCTGGGTAAGCTACCACAGCGCTTCGCTGGTTTAATTTTATCTGAAAGGAAACCAGCTTTCGTGCTCAGAGACTGTGCTGTGATGTGAACTGAAGTGCCGTAAGTGGAGATGATTGGGAATTTTAGGAATTTTACTTCATAAGTGCACTCCTGATCTGAACTAAAATGCTAACATAGAGACAGCCTATGTTGCCTGTCCACCCCCTTAGCTTAGCTCCGCTCAATGAAGCTCAACCATAATGTTTTCACTAGCGCTCCAGGACCCACCACTTCACATAGGTTAACCATTAGGGGATGCACGCTTATACTTGATAATCAACTGTTCTCTTCCTTGGGCTCACCAACACTAACTAGTGTACAGGTAGTTTCAGTAGGTCGCAGGACTGTAGTCATATCTTATCCATAAATGTGAACTTGAGCTATAACCTAACTTAAAATCCAATTTACCCTGTCTTTGCTGTAAAGAACACAGATTACTTGTAGTGGCCGCTTACCCATAACCTCCGAGAACATCTCTAAAGCAACTGCTATCACTATCCAGAAATGGATAGGGGAAAAAAGGGAAAGCCAGAACTATTGGGCAAGACCTTTTGACATCCAAAGCCTGTCCCCATCACTAGGTCACAGTTAAGTTTTTGCAAAAAAGTCCGTTTGAAGTTTCCGGTCTTAATGACTAATCTCAAGGAAACAAATTATGCTCCCTGCACACTTTTAGGGGCTTATCAAATACAGAGTTTTAATACCTTCAGATCCTCAGCATATGCTCAAGGCCATAGTTTGGCTTATTCCCTAATATTATGAAAGCAACAGCCTCGCTAGGTTTTGATGATTTGCTGTTCTCAGAGTGGTCAAAACAATTTCAGTCTAGCTCACTTCCCTGCGTTAGGGGGACTTTGACTACTTGATTTCTTCATCAGTCTTTAGCTCAAGTTTTATGCTTTCTGCTTTTATTCTTACATTAAAAAAAAGTCATAAATCTGTCATGATTCTGGTCTGTTTATAAAAACAGAATAAAAGTGAGTTGTATATAGCCCTTCTTGTACTTGGGCTACATGCTCTCCTTCTCCAAATAAATGATTCTGATTCTCACAGTGTGATGATGGCATGTGAGCAAATGGAACAGTCGTTATGCATTTGGGAATGATTGCCTGGAAATCAGCCACTGTGTGAAATATTGCAAAAGCAACTTTCTTCTGTTTTTTGCTTTCATTTTGCGATGAATCAAGATTGTTCCAAAAAGAACAGGCGGAAAACATCAGGGCACACATGAAGATATTCTGTGTTACTAAGAAAAAAATATTTTTTTCTAAACTCGTGCTTTATTTAAATTACCTGAAATGCAAGAGAGCTGTTTGAATAAAGTAATGCACATAAAGGCGTAGTTTAAAACGGTAACAATGAGAAGAAACCCACTTCTGCCATAAAAATGGGAAACTCCATTTAGCCAGAGAGCCAGCCAATCATACATGCTCATATAAATATATTCTAATTATATTAAAATGTGATACTAGCTTAGAGTTACAGTAAAGAACACTTTTTATGATTGCCTCTACTGCTTGCACAGGTAATATTTGTACATACCCTCATTTACAATTACCCAATTTATACATGTTAAATAGAAGCCCACGGAAATCAGTTTCCTGGGGAAATCTGAGATTTACAGCAGGGCAAAGCTGCGAGTGCATACTTGCACTTGTATACTTAAATAGCTGCCTTAGAAAGTCTGGCACTAGAACAAAGGAATGTAAATCCTTTCTGGAATAAAGTCCAAGCCATATTTGGACTCACACAAAGAACAACATTAATGATACCCCGCTCACAAGAGCTGTCTGACAATGCGATAGCCCAGGGCTCCTGTACTTCTTTCTGATGGCTTTGCTCTGCACTTCCTGATGGGCACAGCCCAGAACAATAGCTGACTGTCTGGATGGACACAATCGCTTGCTCTCAATGCCTGTGCCCTCTGGATCGGTACTAGCCAGCACTGAAATGTATTCCCTCTTCAGAGCTAGGAAACTATTTTGCCTATATCATGCTTAGGGCTGCTTCCATGTCTGCCAACTATCTCATGCAGTACAGAAGGACACTGAGCAGCTGGGGTTACAGCAGAAACAGTGTCGAACACGGAGAAAATCTTGTAAGAACAAGTACAGAGTAAGAGAGTGATGGGAATAAATATTTCTCACAGTACGTATTTTCATTCTTAATTAAACCTCATGCACTTCAAAAGTCTTGCTTTCGTGGCCTATGGGTGAGCCAGGACAAATCACATTAACCGGGATTCGGTGAACAGAGTCCACAGCTGCTATCAGATTAAATGCCTTGAAAGGAACACTACCTGTGTGCTCAGATTGTGCCCATAAATCATGCCCAAGACCCCTGGGCATGGTGCTTTGGATTGTTCTCATTCTTCTGTGTTTTGGAGTAGGAATCACTGTGTAGCTATGTTAATCATCCACATGCCATCACTCCTTGTGCTGCTTTTTGGTCCCACAAATGATATCCTGAACCTCAAGTCAACAGACTGAATGTCTTTCCTGGGCTTTGTTTTTCAGGACAACCAGAGCACACGTTCCTCAGTTCTTATCTCTGCTTCCAAAGAAGCTGCTTGCCTATGAGAGTCAGCATTGGTAATCTGTCTCCTGCCCGCCAACTGAGTTTGTTGCTGTGAGCTACTGCCCAAGTGTGGGTAACTGTCTTGGAGGGAAACCAGAGATTTAGAAGTATCATAAATTACAGCTTTTGCTTTCCCAGAGGCTGTATCTTAGCAGTAGGTAAAATGTCGCTCACCCATTTAGCAGTAGGTGACATTGTAAAAAGCCTTCTCCTTCCTGTATATGATTAGTTAGAACAGTTAAGGGAAAAATATGCCTAGTTTCAGGAGACAGTTTAAGTTGTTCAGACCGCCCTTAGCCTGCCAGACCCTGAGGCCCTGTACCTCCAACAAAGAAGGAAGAACTATGAAGGCTCAGCTAGGAATCCGAAATAGAAGTCTGAACTCCTGTCTACTTTTCTCCGTTTTTTTCCTTCTCTCTCCTAAAAGGGGTCAGTGTCCTCGCTGACCTAAATGGTTGATGTTTTGAACTACATATTGCCTTCCTGAATTCAGACAATGAAGCATGCGATGTTAAATATACCTCCTAGTCCCGTTCCTGGGATTTTAGGCAGATTGCTGGCTAGCATTATCTTGAGCGTATTCGTGCCCCCAAGCAACACAGCTTCCCAAGTCATCTATGTGAAATTTTGCCATCTTTGCTCATATTGAGGGGTATGTTATTTGGGGAATAGCCCATCCGACTAGGGCAAAGGGATGAGAATGTGGCCATATAATGTAGGTCCACATTAGGCAGTGATAAATATAAATACAAGATACCTGTCTTCAGACCTTTATCACATGAAAGGCATTATTTAATTCAAATATTTATCTATGGCATATCTTGAGTTAAAACTAAAGGCAATGACCCTTACGGAACACTAGTTTTGGACATTTTTAAAATACATTTCACATTTTTTTAACACTTAACTTTTTTTTAAAGAAAACTCAGTAAACAGACTTGTCAAGTTGCCTTGATGTTGCAGTACCAGAAGTTTTGTGATTATTGTTACAGACAAATTCTCCATCTGCACATGGCTAACAATTCTGTACTTTTGGATTCACTTCATCACTGACTTCAGTTTAACTATTTCATCAAATTAATTATAACTGCAACAGAGCCTAAAGGCCATAACTAGGTCCAATTGCATTAGTCACTGTTCAGAAATGTATTCAAATCACTGTCTCTTTGGTTCTAGTTAATGACAAGATGCACCAGATGCTTAAAGCAGTCAGGGCAGTTCAGAGAAAGGAGAATAGGGTAACCAGAGTTGGAGTATGCTCAGCTAGCTTATGTCTCAGCTGTAGAAAGTAATTCACAGCTCTCGCTTCTACCACCTGCAGATCTTATCCATAAATTGGTCATCAAAGTAGGATGGAGCCAGGGGCAATTAAACATGGACAGCTGTGAGAAAACAAAAGCACTTTCCTCCTGGATGTCTTATTTTGGACCTAACAAACATCTCTGTTAGCTCTAGGGAAAGATTAAGTGCATGATAAGATTGAACAATTACATTCCCATTGGCACAGAACTATAAGCAAGCAAAAGAAGTTACGTTCTTTGTGACGTGCCAGAGCTCCCGTTAGGACACCTCACTACATGGGCAGATGTGGCTTTAAATTATCTTTATGAACCTATGTCTTTAACCTGATTAAAACAGTGAAGCTTGATGTCTGCATATCCAGAGCCTCCGGGGTGACTTAAACAGCTACAGGTGACTGGGGCATGGATCTTATTGCTGTGATATCTGAATGCCTCCTCCAGATAGCGTGTAGTTCAGGAAGCATAGTCACAGTGGAGGGAAGCTGCCAGCAGGAAGAATTATGGAGAAAACCTGCACACTATCACTGATTGGCTTAGACGGTTTCATAATAAACCACAAAACTCTCTTCCAGAATCAAGGGAGTAGAATCAAACAGAAACAATTGAATTACCAAGACTTTTGGGTGGGGGAAAGGGTCAAAAGACTACATAGGTGGCTGAAAGATAGCCCTTGGATTTGCTGCTTGCAGTTTGCTGCAGAGACAATCGGAACAAGCTGCACAGAGGAAGAGGCATATGTTTTTGAGAAATCGCACCTTTTCCATGTAAGGGTTAACAAGCCTTAGAAGGTGATGGGATGACTGCCTCTCCAGCTGACGCAAACAGAGATGTTACTTTGTTCCCTCCTGTCTTGTCTCTGTGCGATAATAAGCTTGGAAGAGCATTTGGCATACACAGCTCAAGACAGCCACTGATTCCTAATAATATACTCAATTTTTTTCCTGAGTACCTAATAAACATCTTCTCTGGGAGGTCAGAGACTGGAGAAAGTTTGTTCATTCTCTTTAAAGTTACAATAAACTTGACCCTTGTATATGGCCATTTCCCAGTATTCCTCTCTGCAATGGAGAAAGGTCACTGAAAACTGTTACCCTTCAGCAAAGTGAGCTGGAGTTCATCTTGGAGATAGCTCCAGTTCCACCTTTTGTCAGGCATCACCAGAGAAGGGACAGGCTCGTTTTCCTGATCTACTCCAGTCACCTGTTCCCAGCAGACAAGAACATTGTGTCAAAGAAAGTCTCACAACTTGCTTTGGCTTCCAAGGCAGGAGATGAAATGCATCAGAAATAGCATGGGTTTCACTTCTGAGGAAGGGCAGGAAGGATTGAACAAAAAAGAAAGGAGAAGGAAGGAGAAAGAAAAGTTGATGTGCCCTGGGCCTGAATGCTAAATGGTGATGAGCAAGTGAAGGCACTGGTACCTTGGCAAACCTGAGCCTTCTCCAGTTAGCTGGGCACCTCACGGGCGCACATGTGGGCACTGTTGAAGATACTCTGAGCCATATTTTGGTAACAGGTAGGCTTTTGGTGGTGAAAACCACCTATGACACACAGGTATGTAATTTTGATCATGCCATTCTCACTAAGACAATCAAGTAGTGATGGTCAAGCTCCTCTTTCACCTGTTTCAACACAATAATGCTGTCAGACAAGTTCTACACTAGACTCTTCCATCTAAAAATGATGGTTCAAAATGGCAAATTTGCAAAGGTCTCTCCCATTGACTTGTGAACTTGCTGTGGGATGTGAGAAATGCTAGCTAATGACTAAAAATGCACAGGTAGAAATGCTTTGTTGCAGTTAAATATGTCTCTTCCTTCCATTGCCACTTAGAACATTTCTTTACAAGGACAGAATGAGGCAGCACAGATCATTGGGCTGATAGTATGACACAGAAACATGACTGGCTGCTATCAAATTAGTATGATTGAGGAGTGGTTAGATCCTTCCAGTTGTAAGATAAAACGCTTTAGCTTTAAACACATCAGCATCAACTCCTGGCTCAGCTGTATCCTATCCTACTGTGAAAGTCTGGATCCCATTAAGCTCCCTATGCTTCAGTTTCCCCTTCTACAAAATGGAAAAGTACTATCTGATCAAAGTTGGAAAGAGCTCTTTTAAGTGCTAAATGTTATTATGATGCACACACTGAAGCACGCCAACACAATACGAAGTGCTGGCATACTGCGCTTCGTGTATGTGTAAAAGAAAGATGCTCCCTGCAGCAAAGACCTTGCAAAATAAGTAGATGATTCAAGGCTGAGTGAATAGGGAATCTCTCTGTTTAAATTTCTCTCTCTCTCCCTCTCTATCTACATTGCACTTATCTGCTGAAAGAAAGTCCACTGAGCAATGATAATTACAGTGAAATTCCAGTGAGGAGACCGATATGCAATTCAGAGACATAGATGATTAGCAGAATTTGATGACATGCTACTATTTGATTGAACATTCATGGGATTCTTGTCCCATCCTTTGCCTACTCCTGAGCACAGACTCCTTTCTAACAGCAGTGGAGAGTACCAAGCTCAAGGTGCATATGCGCTGCATTCAGCTGTGTATGAAATGTTAATTAACTCAGTCACACAGTAAGTTAATTCATGTTACAAGTGAGGTATTCACTGCACAGCAACATAACAAGCATCTGCTTTTGTCTCAAAAGGAAACCAAGGAGCTTGTCATGGTGTAGAAAAAGATTTTCTGATTTCATAGCGCTGCAAAGAGACTTACTACATATATGGCTCTACATCCCAGCACATAGCTGAAATTTCCAGGAGATCAAGATGATGCCAACAGATTTCTCCTTCCATCACAGACCCATGCTTTCAGACAAGACCACGTGCCAGAATGTGGCTCCTTTTAAATTACTTTTACTGAGGTTATAAAGGTGACACAACAAAATTGCTCTGTTCTAGACATGTCTCAGATGGACTGTGGTTTTCACATGACCATTAAACTGGAGTGCTAGGATATGCGGGTAGCGGAACAGCTACAGGTGTATGTGAATTGTGCCACTGCTCTTGGCTACCTAGAAAGTGTCAGATTCTTTGCAGTTTGCAATTAGAACTGTTTCTTCAACAAGTGGTAGAGGCTTGTTTGGAGTGTATCCTTTAACTTCGATATGTACACGCAAAGCGATGGATCTTGTAAGGAAGGAATCCTAAACTGGCTGTGGATAAATAGTTTAGAGCAGGATTCACAACTTTTTCTCTTTATAGGCTTAATTTAGACACCCCGTCATCAGTCAGGGCTGTGAGGCTTGCAGGCTCCAACAGAAACACAGGAACCAACAGTAATTCTAACAGCAGACTCTTCCAAACACCAAGCAGCTGCCTGCCCTGGGGTGCTGGTAAGGCAGGGGGAAGCGTGTGTGTGTGCGCGTGGAGAGCGGGACGAGAAGCTTGAAGTCATAATGTTTTCTGTGCAGATGGGCCTGAATCTGCATCTCAGTGCTTGGCTCTCTTCCCATCTCTGCTCCTAGGACTACTTGTATATTTTCAGCAATGACTGTTCCTCCTCCCACACACCCTCTTCACAAGTGTGGAAGAACAGACTGTAATATGTTGGTTAACGTGGTCTCCTGGCAGATGAGAATATCAGTTGGATCTGCTCAGGAAGAGGAGACGAGATTTAAATCATATCTCGTCTGTTCTCAGAAATACTTGACCACAGATCTGCTGTAAAAAAGGGCAGTAAAAGCAATGCCTCTTCCTCCAGCTGTAGGTTTGAATGAATGTGGCTTTGGCTACGCTGTGCTGGGTGTCTGCCAAACATGTTCACTGGATTGGGCACTTCGGAAGAAATTGGTCTTTGTCCTTAATTATATGCAATGCAGCTGAAAGGGTCTTACAGGAAAAAAGAACACAAGCGCTTTCTTGGTAAAGTACAGAGCGTTCCCCCTTTTAATTTCAAAGTTACTGCTCTTAAAGATATTTCCAAAGTCATTTAGAGAAGGGAAAAGACTAAAGAATTCTTAATATACACTAACGGATCTTGATTTGCATATAGACAGTGGAGGAAGAAAAAGTACCATGAATTCAAATGCATTTAGTACCGGCTAATATTTACATACTCTGTAAAGCTAATGAAGCCCTTCAGCCTTTCAAAAAAGATCTGCGAGCCCGACCTCATATGACATGCGAATTGTCTGCCCAAATCCAGGGGATGACAACAACAGATCACAACATATGGACGGCGGAATTAGCTGTGGGAACAGGCTGAGTGGCGATGTGATTCTTGCTGCCTCTTCTGTGTGTTTTCTACACTTGTCTCCTGTCACGTGCATAAATTTCTCCCTCGTGGACTGGTACAGACAATGAAACGCTGTCAGCTGCAGACACTGCACTGAGACTTAGCATATGGCAGATATCTGAACTATGGTATTAATGGGTACTACCAATTTTAATTCTAATGAGGGAATTTATTACCAGCTTGACTATGAGAGTAAAGGGGAGGACAAGCAGGACATTAGCAGTGTGAGCTCCTTCCAAGCCATTTCCACTGCCTCTATGTCTGTGCCTTTGTCTGCTGAAGAAATTGCTTTGCAAGCCAGGAAGAAGTTCAGCTTCTCTCTGGACCACACAGCCATTGGTGCCCTGATAAGCAGATGTTCCAGATGCAGCACTGTGCCCCAGAAGAGATGGGAAGAGAGCAGGCAGAGCTGTTGTCTTCATCATACTGGTGTGCACACCCTGCTTGTTATCACTTACTAGGAACATTTCATACTTCTGCAAAATGTCTCAGGGCAATCCTGAGGCTGAGGTCTAATTGTTTTTTTTACAGGCAGGCTAAATCCTCGCTTTCAACTTTTCATAGCGCTTTTCCTTAATGTTGTCCAGATATGAAGGATGTGGAGGACAGCAGAAAATCCAGTCTACAGATTCCTAGAGTGCCAGGAAGCAGAGTACTGGCTTGTGATATCAGCCCCTTCAGAAAAGTAATGGAGATGCAGGATCTCATGAGATCAAAACGGTGTTTAAAAGCAAAATCTCAGAAATGAAACAAGAGAATGAGATGCCCAGGGTGCTCCCATCCACAGGCAAAGTCCAGACTGCACCAAAAGGATTCTTCGGCTGTTAAGAGAACGAGAAGCTGGTCCTATCTTTCTGATGTTGGTTGATCTGTGACTATGGAGAACCTGTAACTGCTGGTTTAGAGTTTTTTAAGAGTACATCACCATCAATAAACTCTGCAGAAACATGTCTCCATTTCATCCTTGGTGTGTTTCATTCAAGAGTGCTTGTGATATATATGCTCAGGAAAGAAACTGTCCAATGTGGTGAAGAAGGAATAAAACATTTTAGCCTTTATGCTGAGCACAGCACAGCAACAAAAGCACTTTCTCTGTATCCTTACCTGGTCTGATTCAGACTGGACAAGCTGCTTGCAGCCTGTCTGTAATGAGCCTCACAGAGAAAATAAACTAAATGGAATAAAATGAATGGCCTGAATGTACTGTAGAGTATCAATTTGATCGAATGGTCCTCTAGGATTTGAGGCGGCGTGGCAGTCTCAGATGTGTGACTGTCACCCATTTACTTAATGACATCTGAGCGTACTGCATGACGTTAGGAAGCTCTTCATTCCTCTGCTTGGCAAAGCTTTTCCTATACGGCTAAGGAATTGACTGCTGGTGTTGCCAACAGTGTTTAAACTGTAATTTCCCTGCAATGCTAGTATAGTCAGAAGGTCTTACAGCTGGCACCGAGGGATTCACTGGGGTTATCGGGGCTGTTCTTTCAGCTTCTTTTAGCTATGCTAAATTTTTCTCACTTTAGATTTCAGTTTTCCTGAAACTTTAACCGAAAGTGTAATTTTACTTAATCTGACTCCTCAAGGCATTTCATACTACGCACTCTTCATCCTTCCCTTAACAGAGAAAAATTTCTATATCCCTATCAGAAAACTGAAAGTGGAATCTGAGTACCCTGAGCAGTTAGGCAGCTTATTGCCATATGGTTCATGAGTATTGCCTTTTGCTGCCAGAGTTTCAATTCAAAGCTAGAATACAAGGAAAGGGGAGGCGAGAGGGAAGCAGGAGAAGAAGAGGGACAGTCAGGGCTGGGTGGAATTTGCTGGCACTTTGAAGAGCACAGCTGCATTTTAGGATGTGCCATTGGAGATCACGCATTTCATTTCTCATACGGGCCCAAAGGTGTATCCCTCGACTTCTCTTTTGCTACAGTTCTTGTATAGAAGTTTATTTTACTGCTCTTTCAGATATTGACTATTACCAGATTCACAGGAAGAGATGAAATGTTCATTTCAGCTCAAAGCACTGTTACAACCCTGTAAGCTTGTCTTGCTTAGAGGAGATAGAAAACAGCTCCCCAAGAAGAAAAAGCACATCTGGTGACAGATTTTTAGCAGCTGCAAATTAAATGGTACAAGACAATATTGATTTACATCAGCAGAAGATCAGGTCTCTTATTCCTAAAATCTGTGTTCTCCCTGTCATATGGAACACAAATCAAGGTCAATTCAAAACCTTAGCTTCAGGTGATGGGAGACAGCACCCATCAGCTTCACTGGGCTCTAGGCAGGCAGACAGCACTGGTGAGCGTAATCCCCTGACAAGTACCTGCTCGACTCTGTCCACCTGCCACAGCTGCAACACAGACTAAATTCTGGAAAGAAATCCCATCAGACGGATAGAGGAGATGCTGTTTTGTATCAGGTATCAGATTGGGAATCTGCTCCTGACTGGTCCAGAAATTATTAAAAGACTATTTCAAATTCATAAAGGAAAAAAACAACAACAACAACAAAAACCCCTAGACTTCCAGCCTGCCCCACATTCATCACCCACTCATGTCATTTAGCCCTTACCTTAATTTAATTTTTTTTTGAAGCAAATTAATCCCTGATATAACTTCATCAAAATTACTGCCTAAACCCTGATTCAGTCTTGAATCTGAAGTCAAGAGAGTTTTGACAGGCAAAAATTTGATTCTGCTAGGCTAGCAAATACTGCTGATGTCAATTTTAAATAGAGAGGATTCACTAGCCAGTAAATCCTAAAGCAGCTAAAAGCTGCTATGGGCTCCATTGGACTTGCCTAAGTGAGATTTCTTTGTGAGCAAACTTACTCCAGAATCTTCTAAGCTTCACAAAAGCACGTCATTTCTTTTAGCAACATTATATAGAAACTTTCTTTTGACACTAGACATCAACTTCATTTGATTTTTCCCCCATATTGCAGCAAAAATACGGTTTAAAATTAGGTAGGCAGTCACTTCATGAATCATTGGTTTATAACAGTATCTGTGAAGCATGGACACGATCAAGGAAATTAACATGTTTTTCAAAGCAGAAAAACATTAAATAACCAAAGACCTTTAGCAACCTCTAGGGATGTCAAGCAAGACGATATAATATTGCTCATTTCAGTCAATTTACAAGTACTCAGTTAGGAGCACTTCTGTAGTAGTAGGATATTGTGATTTGGTCTTATAAAGGCTCATCTTTTTCACTTGGGTTTCCAGATAGCAGCTAAGTTCTGCCGAAATCACAAACGCTGCTAGACCCACGCTGCTTCAAGGACTGAACGTGATTCGTGTGTTGTAAGAGAACTCTGCTTTCTCTCTCACACCCAAAGGGAGGTGACAGTTCAGACAGACTTGGCATCTACAAGCTGCCACTGCTACACAGATCTTCAGACAAAAAGACCTTCAAAAGACAAAAGTGATGAGTACTTCATTAAACTTGGCTACTTCGTTTTTGTCTAAATGGGAAAGATGAACCTTTTAAAGTTCCATCCTGTAACTGCTAATTCATAGTCATTCGTATCTTTTATTTCTTATGTTGTCAATCTGTAAAGCACTTGAGAACTCTGAACACCAGAAGGCAGTGGTACAGGAACTGATGTAGTCCTGCAGACAGCTAAATTATTACACTAGGAAGGTCCAGACAATAAACACTGTGTAACCAGTATTCTGAGGCAAAAGTCAAAATAAGTCATGATTTGTTGTGTAATCAAACATTGTTTATGAGATCCCTAAGCTCTATACCGTTACATGTCACTGACCTTGTAATTAAATGGTCTGCAGTTACCAGAGGGGAAAAGGATTTAATAACCTTTCAACTTAAATCGGCTACAGAACGAGCACATTATGCCTGGCCTGACTGCTGAAACTGGCCTCTCTATACAGGAAAAAGGACTGCTAACTCAGAGCCAGCTTTACCAATATTTCGGAGCTACTCTGCATCTACTGTGCAAATACCAAGCAGTTTGCCATGTCCAAGTGCTCAAAAAGTGCCAAATGCAAGATTCTTCTTCTCCCTTGGTTTGAAGAAGTTTGATGTACAGATCTATGATGTACGGAACTCCCTGCGCAAGATCAAGTTAAGATCTACTCCCCAGGGTAACAGCAGTTGATAGTATTAAGTGGCTCTAGCCCCCAAAAAGATGGATGGTAAGCTTTGTTTCTGAAAGGCAAAATCTAGATGTCTTTAAGCAGCTCCCTGTAAGATCTCCTCTGTACTTTAGTCTACACAGGGTCTTATATTGGTCTTTACCTAGGAGTCTTAGACAATCTTTTCACTATTTGGAAGACCTGGTGCACCCTGAACCTGTGGTGACAGGCTTGTAGACAGAAGTGATGAAGGATGTACACAACTCTTTATCCTGCGGAATTCTGTAAACATCTCATGCTTAGCTACACCAGAGTTACTCCTGTCCAACCGAGAGGTGACAAAGGTTTACATAATTGAACCCAGGAAAGTAGGATGGGCTGAAGTCTCCAGCTTCTTGTCAAAGAACCACGTTAAAGAGCAGTTGAACCATCACTGATAGAAGCAAACTTCAGCTGGAGACATGAACTACTTAATTTAACCCAGTTTCAGCTGATCTGTGTGACACACTCACAGAGTGGGCAGCATGAGCTTAATATCAGTGTAGCAGTGTTTCTCAGTTCACCATTACAGACTGTATTGACCAGGGTATGTACCTTCAAGTAAAGAGAACTGCTAAATGCCTTCTTTCTTCCTGTGCATATACATGCATATAGAATTATGGTGCTCAGTATCTGGCCCCATACAGAACTGAAAGTGATTTTAATGAAGATGAAGTTACCATTTTTTCATAAAAGCACAAGCAGTCGTAAAAGGTCAATAAGATTTACTCTGGTATTGGCTCAGAGATCATTTCTTATTCAAATGACAAAAAGATACTATGGCTATAAAGTGGAGTTAATGATCAGTGGCACCACCTGTTTATCAGGTAATCCTTGGTATTTCCATAATTTCTCCACACAATAAGATTTGAGCTCTGCTTACTCAATATGAGCAGGAGAGGCTCAGAAATAATCATAGATTATTGCTGAGATCTTCCAAAAGGTATTTTAGAAACAGTTCATCAGCTTGCTGTTCCTGATGAAGCATTTTCTCTCAGCATGCAGAAATGCTGGGTCACATTTTTCAATAATAGCTACAAAAATGTAAAACTATGAAAGTTTTAACTCTGTGTCTTCCCTGATGGCCTCTGAATCAAGCAGTCATTGAAATATAGATCTAAAAAGAATCTCAAATAAATGTTTTCACTTTTTCTAGTTGCTTTCTATAGTTGCATATTCTAGTTGCACTTCTGTAAGCATTTTCTAGTGGAGGTACAGATCATCACAGAGCAAATTTAAAACTACTAACAAAAAGATTGCTTTTATTAATGACCTTTTTCCTGATCCCTCAGAAATTATTCCAAACACTGAGCGGTCTGGTACCACAAGACCACTAATACAATTCAGCCATCTGTCTGCATTGAAAGATACAAAGACCATTTCTGGCCATTGCAGGAGTGCGTTTCTAGAGTTCCATCATACCAGCTTTCAGGTGCCAACATAGAACGTTTCAAATTTGATAGCAGCTATAGATAAGACAAGGTGGAAATGAGTACTAGTGTCTGAAAGAGGAGAAAGTCATCATTGGTCTGTAGAAAAGAATCCTGTGGAACGGCTCATCTAATAGGATCTCACATCATTGTTTCTGGGCCAGTCTTAGTTCTGTTGGTGTGACTGTTTCTTCGTGTCAGAAACAGTCACACCAAAGCTTCCTCGAAGTGCAATCAAATACAACTTTTCTCTTTACCACTTTCTTGAATTAAACTTGCATCCCAGGCTCACTGGGCTTGGTGAATTCTACTTGCTTCCGAAAAAATAACTGTTGCTAACGGTTTTGACTTGTCTTGTCACCATCTGAGAGTTTCAAAGCCTGTCACATGCATCAAGAGTCACTGTCTAGTACCACTATCCCTTGTTTACAGACAGAGAGCACAAAACTCAGGGATTTAAGGGCCTAACCATATTTCAGCTGAGATCAATGGAAAGACTGACTCTAACCACAATTGCATTTCTGCCCTCATGCATCACTAAGAGTCGCAGAGCAATTCAGTGGGAGAGACGGAACAGAATACATCTGTCCCAATTCCCAAATGTCATTCTAACCAAATGACCACGTAGCCTCCCAGCTTGGTGCTTTATAAGACTACATCAGCTGCAGTAGTTTGCATCTGCAAGCTATTCTCCAACTGCTTTTAAGTGCATCTTTGTCCATGTCCGGGCTCAGCCCAAAAGGCCTGGGAGACAGGGGTGACAGAAGGGCTGAGAAGGAGATAGACTGTGTCTTACAGACTTCTCAGCAGAAGTAAGAATCAAATGACTCGAGGAACTTTTATTCCAGAGCTATAGGTTCACTCATGTTCCCTTTGTATGTACAGAGTATGCCAGTTGGGCAGATGTGGAAAGGAAGCAACAATTGGATCAAAGGAGTCATTTCTAAAAGCCAGTACTATTTCTGGTCTCAACAGCATATCTCACTGGTCACATACACAACTTTATTGTCCCATAAAGCATGATTCCCAATATTTGGCCTGTAGAAGGGTTTTAATTACAATCTCTGTCACAAAATGGCAGCTGAACACCCACTGCTTCTCACTTCATGCTGTTTACTTGTAAACAAGCCCATTCAGCACCTGTGGAGAAGTCTATTCTTTATTACAACAACTTGGAAAGTTATTATGACGATATAAATTGCACAAAGGTATTCGTTGTTACATAACTAGTAGCATAACATGAAAATAATTTTCCGTGAACAATTGGTTTATAAGTTTTTTTGTTTGGTTGGTTGGGTTTTGTTTGTTTGTTTTTAAGTCCACAACTCTCTTTGATGTGCTTCATCTGAACGACTAGGAATGACTGGCAGGGGAACAGTTCTAATTTAAGTACTCTACGAACTTCCCTCACATTAACCAGATAATTCACTCAACTCTCTGAAGTAGGGACTCCTATTGTGCTATTGTGCTCTGAACAATCCTTAAATATACACTTGGAACATGCAAATCTCAGCACTGTGTTAGATCTCTGGTGGCTTCTGCAGTTGGCCAGGTAAAAGCTGCAGCTTTTCCCAACTGATTCCTGGTCACTAATTCACAGCCTTCATACGGTAAAGGCTTGGATTTTAAATAACATCTTCCAGCTTCACTGGTGCCATTAGTCATGAGTCCAACTGATAGAACAAAAAAGCCCCTAACTATTCTTTTTGCTCACAGGCTTTGCAGACACAGTGGAGCCAACAGACGGTACAGACACTGGAAACTGTGTCACTCACTATCTGCTAAGAACCTCTCACAAATGCTCCATGCTGCAATCAGAGCACAGAAAAAATCCAGATGTTTTCATCCTGCTGGCAATGCCAAGTGACCCACTTTCCTGTATGCCTGTCCTTACGAGTGGGAAGAAATCTTTGCTAGGTTCAATAAAATGACTGTCTTCCTTCTTCCAAATCCTTTTCAAACACTTTAGAAAAGCTTACAAACCAACTATACCTAGCATTGATTAGCTGATGAAGACCTACAGCTATCAAAACTCTTGAAATATCATACTTACGACCAACTCAGCTGACCTGATTACACCATCCTCCCACTTGCTCAGTCATTTCATACACCTACAACATACCATTGTAACTCTCTTAGGATTGACAATCTTAGTTTTACTTCTGTATAGTAATTACCATAACGGGATTCTGATCTGTTGCTGCATTACAGGATTCCATTAACAGCCAGTAATCTGAAAGAGAAAATGAACAGTCTTAACTGCAGAAAGAGTAACAAATGCTGAGCAAAGCAAAGCCATCAGAAAAGGAGCAGACCAGACAACTTAGTACCTACTGAGAACAATACAGCTACTTGAAAAAAGTCAGGAACAGTTCATTAGTAACATGCACACACATAACATGTACACATACACACAAGCACGCAGAAACAATAGAGATGAGAGGGGCAGTACTTATACTAACCACTATCCAGTTCAGACAGCTCAGCTGACAGGGATGATGCCTGAAATTAACTTTGTTAGTAGCACCAGATCCCCCTTTAAAACTCCCCTCCACATCTGATTTCAGGTTGCGCCTCCCTCAAGAACAGCTGCTCCCGGGAGCTATGTATTTAAAGGCAGACAGCCTTGCAGCTGACTTGCTCATGTGGGCCTGTCACTGGCTTCAATTCCTTTTCTTACCAGATCAGTGCAGGCAACTTGAAGGTCAATCATATTTGCGCTGTATCCTTAAAGCAAGACTTGAGGTCACTTTACTGAATAATCTATACACATTAATGGCTTTGTCTATAGCAACTGAAAGCAACAACAAGAAATAAAATTTTAAAAGCTGTTATAGAAACCTCCGAATTTCAAGAGGAAGATGTTCTACAGTCAGCTCTGAAGGGCCACTTTTGGAACTTTTCATTCTGGTTTTACTCACCATTTTTCTTACCTGCGCTCTGTGGTCTCTGATCCCTGATCAATGGGCACATATTATGTCAAATCTTCAGGAGTTTGAGTCTTGCGTCTTTGACATCTGACCAGGCAGAAACTGGCAGGTGGGATTTTCAAACATGCTGTGTTGAATTTGAAAGGAGAAGTAGATGCAAGCTGAGGAGAGGAGATTTTAAAATCAAAATCAGCACTTTCAAATACCTTATGACAAACACTGCCTCAGAACTGCCTCTTAAAAGCAAGCTGGATGTCCACCATTTCTATCACACTAAATCAAATCTCCCTGAATCTCTTCTTCCTACATCATGACTTCAACCCCAGCTCAGAAACAACATTCTGGCAAGGTATATTGAGCTGCTGAAGGCTGCTTTGTCCAATGACTAATTCCCTGTTTGGAACTGAAGAATGATCTCTTGAGTGCTGTCATCAGCAGCTGTGACAAAATAATAGACTGGGCAGCTGTTGGTTTTGGTACTCGGTGCCATAGGGCTCTGTCTTGCTTGTTTTCATTAGGTAATATTATTTGGTTTGAAAGATCCTGGATTGTGGCTGGAACAAGACGCTAGATACAGTGACATTCTTTGTGAAGATGACCACTTTCTTCCTAAATAATAGGGTTCCCATTTGACTGGAAAGCTTTAGAAATTACCTGCATAAACATTGCTGAGATAATTGCGAATAAAGAAACATTACAGTGAAACCACTGAGATCTTTAATTCCAAACTGCCACCATCCCAGAAGGAACAAGCTGTGAGTTAGACTGACTCTTAAGTATACAATTAAGCCTGTCAAGTTCTGACTCCATAATATGCTGTTTAGCATTGAAAAGTCTGTCAGTAAAATGATATGTGGGATTAACATCATAATGCTTTGGTTTTGCTTCCTCATTAAACTATATAACAATTTAGCTGATATAAGCAATATGTTATTTATACTCCTTTTAGCAACAGCTTTAATGCTATGTGGGATACACCTCCTTCCCTCTAATATCAAAGGCCTTCCTGGCCTTTATGGATTTAAACAGGTGAGGGGACTTGTGGAAATTCCATGTGGAATTTACTCAGTAATTCTATTAAGAGCTTCCTGCACAGAAATTAATGTCTTCATCTCATTCAATACTCATCCTGTTCATTATTTAAGACAGAATACCTAATCTCTCCCTATATTAAGTTTCCTCAAAGGATTTCCTATTAGTTTCAAGGAATTCAAGAGATTAAGCATCAACACTTCAGTGTCTGCAAAACTACAAAATTCTTGGGCTTACAGTTAGAGAAGAAGGTGCTGCCATTTCTGGGAACTTTGAAGAGGAGCATGGCAATTGAAAGTGCCAGAGGCTTCAAAGCAGGATCTTTATTTTTGCTCCTCACTATTTTCAAGTCATATTGCAAGTGACATTCAGCATTTACCATTAGCGCTTATAAGGATTTCATCTGATTCTCTGGGCCATTTCAGTTGCCCGGCTTGAACTAGCAGCCGCTCCAAAAAAGGCCTCAGAGCTTGCATCAGAAAGAAACGTTTCCTATCACGTACGCTTGAACCGAGAAGAGCAGCAGCACCAAGGCCAGGGCTCAACGCTGAAGCAAAGAGAGCCCATGGAAGAGGAATTGCTTTCATTTCCCCTCCTAGATTTGAACTTCCCAACCACTGAAAACGAATAGAAAATCTGCAAGTTCAGTGATGAAAGGCATTAGTTTGGCCCTTCCTGAGGAGTGGGGAAGAGAAGACCAAGAACTCTACAAGGCTTGTAACAGAAACTTATTTCTTCATAAGGAAAGGTGTCAACGCTTTGGCAGAAAATGAAAACACATTATTGCTCACGATTCTGTTTTTCTACGAATCTGCAGCAAAGCCTGCTGGAGTGTGACATGCTCTCCTGCTGACCACTGTGCAGCTTGTCTAATTGGGCAGGCCTGCCACAAAGAATTTCAGTTATGTTAGTGCTGGCTGTGACTACCCTGGGCTGCCTTTCTAAAACTTAGTTCATATGTCATTAAAGCCACTGAATACTTGTCTAGGCTCATTAATTTAGTAAATGAATTTTGAGGACTAGATTGATACACCGGGTCTGGAACCCTGCCTCCAGAAATGATTAATATTTAATACAAGATTTGTAGGTAAGAGGTAATACCTTCTGTTACAGTGATTACTATAGGTGGAAAAAGCAGACAATCTAGGGGGATCATAAGCCCTTTTTAAGTCCTAAGAAGAGAGACCAACCTTCAGACACAAAAGCCTTTCCTCAGCTCTAAGGAAGGTCTGTATTCCTGAAAGCCTGGCTGCCTCACCCTACTATTTGGTCTCTGGAAAGGGACCGTATAAAGACTGTGGCTATACTCACTCTGGCAGTCTGATGTTACACAAATCAAAAGGAAGAGAAGTAGGAATTACACCTGTCACAAGAATGCAATACGCTTACAGAGCTCCTCCTGCAGGACAAACCATTTACTTATTCTGACGCATAAGAAGCTGTGTTGTAGAAACAACCACATAGGAAGAGGCAGAGCTGCCCACCTACTACTGATAACCATTCGCCTCCATTTTCTCCCCAATTAGTTCCGTTCAAAGAATAAACTGGGAAGAGTGATATAAATAAGCTGTGCTTTTAGATTATTCTGAGAAAACAAAAGAGCTGATTTGCCTCTCATTTCTGCGAGCAATCAAGTTATTCCTAATTTATAACACTTAACAAGAGGAGGTTCAGACAGAACAGCACAGGCTTGCAGTCATCGCAAGAGTTGCAATTCAGTAGATAATTGAGAGGATACAACTGGTTAGGGAAGGGAAGTTAGAACCACAGGCCTGTTGACAACGTACGCTTAATACAAACTAACAGGGTGCTTTAAATAACTAGTGGAGCTATTTCTCTCCACTTTATACATAGAAGTAATGAGAAAGATGTGCCTCTTGTGAAAAAAACCCTAAAACACCACTGTTGTTCTAATAAGGGAAAGCGCTCGGAGTGATTGGAGCAAGTGCATGGACTCTTTTCCTGACTCTACCACTATAGCTGTGTGAGCTAGGACAAACTCCTTGCACATTCAGCACCTCTCAGTAAAACTGGTAATAAATACACTGGCAAGTTCCACATTAATTTCACACAACAACTTTTTTTATCCTGTAGTTCAATAAAAGAAGAGCAGTTTCCATAGCAGCTTCTACATTTCATGATCCCCAAAGGGACGGCTATAGTAAAGAAGACCAGTTTGCTTCAGTAACCTATCTCTGACAGTGACCAGAGCAAGATGTCCCAGGGATGATGTAAAAACGCCCCAAATAGAAACTTTGCAATAATCTGCCAAGGAGAACTTTCTGCCTAACTCCAGGCTGTCACAGTTGATTGATAGCACAAAACATGAGGATTTATATTCTTTCAAGTAGAGAGCTGCGGTAGCAGATTTTTTTCATTACTTGCCTTCAGGATCTTTTTATGGACCAACAGACAGTTGTGTGCCAAGTGCTAGACCTACTTTTAAGGCCTATTAGCGGCACTGACGCTGAGCTGGGCTAGTGTCCCAGGCTCCTGCACACGCAGAGGGAGTGAGTTGAGCCAAACGATCTGAGCAATGAACAATTTGGAGAGAGACGGGGCACAAACCTCAACCCTCATAGCTAGCATGTTAAGACCTAAGGCTGAGTTTTTTGAACGAGTTGTCCGTCTCTGGGTTTCTTCATGTAGAAGCCCTATTAGAAGCTGGTGCCCCTTTGAATATACTTGTAAGTAGGAAAATTAGGGACTTCATCAACAGTTAATACAGAAGCTCAAGAGGCTTGAAGTAGCTGTGATAACAGACAGCAATTGGACAAGGGATCTGAGGATCTCTGTGTTGCTGAAATGCTGTACTTAGCTGTGAAATGTGGTAGCTGGGCATCTCTGCGTAACACTTGCCCCAGACAGACACGTGCAGGTGCTGGGAGCCAAATCCTGTGCTGCCCCAGGCTCTGGGCAAGTCTGGGTTGTCAGTGGGACGGCAGAGAGCAAAGCCCAGGGTGGAAAACGGCTCTGGAGTTTGAGAAAAGAAACTCTCCCTCCTACCCACGAATTCAGCTCTAAGCAACCGTGAGTAATTCTGCAGTGAGTGGGAAGAAAGGACATTACCACTTATAAAATAAACCTCCAGAAATTTTTTAAATAGAAAAATCACCTGCAGGGAAAATGAAACGGAACAAATTTGGCCAAAACAGCAACAGAAAACACTACAAAGAAAGATAATATATTAAAGAGAGACTGTTTTCCAGTTGTGATATTTGTTCATGAAACAAAAGTATCTTTGAGGTACTTCAATTTAACTTTTGTCTTTTGAACAACAGCATTACAGCATCAGAGCTCTGCTAAACTCACTATGCCTCCTAAACTAGTCAGAAATGATACAAATCACCTAAAAATTCAGAGCCAAGATGCTCAGCTGGAAGTCCTGGGCATTGCACTATAGATACAACTTTGCACCTACTGAGAAGCTTTGCATGGGGGTGTACTTGAAATGCAGGATCACATCCTCCTCAAAACCTGCGTTCTCTAGAGGGAGTCCTCAGCTCAAGAGATGTCAGGAAGCAAATTTTAATGACAATAAAAACAATTGACCTCTCTTCATGTGCTTCCCTGAATAACTTTTGACATTCCGTTTCAATCAGTGGATAAGGAAGCTTCTTTTATGAAATTAAGGTTATCAAACGCAAACATAGGCTTGTATTCTGGCTGAAATTTCACCCTGCAGAATTCAACTGAGGCAGATTTTTGTATCCAAAACATCCAGAAAGCCTTCCCCTTGAGTTGTCTCCTGGGGGAAAGGAATCCTTGAACAGCGTAGGATGCCTGTCCATTACACTGGCACAGAGGGTGCTTATTCTGGCACAGAGGGTGCTCCTAAGAGAAAGGGAATTCCTAGCCCCTACATACCGGAATGAGGGATTTGCGTGCATTTTTGTGCTCTGTAGCACACCTGCACCAGTAACCGTGAGCTCCTCTGGAATGTCCAGAAGCCAGTGTGGAGCTGCTGCTCCTGCTCCGACTGAGCGCTGGAGGTCCTGCCCAGACAAAAAGAACAACTTCTTCGGCGATGCCCTGCTCCTCATTTGTGACTCTGAATATCAAGTTGCTCTATAGCCAGATGTGCAAGCAGAAGACACTCTCTGGACTCATTTCAGTACTCTCTGTAATATTGCTCTTTCTAAGCATACTATCATACGAAGTGCAGCCTTAGAACATAGCTCTTCATTGCTGGGTGTTTCCTACTTTCAGAGAGTCCTTGGCCAGAAAGGATCATTAACTAAATCTAATCTAATCATGGGTCATTAAGTTTCACCCAAATACTTTAAATCAGGTCCAAAAATTTCAGCTAGACTAAAGCATTTCTGTTCCCAGAGCTCAGACTGCTACAGGCTGAGGAAACATTGATCTCTTCCCTAAAATGATAGGGAAATGGTTAGTGAGACCCCTGATGATCCTGGCCCTTTGAGCAGAAGCTCTGTCCACTGCCACCAACATTCTTGCATTTTCAGAGGAAAGCATTTTCCTCACCCTAAACGCTTTTCCTCAAATGTCTCATCAAACCATTTCTCCTGCCAAAAGAAAATGAACATAACTTCTAAACTCCAAGCAACATTAAGGCTATACATGAAAAGTTACCTGGCAGTTTAATTACCCTCGCAGCTGGGAATGTGAATTCAACTAAATTTTTTAACCTCAGCTTTCACGTACTGGTCCTTCTTATGCTTTTGCCAGCATGACAGAACACACTCCCTCGTTATCTTCTTCATGTGCGAGGAAATAAATGCAGTAATCAGATTACCTCACGTGTCTCTGATAACATGTACATTCTGAATTGAATAGATGAAAGCTGGACGACATTTTAACCAGAAAATGACACCCGTTGTGTCAGGAAAGGAAATATCGGTAAGTCAAACAATCAGCACAATTGACCACAGGCCACAGGAGTGAAGGTATTGTCAAGCCTTGCAAATCTTAGCTTCTGCTTGTGATTTAGAAGGCTGCAGCTGACAGCTTAATAAGAGCATCCCATGTGCAAGAGCTGACTGGAGATGTACCATTGAAACAAGGTTCTGTTGGAAAATGTTTTTTGAAAACTGAAAAGTTTTGTAAACACATTTTAGCTGGGAAAAACAAACCAACCAACCAACCAACACCACAGAGTTTTGAGATCAGCTTCCTAGTAAGGCTGTTGAGGAACTAATACCCAGAACATCTGCATTAAGACGACTGCTCAGACCTGCAGACTCCAGAACTTCCCAATTGCTCCTGGTTGCCTGATGGTCTGTGCAGGTAAGAAAACTTCCAAATGGCATTAAAAGGTGGCCCAAGATTAGTGGATAATCTCCCCTGGAAAATAAGGATCTGCACAACCCCACCTTCTGCTCCATGGGCAAAATAAATGTCTTTGACCTTGCCTCTTCACATATACATAGATAGTAACCAATAGTTTAAAAAGAAGTCCTGCCGAAAGAAGCCAACTCACTGCACGCACTTCTTGCCTTGGGGAAGAGGCAGAAAGAATAAACTCCATGTGGCAGAGGCTAGTCAAGATGCTTAATGCACTCCAAATCTTTTATGTTAAAAAGAATATGATATAAAAGGATAAAACGACAGAGAAAATGTGATTAAATGAAAGAAAAACTGTAACAAAGCAAGATTAAGAAACCGTTCAGAATTACTAAAGCCTTCACGCACATGATGAAAACATCCATGTTTTTTTAATTTAGAAGGCACGCTTGGCTTCAGCAGCTTATCAAGAAAGCCTTGCAGGGAGCCAGCAGCAGAATTCGTAACAACTTCACTGCTCTTGTAAGGACATTTTCTAAAGACATGTTTAAAAGTGCAAATCCCTTTCCCCTTTCATCAATGCCTACTTTAATTTATAGCCCAGTAAATTCACTTTTTAAACTCTGGTGTGGTACCACAAGAGATCTTATGTGGTTACTATGTCCAGGAAATGCTAGGCAACTGATGTGAAGTGAATGTAATTCACTACAGGGATCACTGTGACTGATACAATAGCAGTTTATAAACCTACGGCATATAAGCCCTGTTAGTTTGTACAGAGAAATTTAGTGGCCACAGTGTGGTTTATGAAGGGTAGAGAGTCTTACAAAGAGAGCAACCTGGATGAGGTGGCAGACTGGGTGTTAAGTGCAGAGGATCCCAACATCCCGTGCGTTGGACTGCTGCAGCACGTGCTTTGAGAGACTCCGGAAGAGGCTTCTAGCGGGAGCAGCTCCCGCTGTATCTAAGCGGTAGCTACACATGCAGGCCTTCTATGCTATCCAGATTAATTTCAGACTGGAGGGAGAACTGCATGCTAAGAATTGTTTCCAGCTTAAAATTAGACATTGGGAGGATTTTCATATAGAAGATATGTGGGAAATGCAGATTTACTAATTTGCTGTCTTACAAAGTTCCAAAGCTAAGTCTCAACTATCCTATCATTTCTAGATAGCCGAGAAATTCAGTATGTCAACTGCTGCACTGCAACTGAAATCTGACTCATTCACTCAATGCTAAGATAAAATACATTCATATGGGAGCCTATTTTTAATATCAAATCCTTAGCTTTTCCTTGAGTTAATTTGCTTATATGATTTTGTACATGTGAAAAGGTTTCAGCTGTTTTCTCTTCCTCATCTTGCTCAAGAGCCATGCTTCAAAGAGTGAGAATTTGGTATTATTTTCAAATCAATATGTAGAGGATTTCAAATCAGAGAGAGACAAGTTCCAAGGCCACCCCCCAAAAAATCAAAAGAAAAATCTGACTAATTTCAGTGGATTTTGGATTAGGCCTTTTATTAGGGCAAGACTGGGGCTAAGTCACAGACATCTACTGCTCTGTTAAACAAGCAACTCTGATACTAATGAAGATACTTAAAACAATTTCCAGCATTTTTTAGATTCCTGAAAAGCCATAGTGTATTCCTTAAAACTAAAAACACATAGGAAATACCTTTAAAATGATCCTTGCTTTGGATGAGGGATTGTTATTGGTTGCCCAGTCAATCTTTACTGACCAGCTACAGTAAGATGCCTGTCGATCCTTGTAGATCTTCAGTTCTGTTGCCTGCTGAGGTTTGGCAAAGACAGCATCTTTATAAAGCCATATATATGTTTGTTTGCACATAGGCTGCATGATGTCTCCAAGTCCCTTAGAAATCCCCCCCCCCCCCAAAAAAAAATGAAAATATATTCCATCTTCAGTATTTAAAAAAAAAAGGTACAAATGCAGTTAAAATGCAGTAAGTCCCAATCTCTACCCTCAGTGAAATCTGAAACAAAAACACTGATGTCCATGACTAGTCCCAAGTTATATCAGGGTAAGCACCTCTCTATATAATTTATGATACATTTTTATACGGTATTAAGACAAAATTCAAGAGATGACCACACTCTCATGGAAGAGCACTGAGGTAAAGGCTGGGTTCCACTGAAGTCACCCCAAAGAAGCCAGATTTTCTTTCCTGAAGTATTGAAAACAAGACTTTTTTCGGTGGATTTTCTGATTATTCATCATATAAAGTTGAACAGGGGTGCCAAAAGGAAAAAAAAGCTCTGTAAGATTACCATTTTCTGCTAAATTCTAATGGTTAATAAATCACTTTGATAGACAACAACTGACTTCACCCCTTTAATTTCTGTCATCTATTCAGATGCAAAATGCTGCCCTTCTTTACCCAAGCCCAGCACTGATTGCCCAAAACTAGCTGAAATGGCACAACTCAGCTACCAAACCGGGGCCAAGTAAAGGAAAAACCACACTGCGGAGGTTTTCACCCTCTCTTTATGCACCATAGAAAACGCCCTGCATGGATTTGCTCCACAAGCCAGCAGAAGAGGCAATTTGCAATTAACTTAGTAGCAGCAGATGCAATCTTGTAGGTCACGTGAGGATCCACATGACCTGTAGCATAAATGATCCACCTTTAAGTGCAGTGCTTTTAAGTGCATCTCCAAAATGCTTTCTAGCTCAGGCTGTGGCACAGCACCACAGAGAGCAGGTACACGGCAGTGTCGTGTCAAGGAAGGTGTTATCAAGCCATGCTGGCAGGTTGCTGGTTTCTGTCCCTACTTACTGCTGAAGACAAATTTTAACTTGAATGCTTTGATGGCAGTGATGAGAAGGACATACACAGATGGGTCTGCGTTTGTGACAACGTACTAGTAAGAGGGAAAGCAGAAAAATGTTGACTTCATTTGGTTGAAATCCTCCCTGTAGTAAAAACAAAAGAAGAAAGCCGCATCCTGCATCACTTTATTACTGTGAGCAATCCTTACTCGGGTTTCAGTTCTCTATATTGTCATCAGGATCACTAAGCTTTTCAAAGAATCACTAGCCCTTTATCTGTACCCCCTGCATGATCTGTTCTGAGTAGCACTGTGTGGAAGAATATCTTAAATAAATGGACAGGTAGAAAGAAGGAGTCTTATTTCCAGTTACAAGGGTAATAATGCTTTTTGAAGCTCACAGCAACAACCTAACTACATTTTAATATCTAATGCTATGCATGCTGTATTCTCGTACATTGTGCATGGAAGTCTATGCTAAGAAAATAGGGAACTGTAAGCCAAAAATTGTTTAGCATCATTCAGAATGAGAAATCATCGTCTAAACTTGTTTAAATATAATCCACTATGGATTTTTTTCATTGTTTTTCTTCCTTAGCTTGATAAATTACCTATCCCTTTGCTTTTACACCCAAGTGTTTGCTTAATAGCAGATGCATGAGCTTCTTATTTTAAGCAGAAAAATCCTCCTTTTCCCTGTGCTGTGTGTGACAAAATTCAACATAAACTCTTTAGAGAATGGAAAAATAGCAATCTCTGGGAGTCCAGCATGAGTACAAGGAGGTGAGCAAACAACTACCAGAGTTTTAAAGTGCATTCAGAACTCAGATCTCCGACATTAATAACAAAAAAGCCACACACACAAAAGCAACACATCACCTAAATTACCTCACAGCCATTTGCATAAAGGATCCAGAGGCAGCACAGTATAAGTACGGAGACACAAGCCATCCAAAGAGAACTTAGCAACAGTTCTATTGGAAACTGCATGCGTCTGTAGCAAAGAAAGGGCAACTTTTAAGCTCAGATGTGCAAACAGCTTTAAAGGACTGAACAACCTCTTGGAAGAAGCATCAAGCAAATATCTGACACTACAAACCAGGTAATCTACCAAATCATTTCCTTTCGAGCTGACTGCTCTTAACTTTCTTTCTCAAGATTGCTTTGAGTTAAAAAGCCTGCATGATATTCTTAGGGCTGTTATCCAAGGACTTTATCAGAGGTGACAGAAACCTGCCAATAAGAAAGGTAATAAACTCGTTCTCTATTTTAAAAATTGGTAGATCTTCATAACAGTGTACATTTCTTTTACATGTCGGAGATGTAATTAAGCTAAATGACTGTTATACTAATACTAAAGATGTATTCCATTCTGCTGAAGTAAACTCCACTTACTGGAAAAATAAATCAGTGATAGGTGCCTTAGAAATTCCAGTGCTAGCTAGAAGAAATTGAAAACCACTCGTTATCTGGGTAAAAGAAGGTATAGTTACTATTATTTGTCTTGGAAAAGAAATGTGAGGTGCTTTCCCAATGCAAGAAATCTTCCTAACCAACAGAGCATAGCTGTCTTACTATATAGACAAATACGTATGTACATATACAGAGCTACTTGAAATTGGTATACATAGCTAATTAAAAATTAATGGCCTATTAAAGTTGGGCTTTTACTGGAAGTTGGAACAGAAGTATTGCAAATCCCGATATCACTTTAATATGAACCCTTAACAAATGGAATCGCCTAGTGAAGATGGTTTGTAAAGGTATATGCGTGTGCACCTCATGCACAGCAATGGTTAGCACAGAGTTCAAGAGGGAAATTATTTTTGCCTCTTGGCAAAAGACAAACCAAAATAACTGGCTTTCAGAATTATCTGTACATCATGAAGTTAGGTGTTTAAAATGTTAATACTCATTCTGCCAGGAAAAATAAACAAGTCCTCGGTTTCAGGTATGAAGAATTTACAGATTCTTCAAAGAACGTGAAATAAACCGAGAGGACTGTAACAGAAATCAGGAGGGACTTTCCTAAGAGACCTCAATCTCTACAAGCAGTGCCATGTTTCATTTTCAGTATCTGGAAATGTTGCTATTATTGCTGTATTTATTTTGCTCCACCCACCTCCTCTGTCCTTCTCTCTCCCACGGAAGCTGCAGGAACCCTGTACCACAATGCCATCTGTCCAGCTGCCACTGCTACTCCTCTGCCTGACCTTACGGGGTGCCTGCCTCAAGGAGGGGCAGCCCCTTCCAGAAGGAAGTGACCACATGGAAAGAAGTCCCTTGGATGACAACCTGCAGAGGGCAGAAAGCCTCATCCTTCAATCTGTCCTCCAGAAATCCGAAGAGGAAGAAAAGATCAATAAAGGTATATACAACACTGGGGACATTCCTCTGATAATGCTGGCAATAGCACTTGGCTGAGGATCGTTAGATCCAAAATAGTTAGTTCCCAGGTTCTAATGTATATATTTATCATTCTAACTAAGGGAAGTGGAAGGATACAAGGTCTGTTGTAATACACTCACAGAGAATTCTCAAAAGGGACTTTCTTCTCTAAGACCTCCCAGCTCGGGAACTGCTGTGGCATCACTGAGCAGCTGCCACATAGAAAGAAGGTAGAAGCCTATCACGGAAAACCTGCCTGTCTGGAAAGTGCTTCCCTAGGGAAGCTCTAAGAGGACACATGGAAGACGTTCCCCAGTTGGGGACCCTGTTCCTACTGTTAACTGGGGGTGGGGGTGCTCCCATTCATCTACTACCTCACCCCACTGGCTTCTACATCCTGATAGGGGTGAGCTTTGCCACGGCTGGGAATGCTGAGGCTG
The DNA here is from genome assembly GCF_040807025.1 of Struthio camelus. Classification (NCBI taxonomy): domain Eukaryota; kingdom Metazoa; phylum Chordata; class Aves; order Struthioniformes; family Struthionidae; genus Struthio; species Struthio camelus. The sequence goes on along the minus strand of NC_090955.1, from coordinate 469,835 downwards.
CTCTGGTGTCAGTCCCTCCTAACTGCTTGCTCTCCTATATGCTCTACTGCCACCAGTCACAGCAGTGGAGGCAAATCAAACTAGGAGATTGTAAGAAGCAGCACATAGGGGCCTACCACCACCAAGGAGCATGGAGCCTCAGAGTAGAAAGAGCAACTGGCCCCGAAGTGTCTGTAGAAATAACCTTCCTCCCTCTTCACATGAATGCTGAGTCAGTCATGTCGACCCAAGGCCTGAAATACTAAGAGATCAGAAATATTGTAAGAGAAACAATAGAGTTATGCTAGCTGGAAATACTGAGCTGGCTTTCAAGATGTTCCTCACATTCCTGCTTCTACTTATGTTTCAGTCCTTCCCTTTCCCTGCTTCATGCGGACATCCACCTCTTCCCTCCTATTGCAGCTGATTTCTTCCACCTGCCTAGCATTTTTCACTCATCTCCCTTTACCTGGACCTGACCTACTTCTGAGAAGCAAGTCCCTAAATCCCCACATTAGGCTTTGTCATTGGATTTCTCCCCATTTTGTCTGAAGCTTGTTCCTAACGTATCAATCCATCCTTGCTAAAAATGTGCCAGAACTGTTTCCACAGCTGTTTACGTATCCAGAGTGACCACTTCCAAGACTACACAGTTACTGCGCAATTAAATGGGTGTGATGAGTAAAAGAACATGATCCTGCACCACAGAACTCCACAAATTCACATTTCAATTTCATTAGTGAGGATTATGTGGGTTTATTAACATTACTCTTTTCCTTGGATAGAATCAAATGCCCCCCTGCCAGAATGGCTTTCCAAAAGACAACACCCTGGAAAGAGGTACGTAAGTGACCTGGAGAAGACAGAGCATCCTGGGAAGGGAGAGGATGAAGAAGAATCATCTTATGGAGACATTCAGAAGAGACAGCATCCAGGGAAAAGAGAGGAAGACGACAACCTTGACAGTTACCAGGAGCTAAAAAAGCGACAGCATCCTGGCAGAAGGTCATTGTGGGACCAGCATGCTGCCATCCCTAGTGCACAGCTAGTCTACTTGAATGAGTTATCCAAAAGACAGCATCCAGGCAAAAGGTATTCGATGTACAAACTTCAGCATCTTGGCAGTAGAGGCTGGAATGATGAGCTAGACCTAAGGGACCAGCATGTGGAGAAACACCAGCACCCTGGAAAAAGGTACTGGGATTCTAAAAGCCCAGATTATGCAGCCCCCTGTGACCTTCAGGAGTCCCTCAGCTGTAACAAAGGCAGCTTGTTGCTTGATTTAGTAGAAAATGTCAGCAAAGGCAGGGTAGAAGAAAAACGTCAGCACCCAGGAAGGAGATTAGCATGGGAGAGCGAGGCAGAGGAATGATAAAGTAATTGTGTGCCTTTGGTGAGGTGAACTGCCCGAACACTAAAAAATTCTGTTCACCCCCTTTCAGCTCCCCACTCCTGACCTGCTGCACCTATCTTTAAGTACGTGAGCGTTCCCATTGAAGTTAATGGCTTTGTCACACACTTAAAGTAGGAACTGAAGGTCCCAGCTGAATGGGTCAGGCAAGTGCTGAGGGTCTTCAACTGCCCTGCTTTGGGAAGTTAGGAGTGCTCAGTTACTTGTCAGACCAGCCCCCAAGACGATCCCGCTATGTGTATTCAATGGTCTGTTCCCAAAGGACTATAACAGACTCTAATATTTGTTTAGATGCTACTAAAGCAGAATAATTATATGATTTCCTCTCATGTCAGTCAAATTAGTCAACTAATAGGAGAGAGAAAAAAGAAAAACATATGCCAATGATTTCAAAATGCAACTGAATAGGTTTTCACTTCCAAATGATGCATTAACGAGACACATACCCCTGTGCACTACAGTCTGTCTGGAATACAAGCACTAAGCAGGGATAGAGACTGTGTCCAGCCTGAACAGATCACATGACTGGCTTCATACTTTTGAGTTGGAATGGCCACAAAAACACATTTCACTTAGGAAACTGCACAGCGCAAAGGGTTAACGCATCCCAGAGCAACTAAACCACAAATTGGGAACCCAGCTGCACACACCCTCTACTAGAACCCCATCCTGGTGCATGCGCATTTCAGTCATTCTCCTTGAAATCATGCTGTCTTCTTTTTGGGCATTTAAAATTGCAACAAGCAGATATCCTTTTCTTCTGATAAGGATTTCTAATCTCTCCCTTGTCAAACAAATGCTTTTCCTTTCTGCGGTCGGATTGCCAGAAGTGTTCATTTGATATGAATGATTCAATAAACATCAACAGTCAACTCCTGGTGTCCTTACTGGTTGTGCAAGCATAATGGAATAGAGTGAAAAACATAAAACCATCCCAAGATAAATAAACAAAATATCATAGGATGTTTTTCAATGCAAAAAACTTCTTGCAGGCTGGTGTTCTGCACAATATGTAACTGTTTTGCTACTGAAGTGGAAGGGTGATTTGCACAGAGGTATTCTCTTTTTAAATCTGCTTGTATGATACAATAAAAATACACACCTGGACTAAACCGACAGCAACCTTGTCACACAGCTCAAAGGGAACTTTAATTGTTTGAGACTGATCCCAGCAAACAAAAAGTGGTTTGAGGCAGACCAGCCTCCCACAGAAGAAGAAAGGTTGAATAATCTACACAGCTCAAACCTTCTACGTTTCATAATCTTGCGCAACACAGTTACATACATATCACTGAAGAGTAACAAAAAATTTCATCAGTCTTTGTACTGTATGCTTGCTAAATAGCTTTGCTGAAGCTGAGCTTAACTGCCATCTGATCACTATGTTTGTACACATATGCACAAATACCCTTAGAATTGTATAAAAAATAATTTATATGAAATTAAAATACTTCTACTTGGGCTTGTAATGTTCATACCATGGGTTGCAAATACAGAAGTGCTTCTTGTGCTTCGTTCAAGGTTTCCACTGTTTTAAAAAGAAATTGTCATTACATGATGTACCTACTTCATGCACGGTATCAGCAGGAGAGTGAAAAAAATAGATGTCTGATTCCCTATTCACAGGTCTAAACACTAGATTTACTGATTTTTGCAATTAATGCACAGTTATTGAGTGCAGACTTATTCATATCACTTCTTATACATTCAAAGTTGTTACAGCATGTCAGTATGTTACGCTACGTCAGTATATGTGCTAGAATGCTGTTTTTTTAAAGCCAGGTGAGTGTGCTTTCCATTACATCTTTCTTAACATCAAGACATGCTCTTGAATGTTCCTTTTAAAGATGATTGTTTCCCCCCTCCCTGCCCCAGAGCACTTCCTGAGCCACAAAAGTTAGTTTTGCTACATGGCGCAGCTACCCTGCAGAAGAATAAACAGCCATCTCAGCAAGTTTTACTTGTCAGATATTAGATGCCCGTAGGCTGATCAACACTCAACACAGTTAATCAAACAATTTGTAACTTTGGAGATACTTTGCAGTATTTCATATATGTGACAACTGGCAGACCTCTCCCGGTGACAAGGGTTTTCTAATTAACAAGTGCTGAATAAATTCTCAGAGGAGGTAATCGGGAACAGTCTGTACACTTCAAATTTCTTCACCATCTTTTCTATTTCTGGATATGGTACCTTTTTAAATGAGTAGTTTTCACTGTACAAGGGGAAAAAAAAAATTTCTCTGGAGAACGCTATTTCAGATACCATTTCCTGCTAACGAATGATGCTTTTTAAACCTCAGGGAACCCTGACAGCACTACACAAGACCATCACCACTATAAAACATCCAAAGTAAAGGAAAAACAGGATAAAAAAAGATACTAAGTGGGCAACAGCAAAAACGCATCACAGTTCCTGCAAGACAGGGACCCTGCTAATATCACTACGAGAAAGTGAGGGCAAGGAAGGGAGAGAAGCAAGAAAGCCCAAGGCTGAAAATACCAGTGCTCACACTTTCCCGAGTGTGAGGCCACCGGGAAACTCCCCATCTGCTAAAGCTGTTAATGTGCAACGATGAATGGCTGGTTCAAGATATTAGGTTGCAGCCTGTAAAATCTACACTCTTGAGCAAATCTCAGATGCATTTTATTATCAATAAATCAATCACCTATTAAAAGGGAAAGAGTGTGCTAGCCTTCACTGGCCATACTGAGAGAAGACCACAGTTGATTTTATCTAAGTCTTTAATTTATTCATCAGCTACATTTTAGATTCTCAGTGCTCCAGTATTTACAGAGCTGACAAGTTTTGCCAGGGCTCGTCGTCTGTTTTCTGTTTGTTTGTTTTTGTTTTTAAAGGCTACCACTGTTATAACATTTGTAAGAAATTATTTCTATTGATCTTGGGTGGTTCCCCCTGCCCACCTTCCCTTCCAGAAATCCAAGCCTGAGTTGACAGTGTTTTTCAGTAAATTCAGATTTACCACATGTCATTATCATGCCTGCAATTTTAAAAATTTGCCTCAGTTTGGAGCTGCTGAAAATGCACTTGTCTGACCGGAAGAGGCACAACACAAGCAGATACTGGGAGAGCTCAGACTGCTACCAACCCATTTCAATCACTTTCAACAAAAGTTCATTAGTCCAGCAAGAGGTCTCTGGAAAGTGAGAGAAACGCACCTAGGACGGATTCTAGGGCAGGGGTGGGACCCAACGGGAAAGATCGCCTGCCAAGTTCTGTACGCCAGCAGCCAGTTTAAAGAAGGACAAGTCACACATTCCCATTCAAAGCAGCACACGTGCTGATCCTGATGCTGGCCTGACACATCCATCGACAGAAAGCAGGATAGTTTTGAAAGTGAAACTTGAGGCAAAGGTCATGAGCTTCAGTCAATGACATGGGTTTGAAAATCCTAGAACCTCAGAGAGACTGGGATTTGAAACAGAACTGAACGGAGCACAACTTGCTGCATCATATTTCCCACGTCTATAACAGTCTAAGGGACCACCAAACTTACTGCTGAGGTGCCTGGGAAATAAGGAGGTGGGGGGGAAGGCACCATAAAAATGTAAAATATACGATCAGAATCATGAGAAAGTGCTGTCCTGTGCTTATAATCAAGCATAGCAGATGGATGTGTTTTTTCAAACTTCATCAGAAAAACTCATACAGAGCCAGCTACAGAGAACAGATCTTCACATCCTTGAAAGTCCTGACATTGCATATTAATTTCTAACATCATACTTCCGTCCTCAGGCTTGCCTTTGAGAATACATCACTGAATCGCATGGTCCCTGAAGCCTGCAGGCAAGATACAGAACCATCACCACCCAGTAGCCAGGAAAGTGACAATCCTGACAGAAATCCTGGGAGGCAGAAGTAGCATGCTGTTAAACCTTGCAGTTATTTGTCTAATTATGGCTACTTGCAGTTTTTTTTGACCCTGGGGTTCCTGTATCCGCATGATTATTTCTGATTATGCTAAACATGGTTCACTGGAAAGGCTTGAGGATAGAGCTACACATGCAGCTTAGGAAAGAATAATGTTAATCACTAGATTCAGCTTTTCAGGAAGGCTAGACTATTTCCTGGCACTTGCCCAGCTGGGAAGCAGATCTGAAGAAACGGTAATCTCTGGCAGGGGACAATGACAAGTAAGTGAGGCAGATTACTAAGAGCAGCAAGGAAGGTAAGATGCAGTCTGGAACAGCCTAAGCTTTATTCCTTCCACTGTTCTCAAAAGCTACTTGCGTCTGTACAATTGGTACAGCTGTGTGAAGGGCATCAGAGAAAATAAAACCACATGGGACTATTATGCATAAATAAAATAAGAAGAAATGCACTAATGATAGCCTTTACAAACAAAAACACAGTAACTGGTATAAAATTGATAGATGGAGCTCCAAGTTAAACAATCGATGTAGCCAAAACTTTACAGTTTTTTGGGGACAAGCTCTTACATGTGCACCAAGAAGTTACCTCTGCAGACTTGGAAAACACCTGCCTATGTCACCTTCTTCCTGCTTATGTCTGCCAATAACCCCAGCTTCAGCTACCATAAATGTCCATGAATTTTTCCATGGTGCTTCTTCGCACAGAACTTTTTTCCCTGTCTGATCCACAAGGCAACTAACTCTCCTTGTTCCTTTCAATATCTACCAGAGACCCACTTCAGACAAACAGCCTATAATAAATTAGCCAATTAGTGAAGCACACTCAGCCCCTACCAAGACAGACTTTCAGATTAAAACTGAGCTGCAGCCACTGCTGGTCACGTGCTCTTCCCTCTGATGAACGCTGCGTTTTTTGTGACTATGAAATACATATAAGCACAACTTTTGAAGTTAAATATCTGTCAGATTTACATAGACCTTAAAAGCTTTTTGGGCCTGAGGTTCGGGTAAGGGATGAAACCAGAAAAGAGCCAGTTTCTACACTGCAATCTTTGCTTCTTTGAACGGTAAACACAGTGCAATCCCTTGGCGATACGAACTAAACAGATATATGCTACTTACTTTTAAAGTAAGAATTTGCTAACTGCATTTCACATAACATGTTATTTTTACTGTATAACTTCCCCTTGCTGTCATCTTTTGTTAGAATTTAACATCTGTGGAAACACCTAGATGTTCCAGGCTTTGCTCATAGCTTTGCTCAGTCACACATGTAAATGTAGATGCACATATCGGTAACTGCAGAATAATGCTCTTAAGTTGCAAAGCTCTCCAGTGAAGTGTATTATTTGTCTGTGGCCCAGTTTGTGGCTCTTGAGGAGTGATAAGAAATCAATAACAGACTTAGTCCAAAGGTTACTGGAGTCAGTGGAAAGGTCTCTCTTGTCCTCTGCAGAATCTGCATTATGTCCACAAAGCAAAGCTGTACACTGGCCCTAATTTGCCATCACAGTGATGCAAATTCTTATTTCCAGCTCTGACTGGGATTAAAACAACCCTTCATAGGTGAGTTCTTTGTTAATTCCACTTAAGTTTCACATTTCCGGCATGTTACCAGTTACGGAGACATACAAGAGTTTGATTCCCAAAGAGCAGCTTCTGTAAATGCCTTCAAAATGAGCTTTGTTTTCAATGGGAGGGGGAAGCCAATGCGAACAAATGGTGTAACTAACATTTCCTGCAATTATTTTCAACTCCTCTCATCATTACTGCTCTCTGCCTCGCTCCCCCCCAACCTATCAGCCTTGGACTCCTTGCTAAATCATTATAATTAGCACGTGCTGAAGGTTTCCAAGGGACATGTGCCCCCCCCCCCAAACTCCCCTTAGTATTACTTTTAGTGATTCCTCAGTTGGAGAAAGTTTGAAAACATCATCACCAGAGGTGAAGTAGAGTCGCTGCTTGCCTGGTGACTCACTCAGTTAACATTAAGCTGCCAGCTGCACTCTTAAAAGTGCTCAAAAAGCAAGCACATCATTCTAACAACCTCTTTGAACAAGCAAGTTGTGTTGAAGACGACAGCAACAACAGCCCTGCAAAAAATCCACAAATCATATACTGTCAAGCAGCCTTTTCCTTCTGCCAAACAGCAAGACAGTATCTAGGGGGCATTCTGCTTATAGATTTTAGACGTGCTGCCTTCAAGATGGGAATTGGTTGCTGTACAAATTTGTAGGGGAAACAGAAGACAAGAGAGGCTACCAGAGAAAGTACCCAAATATGGTTTCATCTGAAATCTTAAATGAGTCCTGAACACAATCTAAACATCGTGGCGTTATGGATCCTTCAGTTACAACATCAAACAATATGTAATCACAGAGGAATTCTGAATATTCCTCTCTCCCCTCTTTATAAAGTGGTGCCGTTCCATGATATCAGTAGCACTCAGGACAAATACGCCACATTCATCAGCCGCGTGAAGGGAAGAGGTAAATTTGTGTTGACGACTGGCCTGCTAGACAGCCTCATTTCACTGCACAGAACCTCAGCACTAAGACAGTACTGAAGGAGTTAACAGGCAAATCACAGAAATAGGGCTCGACAAGTTGCCAGCGGCAGCTCCCACAAGCCATCGTGCTGTCAGTTTTGATTGACGAGTCTGCAAACACAGAAAAATCATAGATTTGGCATGGAGATGTAGCTTCTCTTATCCTCCCTATGTAGACTAATTAAACAAGTTTGCTTTGTATCAAAGTGTTTACTATAGGCAGCTTGAGTATATTCAGTATATGAATTTTCATTAAAAGGTACTTAAGAACAGAGATCTGCAACTTTAATTTTGCTCAGAGAAAAAACCTTGCATAAAATGTTGTTTCAGATCTATCCAACGCAAAAAAAAAACAAAACCCAAACTGTTTTCTCAGATATATGAAAATCAAAGATCATTTTGGGTTATTGGAAACATTAGGAATATTTTGCACAACCTATTCTGAGGTTTAAAACTACATTTTAAAAATTTATCACAAAACTTAGGCCAATTTCAAAAACATAGCATCCATTTAGACCAAATATTTGTTTAGTTTAGAAAATACTAAGGAAAAACATTCTGATTTTTCCAATCTTTGCTTCCACCAAAAGGACGGAATGAATTCAACACAGTTAGTTGTCAGATATTTTAAACTTTTTTCAATGAGTAAGCCATATTTGTGTAAAAACGCTCCATTGCATTCCTTGAGCAGCAGACAGGCCTTATCAAGAACTACCTCTAGTCTACATTTACCTCTCTTGTGCTGGGATCAGACTCTTATTATTTATCATGGCAAATGCCACTGAGGATTTTACAGGAAGATAAAGAATATAGGAGAACCTAAGTGCAATACCCTTCCGGCAGGACTTTGCCATTGCTACAGAGCTGACTGGCTTCCTCCCCTCACTTGTATCCTCACTAAAGTGTCTCGTCTTGGACATCAGACGCAACGACCAAGTTCGCACCAGACAGGGCCCTAAAATTCACTATTAGAGGTATCATAGCATCTCACGAGATATTATACAACTTTGTTAACTGAATGTTTGCAAAGAACTTTGAGGTCCTTGGATGAAAGCAGGTCAGCTAACATCACAAACAGGACCCCTTCACTCTACTCCTGCGGCAGAGCAGGAGGAGTTATATATGAGAAATGGGGCTTTGCAGGCCAGGTGTTCATATTCCAGTGGCAGAGATGGGGCAGTGAACACGCCACTCGAGCAAGCCTTTGAAACACTCTCCTTTTTTGTATTGCTGCTCTTTCAGTTTGATTCACAACGGCAAATCATTACTGATTCAAATTTAGTCCCCAACAGCATCAGTAGCATTTCTGTAATGTTTAATTGGTCCCCAAATACCTTTTAGATTGCTGTTTCGCATCACCATCTCTTTCCATTGCAACTAGCTGGATGAACCCAAGTTCATTTTTGAAGTAGCATAAACTGGATTGCTTTAGACTGAGATGTTTTTGGACCCTGAACATTCTCTGAGTGGGAAAGTGCGTCTCAATGAGCGGCAGGCAGCCAAAGTCTATTCCCATTCACACCAGCACAAGCCTAGGTCATTCCCCTGCACTTCAGGAGGGATACCTAAGCCCAAATTTGCCTTTGGGAACCAGCAATTACCGTTGACGCATCACGACTACATCTGGCATGCTGACTCTGCATCATTTATTACTTCTCTGATTCTCAGTCTAATAGCGTCGTAAATATCCACACCACAGTGAAGTGGTGCAACCACTCACTTGGTTGCACTCAGCGAGCTCCTGAGGAACTGCTAAAGACCATTTCTGTTTAGAAGTGTGCAAATCTATAGCGTTTTTCTTTCAAAGTGCTGAATGAAATTTCTCTGTTCAAGAGTGACTGACACATGGCTTTTTATCCATACTTCAGTAAGATTCATTTGGTGAGATGCTCTGTTGTAGTCTGTTGTCAAAGGCACAACATGCAGAAGAACGTAATTAACTAAAGATCCAGTGAAGTCTTTGATTTTTAGAGTACGTTGCAGCATGTTAGCATGCTTACCACAACTCACTGTAGGCAGTCCTTCTCACTATATGGTTATCGTCCAACAGCAAGCTATTATTTTAAGACTTTAATCATTGTATTTACCATTTTAATAAGCCTTTAAGATTATCCATCTGAAAATTAGCAGTTACGGAAGCTACGGCAAAGCTTTTCTTTTTTAAGAAAAGACCTTGCTGCTCAGGAGCCTCCCTCTCCCTTGCCCGACTCTTACCACTTCGGAATGACAGGACAGGAGGGGCCCGAGCTGCCAGGGTCGGTCATCAGGGCCTCACGGCCAGGCAGAGAGTCCATCCCGAACGCTGGGCAGCCCCAGCGCTGTGAAATCCCCTGCAGACGCCCGCTCCCAGACCCTCGGCGGTTCTCAGACATGCTTGTTGTGCCATCTGGCGGCAGCCGCTTCTCCCCACCTACCCGCTCCTCGCCACCGCCCTTCACCGCCTTGGCAAGCCACGCTTGTGCTGAACAAGGAACAGAGCAGAACGCACCCCCCCGGCAGGAACAAGACAACCCAAGTGCTAGAGAGCCCCCCCTCCACCAAGCCCTGCATCTGCTCTCGCCTTTTGGGGGGCTTATTCCCACTCTCACCCTTCTGAACTCTTTCCCTCCCATCCAAACATAGGTCTCACTGCCCACCTAGATCTCTCCGAGTCTTTCCAGTCCCCCAGAGACACACGTACTGCTGGAGGAGTCCTTCCCCGGCTCAGTGTGTTACAAATCGCTGGCCTGAACAGAGGCCTGGCCAAAAGGAGCAAGATAACAACCAAGGGGCAGCAATTTGGTTCCCCCTGTCTTGCCCAGAACACAAGCATGGCTCAGTGCTAGGAAACAGCCGAGCTCCAGCAAATCCAGAAAGATCACGACACGTCTATTAATTGAAGCCCCAATTCCACATATAGGTCTATCCAATGAGAAACCCCAGAAGCCTTGATGAGATGTGTACGGTAAAAGGCTTTGCCAGCTCAATATTGAGTATACTGAGTTCATCTTGGCAGGCCTCTTCCATGTGTGGTTAAACCCTTCTCACTAAGGTTGGAAGAGGCCAAAAATATATTTTTCTATACAACAACATCAGTAGAAATGTAAGCTGGTTACTTCTGTTTTTCCCCTTTTCATCCATGAAGTACCTTCCTTCTTTACATATACTGCTCCTTTAAACTCCAGTCCCTATAGATGAGAATTTTTCAAGTTTTAAAATAAAAATCATAACACTTAAAAAACACATTCAGATTTTTAAGAACTAGGGGTACTATAGCCCCTTAACTTAAGGAAAAAAGTTAAGTCATACCTTTAAAAAAAAAGCTTAACAGCTTATAATTTGCCTGACTGCACTGCTAGGAGAGTATCTGATCAGAGTAGCTTTTGCAGCATCCTAAAGCCTCTTCTCAGCTTTTAAAATCAGAGGAATTGAGTCTGTGTTTTGCATGCAAAACAGGAAGGTGATTGTAACTTGTTTTCTACGTTATTTCCATAGCCTCCTGATTCTCTCTTCATAATCGAATCAAGACTGCATTGTTTTGAAAAGCAAAGCATAACGGGTCTCAGCAGGAAACTGCAGATTTAAAAATTCAGATAGTTTGGCTATTTATAACATTCAATTACTCCTCTGGTTAAATTAGTTCAGTTTCAAGACTTTAATTTCTCATTATGCTTTTGATGGATTATGGAACTATACAAGCAAAACAGGTCAAATTCACTGGTGACGTGAAAGGTGCTGAAGATGGTCACATAATAGTCAGCCTATAAAGATGAGATTGCAGGAATGAGAGCAGAATTTAGGACAGCTCACAAAACAGTTTGTGGATAAACCACATATCTCAGGTGGGACCGTTCAATAAATATCCTTTAGCTAAGATTTGAAGACCTTGGGGGTTGGGTACCTAGGAGCAATTTGTGCCTTGGAAAATTCCCCAGGATCCCTGCTGAGAACGGAGATGCCCGAACTTCAGGCATGAGACTGTGGGACGTTAGCAACGATGCTCCACCTTGAACGGATGGGACTTAAGCGTAAGGAGCGCTGCCTGAGATATAGGAAAGTCTCTGCCTTCAAAAGCCTGTAATCTTGACAGATGAAGCAGTTGTACGATTGCACCCTTCTTTCCTCTGCGCGCTGGGGAAGGGGGGACAGCACAGAGCACCGCCCGAGCGAGCAGTAACGAGCATCGAAAGGGGATACGAACAAGCTTTCGTCCTTGCGTCCCACAGCCGTCTGTCGGGCGGCATGGGGCCGAAGCAGGCTGTCCTGGGAGTCCCGGCCCCTGCGAGCAGCGCGCAATCCGGCACGGCCGCCCGCGGCCTGCAACAGCTTCTCTCGAAGGGCGCGGCGGGCTAGGAAAAGGAACCGGGCCGTCCACCCACCCGGCCCTCCCCCCACCGGGCCCTCCCTCCACCCGGCCGTCCCCCCACCGGGCCGTCCACCCACCGGGCCCTCCACCCACCCACCGGGCCTCCACCCACCGGGTCCTCCACCCACCCGGCCCTCCCTCCACCGGGCCGTCCACCCTCCGGGCCCTCCCTCCACCGGGCCGTCCACCCACCCACCGGGCCCTCCCCCCACCGGGCCCTCCCGCCACCGGGCCGCTCGCTCCTCCCGGCGGGATCAGCAGTCCCTCTGCCGCCCGGCCCGGGCCTGCGCTCCGGGAAACGCCGCGCCGGCGCCGGGCCGGGCCCCGCTCCCAGCCGGGCCTCCCGCCGCCGCTCCCGGCGGGGACCTCCAGGCAGCCTGCGGCGCAGGGGGGCCGCCAGCCCCAGCCCCAGCCCCAGCCCCAGCCCCAGCCCCAGCCGGCCCCACGGCTGCCCCGCGCCGCGCCGCGCCGCGCCGCCTCCATCGACAGCTCTGCGCTTGGCAGAGCGCGCCTTGCCCGGCCCCGCCCCCTGCCGTCCGCACGAGCCCGCCCGCCCCTGCCCATTGGTAGCTCGGTGCTCGCCGCCGGGATCCCCGGCGGGCTGGGGCGCGGCCGGCCGGGGGCTGCCCCGCCGCCGAAGGCAGAGACGCGCACCCGGCGGCTGCGAGCCGAGCCGAGCCGAGCCAGGCCACAGCCGGCCGGGGGCTCAGCGCGCCCGTGCTGCCAGCGCCCCGGTGCGCCGTAGGCGAGGGGGAGCCGCCAGCGGCCCGCGACCGCGCGAAGCCCCGCCCCGCCCCGCCCCGCGCGAGCTGCCGACTGCGCCTGCGCGCCGCCGCCCCGCCCCGCGCGAGCTGCCGACTGCGCCTGCGCGCCGCCGCCCCGCCCCGCGCGAGCTGCCGACTGCGCCTGCGCGCCGCCGCCCCGCCCCGCGCGAGCTGCCGACTGCGCCTGCGCGCCGCCGCCCCGCCCCGCGCGAGCTGCCGACTGCGCCTGCGCGCCGCCGCCGCCGCCCCGCCGAGAGGCGCCGCGCTGCAGGCCCCGCCGGCCCTGGCCCTGGCCCTGGCCGCTCGGCCCCGGCGGCGCCGCTGGAGGACCGGGGGGCTCCAGCCTTGCGCCGCTGCCGGTTCCCTGCAGGCGGGGCGATGCCCGCGCCGCGCTGCCCGGCCCCGGCCGCGGCCGCAGCTCGGCGGTGAGCCGTGCCCCGCGGACGGCCCTCGCCATGGCCTCCAGCTGCCCGCCGCCTTTCGGCGACCCGGGCGACGTGAGAGAAGGGTTCCTGTGCCCGCTCTGCCTCAAGGACCTTCAGTCCTTCTACCAGCTGCAGTCGCACTACGAGGAGGAGCACTCCGGCGAGGACGGGGATGTCCGAGGGCAGCTCAGAAGTGAGGCCTGGCGGCGCGTTTGGCGCTTTCCTTTTTGTCTGGTAAAATTCCCTGCAGCCGAAGCTGCTGGTGCTGCAGACCCTCAGGATGGCTAGTAGTACTGAAATACTAATGGAAGTGAGTTACGGCGGGGGCAGGGCTCCGTTTCCCCGTGAAAGGACTTACGCTAAGGCGTAGTTAATACGTTATTCTTCACTCGCTACTTTTAGTGGTGTTTTAGAATTTACATACTGAAAGTAGTCACTTAGAAGGCCTGACTCTGCAGGTATCTGATTGCGTGTACTGTGTACATGTTATTGGCTTTGTTTATTTATTTTTTAACCTGAGCACTCTCAAATTCATGCTGTAACCCAGATAAATTCTTCAGCTAACACTTGGGATTTCACAGAACATAGGTAATCTCCGGTCTTGCCAGGTACCAACTCATTAATCCCCTATTTCTGACAGTGAGGCGAAGTGTAAAGTTAAGGACGGTTGGTGGTAGATAAACATAGACAAGAACATGGCTGGAGGTGCTGGCTGAGGGAGGGCAGTAGATAGATGCTGAGAGTATCCCAGAGTTGCGCTCCAGATCACCAACTTTCACTGGTGTCTGGAAAATCCCTTTGGATTCTTTTTCAACTAAAATACTGCTTCCTTGGTTTCTCTTTTGTCTACACTGTGTCATTTTTACATGGAGAGAGAAATGTGCAGAGCAGTGGGTATTTTCTGTCTTCCTTGCAAAAATCTTTTCATTGTTACTTTATTATAATAGAGATAGCACCCTGGCAGTTTTTAATTTTTACCTTCTTTTTTAATGAGATTGGTGGCTATTGTTTCAAAAGTCTCTCTTGTAAGTGAAGTTCCTGTTTTTAATAACCTATCTTAAGAGTAGTACGATTGAATGTTTTATTTAAAAAATATATGTACAACATATATTTTATAAAAAGTTGCTTTCCATCAGTCTGGCTGCTACTTGGCTTTTAGCACTGTGCTCTTCTTGGACAGTGAAGGCAGACTGGTCAGTACTGCATCACGTTCTCATCATGGGCACAGTGCTGTAATAGCTGAATCGCAGGCGCTTCAGTGGAGTGTTTAAACCAGAACAGCAATAGGGTTTGCATTGCACTAAGAGGAAAGAAAACAACAACAACTTAGGCTTGGTAAGATTTCCCAAATGCTTTCTTTTATTTAATGCAGAACACCTGCATTTTGATTTTGTTCTCTCTGTAGTATTCTTTTAAAGTAGTGTATTGCGCCTTCTCAGGCACAGGTCTTTCATCTGTGTGTTGATATCAAGAATGTTGTTTTTATTTGCTTACTTTCTGTCCTAGCTCTACCCAGTGAAGTCCCTCCCAGACAGAAGGCCAACAAAACTATCTTTTCCCTTAAACAAGGGACTAGAGTTCAAACCGTATATCACGAGTAGTTATGTGATTTTGTGCCGAATTCAGAGTATCCTAACTGTGGAGCTATAAGGTGACTTCTAGTCATTTCTAGTACTTTGAGTGAGTCATACAGAGGTACTTGTGTTTGATTTTGTTACGAAAGACATTATGAAGTCTGCTTGAAAACCTTTTGTGTCTGTGGCAAAACCATGAGGCATCGCGAATTCTTTTTGTGTATGTCTCACTTACTATATTTCCTGTTTATATGGTGTAAACCTCACCTAAGAAACTGCAGTGTTCAGCTAGCATTTGCCATGTTGCCTTGGGAGTATTTTGGGGAAAGGTGGGAGGAGAAATCCTGTTTCTGCGATGATGTTACAATGCTAGCAAAGCCTTTGCCAGCC
Source organism: Struthio camelus (assembly GCF_040807025.1). Lineage (NCBI taxonomy): Eukaryota > Metazoa > Chordata > Aves > Struthioniformes > Struthionidae > Struthio > Struthio camelus. Next base: position 454,505 of record NC_090955.1, on the reverse strand, counting down.
TGACGGGGACACAGCTTTGTTGACAAGAGTGTTTCATTTCAGTGAGTGTCGTTTTGTGAGGAAGCATAACTTCAGCAGCTGAAAAACTTCAGTTAGTAAGTATGATGCCTGCACGAAGGGGTGCTGCTGGCACAGCTGTAGTGACTGAAACTCCCGAACAGAGGCTCTGGTGCAGTTGAGGTGGAAGTTCTAGTGTTTTGGATACTACATAAGGAAAGTAGAAACCTGAAGGGACTTGCTAACTCATGGTTCCCAGCACCGTGTCAGAAACCTTGAAGTATAAAAGACTTAATTCTAGGAGAAATTGAATGTCTTCTGCAAGAAAATTAGCACCCTTCAAATTCTGCTAGCTTCCAAAGAGGAACATAGCTGCAAGGGGGATAAAAGCTCTCAAGTTTCAAATTCCTAGTCCTCCTTTTGGCCCAGTAGACTGTCCTCCTCTCACTAGCGTTACTATGAGGTAACGGAATGGGCCGCATAGTACTTGGGAAACTATCTAGATATAGTTTGCAGTTAGTACAAAAATGGAGAAAAGAAGGTTCTGAGCATCCTTGAATCCTCAGAAAATCATTCGGAATGAAGAGCTGTTATATGTATGGTGGCCCAGCATGTTATGGAGTGGGTCTCATAAGTTAATGCTGCTTTAGTCAACAGCTTACTGTTTTGCAGTTAAGTCTCAGAATGGTGCGTCTAAAACTACTGCTTTGTCATTAGGAGCTTAGTGCTACTTTATAACAGACAACAAACACCGTTTCATATTGGCTGTGGTTCTCTGGACCGTGCTCTGGTTCCAAACAGGCTAGGTTATATTGGCGTAAAAATCAAAAATATTAATAATAAACTTGTCATCAAGGAAAAAGACTTGTGCTCAAAGATCAGAGGAGTATTCTATACTGGCTTCAAATGACAAATATTCAGTGACTAACTGTCGGGTGCTTGACATGCGGGTCTGTCTTTTCCAGATCTAGTCCAGAAGGCTAAAAGAGCGAAGAAGAAATTGCTGAAACGAGAAGATGATCGAACTGATTCTGGGTCTCAGGAACGATATGAGTCGTTTAGCTATGGTGGAGTAGATCCGTACATGTGGGAGCCCCAAGAACTCGGTAAGAGAACTAGGAAGCGATATGCAGCGCGGATAATTTTTTCTTTTAATCTTAATTGGGGAAAATGCTACAGTATTGCTGAAGCTGCATGAAGTTGTCTGTATTGCATTTGATTCATAGATCAAATGCTACAGCATGGAGTGATGGCTTGCATGTGGTTTCTTGCACCCTACCTATGTTATATAGGGTGACTGGGAAACTGCAGATAATGCAAGGGAAAAAAAACCTGCACCAGGACCCCAACTGACATTTGGAGCAAGATGGTTATATTTGTCATGTCATTGTGCCTGAGCTGTTGAGTCCTGCTGCATACACGTGTTTACCTCCGGATCTAGCTTTGTTGAGGTGTCCTGCAACCATCGTTTGGCTTTTTACAAAACAGATAATCCACTAATCAATAATTAAACTATAGCCATACAAAATCTCTGACTTTTAGGTTATACTTAAAGTCGATGTTAGTTGACGTGCCTGACAGAAAGCTTGTCCCTTCACTTGAACTTTTTCATTTTTTTGCTTGGAAGGAAGAGGTTTTCTTTAATAAAAACAAACAACAAAAAACCCAGCTCTGGATATAGACTAAACTTTGCAGAAGTTCAAAAGTGTGTTGACTGATCCTGTAATTACAAATAGCGCTACTAGAAATTGCGCTTTACTGTTACTGAACTGTTACAGTTATTTGCAGGGGAGGAAAGGGAGGCAGTGCTATTACTGGTGGGTCCTGGGAAGGTTTTCCCTGTGCTGCTGACAGCCTGGGACTTAGTCCTGTGGGTCTGCCAGAGTCTGAGTTCTGTAGATGATTGTACTTTTAACTTGGACTCTTTCAGCAGCAATCATAAGTATAAATATTAGCTAAGAATAAATTTAGGCTGTGAATTAGCAGAAGGCTTCTACGCATTAGAGAAGTGAGAACTCTTTCCTGACGGAAGCAGGGAAGATAAACCTTACGGATTTTTAGGATAGGATTTGGTGGGTTTGTGAAAGGGACCTTCTGATGTGTGCGACAGCAGAGTGTGAACTCAGTTACCTAGAGGGGCCCTTCCATTCCTGTGAATGTGGCTTTGGAGTTTTTTGTGCATCTCATTAGAATGAGGAAAAGAGATCACCTTAAATTCTTATAAACAGTTAGCGTCAAAGAGAAACATCTGATTTTATGTTCTACCTGTCCCATTACGGAGGAACAATTATTTCTGTATTTTATCTGTAACTTTGATTTTTAATATCTGGCTTATGTTATTCAGAAAAGGATCAAAACTCTACCCCGGCGTTGTTAGTTTTGAATTGTACGCTGCTTAAATTAATTCTGTATTCTTTTGTTTGCTTGGTAATCAAATGTATTTAAATCCGAACCATGATCTAGGCTTTGATTTAGGCCCCTAAAGGTGGAAGGATGACCAGAAATCTGAAAGAGAAATTGCTGTTGTAGAGATCTTGAATGTTCACTGGATCTGCTTTGTTCAGTTGTTGTCAAGAAACCATAGGGAGTTAGTCTTGAAAATACCACTAGCTGATAACAGCTTGCCAAGTGTAACTTAGGCACAAAGGGGGAAATTTTTTTTTGTTGCAGGTGTTCTCTTTAACGCAGTGGTTATTGTGTTCTGTAATAGAAATAAAACACTGTTTATTGCTAGCTCAGAGATAACGCTGTAGCCTGCATGCTGTATTTAGAGCAGCACCACGAAAATATAGGATGCTGATGTGTCTTTAAAATTCCATTTGGATGCGAGAAACAAACAGTGAAAAGAAGTGAAAGCGATCTTTCAAAAACTATTTAAATGCATTTATGCCCATATAGACCAGGTTTCAGGATGGCTCTGAAAACTTTGTCTCATGCATTCTCTCTCTTCAGGTGCTATGAGAAGCCATCTTTCTGATTTCAAGAAACACCGAGCAGCCAGGATTGATCACTATGTAGTTGAAGTCAATAAGTTAATAATCAGGTTAGAAAAGGTAAGCTTGCTGCTTCTTGACATTCCAGCCTTCTGAATGTTTCCTAGGTATAAAATTGTATTTTTTTATAAGGGGTATCCATGTATCTAATTATGCACTTTATAAAGGACAGTAGCCTATGACATCTTTTTTCACACGTTATTTTTTTTCCCCTTTTTTCCCTTGTGTACTGTGCTTTGTCTGACCCTGTATTGGGGATATGGTTTCTGTTTCTTTGCACTCTTCCGAAGCTGAAGATGCTGCATCCGTATGCTTCAAGAACCATCTCTCTGTATATTATTTTCTCTATGTTCTACTTTAAGCTTCTTTGTAACGTTTTCCTTATGATTCTTCCAGCTTCTTATTCTTCCTAATCTACCGCTTATACCTGTTTTACTTAGACTTTTGCTCAGATGCACTAAGGATGGATGCTGTAAGAATCGTGTCCAAAATACTCTGATGTATACAGATTTGGCAGTTGTTGTTTAGCACTACTTACATGAATTGTACTTTATAAATAAATAAAAGAAGTTACAGGAATCTGGTGTAAAGCACAGATTATTTTTATTGTACTGAACAGGACGTTATCAGGGCTGAGAGTCCTAGCTTTTAAAAATGCCTTTTTTCCCCTAGAAGTACAATTTCTTTGAATGTGTGTTGTTTATCATCTTTTAGCTTACATCGTTTGACAGAGCAAACACAGAGTCAGCTAAAATAAGAGGTTGGTATGAGCTTACCTCAAACTGTTTGCCTACTGAGGAATGCGTTTGATGAATATCTTATATTGTGTGTATTCCCTCTCCCCACCTGATCATAGCTATAGAAAAGTCTGTTGTGCCTTGGGTCAGTGACCAGGATGTTCCATTCTGCCCAGACTGCGGCAATAAATTCAGCATTCGAAACCGACGTCACCACTGCCGCCTTTGTGGGTCTATTATGTGCAAGAAATGCATGGAACTTGTCAGTCTTCCTTTGGCAAGTAAGTACAGTGGGTGGTGTTAATTCCTCCTTATCTCAGTCGGGATGCTAACCGTATCTTGGCTCTTTGCCACTAGAACAAAGCTGATGGAAATATTTTGCTTGTGTGGAAGACTCCTCCTTAATGCGTTGTTTAATTCCATGCAGACACTTGTCTGCGCAACAGACATTGTTAACGATAAGAGGAATGATTTCTCCATTCTTTATCTCTGTTCTCTCTTCAGATTTTTAGAAGTGTTACATAACACAGAAGGAGTCACTAGAAGTAGTAGTATTCCAAAATATAAATAGTCTTCAGTGTCTTATTCTACTAATTACCATAACTATGAAAGTGCTACCTTTTGGAATTGTAACTGTCAAGGTTCTTCCCGTTTAAGACTGTTGCGGACGTATCACATCTTTTCCATGGTTGCCTAAATGCTGGCATTAAGGAGATTCAGCCATAAACCTTTAAGAAGCCCTACCAACTTTAATTTCCTCCTCTAGCGCATTGGGAGGAGACTGCTTTTTCTGTGGAAATAAATGCTGTTAATTGGGCTCTTTGGAGAGTTGAAATTGAAAGTCATTGAACGTGGAAAGTGTTACTCTATCTGTTCTTCCATGCCTTATTCTATAGCCATGCAAGCTCTAACATGAAACTGCTTCTAGGTGTTAGCAAAGTAGGAGGTTCTTAGCAGTCTGCTCTGCAGCCGCTTCTGGGATGGAGCGGGATTTAGAGTAAAGACCCAAGTTCTGATTTGTAGTTTGGGTTGTCATAGATTCCCTGCGTGTCTTTCAGCAGACTCTTCCGACTTGTTTTTCTCGTGTTACCTGGCTGTAAAGCTTCTGTTGAAGTGCAACTCGTTTGTATTCATTTGTGTTTGTAAAATCTATTGGCTTCTCCAGTCGCTATAAAATTGTCTGTCTGTGACTTTCAGGCAAACTCACCAGTGCCAGCAAAGAGGCCTTGGGTTCTCATACTAGCCCAAACTCCTCACCTAATAGCGTCCACGGCTCCCGCCGTGGCAGCATTAGCAGCATAAGCAGTGTGAGCTCGGTTCTGGATGAGAAAGATGATGATAGGATCCGTTGTTGTCAGCACTGCAAAGACACCCTGCTGAAAAGAGAACAACAGATTGATGAGAAAGAATACACCCCAGAGATTGTGAAACTCTATGAGGTAAATCAAACTCCTTGCTGCTTTTGTCCTCAGTGGATACATCTGCAGTTGTCACTACCTGACTCCTGGCTTGCCCTCTCATATCCAGCCTCTGAATTTATGGCTCATTTATTACTCACTTGTGTGAGAATGGAGTCTATTGGGTGTTTATGCCATCTCATAGAGATATATATGAAGTGATGGAGCCAGTTGCCATGTAGTATTTATATCCCCCTGTAACTTAAATCCTCGTTTTAGGATCTGTCTTCATTCTCATCATCTGGAGATAATAGTTCTGAGATGCCTCTCAAATTTGGGAACTGTATTTGCAGAGAGAGTTCAGAACAGTTAAACCAATGGTGTGCCGTGCACTTTGTTAACGGACTGCAGGAAATAGAGGACTTGATGTTGTTAGTACTGTTTGTCCACAGACTGGTGGCGAAATACTTTTTTCAGCCATCTAAATCAAGAGCATATGGCTGGAGTTTTGTGGTCAAATGCGCTTTGAAAGCGCTTACTGACAGTTGCCAGGTATCTTTTCAGTAGAGTCTGCAAAACACCCAGGTTAGTACTGATGGGAATCTCTGCTGGTTCTCTGAAATTAAGACTAGAAGTTGCCAAGTCATCCATTAAAACGGCTTCTGAATTCAAAGTTCACTGTGCCAGAGTAAGGAGACTCCTTCTCTGTCCCTGACTATACCATCTGTGTTTTGAGGATAACTCAAAGACAGCTTTCATCACTGTTAACTTTGAATGTGCACAAGCAAGCATATGAAAAGTTTATGAGAACAGGTTCTTGCATTAGTGTTTTAATTCAAGGTCTTTTTTTATACTTTTTTTAAAATAAGAAACTCCGACTGTGCATGGAGAAGGTTGATAAGAAAGCTCCTGAATACATAAGGATGGCAGAATCACTAAAGTAAGGCCCTTTTGCTGATTGTGTTTATGAACATGATGCACTTTTCCTCCCTAAAAATGGGAGGAGGAGTAAGGAAGCAGTGTGATAAGGCTACAAGAGCGTGTGGGTTATAATAAGGAAAAATGGTATTGGATTCTGTGTTTTTACCTACCCAAATACCTGTCCAAAAACTAATAAATGGCCTAGTTTATTAAAGCAAGTATTAAAGTTTGCAAGTGTCATCCCTGTGATGAATTATTGATTATGCTGAAGTTTGGTACATGATTTGGGGGCTTGAATTAGCAATGTTTTATTCTCACAAACATGTAACAAAGGTGGAGATAACTGATAACAGTAATGTTTTACACTTCTAGAATGAGAGAAATGTGAGGGTTGTAGGGCTGGTTGTAGGCTTTTGTTTTCTGACAAAAAGAAGTAGAGAGCGCTATTTTACTAAATAATACTATATTTACGTATTTAATTCAGCCAGACAGTTTTTCTTCCCACCTGCCCTCCTGGGAGGGGAAAACAAAACAAACAAACAAACAAAAAAACAAACACAAAATAGGTGCAATTGTAAAGTTGTGATATTTTAGATTATTGACGAGGTGGGATTCTTGTATTGAAATACAAGACTGTATTACAAGACTGTGTTACAAGACTGTAACTTAAAACTATAAATAGTGAAATCATAAAATCTTTCCATCTTCTATGAAATGTTAGTGTTCACAAGTTGATTGTTATTTTCCACTTCTGTCAGAAAGAAAGCGTTTTTTAACACAATGAGCTTTAAATAAAATAATCATTGTAAAGGGTTAGCTATTCTTATATTTGTGGTATTTTAGTCGTCTTGGGATAACTTCAGTGTGTATTGTTAGTTGAATACATGACAAAGTTGTGTTTGTTTTTTAGTGCTGGGGAGATGACCTACAATCTTGAACATGCTAATGACTTGAGGGTGGAGATTCAAAAAGTGTATGAGTTGATAGATGCTTTAAGGTAAGGGAAGATTTCTTGCTCGCTTTCTCACGTTATGTATCATAACAAATTTGGAAAAATTCGTCTTTCTGCAGAGCTTGGGCTGTATCTCTTTCTCTTACGACTCTTCTGTAGTTTCTCTTATTCTCAGCTGTGGGGCCCCCATGTTTTTGTAGCATCCGCTAACTTGCTCATGCGGATAAATAACTTGTCTGCTCAATTGTAAAGAGAATGTTGAAAGGGAGATACTGTTCCTACGTGCCATCGTTTTCTACTTTTTTTCCAGCCTTAAAAATCAGGCATTTCTCTGCAGTGAAAATAACTAAACGCAGAGGAAGCAAATAGAAGCACAGTTCTAAAAAAGCATTATAACTTGTGATAGCCAGAATGATTTACCTAAAAGGGCAACAGAAAATATTCATTTGAAGTAGTCTCCCTCCCTCCTTCCCTTCCTCCCCCATTCCCTTTCTGTTGAATTTTCCCTGGCACTTGTTCTTGAAATGATGAGCTTGTATGTTTGTTTTGATTCAGTAAGAAGATTTTGAGTCTAGGCTTGCGTGAGGAGCCCCAACCCCATCCTAAAACCCTGCAGCTTCAAAGAATGATAAGATATTCAGCAACACTTTTTGTTCAGGTAAATGGAGCATATGTTATGCACTGAATGTGAATGTTATAGTGTTCTCTTCTTTGCTAGGCATTGCCATGGTTTGAAACTACTTTGACAGGAGGTTTAGCTCTACACGTTTTCTGCAGGTCCTCTAAGGACTTAAGGTAGCTTTAAATGAGCTAGTTCAAATAAAGATAATGTAGTCAGAGCAGTATCAAGTTTGGGGATGAAAGAGAAAGCATGCTTCTCATCTTGGCTTTGGGCCTCTTGCTGAGGTCTTAACCTAGCTAGCGTTATAGTTATGGCAGCAAAGCTGTGCTTGGGTATAGCATTAGACTTGCAGCAGGGACTGAAGTTTTGTTTGCTTGTGGTATTGTCTCTCAGTGGTTTTTCTGTTTTTTGAGTACTTGAAGATTGGCTGAATGCCTGTAAGCAACACTATAAATACTTAATTTTTTGTTAGGAAAAACTTCTTGGTCTGATGTCCCTGCCAACCAAAGACCAGTATGAAGAGTTGAAGAAGAGAAGATTGCATATGGTAAGTTACCATCTATTACGTCTTGTATGGGGGCCTCCTACAAAGATGTAACTACGTACACCATTACGTTAGTTTGTGGGTTTGAAGTTTGTGTTGTGGAGCCCGTTTGCACAAGTAGAGTTTGGAGACTTCGTTAGGGCATAAGAGAGCACGTGTCTAGAATGAGGATGCCTCTTCAGAGAGTGTGGGTTTCTTGTTTGTTTTTCAGTTAGGAGGGAGGATATCATTAATTGTACAATAAACCAGCTTTATCTTGAGGCAGAAGCTGAGAGATAGGAGTCCTGCAAAATTTTTTGGTGGAGTTCCTTGAGGCAAGATGTGTGTTTATTCTCTAAGACTCGGTGATATATTGCATTCCATAAAGGTCATTAATATCATTAGATTAATATTGCGTGATGCTCCATTACAGAAGTGTCTGCTATAGTCAGATGTGATTAGGTTACTATCCAAATCAATCTGAGACTGCTCTCAGCACAGTTGCATTAGTCAATTTTTGCTCTATATACAGTACTTATCACTGCTTCTGCTTGGCCTGAAGTTTGTATAGGCATATGTGATGGGATTTTGATTAGTATCTTCACAGATGAACTGAAGAGAAGCATCTAAGTAATATTATGGAAAGCAGGCATTTTCTGCAGTGTGATACTCACTTCCCTTTGAGTATATTTGCGTTGTAAGGCATACTTTTTCATGTTGGCCTGGAAGTGTACTCTTAAGGTACATACCCAGGGAGATAGATGTATTTCTGAAGTTAACAGGTATTTGGGAGGAATTCAGTTAAAGTAATTCTCTTGTGACTGTAGGGTTGTTTCTACAGAGCGGGGAAAGCATAAATGCACAAAGTAATCAAAAATGCTACCGATCCCTTTCAGTGGGGGCCAGCAATGTCTAAGGTAGACTTAACTTTTTGTAGCTATAAAAATGGATTTTTTTTCGAGCTTATGGTGTTCTTCTAAATGTGTGTCTTAGGTGGCTCTTGAAACACACAGAAAACAAGAGGAAAAGCAGAAAGATTTGATCTCCAGATCTGCAGCTGCAGTTAATGGTGATGCAACTCATCTGAAAAAAGGAAAAGTAAGGAAATTTGAAGGCTGGTTGCCCACATCTAGCATACCTCGAGAGAGTGAGATAGCAGACCCCCTTCTTCAGCAGATTGACAATATCACATCCTTTATTAGGCAAGCAAAGGCAGCTAATAGGATAGATGAAGTCCGTATGTTGCAAGAGAACCTGAGACAGCTTCAGGATGAATATGATCAACAGCAAACTCAGAAAGCTATTGAGCTTTCTAAAAAACAGGCAGAAGAGGAGGAGATGCAGAGGGAGGAACTTCAGGTTCTCCGTGAAAGAGAGTGGGAAAGAGAACACCACAAAGTCATGTCTCAGCACTCGCGGACACGCTCCTTAGACTTCAGAGAAGTCGAGCAGCATCAGCCTGAAGCTGAAAAAGAGAATCAGAACTTGATAGCACATGCATTGGATTTGGATATTACTCAGATCAAAAGGAACCCAAGTTTTAAAACTCCTGTTGTTGAACAGCTGCCAGCTAAAGAGCACTTGATGCTCCCAGTCCAAGACCAAGACCAAAATCGGACAGCATCTCTAAACCCCTTTGAAGATGATGCAGATACTCCTCAGTTGGAGGAAGACCTTGCTAACCCATTTGCCAAAGGCACTTCTCAAATGGCTTCTTTTTCTAATGCAGCTTTGCAGAGTGACAAAAAAGAACATAATCCATTTGAAAATGAGGAGGAGGATGAACAAACTAATGGAGCAGCCGTCAGTACTTCAAATCCCTTTGAAGAGGATGGAAATCCATTTCAAAAGCCTGGGGACAGTTGGAATTCTGGGAATCCATTTGAAGAAGGATCCTCTAACAATCCCTTTGAAGTGGACGATGTCACTGAGCTCTCAGGAGAGGAGGTTATTGAGGAAGAACTGCTTCTTCAACAGATAGATAATATCAAAGCTTATATATTTGATGCCAAACATAGTGGACGAATGGATGAGGTGGAGGTATTGACAGAGAACTTGAAGGAATTGAAGCGCACATTAGCAAAGCAGAAGGAGAAATTGAACTGCTGAAGCAGCAACAGGGCCATATAGTGGTTGTTTTAAGTCCACTATTAAATATGTGAAGGTGGAGCAGATAATTATAAATAGGAATATAGGTTATGAGAGGGAATTGTGAGAATCTTGAGGGAATTGTGAGAATCTTGAGGGAATTGTGAGAATCTTGAGTTTTACGCACTTTCATTTAGGCATTTCCACTACTTGGTCTTGGAGAATGAGCATTGAGGAATGCTGGCATGCTGCTGGTCTCAAACACTTTGAGTAAAAAATTTTAAAGTAACTTGTTACAGCCTTTTTTTATGCTGACTGGTCTTATCATGTGCTTATTTTGGTCAAAATGGTTAAGTGCTAATAGGGAAGCACAATTTGGAAATCGTTGCAGGGTTGTCTTGTCATCTTTCCTCTTCCTTTCTGTCATAGAATTATTGTAGGAGTTGTGGTATTGGCCTTTCAAAAGGAGCTTCAACTGACAGGAGACCAAAACTTTTCTAAAATTCCTGTGCCTCAGGTATCCTCTGATAATGACAGTGCAAGTGTTACAGGCTAATTTAATTGCCTTAATGTGTTATAAGAAAGTGCTGTTGAAAGGCTACTGATTCTTTGAGCTGCAGGATATACACGCTGCAGATAAATTCTGTGCAATGCTAACACTTAAAAGGGACTTAAAGACTACAAAAAGAACTTGAGAACTGATCTCATGCGAGTAACTTTTTTGTGTTCACAAAAATTCCCAAGTAAACTTTGGAGGCTGCCTTTTCACCGCTTCTGGTTTCCCAGCTGTTCTGGGCACAAATTACAGTGTAACTGGGAAAGCTGTGCTGGGGTCAGAGACCTGCTTGTGTGGGAATGAGTATTTAAACACTCATTTCCAGGGAAAAGAGCATAAGGCTAGCACCATTTCAAAACATAATATTAAGGGTAACCTTCCAATCCAAGTTATCTTATGGAACCTGCACATTCCTTTATATTCTCGAGGTGACAGAATGATCATGTTTGTCGTATCTGTGAGACTGGAACCCTCTGTGCGTTGCATTCAAGGAAAAGAAATCTTGTTTACAGTGGGAAGCTGAAGTGCCACTAAACTGGAATTCTGTGAAAGCTGGGGGACAAAGTCTGTGACTGTGATGGTGCCAAAAGGTAGTTCTGTTTTGTATTTCATTCCTCTCAGAAGAAACTATAAGCATGTCTGTCTTAAATAAGAAGCTCCAAATCAAGAGTCTTGCTTATGTTTCTGTGATCCAGGGTATGACTGTGGGTGAAGGCCGGCACCTGTGATACACAAGGGCTTAGAGCTGGGCATCTGAAGGTTCATATGTAAAATGTAGGATCACTTCAGTGACAGGCTAGCCTGTATCTTTGCAAAACACTGAGCCTGAGCTGCTTTGATTTTTGTCTTTGAAAGTCAGAGCCCTGTCATCAGTTATCAGTGTTTGAAAGGGTGGTGGGGAGGTGTTAGCCTTAAAGCGTGTACTTATTTAAAGCTGAAATAGAGGAAAATCGGGCAGATCACACTACATAGCACTAAAACCAGTAAGCTTACTCAGGAGTGCGAACTCTTATGGAATGGGACGTTGCTTTTAACTATGCCTCTGATAGTACACGAATAGCATAGCTACAGCCCAAGCATTGGATAGTATTTTAGACACAAATACACCTAAAGAGTAGGAACTGTAGTTTTATTTCGTTGTTAATAAGGGAAGGTAGGGACTTCCAGAACTTCCATAAAAATTAATATCCTCACTTAGTGACACTAATAACTGGTGGAAATAACTTAGAGCAGACACTTAAGGACAACTGACCTTCTTCATACTAGTAGCTCAAGTCTGAAGTTGTAAGGTATGCAGAACTGGCTGTCTTGATTAAAGGCAGATTCCTAAGGTTTTTATACTGAGATATCTTATTAGAGATCACTGAGCCCTCGAGTGTTATTTTGCACTAAGTGAAATGAAGAACAGAGGACTCTGATTTGTAAACAGATAAAACTCAAGTGAACTGTGGCACCAGATTTACAAAGGTGGCAGGAATATGTGTTAACATAGCTAAACTTAATCCCTGCCATTTTTTCTTTTAAAAGAAATGCTATAAAATAATTGTTTAAGACGGACTTGTTTGCTAGTCAAGATTATTCCCTGCATTATATCCCAGAACTTCTTTTGGTCTCAACATTAAATGAATGTTCAGTGGCTTCAGCTTTTACACTAAGAAGTGTGGTTTTTTTTTTCCCTTGTTGCAAATATCCTGTCTTGTTTGTATTTTACAGTCTAATACACTAATTATCCTTACTGTGTGTGTAATAATTTTCACAAGCAGATAAGAGAAGAGACTAGCATACCTCATGATCTTTGTCAGTGTTAAAAGTGATAGACTAGACAGCTAACATTGAAGTCATAAATCTCCAAAGGGAAAACCTTATGCTGGTGTTTGGACTGCTGTGGAGCTTACAAGGCACAATAAAATGAAGACATCTTAACTATAAAGCTAAATAACTAGCATCGACAGCTAAATAACTAGCATCGACATTTGTTAAAATTGCATGCACTACTCTGTATGGAAGCTTTGTAAGAGATGAAATAAAATAACATGTTTATTTTGTGCTCTGCTTATGTCAGTGATCGTTTTTAAAGCAGGCTTGGATCAGTGCGAAATCTTATATTCAACGACTAGCTCAGAAATGCTGAAATACCTTATATGCTCAAATTATATTAAGAGTATAATTGCACAAACCATAAAGTTAGGCTGATTCCAAGCACTACAGTACTGTCTGTAGCAGTTTTATACTGTATCGATATAGGCCAATTCGTGATGTAGAAGTCTGGCGAGGTAGAAGTCTAACTTTAGAAGCTATGAGGATCTGGAGTTTGGGGTGGGGGGGTGGGTGGGTTGGTTGGTTGGTTGGTTGGGTGTGCAGGATATTTGAGGGGAAGTACCCAGCGTTACTGGAGTCTGAAGCACAATGGGCTTGGCTAGAATTTACTTGAAGTTGATTAAAACCTCTAGATACAGTTTCTATGGGCCCGATTATTTAGGAAACAGTCTGTTTCTGAAATTGTCTTTGTTTAAAATAATGGTTTAAATATCTATATTATTTCCCCCCCCAAAAGTTAATTGCAAAGCACATCTTTCACATACCAACTTCAAAAATTCTTTACTGCTGATGCAGTATTCTTCACTTTATCACTGCCTCTCAAAGCTGCAGTGTCAACTGCAAAAATTGTATCATTTAAAAAATGAGACTTTACCTGTTTCTGAGTGGTAACTAAATCAGTTTAATAAGAAAACTCAACGCTTACTTTCAGCCTGGGCTTATGTTAAGATTTGGCTATCTTCCTTTATTACAAGACAGAGCAGCAGGAACACTTTTAGGCTTCCTTAAATCTTTGGAATTCTAGGATAAAATAACTTTTTTAGCTTATTCTCTCCATCTGAGAGCAAACATGACAGTGTTTTTGAATTTAAAAGGTGCCGTGACCTTATGGAAGTAGCCATGAGTAGGACACAGGCCTCTGGTCGTATTATCTTCCTTCTTGCTTTCAGGCACAGTTGACTGCAATGCTTTTTAGAAGTGGCACAAAGAAAATAATTGTTTTTTTTTTTTTTAACTTGGATTTATTTAAGAATATTTTTCACTTGAATGATTCTAGTAGCCCAGTGAAAAGTTATGAAACAAGGACGTCTGTATTATATAAGCTTACTTGTTCCTGTTTCCAGGAGCTGTTAACGCTGTCTCTCACTGAAGCTCCTTTATCATCTAACTCTGAAGGAACACAACTGCATGGTTTGAGGTATCAGGCTGATGCTTCATTTTTCATAGCAGCTTTGTATTTGCCCCTCATTTCTTTAGGCAGTGGCACAAAAGCAGGGCAGGGAACTTGACCTTCAATTTCACACATACACTCTCGCAGATGGTATTTCTTGGGACCAAAAGTTGCAGGATGTGATAGTTTCTTCCTCTCTTTTTCCTCTTTTTCAAGTGTTTCTCTAAAAAAAAGATGCATTTGTTACCATCAGAAAATGGAACAGCAGCAGTCCTTTTCCCTCCAGGTCCCAAATTACCATATCAATGGATTTACGGACAGCTCTTAATTTGTGGACTTAACATCACTTTTCTCAGGGAAAAGTGAGATTCTCTACTGTGTTATGATGTATGCTAGACTGTGCTACTTACTTGCTTTTCCCCAAGATTTTCTTAATGTGCTCCATTATCTCCTTATTGGTTTTATCTTCCACATCAACCAAAACTTGTTCTCCAGTGTCTGCCAGAAAAATTTGCAACAGCGTTATCAGAAGGCGCCTTGCCGGCACCCCCAGCCCATGCGGTTCAAGGACCCGAAGGTTAAAAGCGGTGCTGCTCTACCATAATTAACGTTAGCGTACAACGCACAAAAGCAAAGCCATCTTTTAGGGGGGCTCCGCAACAGCTCCGGGCGACGGAGCCCAACACACTCTGCGTTCACTAAGATAAACAGACTCCTCCTAAAGCAGACAAGGGCTTTTCGCCTCGCGTCGCAGCAGGGCCGAGATGAGCCCGCTGCGTCGGAGGGGCAGGAGGGAGCCAGCCCCGGCCCGGCACCTACCCAGGTAGAAGCGGAGGAAGGGCGAAGGGGTCATGTTCCTGAACAGCATGATCTGCACCCAGGGGTTCTTGTACTGGATCTGGGGGATGTTGAAAAACACAAACTTTCTAGAAGGAGAGAGGAAAAGAAACACGGCAGCACAGGCGGGCACGGCTGCCGGGGCGGCGCGCCCTGGTGCCGCTCGGCGCCGGCCGCCGCGCCGCGCCGCGCTCACCTCGCCCCCTCGCCGAGCTCCCCCGCCGTGTTGTAGTTCACCGTCATCACCTTCACCGAGCTCTTGAAGACGATGTCGCCCTGGCTCAGGTACTGCAGCGTCCGCCGGATGGGGAACCGGCCTTTCATCGGCATGGCGGCGGCGGCGGCGGCGGCGGCGAGGCGCGGCCCGGAAATGGCGGCGGGCGCCGCCCGCCCGGGGCCGCGGCAGCTGCAGTTCCCGCCGCGGTCGGCCCGGCACCGGGGGGGGGGGGGGGGGCGGCCACGCGGCGCCCGACCGAAGGGAGTCGCCCCCGGCCTCACCCGCCCCCCCAGCCGGCCCGGCCCCCCGGCCCCCCCCTCAGCTCCCCCGGCCCCCCCCCGGCCTCACCCGCCCCCCAGCCGGCCCCCCCTCAGCTCCCCTGGCCCCCCCCGGCCTCACCCGCCCCCCAGCCGGCTCCCCCTCAGCTCCCCCGGCCCCCCCCCGGCCTCACCCGCCCCCCAGCCGGCCCCCCCCGGCCTCACCCGCCCCCCAGCCGGCTCCCCCTCAGCTCCCCCGGCCCCCCCCGGCCTCACCCGCCCCCCAGCCGGCCCCCCCTCACCTCCCCCGGCCCCCCCCGGCCTCACCCGCCCCCCAGCCGGCCCCCCCTCACCTCCCCCGGCCCCCCCCGGCCTCACCCGCCCCCCAGCCGGCTCCCCCTCACCTCCCCCGGCCCCCCCCCGGCCTCACCCGCCCCCCAGCCGGCCCCCCCTCAGCTCCCCCGGCCCCCCCCGGCCTCACCCGCCCCCCAGCCGGCTCCCCCTCACCTCCCCCGGCCCCCCCCCGGCCTCACCCGCCCCCCAGCCGGCTCCCCCTCACCTCCCCCGGCCCCCCCCCGGCCTCACCCGCCCCCCAGCCGGCCCCCCCCTCAGCTCCCCCGGCCCCTCCCAACCCCCCCGGCCCCTTCAGCCCCGCCAACCCCTCCACCCCCCCCTCAGCCCCCCCCCCCCGCGGCCCCCCCAACACCCCGGCCCCTCCCAACCCCCTCGCGACCCCCTCAGCCCCCCCCCCCGCGGCTCCCTCCCACCCCCCCCCCGGGTCCGCAGCGCTGCTCCAGGGCAGGTCCCAGGCCCCCCCCCCCCCCCCCCCCCCGCTGTGTTATATTTTTGCCACTCAGTTTTGTGGACACTGAACGTTTATATATTCAGCCGTAGGCTGCACTGGTTTGAGGAGGAAAAACACCATCTCTTGAAAGCGGCCGTAGATACACAGACGTCTTCTCCAGGGCCGGAGGTCGCTACGCTGCAACCGGGGCGAGCTGCAGCGCCCGGCAGGTCCGGGACTGCGCGCCGCTCTTGTCCGGAGCGCCGTGTCCGGCTGGGTGGACCCTATGGCTGATGCTCTTATTAAAGCAAAGAAAAAACAAACATTTTGGCAGCACAGCTAGCTTTAAAAGTGTGAAATTAAAACTCAGGTGCAAACAGGTATGAGGGTGTGAAAAACTTAAGCGGGAGCAATAACTGGTAATAATTTAACGGAAGGCTACATGAGTTGAAAGATAGAATAAAACAGAGGGGAAAGGGCTGCTACTCTTCTTGCAAAAAAACATGATCATATGCATTTTTCCCACTTCATTTCTGTTGTCTTCTTTTGTAGTAACTTCATCTCTTGATGTAAATTAGATTTTTAGAATGTGCTATTGGCAAGGTTTTTACTTTTTTTCACTACTGCTTTAAGTTGCTATTGAAAGCACCTCAATTTAATGCATGATTGGGCATGATATGAATAAACGTCCTTTTTTTTGTTTGTCATGAACCATACAGCTCTGTCAAATATGAAGACCGCGTCTTGTGCTCAAGGATAATTTGCCTGACTTCTTGCACGCACTCATGCCACAGGTAGAAAAGTGCTCTGAACTGTTTCCCTCAGCAGTTTGGTCAGTGCACATTCATCTTGATTAGTAATACCCTTCAGCGCTCCCAGTTCTTGTTTCTTTCCTGGAGACTTTATTGGTTGTTAACAGTTGGATTGAATGCTCTGTTATGTGGCCACAATCTCATCTGGCAGAGGATGACCCTTTTCATGCTTGGGTGTCAAAAAATAAACTCCACATTAGGCACCTAAATTAAATTACCTTCTTTTCCATGAAAGAATAATCATGGTTCTCCTGGGAGAAGGTGGTTACTCCAATGCAGGTTTGTCTTGTTTGCCTTGCATTGCTGCTGAAGCGCACCACAGGATCGTGGAGCGGCCAAGGCCGGCAGGGACCTCTGGAGCTCATCTGGCCCAACCTCCCCGCTCAGCTTTTCTCAAGTGTAGAATTTCTAACAGCAGCAACAACCAATACAGTCAACCACCTTCTCTCTGTAAACAAGTTGCGTTTCATCTCCACCACGTTATGTGTAAAACGGAGGTTGCAGTTTCTGTGCTGAATGCAGAGTCCATGTTCATTCTCTCTGTTAACGCGTACGGAAAGGGAACTGAAGACCTGAATGCACCGCTTCAATTTCAAACAGAGCGGAGGGGAGGCAGAAAGGGGCTGTCAGAGATAAGTAAACATCAAGTACTCTTTATTAAGAGCTATCTCCTCAAGTAAATTTAAGGAGAAAAATGGGAGACTAAAAAAAGATAAATGAGAAGCTTTAGGAAAAAATCCTTCTCCACTTGTTCAAACGAGTTGCTCCCCGGCATTAATAGGGTGCGGGGGATTTATCTTCTTGTACTAGAGCTAGTTAAATCAGCAGTATAAGGTAAGGTAGTGAAGGAAAAAAAAATTCTGTGTCTCCCTGAAATGAATAAATTATGTATTTGGCTTGGACACGGAATGTTCAAAAAGAAATGAAGTGAACTTAAAAATCAAGAATGCATTTATATTTGTAATTCACTTTAATAGTATAAACCTCATTTAGGTAGTAGTATTAAGCCACAACAATATAATGCCACATTTAAACAGCATTTAATAAAATGCATAAGCTAAAATCATGCACTGCAATACTCTATATACAAACACAACAATGCAAATTCCTCTTCATGACTGAAGACACTGATTAGATATAAAATTCAGATTAAAAAAAAAAGAACATGCTATTATTTTTAAATGCCATCACACATACAATGCTGATTTCACAAAAGAAGCTGTGAGAAATGAATTACTTCTGTGAATTTTTAAACCTGAAATTAAAATGTAATTACACAAACAATAGTTTTCTAAATGATGATGAACAGAGACTTCCAGAAAATACCCCAAGGAATTAAGGTAGATAATTCCTTTTATAAAAAAAATGGGATATTTTTGTAGGAGCTCCAAACTTCCTGGTATGCCAAATACATACAACACTCACACAATGTGCAGTTTTTCAGTTATAGAACTGTTTGAACACTGGCTTACAATGTATTTTGGAGTACAGAGGAATTATAAAAAGTATTCCCATATTTAGCATATATATTTTATCATACATGGAATTAAGAGTTATGCAAGTAATATGCTTTCTTCCTAAAGAACAGCCATTTTATTTGATTTTTATTCAGTCCTACTTTAAACCCATAATCATCGAAAGCATTTTAAAATGGACCTGTACCTGCTTTATCATTTACCTAAGATCCTTAAAAAAATGTACAAGAAACCAATTACTCAGAGGTGTTAGATACCTGACAACAGGCGTAGTTCTCAGGCTTTATCTTTCTGTGATCAAATAGAGCTGATTTCACATTCCACGGTCGCTGCAGAATACATACCCTTTATTCCCACTTGTATTCTGAAGGACAAAACGCACTCATATATAAATAATTCAAATGCGTATATAAACAAGTTCACAAGCTTAAAATATGTTCATTTTCCAAATTCTCAGTTGAATTTTTTAAATAGATTCTATGCTGATCTCTACCCCAGTCCACTTCTTAATCTTTAAAAATGTTACTGCAGTACAATAACACTATAAGACATTCAGGTTTCCACTCTGCTTTTAACAAATATTCTTCAAACAGTACTGATTGTCATGACACCAATAAAGGACCATCTGTCCTAGGAATTCCTGCCCTTAATTTAAATGGGGAGTTTCCTGCTGAAGAACTCAGGAATAAGGCTTGAAATGTCAAAGATGGGTTTTTACAGGTTCTGTATTTAAAACGAAAGCTTACAAATGCTTACTAAACAGTACTGCAAGAAACAGAACGTTCCTAGCACATTCTTCATAGCAAAGACTTTACAACCAAAGGGCCTAACTCTGTGAGAGACTTCTGCTCTTCCTTTAAGCATGCAAGAAGCTGACATTTTAATTGGCATCTGCTCATCTGCTTAGGTTAAACATACAAGAGTCTTTGCCACGCTGAGTCCAACAAGTGGAAATAAACGCTCAGAAAACTCCACATCACCTTCTAAATGTGACAGAAACAAAGATATGCTGAACTATTCTCATAAACAATCTGTAAAATACTTTTTTTCTGAGGTTAATGCTACCGCTTTTGCAGAAGGCTTCTTATGTAACTCCAAGTGATCAGAAGGGGAAGGGAACAGGAACAGCCTATATTTTGATAACTTAAATGTTTAATACTCCCTATGTATAAATTTGTCTTACTGCAAGTCTAATTTTAAGACTGCTCCATGTGCCTAGCTCCCACTGTGAATAACAAAAGCTTCATGCACAGACTGCAGTTTCAGGAAAGGAGAGAATGCGACCGTGGACGTTATCCTGACAACTAAACAAACTGATAAGCTTTGTTTTCTTTAAGCTCCGGAATAGAGAGACTAACTTTGGAAAGTGAATCCTGCTGTCCCAATTTTCAGGTTGATGAGAAGGGAAAAACATGATTTAGGAAATAAAAAGTAGATTTGGAAAAAGAATGGGAAGAGGTCGAAGCCTTAATAATATTGGAAATGGGTATCAGTGGCTCAGATGCTTCATCAAAATCAAAAACTAAATTTGGAAAAAGAAAAAAACCTTTTAAGATGGGAGAAGAATCCAGATGTTTGAACTAAAGAATAAATGGAACTTGAGAGAGGTAAATATACAATTGAAATAAGATTCTAAGAAAGTCTTGATGTTCATGAGAAATTAAACTAAATAAGAAGATCATCTTATTTAACTATCACTCTAGCAGGAATGTAATTGTTTCATTAAACAGAGGACATCATAGTTTAATTAGCAGTCTGGTTTCGTGTTATCATTATGGTAATACGACTGGTGATTTTTAAAAGGGCATCCATTGCAGTCTGCTCTGCGTGCTACAGTTCAACAATACAGGGCAGCTTGTTTTTCTTCTAATTATCCACTGCTGAAGACTTAAAACAATCCACTTACCAAGTTTCATTGTGAAATAAAACTTTGCAAAACCTTATCTAAGAAGCCTGAAAGAAAATGAGTGTAAATTGAGAATGTGGAAGTAATACTCTATTTATGAATGGCGTTGGTATTATAGGTCCTATTGGCTCTTCACTGGTTTACTTCTACATATCAAATGAGAAAAGGCAAAGGGAATAATCTAAAAGCCTCAAATATCATGGAATATATTTGCCAGTACTGAACACGAAATACCAAATTCAAGCCAGGTGTAGAAAAAGCTGCAAAGCTCTCAAGTTCATGGGGATGCACCTATGAAGTGTGGGCCAAGAAATGAAAACTAGGAAGCTCCAGATTAGCAAATCAATGAAAAGCTTTAACAAGTAGAATGGTATGAATACATGGCTACATATCTGTACATATATACATACACTACACTTTCTATACACTGTACATAATATATTTAGACAGATATAAACATATACACTCATACACACATACATACAACTATGTACATATGCATTAGCTGCTCGAGTAAGGTCTAGTATTGAACATGCAGAAATGCACAGTGGTGGGAGGCACAAAATAAAGATGTATAGAAAAATCTGTCAAATCCTTTAAAAACAGGGGAGGAAGAAAGGCATGATTTTAATAAGAAGCTAGTTTCAAAGCATTTCTGCAACTCACAGGATAAAACATGCTATGGGAGCTATGGAACATCATGACAGTATTATCCAGGGTAACCCTGGCATGACTTCACAACAAAAAGCTTTGTAATGAGATGATTCTGAGGTTTGGTGTTTTCCAAGTCTAACATATTTAGACTTAGAGAATTTAAACCTTAAGAAGAATGTGACTTGCAACTTCGGTATAACTATTGGGGTTTTTTTTTCCCCCACAAATTTCAGATTTAAGGTTGATATCATTAATTGCAGCAGAAGTAAGATTGTATCATAATTTATCAAGAGGGGTTATGGCATCTTCAGTCAAACACTAAACCTGAACTTAAATCAGAGGAGTTTACTGTTAAGACGACTCAGCAACTTCAGAATTAAAAGGGGCAACAAGCAATTGTTTTAATCTTGCTCCCTTTTGTCATGGCCTCTCGGTAACTTTTACATGGAGCTCTTTTTTATCCTTTGTTGTCCATCAGGATGCAGTAGATGCTGACAATTTGTCCTTTCCCTGTCCCTTCATCTCCTCTATAGAGTGACCGTGACCTTTGTTGAGTCTACCTGGATGCTTATGGAGGTATTGCGACAGTAGATGCTGTGTGCTGTCATCACAGCAGATCCATGCTTATCAAAGCAAACCATCACAGCTGCTGTTATGCTCTTTATGGCAAGCGTGGTGAACTACTGAGACCGATGGGAGCCTACTTGTTGCTCTCCTCCCAGTATTTCTACTTTTTTCTTGGGGCAGGGGGGACAGGACAGGACACAAACCTACGCTGCTTTTGCTCTCTAAATAGTAAGTGAAAGAGAGGGGAAGGCTTTCAAATAGAAGAACAAAGAACATTTTAAAGATTCTCCTTTCTTCTGGGGGACGTGATCCTGCAGGTATTTGCTGATGCACCTTTCATCATTAAGCAGTATTCATATGACCGATAGCTGGTTCCTTACATAACGCATAGACATCCTAAGGAAACTGCAGTCAGCAGCAGCTGAAGCCACAGTAACTACATTGAGTTTATTTTTTTCTTTATTGGTGCCTTAAATGTTGCGGAACTGGACAATGAAACTATCAGAGCTTACGGAGTCTAGTTTGTTAAAATGTTTGCTAGAAGCGTATGTTTGATTGACCGGCCGCCACTTCTCCTGCTCTCATCGCCCGATTCAGATAGGGCCCCTCACTGCTGCTGTGTTTGCAGAAGACGCCTCTGATCCCTGCTTGTTTGGTGGCATCCTCAGCCTGTTAAGTTCCCCTTCCTGGCTAAACTGTACCCTGACAGCATTGCTACTCACATTATGTGGTGCTTTTAAAAATTATCCCTTTCTAATTAAATGCCAGATAATCAGGGAAGGATCCTAACTACCCTCTTCCTTTGTAGTGAGCAGGGAAACGCGTCTGGCACACCACCATTCAGGACTCCTGCAAAAAGTCTGCATACTATACCCAACAATGGAAACACTTAAGTGTTTTATAGTCACTGCCAAAGAAGAAATAAGTTTTAGAATAGGCCCTCAGGAGCTTGGTTTAGCCTGGAAGCCTCAGCTACAACTTTTTTCTCCCTATCGCACCTCTGAATATGCCCTTTGCCAATGGGTGCTATAAAGACAATACAGAGCCAACTGTTTTCAGGACAGGAATCTCCTTGAGTCAGTGCTATTCACTAGAGGCCTTATGGCTGCTCTGTGGCCCATGTATTTCAGAAATGATAGTGAAAACAGACTTTTACTAAGTGATACCAAGTAACAAATAGTGAGCAGCAATAGTTTTCTGCCTCAGAGTGCTCTGAAACCTAAGCCTCCTCAACGATCTAACATTTTGAGGCAGCTAACATAGGGCTCTCTTCAGGGTCTCTTACGTTCTTGGAGACGATTCTCTTTCCCCTCCTACCAGTTCCGCACGAGAATAATTCCACTGTCACCAAAAGCATTAGATCTAACATATAACCAATGTAAATGAGCAGGAAAAAAAAATGACGTTTGCATGTAGTCTTAGTTCTGTGTCCAGTGTGAGTAAATTAAAGGAAGCGTTTGCCTTTTCGTCCCAACACAAATGCAATAAAACAGCATTACTACAAAGCTAACCTAAAATGCCCCTATACCGTTATCGATCATTATTCCTATGTATCTGCAAGATCCTAATCCAATTCCTTCTCAAAAGGGTTGGAAAACAAAGGGATGATGCACTTCTGTTGGCTCATTATCACCCCCTACATGCCACAGTTTCAGCCAGCACAGAGTTTTGATTTGTCTGAATTACTACTGATGTACACCTACACTCAAGCTCAGATAGACCAAATCAGATGGTTTATCACTATTTTTCTACTGAGTTAAAATATTTTAATTTTAAAAGAGCAGCAGAAACAGGACCTAGAAAACGCTGGAATGCATACATTTTAGGCACTAAGTAGAGCTTCAGTGAGCTGCCACTTTTCTTAGACTCACCCTCAGACTATGACTCTTTGGCTCCTCGTTCTGTAAACACAAGTCTGGCCTTGAAGTTAGGCCTTTAGGAAAACAAGCTTTTTCCATATACCTAAAGCCAACAAACACTGTTTCAATAGTTTTGTTACAATAAAAAATAATCCTGTTTCACCTTCACAAGCAGAACTTTGCACTTGCAAAAAAACCAAAGAACACCTGAAACTCATGAAAAAGCAACTTCCATGAGATTAGTCGGTTACTGTTTTCCAGTCCCCGGAGAGGAGGGTAAGAAAATCTCATAAATGACAGGAACTACATTAGCCATGCAATATTTTTTGCAGTAATGGTAACCACTTCTGTTCAGTAACATACGGGGATTATGTAGATTCAGAATCTGTGGTGCAGCCCAGCTGCAAACCAGGTAAATGGCGTGCAAAGACAGTTTAAAACTCACTGGAGCCTCAGCCACGCTGTATAGGCAATTCTACCTTCATTTTCTTAGGATGACCTGAAAGCCCAGCCACCAGAAGTGGCTGAAAATAATGCCCAAGATCATCACAGGACAAGAACAACTTGGTGAAGCCCATTTTCCCTAGCTATGCCTTTTCCATTGCTATCAAAGTAACCCCTAAACGGAGGGTAGAAAGAACCCCCACCTCAGTTCTGCGCCTCTGGAGCATCCATCTCTTACTAACGGAAGGTGGAGGAGAGGAAGAAAGATTTATTTAAAAAGTTACAATAGCTTCACTGCTAGATTGCACTTGAAATTTAGTGCAAAGGAGCCCTACTGCGTTGGAGAATATGTTTTATAATTTTAACGTGGCAGTGTTTTCAGTGATTCCTTTCAGTGTCTCTCACTAGCAGGCCAAATCTTTGACTCAATTTTATGGTAGCCCTTGAGTAGCATGTGAGAAAGAAGCATTAGGTTATTATTCCCATCTGTCTTATATTTATAGCTTACATTCAAATACTCAAGACGCTTTAGATTCCGAATGTTTCTTAAGCTGTGGGATCCGCCATCCGCTGTCAAAATTTCTACAGTCCAAACTGTTACTTTTTGAATCAAAATAGTTACAGTTAGAGAAAATACTTTTTTGCTCTTGGCACAAGAACTAAATTAGCTCGGCTCTGACTAACGTGACCCAGCAAAATCATGCTGAAGATGCCACACAGAAGGAGGCTTTATAGATGTCAGGTGGTAATACGTATCTATTAAATGCATTCATGAGATTTAAAAAAATAAACCCTAGATATGGTTTGCCTTGCGATCTCTCATTTACAAAAAGTAACATTTTACCCCAGGTAAAATAATATTGACGTCCAGGGTACTATTTGCAGAGAAAAGAACTAGCAGATATCCATCAAGGACGGATACCATCATGTGGCCTGGTATTTGTCGGAAGTGCGGTTTATTTGTTAACAGAGCTGCATGAAATTTACCATTTTGATTTACAAACACAGCGTATACACGTTAAGTCTTATTTCATCCAATTCCTCTGTCCCCTCTAAAATATAGTGGGTTTTGTTTCTCTTAATTATTTTCACTGTGTAAGTAAAAAATAATTCAGGGACATTTTTTTTTGCACACGAACTGGGACTCTTTTACCTGAAAAATGTAAGCCCAAATGATGTTTGTCATGAAAAGCCTTCACGTGTGTAAAAATTTGGAAAAAAATGAATCTGATGACTAGTGTATTTTGTATTAAGGAATATTACACGTCTCATTAACAATGCTTACTTAGCTGCTTAAATAATTTTTTTTTTTTTTTTTTTTTACAAAATAGTAGAAGCAAATTAAACAGCATTATCTTCTCGCTTATTGCAATTAAAAATACCACAATAGTTCGATGTACACTATTTTTAGAACAACAATGACGTAACCCAGTAAAACTTTCATTTTTAACAAAAATGGCCACAACTGTTTCCAAGGTAGGTACTTCTTTTGTTGTTAAAGCCACAATTAATTTTTAAGTTATATACCCTTAAAACAGGGACTTTGCATCCGAGGTGCCGACACAATCACACAAGAAGTGACGCTGCAGTACAGCAGCTAGTACAACGCTCCGCGTTCCAGTTGACTTAATGCTAGATGAGGGCCTTTTTTTCACATTAAAAATACAATTTCACTTGCTATAGCAAAAGCTCAGAGAAAAGAAAGTGCGACATTACAGATCTCTGCATTTATGTTGGACTCTTTGTAACATCCTCTTGAGAACAGAAATTTCTGAATGCTATAACTATTGCGATTAATAACAGATTTTAATGCATCCAGAAGCCAAAATTACATAGCCTTCCATGTCACAAAGAGTGTTACAAACGTGAGCCTCCTAGCGAGAATGAAGCGTACCAAGTCGGGACTTGTTACTACATTAGGAGCCTCATCTAAAGTTGCCTAAGGTCTTGGCTGCAATTCAGACCTTTAAAAATGCAATCACCAACTTCATGATGTTCATTAACATCAATGTTAATATTAGAAGTAGATCAAAAGTGCTGAATTTTATCATTAGATTTTTGTCACGTAAAAATGTACAAGTAGAAAATGCCTTTGCCATAGAAATAATTAAAATAATTATCTAATGTATCTAATAAGCCAGGATCTGATGAAGCTATAATTGTTGTGACCAAAAAAATCATTTAAAACACTAATTTGTATATTAATAAATTATACTAAAATGAAAGCAGTGCTAGCTGATAATGGCTAGTACAAGAAAATGTGTTGATGGCTCACTATTCAAAACAATTTTAAAAGAAGTTCATTTTATAACTCCATGCTGTATCAGTCATTATCTGCAATTGTATGTGACTGAGTATAAATCACAGCTATACCTCAGTTTCAAACTGGGTCACGGGAAGGTTGAGAGCTTTGCAAAAGGAGGAGTGCTTAGTCCTCAGGGAAGGGAGAGCTTTACAGTACATACTCTGCTGACTGCTAGAGCTTCTAAACATTTCAGGTTTTAAATTGTAACCTTGGCTGGACGATGAGTTCAGAGAGGAGGAGCAGACTGGGAAATACCCCAGGTGTACTCAAAGAGCTTCACACAGCTCTGCTTGAAAGTGATTGTTCTTCCAGCTAATGACCGATTTTCCCCACAATCAAAAGGCATCCTATCAGAGTATTTGTCAGGACTGCGTAAACATCAGTGTCAGGTTGAGTAGAAACTTTAAGGAATCTGAATATTTCCTCATAACTGTGGAAGGAAACTCAAATTCTGTCTTCTAGTTTGGGTAATTTCTGCAGCATGTTACCGTCACTATGCTTGTGTCATGCTGTTAATCACAGCTGCACTAATCTAACAGAGTATAGTGCCAGACAATGTGGAAATCTAAGTTAAGAATCCACATTTAATGCATAACATAAGAACAAGTGACTTTTTGCAAAATAAATGATTGTCTCCTGTAGCATTCTACATTTTCACAGAAATCACTAGCGTTTTTACTAAGGACATACACAATTTTTTCATTTTCCCCTACTCACAAGCAGGATGTTGATGACATTATCGCTTTGACAAGAAGTGCTTACAAAGTGCTAATATTATACCCTGGCAATTATTAGATATTAATTCCAAGGATATTTTTAAATATATACATATTGTTCTTTTTACTTTTAAAGTAATTTCATTACTAATCTCCGATATTATAAAACTCTATTTTTAACCACTGATAATTTCTAAATACAAAGCATGTTAAAAGTATGTTCAGTAATCTATAGCCTTTTGAATGAAAGGCATTGAAAACGTTCCTTGTGGCAGAAAAGGTCCTAATAGCAGGCCATTTAATAGCTGCTTACATTTTGTCAAAGTCAGCAAACAGATGAGAAGAAATCTGATAGGAAACTAAGAAACAAGTTGGAAATATCTGTACATACCAAACTGTTATTCTTTTAACTTCTCTCTCTTAATTCTGTTTTTGTGAAAATTACTTTGATGCATCCAATTGTATTGTTCCCACTATGCAGATGTGCCAGTTATTTGACCGTTATATTCTGCTGTTTCCATTTTGAGAATGTAGGGGATTATGCTGTCAATTGGAACATTTCCAATGAGACCAGTAAAAAACAGTTCCTCAGTAATGCTAGAGCTCATCAGCCTAAGTGCTGGCAGGCGAACCAGAATCCGGGCTAGCCTGAAAAAAGAAGTTCAGTGGATTATAAATACATATAATACAAGTTTAAAACACTGTGTGGCTAAGGAACTGGATCTGCATTTATTATTATCATAACTCATGAAGGGCAGTAGAGAGGCAATTAAAGTTACTTTAGCTATTATGAAAAGAATGCTTACTTTTCTGTCCTGCAAGTGAAATGAAAAGCCTCCATCTTTCTTAGTGGTTCTCCAGTGAAAAGGACATATTAACATTACAGTGGGTATGTACAAACATACGGTTCTCCCGGTCTGCTTCTGAAATTCCCGGCTCTGGAAGAACCTCATAGTTCAGGACCATGCGCAGACTAGTAACATTCATACTAACGAATACATTTACACAACTTTAAGAGTAAAACTCTTAATTGGAACTTAAATCATAAGCAGTATAAATCTCAGTTGCCTAGCAACTAAATGACAAACCAGATAGCAAGAGGGGACTGTGTGTGTATATAAAAGGAAATAAGGGAATCTGCTTCTAAGGAGAAAAGGAATTTGGAAGGATACATAATTCCAAATATTGTGGGTTTTCATGCATTAACATGAAACATGTTAACAGACACGCAACATAAAGAAGCGATGATATTGCACTTCTGGGCTTTTAATGCATTTTAAATACAGAACAATTTTGGAAATATATCTGTTGTGTTTATACGGCGGATATACACCACAAATGCAAAAATAAATGAATTTCCTGAACTGGAGGCAAGCTATAGCAAACCTTAGGCAATACTGAACTCAGACCTCCAGAGAACGCTTGAACATCTACGGGAAAAAAGTATGTAAGCCCTTTCTGCCCATACCACTCTTGTAAACATTAGGGAAAAAATTGGAAAAAGATTCAAGCCATGCCACCATTTTTGTGAAAGCTGTAACACTTTTGCTCCAATCTCAATTTGTGTCAGCATTCAGTTGCTCAGAAATAATCAGATTTGTACTCTAAATTAATCTATGGGTGAGCATAGGGGAATAAACAATATTGATTAAAATACAGAAGAGTATTTGGGCTGTGACTCTAATTTTCTTCCTTGAATCATTATTAAGAACAGTAACTCTATAGAAAAAATTCTGTATTTTTTTTTAAAATGGTAGAAATTCAGCTCTCTTGCACAAAGCCAGAATAATTAACTTGTGTATGGAAGAAGAATGTGGTATCTGAGGATATTTCTGAAGCAGAAATTCCCATCCCCACTCTAGCATAAAGACTAGAAAAGTGATCAAAGTATCGATGCACCATACCCACCAGACTGTAGCTACATAACTGGGAATCCTGATGCCCCATCTCTTGACCCAGTGTTAAGCTCCCTTAAAAAAAAAGCTACACTATCTTCAACCCTTGTTTAAGTGTAAGGGATTGCATGCGTCTTCCACAAGGGGGTAACTTTCACAGGAAAATAAATAAATTCTAGGATTGATTACTAGAGAGTGGTTAGAATTTCCCTTGTGGCACTGAGAATCATTGCATTAGTGAAGTTTAAAAATAAAATAATGAGTTTTGATGGAGGAGATTAGAAAAAGAAGGATAATTATTTCTGGCAAATAATAAACAGGAATAGATGAGAACTGACCAAACATATTAGATACTTCAAAGGCAAATCCTTAGAAATAAAAAAAAGGGAGGGGGGAGCAGGAAGTGAGAATTTCTTATAAAAAGAAGTTTAAGAGACTTGGTTACTGTTCTCCACATATAATCCTTAGATTTCAAGGCTTTATAAACTGACAGTTTTAATACCTTTCTACATAGGTAACTTGACAAACATTAAAAGGACTAAAGTTGCCTTTAATTATCTCAGAACCTCTTTTTGACAACTCTGACTTGCAAAAGGAGGCATCATTTTAATTAAAAGAAAAATGTTTGAGGCAGTTATTCTTAAAACTTCTATTAAACTATGTCTGTCTGCTTTTCTAAATATGGAAATGAAACTCAATTAAAGAACAAAGTACACAGTTTAATTTAAATGGAAGAAGCTAAGCTTCTTGTTTCTTGCTCTATTTAAATGAATCTGCTTGCTTTTGTGAACAAGGTTCTAGTTCTTTTAGCTCAACTGTCAAAAAAGAACAGATGTCAAAAAGGACACTTTCATGTCAGGATGTTGTTTTGTACTTTTGCCAGCTATGGCCCATAACGTTATTTTGGGTACTATAGACAATAAATACCTATAAGTATCTTCTGGATAGGTTTTTTGTACATAGTCCTGCAATTCCATCTGTGCCTTCTCCTGGAATTTTTCTATTTGGGTTGAACTGGTCAGACCAGGGTGATCTAAAGAAACAAAACATTTCTGTATGTCGATTGTTTCCCTACACATCATGAAATTTATGTAGTTACAAGATTCTCACATTTATTTTCATTTAAATATTTGTCTTATGTTATGATATTTAACATATTAGCTGCATAAAGGAAACCATTACACTGAACATTTCCTTCCTGGCTTCAGAATTAACATACTCACTTTTGTCTCTATAGCCAGCTGCATCCACAGAAAAGCGGGTAAGATCAGTCCTGTAGGTATATATCAGGCAGCAGGCAATGACACTCTCAATTTATGTTTCTAACTCTGCTCGTTTAAATGTTTCACTCTGATTTTGACTAACTACATAGATTGAGAAATCTCCAGGTTTCTTTCCCTTGACAGGTCAACTTCCTGACCTTCTCAAGCCTGTCCCTTGTTCTAATTCCAGCTGACTCAGCTCCTCAAAGACAGTTGCACAATCAGAAAAAAACAGAAAATGCTTCGGCGTAGTCAGATACATGATATCTTCATTGCTGTGTTCAAGAAGCGCTTCCCTTGAAAGGGCAGGGAGCTAGCCCAAGTTTGGATAGTTTCTCTTTCCGCAGACTAGAATAAAACCTGTGTTAAACCTAAACCTAATGATACAATCTGCAAGAAATTTCCAAAAGCAAAGTTTCAGGACACCAACATCTTCTAATTAAATTAAGTTTTATTATAAAGAGAAAATAATATATATATGCAAAAAGAAACAGATTACAAGATATCCCTTTTCTTGATAATATGTTAAAGTGGTAACATACTTGACTTAAAGTAAATGATTTACCTTTCTGAGCGAGAGCTTCCCTTTCATTCAATCTGTCAGCAGTTTTAAGTTAAACTGTCAGTGTCCTAGGAACATTTATCCTCCCTTGTCCAGAAAGACTGTTGCTTCCCACTTCTTTTATATTCTTACCGTATCACTCCAGAAAATCTCAAGTATCTTGAGTAAATCTTCTTATCTCATAAACACTGCTGACCATGTTTTAGTTAATCTGCTGTCTTGTTTTAACAAACGGGAGACAGCCTATTTACATTTACTTTTTGAGTTTTTGTGGAAGCCCCATCTAAAAAAAAGGAGATTTTCTGTTGTATTTCATCTTCTATCCCTCTGACAAGTTTTTTAAAAATACTAACATTGAAGCCAATTCCCTTTTGTCACTTTGAGAATGTATTTCCTCTAATCCTTCTTGCATTGACTTGCCTAATAGTGCTAATACACGTCCCTGGTAACTGATTACTGATAGATTCTCAGCTGCTTAAGTAGGGAAGCTTAGCTAGGGAAGGAGAGGATTGAGAATCTAGTCTTCTAAAGTGGGTGTACAGGAAATAACTTATATAATGAAGCTGTAAGTAGTCTGGACATGTTGCTCCAAAGTTATTTTTAAAATATATACTGTTCATGTTACATGATTGTGGAACAGTCAGGTATTTTATCAGCAGCTTAACAGAACAGTCTGATCTCAGGCTAGTAGTCTTTTTAAAAACCAAACGCTAGAAAATTAACACATGTAGCTCATTATTCTAAAAGATACAGTTACTAAATTCCTTACCAGGGCTAAAGAGGACTATAGCTTTAAGGTATGCATATTCATATCCATCAATATCAAGCTTGGCCATGCTGTTACAGAACTCCTGAAGTTTCCAGATGTGTTCCATGACTTGCTTTATTCTGTCTCCAGAAAGCTTATCTAAAAAAATACATCGCTTACTTTTTAAGTGAGCTCAATTATATCTGATATATTAACCAACATCCTTTCTTTTATAAAACAGGCCAAGTGACATTTTAAAGCATTTTGTGTCAAATATTTTGTCAAGTATATTGTGTCAAGTATTTTGATATCTTAGAAACACTTAACAATACTATGAGGATGGCTGAATGATTATGGGAGTGAAGATTTATAAAGATGAGTCCAACACAGTGCTAGCAAACAGAATGTTAACTCTTCTTCATAATTTTCCCAGTATAACATAATCTGCAACACCAATGTTATTCCAGTGATGCACTGTTCTGAGCAGAGATTCTCAAATTATCAAGAATTATTCTACAAATGGATAGTGTGATTTTGGGAATGAACAAAAAGCACAAAACACATGCTATCATGCAATTCTAATATTATCTTCAATCAGCATTCAGTTAACTTCTACAGAAGTGAATGCTGTAGCAGTAATGACAGTGCTACTTTTTTTTTTCCCCCCCTCTATATTTGTACTTGCGGAATCGAATTTTTCATTCACTGTGGTAAATAGTCTTTCCTTCAGAAGCGAAATAGTCACTGAAATATATATACATAGATTCTCTGATGTTTTGCAAAATCCTTTTCTTTATGTTGGCTTCATATTCTTTCTTAAAATGTTGATTTAAAAATCTTTTATTATTTTTGAATAAGCTAAAATTAAGTAGTAATAGCTACTCAGTGAGGAAGGAAGAGAATTCTAATTTGGTAAACAAATCTTTCCCTCTCTGATCGCATATCTTTAGACTAGTCAAAGAAAAAAACCTCTAGAGATTATATTAAAACAAAACTCTGTATATATAACTATTATTATTAAACTTCAGAGATAAGTCAAATCACAACGAATAAAACCTTTTTATTTAGAAACACATTAAAATCATTTTAGTCCATGCATGATCCTAATATTAATATTTCATGTTACTATAATTTAAATATTTTATCTTTGTCTGTACAGCTAATGGTGTATTCCATTGCTTAGACCTGTGTGCCTTAATGTGGACTTTTGATGTAATTTATATTTATGTTACATATTTTCTGCACTCGCAATAAAAAACTCAACAGCAAAAAAAAGAAATTAGACAATTTTTGTATAGTGATTTGAAACAAGAATGAAAGCATAATCTATGAAGCCATCACAGAATAGCTTTCAATAAAACCTCCAGAGAGAGGATTTCATACTTGCAACAGCATTTTTGGAGCTTCCCTAAGAAAGGGGAGACTGTTCTGTTAGATCTATCAGACCTGTGGTCCAACTTCTCTAACATCCCAGCAGAATCCTGGCCTATTTTGGACTCCCTGATTCGTATTTGCTGCATTCACATAGGTGTAAAAAGCATTGCCACATCATTTGTGTTGTATTGAAAGGTTCTTCGTGCTGGCACAGGAGCGTTTCCCAAGATACGTATCAAAAAGAGGGCCATCAATCATTAGCTGTGTCTGTTGCCCATTCCCTATATTCCTCTTGGAATAATACTGTATTTTCATGCTTCTACAGTCACTCAAGTTTACATAGATTTTAGTATGCTTTTATCTTAGTCCTCTCCTAGGAGGAGAACTCTGGCTACCTGCACAAAGTATACATTTTTTATCATTTGCCAGTTACATATAAACTTTGTTCTATTTCTGCAAGTGAACATATGCTGTGCTCGCAGACTTAAAAGCTGCTAGTATTGTTTTTTTCTCCTATGAAAAGTGGAATGTTATTTTCACCCCAATCAGTCGTCTTGGTTTGGAGCATCATTAAAGTAAAAACAGAAAGCAAGAACCCTAACCATAACAAATTATCATTCATCGTAGATATAATTACCAACAACACAACGCTAAATTAAAAAAAAAGTCAGTTAAATCTTCTTAAGGAAATAGGTTGTTTAATGCTTTGGATTAAACTTCAAAATACAGTTATCACCACTGTATCATACAGCAGTATCCAAAGCCATTATATTCGCAAGAATATTTCTGTTGTGGTACTCAGCAAATGAGTACACTTTAAAGGGGAGAGGGAAGGTTTTTGAAGGAAAAAAAAAATCAGGTGTGGTTTAGAAAAAGGCATCATTCTAACAGGAAAAAGAAAATTTACATCTGGATCAGAGGAAAGCTCTGTGAGTGAAACCTGACTTCAGGATGCACTAATGTTTCGTTACGTTGCTAGTCAGATGTAGATGATGGAGGAGGAAAATTTCTACCTTCTCCAACCTTATCCCTATATTTTCTGTGGACACTTCTGTCCCACTGAAAGATCTCTGTGAGGTCAGTGCAACAAGGGCCAGAGACCCCTACGGGAGAGGTCATCATCGCAAGTGAGGGATTCTCCTGCCCCTGGATCAGGTGAACAATGCTGTCACCCATCAGAAAATACCTTGTGACAAATGTTATTCAAATTCCAGTTTCTGACCCTGTACCATTGACAGGGAAGATCATCTGTAAGTGCCATACACTGAACACATACCTTCCTGTATGCTGTTCTGGAGGTGGTTGACAATAGCTGCTAGGATGGTAGACAAACTCATCACCTGTGCACACTGTGCCAGGCCTAAGGTAAAGAGCTCATTCCAGCAGGCACGCACAAGGCTTGTATTACAGTCCTGCCTATAAGCAACACAAAATCAAATAACTATCGTTAGTGTTCATATCATGTTGGCATTACCCTACATAAAGTATGCTAATTATAAAAAAATAATAATAGTAAGGATTAATGTATTCCATATAACTTTAGTAAAGGGCATATATTAGCATATTACAGGAATTACAATATTATTGGAAACCATTTCAGGTTATCTGTTAAATGGTTCTAGTTCTTTATCGAGATATATTTCTACAAATTAAATGCTTTTGAGTCACCTTTCACTTCTGTAACCACAGTAACATTAAATATTGTAATTATCCCCTCCTCTGCCATCTTCAATTTTTTCATTAAAAAAAAAATTGCATAGCCTTCACACATTTTAAAGAATTAATTAAAAATTAAACAATGTAATAATTAAAAAATTCAAAACAGTTGAAAAGTGTTCAGATCAGTACTTAAATTTCAGTAGAAAACAAACTGTTCAACAGAAAAATGTCTTGTTTACCCAAGTGCTTGAAATGCAGGTATGGACCTTGCCCAGTGCATAGAGAGGAAAAGTAGCCGTGATGCTGACTCACAGATATAGTGAACATTAAGGTACTCCGGCATTGGACTGGGCATTGTCAGCTGCAAAAAATAAAAGTACAGTACAGTATATGTAGTTCAAGCATAAATAAATTTTTATTATAAATCAAATAAGGAACAAAAACTTTCCAACTACTCTTATAATCTGTCATAGCCAACTGTGTGATAAGAAACTGTCAAAGTAAAACTTAAGTAAACAATTCATTACTACTGGCAAGGAATGTAAAATGAGGGTAAGAGATAAGAAATTAGAAATAATGTGGCTGCTAACGTTTCCTTCTAAAATGTTTTAAATAGTCCTTTAATAACAATTAAATCTGTAATTTCATTGCCCTGTAGAGTGTTTTTAGTGTCACAGTACTATAAAACTTCTCTTGTAACTTTTAAAAAGTAAAATATCAACTCTAAACATCTAAAATAGGAAAATCATACAATAGAAATCTATGCTCACAAAACAGAATTAATGGCAATATGCAAGTCATGATAAAGGTTTGACTACATTAAGTATTACTTATCTCAGTAATTATTTTTGTATATCTTGAAACAATGCAATTTGGTAACAGCAATATGAACATTCTTGTTTCTCCCACGCTGTTCATCAACATGTATTTCTTTGCATTCACTTGAAACAGCAGCATCTTTAAAGTGCAAGACCTTCTACAGTGGCCTAACTGTAAGCATCTAAGGCGGCACTGGAGCCTTTTAGATGAAAGTTTTAAACTGTATATATTTATAAATGAATTAAGTATGCATATCATACTATTTGATACGGAACGTGATCATCAACAGCAATGGAAAGTAAAATAAATTTGAAAGCATCCTTCTGTCTATGAAAGGGTCCTGTGAAATAGTACCTACACTTTTCAGATACAACATGCAAGAGTGAAAACTGTTTAGACACTTTGTAACAGTAGATGTTTTACTGGGGGATGTTCACAAAATTAAATATAACAATAAAGAAAACATAGTAAGCTCGTTTTGGGTTATGTCTTAAAAATTACTTTGTTTAGCAAGATATGTCAAGAAGTACATACCTTAAATGTGACATGTGTATCTGTAAGTAGGGGTCCTTCCACTTCAATAATTGGTGTTGACTGATCTCTACTGATGACATGAATATTCCCTCCTCCTGTAGGATCCATCCCATCTGCCAAGTTCTGAGCTGCTGAGCCATCTGTGGTATTAAGTGCTTTAGCCAAAGTATCAAACGCTCTGCAGAAAAGAATAATAAACAACGAAAGAGTGCTTCCTTACAACCTTAGAAGTTTCATAGCAGTGGTCAGATGAAACCCTATAAAGTGTTTCCACTCAAAAGTTAATGAACAGAAACTGTACATTAAACTGTAACTGTTTATGCTAAGACATAGGACTAGATTTTTCAATACCATCTGGCCCCTTTCTTTTGTTCCATATATGGCTGGTAAAAGATTTCCTCTGTAAGGGAGAAACTTTTCCCTATCACAAGCCTTGCTTTAATTGTTCTCATTTTTGCTAATAAAGAGGTCTCTTGCACTTACCATCCACTGTCCCCTCCTTCTCATCTTGGACATTCATAACAGATTAGGTGACGATTATAGAGCAGGTGCACTCTGCAGAGCGTGCAGTCCCTGTCCTCAATGTCCAGTTTGTGGGAACAGCAGAGGATAGTGTGATTCCCTTTGACACAACGTGCCCAAATTGCCTTCTCCTCAAGCTGGGATATGACGAGAAACTCCTGATTTCACAGTATAGACAGAGCCTTAGAAACCTTCTGACGGTTACGTAAGAGAAACTGGTCCCTCGACTTCTCTATACTCAAACTGTAGCTGGGCCATTGCAGAAATAAGGCAGTGTAAACTCCCTCCTTATGATAAACAGAGCTTAGATTTAGAGAAGAACTTTGTGCTCCTGTTTCACACCAATGGACAGTATTATGGTATTTGATAAAGCTGTTTTCCCACTATTTTTGTCAAGAAGTCTTCTTGATTTTTAGGATCTTTCTCTCTAAAAAAAGGAGGGGTATAAGTAGAAGCTGCAGAGTATAAAGTATTTAAGTATCAGTTCACTCAGAGAGTTTAA
This sequence comes from Struthio camelus, assembly GCF_040807025.1. Classification (NCBI taxonomy): domain Eukaryota; kingdom Metazoa; phylum Chordata; class Aves; order Struthioniformes; family Struthionidae; genus Struthio; species Struthio camelus. Next base: position 417,801 of record NC_090955.1, on the reverse strand, counting down.
ATAAAAGATTGAAGAACATGAAGTTAAGCACCTATTAATAATCTTCTACTTGAGGAGGACTGGACAGTTTTGAAACCAAGTATTTTTCCTCTTTCACTATACTGCCAATTTGTGTTGTCCTTTAGAAAAGTCAACTTAAAAATCTCAAGCCCTGCACAAAGTGGAAATTGCAAGATTCCACATTGCTTTTTTCTCATTAAGATAGGCAATAAAGACTTTAAATGAGAACTCAGTCTCTTTCTAAACATTAAAAAATTGTTTATTAATCTTACAGTTAACCACATTTTTCCTACACTACCAACTGGTAGTTTGGTAGCACATTCTCACAGAGAAATCAGCAATACCACCACTAAAGGGCAGGGCTAAGGGCATGAGATCTGCATAGAAGACGTTTCCATACGATAAGCCTATCAAATAAAACAGTACCAAAATGTTGTTATGCTCAGAGTCTCTCAAGAGAAGGTACTGTTTAAGGTCACAAACGAGTCATTTATTGAGTGTGAAATCTGGTCCAGCTTTAGAACACTACATTTACAACCAAACGTAACATGAAACACAATTCTTGGCAAGAAGAGGAGCGCAGGCTGAGGAGAACAATCAAACCTGAATTTCTAAAGAACTGATGTTCAAAGTAGGGGGCAATCTCTACTGTGTTTGGTGGCACAATATCAAATTGCTTCAATGAATGAGTGTAAGTGAACATAACAGAAAGTACAGCCTGCTACATTAACCTGCAGATGTAAATGCATACCGTGTAATCTCACTTGCAGATTGCTCTTCTTGTTGAATTTCAGAAGTATCTCCGTTATTTAGTGACTCACTGAGATTAGCAAGAGACGTTACAACATTTGCTAGCGTTCCTAAAGCACCCTGGCTTGTCTCAGCCTAGAAAGGAAGAACTGTGTTAGTGGATCAAAATTACAGGTGAAATACATTTTTCCTGCTTTTAATCTTTGTGTTCTTTTCTCCTTATGTACTTTTCCCTTCCCCTTGGATATTTACAAGATGACCAATGGCTCACATCTGTCTCAGGATGATCTCTACACTCTACTGGCACCACCAGTCTTCGTCCCTGCTGACATTTCGTGTGGAGAACTAGCTATGGCTAAACTTATGCATAAACATACCTATGAAAAGAAATGTCCTTGTTGATCAGATTATTACCAGCATTCTTACAGATCTTTAGACTTACCCTAGCCTTATCTTCTCAAGATGAAGAATGATTGTGTCTATGTACATAGCTAGAGTAATTTAGCCAAAAAATATAGGTTCAGAATTTAACTGAAAGAAATACTACCTTGGAGTCAGCAGCTAGGAGGACTGTACCATCATCCCTGATCAAAGGCTGCTGAATATTCACAAGCATTCCTGGATCAAGGAGACCTGCTGACCTGTTCAAAATTGTAACAGTTAATAATATTTACAGTTATCAAAAGAATGTGTAATTACCTATGTCAGAATAAAAGGTATCGTCAATTTTTAAATTTACAATTTAACGAAGCTCAGAATTTATCCTTCAGGACTTAAGTCTTTCTGGAACAGTGTCTGAAATAGAAAGACAGGAAATTCTAACATCCAATATGTTTTCCTTTCCTGTACAAAAGCAGTGATAACTTCCTAAACAGATTTCCCTATCACTTGCTTTTGACTCTAGTTTCTTCTGTCTTAAGGAAAGTTTTGTCTTCTCATGTCCTTATGAGTCATTTTAGAGCCACAGAGTTATGCATTAGACTTTGGAGGAAGCCATAACTGCGCACTCCAAGTTAGACATGGATAACACTGAATTAAAAAAAGTACTGTAAGAAGGTAAGTTTTACATTATAAAGCAGCCATAAACAGCTGTGTAATCAAAGTCTGCTTAAACTCTCAGCTGCCTTTACTTCTGCTGCCTTTTAAGGGAGATAGGGGCAAGTCCTTGCAGTCAGTAAATATAAGTATTACTTGTTACTTTTATAACACTCCAGGTCTGCACAATCCAATACAAAGAAGTAATGAACAAGTTCAGGGAATTTACAGTTCAGGTGCCTGACACTGAAATTGTCAGCTATCCCAGCCAGCAATTATCATGCGTTATGCAAACCTGAATCCTACATAAATAATACAGTCATGCTTAATGAACATCATCTTTTATAGGTCTGAAAGGGAGCTGTAACACAAGTAAATATCAATGCGGCCAATGTGTCAGACAGTAGCAATTTTTAAACAGTTTGACTCACAAATGACAAATCTGAAAACCAGTTCTACAAATCTCAGGCCCAGCCTTCAAAACTGCAGTGTCACTTGTTCCACAAAGTGCGTGTGTGTATGTGTGTGTGTATCTATCTATCTATAAACTAGATATTGAGATCCACTATCTTTATGTGGTTATTCATTGTTCAAACACTATCTGGGCCTACAGTTTTCAAAATGCGGTATTTAATCTAGACTTCTATTTCATTCTGTTTCGAAAAAGAGAAATCCTGCCTCATTTATTGTAATATTCTTTAGTACTCATGCATTTCCACACCCACTGCCTAAAGAGACAACTGAGAGCATGAGAACCACCTAGAAATATCTTCCATAAAAGGAAGCTGCTCTTCCTTTGCTGCTGTTCTTGAGACCAGTCTTTTGGAATCTGAATCAGCAGTCACTACAGTCTCTTCTGCTACTGTCTTTAGGAGGAAGAAGGCTAACTCCGCTATTTGCGGATTTCATTTCAGAGAAGCGGTAACCTGAATGCATCACAGGGTAAGTCTACGTGCTTTTTGCTTGCATATCACATATTCGCCCTGCCTATGCTTTGACCTGGCTGGACATGAGTCAGCTCTGAACTGGGAACTACCTCGCTGTACTCGGACATAAAAATTTTGATGAGCAGCAGAACATACTAGGTTGGTCTTGATAATGAAAGTAAATGACTTGTGAATTAGAACTGTTGTCTGGCCAATGGCTCGGAGCATAGAGAAAAGGAGTATAGGTGTACCTGCAAACCAATATGCAGAAGTACCCTTGAACAAGACTAATTTTATACTGAGGTACTCACCGTGCCCCATCTTTATCTGCAACAAATGTTGGAGTTGCTATTAGAGGACTTCGTAGATCTTTTCTGATATAGATTTTTTCAGTGGAAGCTGCACAGTTCGTTGGTTTTTCACGTTGCACATCAAAAGGTTTTCTTTCACTTTGAACCGCTACATAAAAATAGAAAACACACAGATTTGAAAGGAAATAATTCAACCAAAAATTACAAAAAGAAAGCAAAATTCTCACAGTAGGATTTCAGCTTGCACAATCGTAGTGAGGTGTCCGTTCAGTGCAAAACTGGAAATTAAATACGAAGACTGCAGAAATACATGCTCCAGTTTGACTATGCCTATGACTAAGTACACTTTAACTAAGAAAGTAATAGGTTGATCATTGGCTTCAAGTTTTGCTAAACTGAAGTCAAAGCCTGCTATTACATTGGCATTTCATCAAATGGAACATTCTGGAAGATGTATTTTCAAAATCTATTTTTAGGTAACTGATAAGGTAAACCAATATCTAAATGTTAGACTCAATCTTATCCTGGATGATTCAAAATAATACAAACCCAGAATGAACCCAAAGTCAAGACAGGCAAGGTAGCTCCAGGATCACACTGTTATGGGAGAGATATAGCGTAATTGCCTGTGAGAGGAGTTTGTGCGTGTGTAACTTACTCATTCATTCATTCAAGCCAATGAATGCAGCAGCATTCCAAAACCAACCTTTTCAGAATTGAAAATATCTCCACTTGAAAACTTGAAGAAAATAAGCTTAATCTCCAACATGCCAAACAGGTGTGGTAAATCTTTTAATAAAAATAGTAAGAAACAGTGCCTTTATAGTTTCAAATAGAGTGAAAAGCGTATCTTTATAATGTTAGGATTTTATAACTGAACAGATTGTTACAGAAAGTTAGCTAGCTGGAATCTAAGCCGCTAAACTGCACGGAACTCCTGTACAGCTTGGCACACCATTGGACTGCCTCAATTTTTCACCTGAAAATGAGGATAATAAAACTAAGGAAAAAAAGAATATGAGGCTAATACAAATATTTTAAGTGTTGTAAAAACATTAATTCTCACAACGGTTTGCAAACGTAAGGCATTATATAAATGAAAAGACTGTTACTGTGCTATTCATTATACCAATTAATCATACAACAGTTAGCACCCCTAGAGAAGACTCAATCCATTATTATCTAAGAAACAAAAAGTCTAATCCTACCATATAGACCTTTTGAACATATATGTTTCTCTCTATCTTCGTAGCCAGCAAGGCTTATTTACTTCTTGGTTTTATTTTTGCTATACTGTTAGAGGAAAGCAGAATTTAGGGGATCAAAAAGACGGTATATCCATTTTCTTGGCTTGGTGAATACAAAAGTATTCATTAGAAACCTGATCCAATGCCCAGTAAAGTCAGTGAGCATATATCAGATTAATCTTCAGCTAAGAAAGGTTAAATTTCCGAAAATGCAGCAGTTCCTCCTGCACAAATGTGCCCTTTATACTCAGCACAATATGTGAAAGCACAACAATCAGATCACTAGAAGTCTGGAGTTCCAAAGTGCAAACGCAACAAAGAACTCTTATAGTTACATCTTAAAGTTCTGCCTCCTCTGGAACTCAGTAGTACACATCTTGCTTAGATCAGAAGTGCTTCATCTTAGATTCTCCTTAAATTTATCGCAAAACAACCAGGTAATAGGCTTCATGAAGTCCTGGACTGGAAGCAGAGGGTGCTATAAATCAGAAGCAAAGTACATTGGAAGAAGTGTTTGGACCCTAGCACTGCAACTGCAGGAAGCACCGCATACAAAGATGAAAGTATATTTTTTAATATATGACAGTATATACAATGCCTCTTATAATATAATTCTGCTCATAAATGATAAAATTAATTTAAAATTTAAAAAGAAAGGACATCAAACACTTTCTATCACTAGAGAAAGAGAGGAGCAAAAATAAATCAAAAGGAAAGCAGATTCTGAACATGGAAAACTAGACTCAGATTTATGACTATCCATGTTAAACTATTTCGTATTACAAACATATGCTGTATTTGTAACATGCATTGTAAGTAAAGTTCTAACCAGGCTCCTCAAGGACTACCGTAATATAACGCATAGTTCAAAACAAATCACTGTTGCACCTCAGACATAAAAGGGTGATGAAAGAAAGGTGAGGTAGATTCTTTGGCTGCCAAAGTTCTGTTCCCTCTTAATCTTCAAGCAACATACACTGAAATGGAAAGAAACTGAAGTACACTAAAAAGCAGTGGTAGTCCACATATTCATTACTTGGTAGGCACAGTCTCACATTGGGTACTAAACACTCACATTCCATTTTCATGCCCATCTCTAGGCATTTCTTAAGCCTACAAAACTGGCAACGATTCCGATGGTGTTTATTGATGATACAGTCCTGGTTGCTACGACAACTGTAGGTCAAATTCTTCCTTACGCTCCTTTTAAAGAAACCTTTGCATCCCTCACAACTGACAGCACCATAGTGACGACCTACATGGAAAGGAAACATATATAAGAAATTGTCATTTGATAACATCATATGTTTTAACATCAAAATGTTTATCTTAGGCAAGTAAAACATACCGTAAAAGTCATAATTTAAATTTATTTTGTATTCTTGTCATCATTTTGAATTGTGAAAGCATGGTTAAAGTCTTACCGGATGTTTCTTGCTTACCTGTTGTCAGGGTATTTTGTCAGGGGGAAAGAATGAAAGAAGAGAGGGGAAAGGGTAAGTCTGTTTTTCAGACAGTCTGTTTTCCAATTCTGGCCAAGTACAGATGCAATCCTATCTGCTGTTACAGATAGGATATAAAATATACAAAGGGTATTGCATGCTAAAAATTCCATTATAAGAGCATAAAGGTTAAGTGTTTCAGTAATTTCTTACTTAAGCATGGTTAACATCAATTAAAATATATGCAACCTCCTCCCTTCATCCTAGCCATCATTTCAATCAAGTTTCTTGTATGCTTCATTGTATACTTCCTTACCTGACGCTTTATCCCCACAGACCACACAATATTCTACTACTTGGGGCCGCGGAACATCAGCTTTTCCCAGCAAACGTTCCACCGAAGCAGTGTCTGTCACTATCTAAAATAAAATTCAAAACCAAAAAGAGGGAATTAGCCAATATATTCTCCTGACATGTAAGAAAGAGGCTTAGCCTACAGAGCAAGGTTGGTGTATTGACTGGGAAGAGGTGGCTGAATTTGAGGATAAGGGATAACAAGCTGAAATTAAATTTAGTAGTATAAAATGCAAGTTTATGAGAGTTTTTTATTGCAAAAAGTGAGAGCTCACTGTTTAGAACAGATAGAGGACGAGGAGATGAACATATTGATCAGGGGACAACTATAAGCAACCGGTGCTAGCCACAGCAAAGGTAAATTTCATCTAATGATATATCAGGTGAGCTGTTTCCATTAAAGATAGGAAAATATTAGCGCTATTAACATAAGGCTCTAGTAACATAAGGCTCACATCTAAAATAAATATTCTGCAGAATTTTGGCCAACCATGCTTAAAAATACAGAATTCATATCAGAACATGTTAAAGAGGTACTAAAATGACATGGGAAATGCCAAGCTTACAAGAGAACAATAAAAGAGCAATTCAGAAAATGATGGCTGAAAAGAGATGGCATTTAAAAAATATGTTTTGTTAAAATACCATGCACATTTCAAAAGATTTTTTTTTTTTGATGGCCATTTCAGTGATATATTCTTAAAATGGTCATGGAAAACAAGAATTCCAAGTTAAGCTCCCAACTTTGTTCAGGACAAATAACTTTCCTCATTTGTGCAGTTAACAGCATCCTTCCCTTCTTGCAATTATTGTCAAGCAGCTACTGCATTTTAGCCACAGAGGACTGTATTTCAGATGCTGTTCCCATTTATCTCTTCTCTTGTTAATAGGGATATAAGGTTTAGAGGGGATAGCCTGAAGCAGAGACCTATTATACAAACAGTTCTGCTTCCTAAGGCCTTAGATCTCCAAATTTTATTATTTTTTGCCTTCAAGTCTTTTTCTGTCCAAAATATTCTACTCAACACAGACAAATAAAAGTACAAATCAGAAAAGAACTCTTTTAACAACAGGTAAACCAATTAGCATGGCAAAACAAAATGTCAATTTAAACTTCTTTTTAAAAGACTATCAGCACAATTTTTCACATATTTCTGTAAAAATCATACTTCTTCCTGTAAAATATTCTCTACTCTAACTGTAACAATAGGGGTTAGGCATCTTTTAAAAAAGACATGAATGCTGGGAAGAAATCTCAAATTTCACTAGAGATGGATTATGGTCTTATATAATTTGTTTTGCAATGCTCCAGTTGGTCTGGATTATGCTCAAGACCCATAAAGCAATACAACAAAGGAGAGCTGCTGCTCCAAAGAGCTTCTACTCGGATGTCTCGATACTGCATTGTGAATATAAGCTTGCCCAGGTGAGTTGTATCTCTGCACATCTCTGAATCTCTAAATACCATCTGAAATCCTGGCACTTCTCACAGGAACTAGCTTAAGTATGCATTTATGTCTTTGCACACTTGGGATTTTAACGTGAACACACAATAAGAGGTGATGAATGTAATGGAATGCATGAGGAACAAGAAGGAAGACAGGAGGATTTAAGATTGAATAACGAAGCCTACAATTTGCATGGTTTACACATCTTTTAATAGGTATGGCCCAATCCATGTCATTAGACCTTTAGAAAACTATTACAATTTCTAATGTCTTAGAGCAATTGTATACTTAACTCATCTAAAAATCAAAAACAGAAAGAAAAAAAAAATCTATGGTTTACCTTAATTGTTACATTTACCTGAATTCTGCCTGGCACAATGTTGTCTGTGGTGGTAAAGATAAGCTGCTTGGCATTAGATGTCTCAGGTGCTGCCAGTATCACCTTTCCTGCACCAGTTCCATCTGGACTGGCTAAAATAAACTGTTGCTTTGGAGATACAGATGAGTCCACTGCTGTCACTATTTGGATTTTTTGCCCTGTTTGCTGATCTGTCACAATCTGTAAAACATATTGAAGATTTTTATACGGCACAGTAAACTTAAGTTTTTAAAACCTTTGATTCTGCCTCAAAATTATATGCTACTGTCTGATAACGGTCCTTGTTATTTATTGTTTTGCTATTTGTACCGTTATTAGACCTGCAAAAAGTTATTTGACCTGCCTACAGAAAGTGCAAAACAATAGAATCAAACCAAATACATATGTATGTGTATATCCATACTCAGTGCAGAGAAGGGAAATGCTAGAAGAGTTTGTGAAAAGGGCAGCTCTGGTATCATTAATGAAAAGATATGGGGAAGAGAACTATTGTAATCTCATTTTACACTTCAAAAGGCGTTATGTATAGTGGGCCACAAACAAAGTAAGAATGAAACACAATACTGAAGACTCCTGTATTCCCTACTGATTCTCTCAATTCTCTAAATGAATATATAACATATTGCAGTTGATGATGAGTGGCAGGCATATATGCAAGGCATACTCTGTCTAATCTAATGAGATAGCATCATAGGAATTTCCTCACATAAAGAATTAAAAAAAAAAATAGTAAATATACCTTGAGGTAAAACCTACCTCATTCTGAAAAGCTGAAAAGACATTAGCACACTATGAAATCGATCTTTATTTAAAAAAAAAAAAAAAAAGTATTCCACATACATCTGATAACATTAATAACATTATAGCTGGCCAAAAACAAATACACAATATTTAAAGTTATGTTAGTTAACACTGGTGCAAAATTTCCTTGACAAGTAAGATTTTGCAGGTTAATGACTTTAATCCTCAACAAAAAAATACATATCACTATCATCAACATTTAAAAAATGAAGGATTAAAGACAAATTAAAGGACTGTTAATTAATTTTGAATAGTTATTCTACTACCATCTCAGTACCCAGGTTGTATTTATGAGACTATTTCTTCATGGAAATTCGTCCTTCGCAAATTAAAAACTGCTCTAACTGACAAAAAAAAGTCACTGGTGAATTCTTGAGAATTGTACTTGTTTTGAATATATATGATTATATCAGCTATACTGAAATAACATATTTATGTATTTGGCTTACTGATTAGAGTTAAAACCACTATTGAGAAAAAACGTGAAGCTAACTTGCACATACACTGATATTTTTGTTAAATTGAGTGTACTGTCACAATAATAGTATATTTATTTCCCTAATTTTGATTACCTAGACTTTTTATCGAATTGCCATGTGTTTTTTTTTTTTTAAACCTGTCTTACAGGAAGTGTAACCGTATGCTAATAATTTTACTAAGTTAGAATGTCTTAAAAAGGACTAGAACTACCCACAAAAATTAAAATTTGTGAAAATCCTGTGTACATCATAATATTTCTACAGTAGCAAACTTCAAGAGGTGTAAGAATTAAATTATAAATAGGATGATATTTTTAGATTACAGAAACTTTTCAGGAAAAGCTCATCTTAGCTGCTTTGATTACAAACCTCGTGAAACTTGTAGGATGGAAATGGTACTCAAAGCTGGGGATGAAGCCAGATTTCTTATGAAGATTAATTTCTGCCTACTACTAAGTTTTGGACAAGGCACAGCTTCCAGAGATTCTTTAAAGACCTGTATCCACATAAATGTTTCAGTGCTTAAGTGGATGAATTTTAATCCAGTTTGCTTCTACTAACACATAACTCCAAAGCAACTCAAAGGTTAAAAGACAATCCTCACCTCTCAGCCCCATGCAGAGTTGTTAAGCTCTCCAAAGTTTTCCCTACAGTTTTCCTTGGCCACCACCATGTTTCATATGGAAGATCTTAGCTAATAGGATAATTCACACTGAAATCTAATCTTGGATTATGACTGGCACCACTGTGATACTGTCTGTATTTGTTTTAAGGAAGTGGGAATATTCTTTTCTCATCCTAATATTCTCCTTCAGCATGGATTCGTAGTTTTTTTCAGAAACATCTGTGATATTAGGAGGTAGATTATTGTGCACAACTAAGCAATCATTACAATGGAAATACCTACCTTATGAATGCTGAAATATTCAGTATGCTTCAGTTATTCATTTTGTGAGAACATATATCTTGCAATGAAATAGCAGGTATGTATTGATACAGCTACTCTACCAGGCAAAATAGAGATCATGCCACCAGAAAACTGTATCAAAAACGGAAACTTTCCATCCAACCAGAATCTGGAGAATCAGCAAGTGAAACAATATCGCTGTCAGATGCTACCATTTTTTGATACCTTAGAGGAACATATCTTAGATAAAACACATAGCTAAATGTTGTTGAGACATGAAGAATATCTCCTTGGTCCTCTCTATAAAGAATAATCACAGAGACTTCTTTGTAACGTTTTATATATCAGATGTAAACACTGATGATAGCCCAGACAAAAGAGGCTGGATAATAAATGGATGATATTTAGCTTTGTAAGAAAGACTAATGATGCATACTATAATTTGAATCTTGGAGAATGATGCTACAGAAAAAAAAAACTGTATTATGATTCCATTAAGTATAACGGTAATATCAAAATTATTGAAGAAGCGTTTCTGCGGCTGTTCATAGGAGCAGGGTTCTCTTTCATCCCAATGACCCAAGTAACAACCCAACCTGATCAAGATGTATCCCAGGGAGACTCCATCCTGCGGTAGAAGCCGCATTGCAAGGACTGTTCCAAATGCCCTGGAGTACAAGGTCTCCAGTACAATCTCTGGCAGAAGTGGAGTAGAATAGGATGGTGGAGAACAAGGTCAAGGAGGGCAAAAGATCAGTATTGCAAGCACTGCAATACTACAGTAACATTAATACTTGGAAATATTTGATATCACTTGGCACTGCAAACATTTAGAACTCTGATATATTGATGGTATCTGTATATTATCTATCAGCAATAACGACCCACTGTGTAGCATTCCCAAAGGCTACTGTTTGCTTAAGTAGGCTAGTCTCTCACTGGCTCCTTCTAAATACAAAGGAGAGCAATGCTTCTAGAGACCATCTTAGAACCGAGTTGGTTGACAGTGTCTCTCCGTTTGCTATGAGAGAGCTAAGGGAGATTTGTACACCTAGGGTAAGTTTAACTTTTGCAAATACTTGCCACTGACTCCATAGTCAATATGATTGTTATATACAGTCAAATAGTCATCACCAAATACAAGCTTAGGAGTAAAATAATTTTAGTTTGCACTAAGAAATGATCTGCTCTCACACAATTTAAGGAAATTTTCCACTGAATTTAGCATGCTTGGTACAAAACTAAGTGGGAGGAGAAGAAAAAAAACGAAGGTGTAATAATTAGTCAATGGATTTTTACCTGAATGCGCTGCGGTGAAGCTACAGAGGAGTCTGTGGAAATAATCTGGATACGTTGGGAAGGGCTGGTCATCACTGGAGATTCAGATAATGAAGTCTGAACAGTCTGCACCTGTAAATAATCCAAGGAATTTTGATTTGCTGTCACAGTCCAAGCACACTTTAAAATACATGTAAACATCAGATGGCCCTAGCATGGAATCGAAAATTATTAGAAAGATTTCAGCTGTTAAACCTACTGGGATCTACTTTCAATGAATTATCAGAATATTGGCTTTTTCAGGAAAAGAATGGATCTGATAGATGAAAAAAATAAACAAACAACCCCTCCCCCACAAGAACCACTCAATAATTATTGCTTGTCTCAAACAAAGAACATGTAATTAAACTGTGTGATCCTTCAGTTTATTGAAATGCAAAAATACACTTTTTTCAGTGCTTCAACTTTCAGTGATGTAGTCAACACTTTTTTTGCTTCTGTAGAAACAAAACGGGCTGTTTACACAATGACACATCATGTTAACTATTTCACCTTTTATTAGCTTTAAAGTACTGTATGAAAAATTTTTCCAATTTCAGGTGGCCCAAATTTAATTAAGCTTTCCCTAGAACCCTAAATAAACATGTCCTCAACCCCAGAAACACAAATGGGATGAGAGAGAGAAAAAAAATCTGCTGGAAAGGTCCACATAATTCCTATCTGATCACACTGGCATTCACTTTTTATGTCTCATATGTAATTTGATCTATAAAGTCTTCCTGAAATGTGGTGTCTTTATGGCTTACTTGGAGAAAATGGCAATTTCATTTTCCAAGTAATAATTAGAACTATTTTACTGTGCTATACTTTTAAGGTAATTGGCAAGATGGTTGGTTATCTGGATATCTGTGTTTTAGACAGTAGAATAAAATTAGAATTCCAGTTGTTCAGTGTGTTTGTATCCCACTTTTTTTTTTTTAAACTAGTAATATTTGTTGCTTTATTTTCTACCTTGCAGTGCTGCAGATTTGTTCTGGAAACTATACTTCACTAGAACGCCAATATATTGAGGTATACGTGGGCAATCCCTGTTATTCTCAGTTATTCTCAATGAGGATTTCACCAGTATGACAGAGACTAAAATTTGGTACCACAGCTGAATACTATTGTTGTTTCATTGTTCTATTTATCACTTTCTAGAGCACCAAAGTTGTAATGCAAATTTGGTTCTGAATACCTGGAAAAAGCTTTAAAAAGAGCCACTTGTGTACCCATTTTCAGAGAATGACTGTTAAATATTAAATTAAACATGCAAGATAACTATTGGCTTGACAGCCTTTATCTTCTGTTTACAGAAGGGATGTGGCATTGGCAATGTAAATTTATACATATAACTCTACAGACTGTGCTTGTCCATATTCAGACTTTGTGCTTGTTCATCCTCAGCTTTATTGTTCAACTCTTAGTATTAATTGCTTCTTCTTAATAATTTTAAATGAAGTATAGATGAGGACACCTGTATTCTGGCCATCACAATCAGCTCACTGGTAAAAAGGTGCTGCTTGCCATTCCCCACAGCCACCCAGCCCTTTTTTATTAAGCTTAGGATATAGTGAATAAGGCACTTATAAGTGCCTTATTTAGTGTTATTTGTTTATTCAGAGATAAACATGAACTGAACTATCATGTCAGACCTTAGCATGGAGAGGAATCTCCAGATATAGATGTGTATACATACTTTTTTTTCAGTATTGATATGTGCATTTTTGTCCTTTAGTTTTGAACTTGACCACACAGAAATTAGGATTTAACCCAACAAAAATAAAAACAAGGTATGTCAGAATTATTTGGAAGTGCTCGAAGAATTAGAACCCATCTCATTCAAATACTTTTTTTGTTTTCAATACAGAAGAAGAAAAACCAATCCATTCTGCTACTTCCAATACAGGAACTTATTAGAAAAAAAATTACATATACTTATTTGTGCAGTGCTCTTTAAGGAAAGCTTGGCTTTCTGGTGTATTTTAGAAGTCACTAGTTTATGACGTGGCTCCATGCTTTGACTCTTACGAGAAATTTCGGAACAAATAGATATTTTGGTTCTAAAAAAATCATACACTGCCTATGTTCACCAATATTTCTCCCTCGCCAACAATCACAAAAAATCTTTGAACACTGTTTCACGTACACAAGATACTACTATCTTTGTGTGACAGACTCCAACTAAGAACAAGTAATATAATTCTAATTAGTAAATAAATGTTTACACATTAGACTGCAGCAACTCCAGAGGTGATGTTACTGTCAGTCAGCAGTGCAACATGGATACCTTTTCAGTCACCTTTTCATTGACAGTTTTTATATAAAAAGATGGAAAAAACACAGTAATATTTAGAAGCCCGCGGACAGCAAATTTTATATATGCAGCATATCTGAATAACAACTACAGTATTTTCTTAAAAAGTTACAATAACAAAAAAAGTCAGTTTCTACCAATATTCCATTTTATTGGTAGTAAAATACTCGAATGACATCTCTATAAAAACAATGAACAGAATATGGCACTATTATTCTCTTCTACGGTCAGTTTAAGACATAACTGCCTACTTAAAAACAGCAAGGCACAAATAGGCCACAACTCTGTTCTTTGAAAAAATGTTCTAGCCTAGATTCTTATGCAAATCTAATGCTAAATGGATAATATTTACATTACTTTACAGATTTTACATTTTGATGAGTTCAAAATTGTAAATAATCCATGGCACTAATTAAAATATACAAGCTTTGGGTTTTTTCAAGCCCTAAATACACACTTATACCATCCCACACTATATACAGAACTATGTGCAGTGCCAGACTGATGAAAATAATTGCATCCTGTATGGGAATGTACTGTACTCCCTGGAAATCTTCAAGATAATGATTCTAAGGTTTTGGAACTTGTCTTTGAACTCCCTGTCTTGGTTAACCTCAAAGAAAAAAGCCAAACACTTTATATATTTGGGAGTAACAATACAGTCTTTAACATATGCAGTGATATGTGGCCCAAACCAGGAAGTTTATAGGTTGTTTTAATAAAAATCTTCTTCTGCCAAACAGTTGTGGAATGACTTATTTATCAAAACTTGTATAGCTGGACAACAGGTTAGTGTCAATTTAGTCACTGTAAAAGTAAAATCTAAATTTTACTTTTAATCTGAAATTAATCTTTCACATATATAACAAAAGTTGACTGACAGATGAGGCAAATTTTCAGGGGAGGTATAGAAGTAGTAGTATCTTCTAATCATTGGATGATAAAGGCTTCCAGTAGCACAAAACAAGATATGTAGGCAACAAAAAAAATGACTCCTAACATCAAGAGGCTCCTAGGGGACACACTTGATCAATGAGGCTCCTAGGGGACACATTTGAACAATGACCTTCTTATCTGCAATGCAAAATCATTATCTAAGCTATATACCCTTAAAAAGATCTAAATTGAAGCAAGAAGATCTTATAAGACTCTTTTTCAATTGTTTCTGAGGATTCTGAGTTACAGAATCCTTGGCCTTTATTTGAAGGGTCTTAAAGCCTTACATCAGAAAGCACTTGGGCACAGCTTTGAAATAGACCTATTTCCCCTTGTTGTTCAGAGATTTACATCAACACACAAAAATCATGCCAGTATATATATATAGTAACTAAACTGAAATTCTTCTGTAAATATTTTGGGGCTGAACAGCCTTTTATTTTTATTGTGTTTGTACAGTACCTATTGCAAAGGAGTCTTCTTGTACAAATGAGGTTCCAGGTACTATGTTAATACAAATACTAATGTTTTATGCTGTAAAACATTTTCTCAATTTTTATAGTATGGACCACATTATCATATAAAGGTTGTTTCCACTCATCAGCTCCAGTCTCCTGTAACATACATGTCATTTCTCATCTTCACCATATGACTAGTCAGCTATTTTAAGTCCAACAGTGAGTACTCTAGAAAAGCTGGGTAAGTTTGAGACCTGCTGCCATTATATACTGATGTGTCATTTTCATGTTCTAATATTCATGCACATATATTTATTAAACTGAAAAACAAAATATTTTAGTCATAATCTTGGCTAAGAGGATATGGTGCACCAATGAATAATATTTTGTCTATTAGTGAATGTTTCAGTATGTATCTTACATAATTTATTTTTATACCCTTATTAACACATGTATACATACATACTGTGGATGGCAAAGGACTCTGAAATGCAGGACTTATCTTATTTTTCAGCCTTGTCTACTTAGTACTTTGTGAAATAACAGCTCTTTTAAATTTCTGACTGCTACTGAACATTTGAGGTATATTTTCCAGATAGAATACACATGCCATTGGTTGGCAGCAGAACAACAAGCATGGTAGAAAATCAAATGCAAAGGGGGAACATATATTTTTTGAAATATCCCATTTACAAAAATGAAGAAAAAAATCTGCTGTAGCTTTGTTTTACAGCTGAATTTCTACCTTGAACATTCATTCACCACAAAACATCAGAATGAATAAACTTATGATGCTTTATTATGGTCCTATCCCAGTAAATTGCACCAATTTTGATTATTTAAGTAATAAATAAATAAATAAATAAAGCTGAGACTATACAATACTGACTAGATTTTTAGCATTTTTATCAGAGATTTACCAGTTGACTTCAGACAGGTTAAATAAATAAATGCTTTAGGAAAAATTAAGCTATCTTAATTAGATCCCCAAATAAACTGAATCACAGTATTCTGAACTCAAATGGTTTGTAAGTACCCATTTCAGGAAGATAATATGGTTTATATTTGGTTTACTGATAGGATGACACACAACATTGACTATCCTAATTTATTGTACAGAAAAACATCACACCATGAAAACTGTATCACATGTTTAAAGCAACTGCTATGGAAACTATATATGCTATATGCAAAAGCCTAGTCCTCCAAAATGAATTATAGTAAGTGCATGCAATTCTAAATGTTATTAAAAAAAAAGTCAGATACACTTTAATCAGTCAACTTACTGGGAGTCTTACAGGAGATGATAAAAAAAACAAAACAGGCCTTAAATCATAGCAAATTCCCGTGCACCACATTTTACATAGAATTAATCATCAGTGATTTAAAAGTAACCACTAATATTGTGACTTGGAGTTGCTCAGAAAATAATACAGGTAATACAAAAGAAAGCTTCATCCCTCCTCACCCAGTTTCCCTACCCACAACATAACAAATACACATATTTTAAGAGAGAGGGGAAAAATAATCTGTTTTAATACACTTAGCATTGTTTGATTCCTGGAGCTCCCTAGCTATACACTGTGCAGACTCTAGTACTTACAGTGTCAAATCCTTCCTGCGCCTTATTTACATTTTTCCTTAGCAAATCTCTGAGGCCAAAACAATCCAAGAGGAATGTCGAGGTCACTTTTAGTCAGATCACAGATATTTGCATCCAGTCTCCATTACTGAGGATTCCAGTCACAGAAAGCAGGGAGAATTGTTTTAAAATGCCCTCTCTGTGACCCTGCTCCTCTGAAGGTCAAGTGCACTATCATTCCCTGTAACCAAGGAAGCAGAATCGACATGTTCCTGCTGTTTTGCCAGCTGCTGAAGGAGTTTGTCTAATAATACGATTAATTTCATCTGGGGAAGATGTACCTAGGTTATAAAGCTTCTCCCTCCCCCTGTTCTCTGCCTTTAAGCCCCTCAACTTGCTCTTTCTCTGTAAAACAGTAAAATGAAATCTGGGAAAAGAGTTTGCCCAAATCTTCAATTATTTTCATATCAGTAAAATGGATAAGGAAAACCACCATGTTCCCTGTGGAGCATCTTTAGCCTTGCAGTTCATTAAGCTAATGCATTCAAAGGAACATGGCCTCTCTAAACTAGGATGGGCCAATCACATGTGAAGTAGCGTGATCAGTAGCGTTATTACATTTAAGAATTAATACATTAAGGTCATGATGCATGTGTGATTCATTAGTTTAAATTCCCTGACAAAACATTTGGATGAGCTTGCAGTGAAGGCTGACACATGGATGAAACCACACAATTCTTAAACAAGAAATACTTTTGAAATACTTATAAAGAGGGATTTTTTTTTTTTTTGTTACCTGAAGTTTTGGGAAAAATAACTACATCCTTGAAAAGTTTTAAGATAGTGAATGAACTTGAAGGCAGTTCATTTTCCCTACAAAGCCTTATGCAACAAATGCATGACCTAGGTATCCTTAAGGAGCCCTGGTATTTTATTTCAACTGCAAGGTCTCCTAACCTTAGAACTGAAATTTGCTCCCTATTACAGTTAAGCTCTTTTCATGATACAAAACACAATTATCTTCTGTATAGCCATCCAAAAATAATATCTGTTAATAATTACTGTACTTACAGGAGAGTTTTTACACTACAGGTACAATGTAAATGCTAGGTCAACTAATTATGATTCAGTCTGGGGAAAGTATTATACCTAAAACCTAAAACATTCAAGAAAGCCCAACGAACTTTTAGTTGGGTTATCATCATGCTTAGTATCTGACACCACAATTAGTAACCTTGCTACACGAGGCCTTCATTTGGCTAACTTGTTCGGCTCTTCAGCTAGGTTTATGATACATAATTAGCAGCTGTCTTTATGGGAACAAAAATTGAATCTTGGGTAAATAATGCTTATCACTACATAACGTTCTGTTCAAAAGTAGACTTGCCACCTGTAAAGTTCACAATAGCTGTATCGCAAAGAGGAGGTGAAGTCCTTGGGAGACTCAAGCAGATATTACATAAAAACGCATAGTAAGAAAAAAGCAGACTAGAAGTTGCTTGTTTTCTGAATTGAAAGATGGGTTTGCAAATCAAAATTTGAAATAAAATACAAAGCCAATCAACTACATTGTGTCTTATCTACTGCAGTTAACAGCTTTGTTGCAGCTGCCTAGCTCCCACAAAAAAATCTCAAATACATGAGTGAGAAATATGAAATATACAAACTATACCTTTAAGAGAAATGTTAGATTTGTTTAGGTCCTGATATTCTCCTTTTGATGGAACCTTCTCACGTACTACATGCTGCACAGTTAAAGGCTTTTGTTCTTAATTTTATGTGACACCAAATATACTATCACAATAAATATACAGAATGGAGCAGAATTAGCATTTTATACCCTTAGAGCTTCTGATATTCTAATATTAGCATTCTTAGGGAGCAGTGTTTGCAAGAGTATTAATCATATTAAATATAACACAGGGCATCTTAAGTTAATGAGAGGATTTTGAAAGTATTGTAACTGTAGTAATTTTCACAGGAAAACACTATTCAGAAATGAGCTCAAGTAGCTATTTTTCTACTTAGATTTTTTTTTAATTGTATGTATTACACTTACTGAAAATGTCACTTTAAGAATGACTGTGACCTCTCTTGCATGTCTTTGCAGAAGACTGTGACTGTATCTCATACTAGAATTTTTGCTAATTTGTATAGAGATTATGGAATTCAGTCTGCATCAGCTAGGGTGGTGGGAAGATAACATTAACTTTTCTTCCAACAGAAAAAGCAATCACTATTAAAAGATAACTTTAGGACTTAAGAAAACCTGACGTCTCTCAGTGTAGTTTTCAGATCCACAGAACTAACCAACTCAATTCAGTTCAGATTAAAAACTGTTTCTGTTTAACTACTGTGTGATTCCCTTAAGAGCCTGCAAGGACACAAGTAGTACTTTCATGTTAGGAATAATATTGCAAACACTAGTTATGAGTATGCAGATTGGGAGAACAAAACAATTTCATCAAGCATGCCAAAAGTACTTCTGGTATCCCACTGGAAGAAAGAGCTGAAGCTGAAGACAAGTGGCATGCCATGGCACGGAAAACTGCCTGCTTTGGACCAGTCAGCAGAGGATTTCATTCACCTGGGCTCTGAAACCAACAATTATCGCTAGCAGTAATTTCATACACTGAAGTTATGAAAATATAAGAATAATTAACTCATAATAATTTGCAGTAAATGTCACAGAAAAGCTGCACTAATCTCAGGAATTATATAAATGTACTTGGAAATGTACATCTCTACTGCCAAAACACTGCTTGCATTTTGCATCAGTAACCTAAAAACAAGCAGTTGGCAATTAAGTTCGTTTTTAAGGCTGATATGATTAAACTTGGCTTCTTTCATTTCATCTATAATTAATATATATGTAATGATATAAATACATATGATTGTACTTTTTTGCAATTTTTTCAATAAAGTAATTCTACATTTTAGTCACATAGACATTATGTAAAGTTTCTCATACATATAGGTGCGTGGGTTTGTGAAACACAGGTAGCTTAAAACCAAGCTTCCCTAGACACTTCATGATTGTTACATCCTTTAAAATAAGAGATTTCCTTCATAGTCCTATGGCCAAGATATATACTAATTTACTAAACTGACTAGCCTCTAGTGTTTTATTTACATACGTATCTATGTATGTAGGTGTGTGTTTGTATGAATATATGTATATAGCTAATAACAAATGTATTTATTAACCAAATTTTCAGTACTTTCTATTATTTCCACACTACCACATTGATTATGAAAGCAATATTTAATTGTATTTGGAGTAAAAATAATTTGAGAAGGCTCACTATCAAAATTCCACCTTGAAATTCAACCAGAAATGAGAACATGACCACTGATAATCAAAAAAAAGAATATAAATGGCCTTGTTTTCCCCCTCTTTTAATTCTTACACCGAAGTAAAAATTGTTATTCAATCAGAACGGCAGTCTTTTCTATTCTCATCTTTCAGCCCACTGTGCTTCACGTGGACTTATACCTAAATTGCTGATCTACTTAAACCCAGTCTGCTGATGTACTAGTTTATGGATGATGTAACATGTCAGATACATCTGAAGAGTCAAGAAAATACTGCATGTGGCAAAGATACCCAATATTTTTTCAGTCCCATGGCAAAACAGACTTTCAGAAAGGCCCAGGGTTTTGACAGGTTCTTTTCAGAGCACTGAGGGGATGGGAAGCAACTAGGATGCCCCAGGGGTGCAGCTGGCATGACTGAGAACCCAGCAAGCACAGGACTAACAGTCATCATCTACGACTCTCTCCCTGTAGTCTCTGACAAAAAAAGATGAGGACTGCACTGGGAATACACTGTGGCTGTCATGGAGCAGAAAGGGGACAGTACTAACAATGGCTAAAAGCACTTCCTAGTTGGCTAACATAAGAGATGATTTGGGGAGGAGGCAATACCCTTTATTCCCCCTCATAGTGACAGCTCTATCTAAAACAAACAAACAAACAAACAAACTTTGCTTTAAAAACTGTAGGGCACAGCACAGGGAATACATTTTCACTTCATAACCAAATACATCTTTCTTAAACAACACGCAGATTAAACCTAAATTGGTGCTGGGACTGAACCTGAACCACTGATACGCTACATATTGATAGTACTAAAGAAATACTCAAGAAAAGCAGCATTAGTCATTTTTGCATGAAGACTAAAATACTATTTATGTTTTTCAAAAGCTACTCAGGATAAGGAAGAATTGTTGAAATTCCCTCTGAATTCACTAGCTGCTCTCTGTTCTCCAGTCTCATAAACCATAAGTAAAGTCAGCTGCAGACACTAAGAATGGAACTCCCTCACCCAGTCTGCTCAGAAAGATACAGTTGGAGAAACGAGACAAAAATTGGCTGAAAAGCAAAAGCAGTGAAACCATTTGAAACCATTACAGGGAAAATTTCAGTAAGTCTTTAAAAAAAGGATAAGCACAAAAATATAGGTAATACTGGACAGTGCTCAGTAACACTCGTGATATGTTCATGGAAAACAAACCTGACAAGCTATTGCTTATGAAAGAAAAACAATATATGGCCTACTTGCATGACAGTCTGAGTTGGTGCTTGGCATTGCGGTTCTCAATAAATTCATGCACAACATACATGGCAATTATGTTGAAAAACTGATGCAGATATAGCTAAATATGCCAATATTTACATTAAATTATCCTGTTTGCAACTGATCTCTCAACATTCTTAACTTAAAATTCAGGATGATTAATGACTCGTTCTCTCCTTCCATTTAGTTTCCCTTGATGAAAAATATTTTGAAAAATTATCTCATTTTTAAGGGCAATGACAAGTTTTTATGCTACATTTTCTCCAAGAAACAGTGAGTACAAATAAAGAATTGTAGTATACGTCAAGAAAATTAGTAATGTATTTAACTGTATTAAAAACTGTATCTGATTGAAGACACAAACAGTAGGCATCCAGCCATTCATAAAGAGAGTTCAAAGTTTAAAGGTAACATTATCACAACATCAATTAATTCTTAATGAGACAATGCTGCTTATAACTGTTTTTCCATGAACAAAGTTCTCATGGTGTTATGCAGCAGATAGGCATATAATTTAAGGAGGAGTTGAATACTATAAAGAGATGAAGCCCTCTATTTACCCACCGGCCAGGAAGAAATCACAGAGCTTCATACACTCTTGGGATGGAGCGATCTCTCCAGTGGCAAGATACAACCATCACACTATGTTACCACGGTGCATTTCCTGCACGAGGAATTACAAATGTCACATATTTTATGTGCCTTAGATGTGATTACAGCACTCAAGTTCTATCAAAATAATATAAGGTCTGCCACTACTTCCGTTACAGTTATTTATTTCCAAGCTCTTCTGGAAAGAGAGCAGCTTGCCATATTGATACCTCAACTAGCAAATTAGAGTGAAAATCTGCTTGTCAGTTTTTAGTGTGAAATTTTTGTTGAGTTTTTCTGAAATTACTCCTTAGATATTATTTCCAGTATACCTGGTAGCCCGTTTGTCCAGTCTGTGGTTCAATCATTGCCATTATAGATTTTAAAACAACTAGCATTTTTATTAATAAATTGCTGTAAATAAAGAATTTGTAATCCACTTCTGAAAATATAACGACACAAAGACTTATTTCACTCATTCAGCTCTTTCATGAGCCCAACAAATTTTTTGATAACAACGTGTAATCTGAGTTCAATAGGTCAAAACATTACATGAACTGATGTCTGAAAACTGGCACTGTCTTCAGAGATCTCATAGCTCACTTGGCCTTCATTTACAAAACCCTTTAATTATGTATCCATATGGTAAATCATAGCAACTTTGAAGAATATTACGTCAAATAAAAATTTAAAACAACAAACAAAAATCCTAACTTTTGACTAAAGCTTTCAAACTGAAAGAGATAAAGGGGTTATCTTCTACGGCCACAATCATTTGCAATCTCAGTGCTGATGAACCGATTTAGACATTTTAGCCTTTGAGCATCCAAGCTTCGGTGAATATATATCAAGACATCATTTAATATCACTTTAAGTATGTTTTGTGCCCTTTATCTCGTAAGCATAGGCAGGAAATAATAAATTTGATTTAAATTAATCACCCTATTGTAAATTTCCTATATTTGATAAGTAACACAGGTAGCTTCAAACATTGTTCTGGATTTACATGACAACTTGAGAAAAGAGCAGAAACCTTTGATAACCCAAATAATCAAATGAGTGATCAAATGATCAGAAATTTTGTTATATTACTTTTTTATGTTATAACAATCCATAATAGACACAAGCGTCCTTGTAGTTCATGGGTAAGTTTTCTATTTACATCCCTAATATGGAGGCCAGCAGAACGAAGTATGGTGAACAAACTTTATATTGGTTGCATTGGTTTCTTATTTTCCCGAGTGTAAAGGAATTGCTGTTCTATAAAGATTTTCTACTCCATTTATGATCAATTGTAAAAAAGAATGTAACAGTATATTTTTGCTTTCAAGAGCTCGTATGCCAAGCATTGGGATATCATCTGTCACTCACCTCAGCCACCTGCTGCGTCTCCACTACCTGCTGAGCCAGCACCTCCATATTGGTTGCCATGGTGAAGCAAGATCATTAGAGAATCTGTTTGAAAAGATGCCAGCAACTTCCATCAGGCACAAAAATTATTTTTTCCTCATTGTTAAATAAATTTCTGATATAACCTTCTGATATGACCTTATGAGTACAATATTACTTGATTACCTGACAAATAAGAAAATAAGCTATGTGAGTGTGTACACACAGATGTGTGTGTGTGTGTGTGTGTGTGTACACGCCCCTACACATACAATATGCGCATAAATGGAAGCATGGTTTTCAAAAACCTGAGTTCTACTACTACAGGCATGTAGTTATTCTTTATGAAGCCTCTCATTTAATATTTCACACTATCATTTAAAGCTGAGACTAAAAAGCCGTTAATTTCACAAATTAAAAAGCACTAATTTGAATTTCAACTACTGATACAGTTTGTGGAATTCACAGATCTCAAAGATGCATCGCTTAACTCAGGCAAAGAGAAATCTTACAGATAAACTGCTTCTATATCATGTGCTTGACAAGGAAACAACTATCTGAAAAGGGAGTTTGAACAAATTTTTCATTCATTTTGTCAAACTGTCACAATCATTCATATTCTTACGTCAATCCTGCATGATAAGGAAATAGAAAATACATTTCAGGTGTGGTAGTCTATTGTCTAAAGTATCTGTTATATTATACTTTGATAACATTATTAGCACTCTGAGGAGAAAAACTGCAAAATTGATTTCTTTTATTGTGAGTGCCTGTACCTTTAGTTTTTTTACTCTCTTCAGGGGTTTAAAAAAAAAGATATAAAGCTAAAAAAAAGAAGGAAGAAATAGGAAAAAAAGCTCCAGTATCTTTTAAACGGTCCTTATTACAGCTGCGTTTCCCCAAGTCGAGGGTAAATTTAATTATGATTTCAAATTTGCAGATTCCATTTTGAATTGCGACTTCCTCATTACTGAGCTAGTGTTCACATCCTGGCCCAGGTGTATTGAAAATGCATTCCTGAATGCTGGCACACCTGATATTTTATTGAAAACCTACTGATACACACAAAGCAACTATTTCACATAAATTAAAAAAAAATCCTACCAGCGATAGCAAAACATGCATTAGGAAGACGAATGCATGTCACCAGCACCGTCCCCATCTCCAGAGGCAACTTTTGCAAAGCAAACTTTGTTGAAAACGTCAAAACTCATTAGGTTAAAAAATTTAAATCACATTGTGGTAAACGCAACATGAAAATGATTTTGTATAACGCACTGGAAGACTGGAAGGCTATTCGTAACAATACGTGAGAAAAGTCAAGACACATTCTGTGGAAATAATACTTATACTATTTTCTCAATAGTACTTCATTTTTTTTTAAGAGCGTTCAGCTTGCCCAGTATCAAGCATTTCCACCAGGCCCATTTAATATTGTAGCTTGTGGATAGTTTGCCAGTTGTCCAGTAATTCCTTTGCATTATTTCCTCTTGTTTTCAAATTCATTTTCTAAGTTAATAAGACTGACTACCATACGTTCATTAGACATTGTTCGCTCAGTGCTTTAAGATGAAAGAAGTCCTGAATATGAGATATTTTGCTCATAAGAATGCCTGGAGCACCAGGAAAATATTTTCAATGTAATAAAAACATTTAAGATTTCAGTAAGCATAAAGTGTACTGAACGATTCACAGGTGCATCATATATATTTAGAGTTTCCACACTGATGAAGCAAAATTTATGCATAAAACCATAAAATGTAAAACCATCTCCACAGAGAAGCTTTAATATGTACTGCAGGTTATATACACAGCATCTCGCGGGCTGGAAGGCAGCTGCCAACTCAGTCTACTGCAGATGAACTGCTGTTCAAAAAAAAAAAAAAATACAAATCCATCACTCTCTCCCTGAAATTCAGAGAAATCCCAGAAGAAACAAACTCCTTTGGAGAGATTTGATGCACATGGCCCCAACACAAGGGTGAAAGGCTGAGGACAAGCGCACTGAAATCTGTTCCTATGTCTTAAGGAAACGGCGCTCTCCCAGGCCGCATGCTTGACTCGGTATCTCGGGAAGCAGGCCGAGCTTCTCCTCAGCGTTAATTTGGAGGAGGGGGAGAGGAGGAGGGACTCGCGCAGGTGAGGCTCTGCTGGGGCGTGGGTTACACTGTCAGCGGCAGGCAGTCAGCAGGAATCCCAGCAACGAGAGGCATGACAGAAACCGCAAGGCGGAGCGGGAGCGGGAGCAGCACCGGCGCCTCGGGCCGGCCGCCACCCCCTTCCCGCCCGGCTCGGCCGCGCCCTCAGCGCCACCCCCTTCCCGCCGCGCTCGCGCACCGCCGCCCATTGGCTGCTGCGCTCCCGCGCGCCTTCGGCGCAACGGACACCGCGCGTAGCCCGCTACTGGCGCGCCCCCAGGCAGCTACCACGCCCTCTTTCCCGCCTCCCGTTCCGACCAATGATCTCATCGAAGACGCAGGGCTCCCACGCTCGCCATCGATTGGCCGAGCCGACTGCCAGTTCGGGCGGCGGCTCCGCCTCTCCAGCGAGAGGAAAACACCCGAGGGACGCGACCAAGCACAAGATGGCGGCGCTGGCGGGTGGCCAAGTCCCAGGCGGGGCTGCCGCCGCCGCCATTAGGCCCCCCTCCCCCTCCACTCCGGTACACGCTTATGTCAGGCTCCGAGAGGCCCGGGCTCGGTAGCGGGGAAGCGGCCGGTAAGATGGCGGCGGTCTCAGCCCCGTATGCAAAGTACCCGCCGCCCCCTCCCCTCCGCCCTCCCGGTGGCAAAGGTAAAAGGGTCGGGTTCAAGCCGCCGCCTCCGCCCGCTCAGACTCCATCTTTCCTCTCTGTGTTTGTGTCCCGAGTTCCTGCCGCCGCGGACGGATCCCTCCTCCCCCAGCGGCTCCCAGGCAGCAGGCTGCTCTCACCCCGACCGGACCGGTTCCGACCTCAGGCGCCCGCATCCCGGCCCGGCGGCTCCGCAGCGGGACTCCCGCTCCGGATCGATGCGGCTCCGCAACGACCCTCTCCGGGAGCCGCGGGCCAGCCTCGACTACGGCTGGCTCTCGCCTACCAGCGACTTACCGGAGCCTTGCAGCCCCCCCCACCTCCCGCGGAACGTTACCCCTCCCAGGCCTGGTCCCGATGCCGCCTCCTGCTGCCCCCCTCCCTCTTCCTGGCCCCAACGAAATAAACCCATTCGGGCCATTTCAATTTTAAAAAGCGATTTTTACCTCAGCAACTGGCGCCAAACGTGCCCTGGCGGTGACCCGACCCGGGCCCAGCCGGGCCGGTGTTGGGTGACGGTGCCCGGCGGCGGCCCTCCCTCCCCCCGTGAGGGCGGCGGCGGCGGCGAGGGGGCTAACGGGGTCCGCGGGGGGAAAGGGGAGCCGGGTCTGTGTTAGGGGGCCGTGGGGGGCGGGTGGGGGCCGTTTGTTTTGTTTTGTTGCCGTGCCCCCAGGAAAGGTCAGAGTTCGTGACCCCGCCCGCCGCCGCCGCCGCCTGCGAGCGTTTCCCCGCTTCCTCTTCCCAGCGCCACGGCGGCCGCGGCCCCTCCATCCCCCGGCGGGGCGGGGCGGGCCGGCGGCGGAGGGGCCGGGGGAGGGGCTACCTGAGCCGCTCCGAGCGTTCGCGCGCCGAGTGCTCGCTCGCCCGGCGGCTCCTGCGCGATGGGGGGGAGCGGCCCGGGGGTGCCGCTGCGCCCGGGGGGGGGGGGGGCAGCGCGAGGCGCAGCGGGGGTGTCCTCGGGGGCGGGGGGGGCAGCCGGGGCTGCCCTCGGGCCCGGGGGGAGCACAGCCGGGGCTGCTCTCGGGAGTTGGGGGGGGGCAGTGCAGGGGGTGTCCTCGGATCCGGGAGGGGGGGCACAGCCGGGGCTGCCCTCGGGAGTTGGGGGGGGGCAAGTGCAGGGGGTGTCCTCGGATCCGGGAGGGGGGGCACAGCCGGGCCTGCCCTCGGGAGTTGGGGGGGGGCAAGTGCAGGGGGTGTCCTCGGATCCGGGAGGGGGGGGCACAGCCGGGCCTGCCCTCGGGAGTTGGGGGGGGGCAAGTGCAGGGGGTGTCCTCGGATCCGGGAGGGGGGGGCACAGCCGGGGCTGCCCTCGGGGGTGGGGGAGGGCAGTGCAGGGGGTGTCCTCGCATCCGGGGGGGGGCACAGCCGAGGCTGCCCTGGAGTGCAGGGGGGGCAGTGCAGGGGGTGTCCTCAGGGGTGGGGAAGGGGGGGCACAGCTGGGGCTGCCCTGGGGGGTAGGGGGGGCAGTGCAGGGGGTGTCCTCGGGGGCAGGGGGGAGCACAGCTGGGGCTGCCCTGGGGGGTAGGGGGGGTAGTGCAGGGGCTGTCCTCGGAAGCAGGGGGGCACAGCAGGGGCTGCCCTAGGGGGGTGGGGGGGGCAGTACAGGGGGTGTCCTCGGGGGTGGGGGGGGCAGTGCAGGGGCTGCCCTCGGGGGCAGGGCGGGTGGGAGCAGGGTTAGCCTGGTCCAGTGGCCGGCCCCGGAGCGCCACAGTTCTCCCTGGTCTCCGGTGGGAGAGGGAGCTGGGGGGGCACCATGGTCTGGAAGATGACTTGCTCACCCAGGCTCCAAGTTCAGAAATGACGATGGGGGGATTTTGCCCTCGTGTAAAGGGAATCCTTTTTATTCTGCTCTGTGAGGCTTCTCTGCAGCCTTTAACTTGAATTAATTCGTTACAGGTGGTTATTATTTTCAGGGGTTGGTTTTAACATTCCTCATATATCTTAGTTCTCTCTAAAATGATGAGTCAAAGGTAGACTTCTTGGAGTTGATGCTCACTTTCACAAAGGGCTCTTCCAGACTGTTTTGGCCTGCTTTGTTTTGTAAAGGTGCTTTCATTCCTAAGGGCTCTGCTTCTGGAACTGGCCTTCGGTAAGGACTGTTCTGCACATGGAAAAGGTCTGGTTGTAGGTATGATGAGGCACATTTGGAATATACAGCTGAGATGGTTTAAGAGCTCCTGAGCCTATTGCATGTTGACCCCCTAGTCCCAGTTTGCTGGCATAACTGCGTAGTTGTTTCTTAATCTATTTATATCAAAATGATAAAGTTTAATTTGAGCATGTTTAATAAGTTTCCTCTAAGTCTGGTCATTTTGACAGAAGCTGACTAAGGAATGCTCAGATGAACGGTAAAACTGGAAGATGTGAGATGATAGTAACCCCAGTAAGGAAACATGTGGAAGGGATGAGCAGCTGAGGGTATTGCCTCCAGCTTAAACAGGAGGGGCTACAGTCCAACAGCTCCCCTATCAGTGCCTTGATATTTTTGATTACAGGTAGCCATTTCAGGCAAGGATATGAGAAATGGAAAAGCTAAGCCTCCAAATTATACCCTTACTGTCACAAAACGTGAGTTAATAACATTAAGGCAGACAATGTACAGATATGTTTGCAACAGATAAATACAGGAAAATTTCAAAAATGGTGCAGGTGCTTATTCACTACTAAAATGTTAAATATCCTATATGAATTTTCAAATTCTCAAACAATGGAAGGTATGTTCAGATGATTGGAAACATGGAAACAAGTTATTGAAAATACATTTGCTGATTTTTTTTCCAATAAATGTATACTTTTAAAGTGTAAATATTTTCTATAACTTTTAAAGAAATTTCAAAATGCTCATAATAAACTTACTATAGAACTCATGTTAGAGTAGGAATGCGTTCACTTGCTATAAATTAAGGATAATGACTGATGGGGCAGCATCTATGAGCGTAACTTGTCTCTTAAAATGGGAATTATGGAAAAAAAGTTTTTGAAGAGAAATAAGCTTTAAGGGAATAAACTTAATCACTGTTAGTCTGGCACTTCAATGCTTTAAACTATGAAATGTGCATCTGTTGGGTCACGGTTGTAAGCAAATTTAAAAGGAATCTTTAGTTTGCATTTTATGATAGTCATATCATAATGAGCACAGAGACGTGACAGATTTTATGACCTTGTATTCTTTAAGCAGCCAGTAGCATTCAGTCTAGTGTAAGCCATAGACATTCTGAAAGCTTGCATGCTTCAAGCTTAGGGGAAATATGCCAAAAGATGCCTGTCCTTTAAAAATACATTTTATGTGTGCAGTTACAATACAAGGGGGCTTAGAACTGAGCAAGGAAAATATACCCTGTCTTTTCATTGCTTGTAACTGAAGGCTTTAGGAGTCACAGGAATATTGAGGTCTGCTGACTTTTTCAGTTCTGGATTAAGCGTGTAAGTTCTTTAAGACACGTCATATTGACGCTTGAGATCAAAGTGAAAAAACAGCCTTAAAGACACGTTATCATTATTCGGATGCCTGCAAAAATGTTTTTTGTATCAGAGTCCTAATCAGGTTTTCATCTTATTTTTGTTCACACCAGCTGTATTCACGGTTAGATGGAAAAGTATTCCAATCATCTGGTCAGGGCATTCTCTGACAAGGCCTAGTTTTCCCGCCAATAGTTATGTTCAGTTATGCACTCTGTCTTCAGTGATGGATTGTCCCTTGCTGAATAAACCAGAGAGGAGAAGCCCACTGTAAAACAAAGGAGCTTTTGATTTTTACAGTTATCCTATGAGCAGCAACAACAGAATATATAGGATGGGAGCGCAGTAGACTAGGATGCTTTCAGTTGAAATCTCTGTAGTGATGATTATTTTGAGCTCTTTAGGAAAATAGTATTATTTTTCCTTGATTACAGGACATGTTCAGTAACAACTGCTATTCAGTAACAACTTCTCTCACCCCCATCTCTTAAAAGGGAGATCCAGCATTTCTGTAGCTTTGGACTGCTAACCTGTTCCTTTCTATTTTTTCTGATCTTTGGAGATCAGTATTTGGAGTGAAGTTTTGAGCTTTTCAGTTGATGCATAGAGATTGGCAGGGCTTTTCAAGGACTCCCTATAACAACTTGTGTAGATATTATATGTGCCCTGGCATTTGTTCACTTTTCTGTAGTAGTTGTTCTCTAATTGCTTACCAAGTAAATTAGTGTTCCACAACAAGTCTTTTCCACCCTTTTCATTCTTCCATATTTAGAAGCATACAAAAGTGGTGTTTTGTGGTCTGTTTTTACCTGGCTTAGGCAAAGCTGTGTTAGGTATCGTGATAAAGCTTTATCAGTAGTCCTAGTGCATGAGAAACTTTTACTAATTTTAGATAATTGGCTTAGAACTAAGAAGTTGGAGGAATAGCCTCTACAGTCCGGCTAATTTACTGATTTGCCCACCTCTGTCTACTCTCTCTTATTGTCCTGTTGTAACCTTTCTGGACACAGTTTTTCTCTTCTATTTTTCTGTACAAAAAAAGCAATGTGATACTGCCCTCTGGAGCTCGTAGGAGCTGCAGTAATATCCCCATATACCCTGTGTTCTTTAGCCGTCTGACAGTCTGGTAGCCTAGTTAGGTAGATTGCTTCTCTTGTCTGTAGTAACAGCGTATAATAACAGCTATTGGCCTTTTAAAGCATTCCACCCATTGTGTTTTGATTAAGAAGGCACCTCTCACTGCTGCATTTTTGATATGAATAAAATTCTCATTAAAGTAAACTTGAGACTTGTCTGAGGAAAGGCTGGAAATATGAACATGTATTTCTGAAGACCTACAGATCCTGTCACAGATTCACGTAAACATGGGCAATTGAAAAGATGCAGTATCCTTTCAGTATGTATTAATGATCTTTGGTAACTCAGGAGAAAATGAAAACACTTGCTTCCATAAACTGGTATTTCGGTTTTTGAAGGATTTTTATTTGTATCTATAAAACAGATTCAGTGTTTCCCAGTAAACCTAATATGACCTTTTTAATGCAATTGAAGACCATTTTGAAGGTGGTGATGATTATTTATTGTCAATTATAGATTGTGCTAAAGGGGGCTCTGCTGCAAAAATTGCTTTAGTGTGTCTGAACATTTAATAAAACTATATTCTTGGATCACCATAATTTAATTAGTGAAGGAACATTGGGTAGCACTTCCAAAATACTCTGATGTTGCATTTTTAATAGTTAAACTGTCTTTTAATGAGACTAACTGATTTTTGCTAGAGGATTTTTTTAACCAATAAGCAAGGCTGTAAAAAAGCAAGTATTTGATTGATTTTATCAAGCCTTCTATCTCGTTTTGAAGTGTGTAATATTTTAAAAAGTCCATAGCTAATGAGTAAACAGAACAGTGCTACAGAACAGTGGCATAAACATTTTACGCAAACAAGAAAACAAGATTAATTTAAAATAAAAATTTAGTATAAGAACAGTATTTCTTTGTCATGCCATGGTACATGGAAGGAGAAAAAAATAATTACTGCTCTTAATGGGTTGGAAATGGTTAGTATAGTATTACCTATTCAGGAGATTATGGAGGTTCTTTTTGTTCTCCCCTCTTTACATAGTGTCCCCTAGCATGAGAATGAGTGAAGAGCTCTATAATACATTTAAAAGTCTTTCAGTTAGGTTTAAAAAAAAAGTCAGAATATGACTCTACAGAGTAGAGGATATACACAGTAGAATCATTTTTTTTAGCTAGTATACCTTATACACTTTTTTCATCCAGTTGAAGAAGCATTTCAACACCAGCTGATATGCTGTTTTGCTGTAATAGGTTTTCAGATGCTTCTGAAATTTTAGGTAACTATACTGCTTGGAAATGTTGCATTTATATTCTTAATAATGTAGTATATATGAGTAATCAAATGTATGTGTGCTATGGAAGACCTGTGGAACAATGAGGCAGGAGAGAAGACTGAATCACTGGGATGCTGTGCCCATAAAGCAGCTGCCTGCTGAGGGTAATTTCTGAGCATGTTACTTTTGCACCCTGTTGAATGTGTATCTGAGCGTACAGCCTACTTAACCAGAGCTCCCTCTTCTAGAGTTTTGTGCATCATGAGGAATTTGCTTTGAGAGGAGGTTGTACTGAAGATGTATTACTTTGGGACTGAACTGATGCAGTAGTCGAGAGTGGGGTTTTTTTTGTTTTTTTGTCTGTTTGCTTCACTGTGCTTTTGAGCATATGCTTTTAATTTATTTGTTAAAGCTGAAGGTCTGAGACACTTTGAGGATGGATATTGCAGTTACACCAGTCGTCTAATCTGTGAAAGTAAAATTCTATATAGTTTTAAACGTTGACAATGACTGCATCAGTTACTGATATTGCTCGAAGGCAATACAGATGAAAACACGTCTTTAAAGCACTTCTGTGTATCTGCGTGGTGTTCAAAATGAAGATGTAGCAATGAGAATTGTATACCCTATTAAGCAAAGCCTGCAAATACTGTATAGATAGTTCTACACAGTAATTGGAAAATAAGCCAAATAGAAATTACTTAATGTTATCTTGCAAAAATATTCTAGATAAGCAGAATTTTAATTTTCTAGTATAAAACTTATTAAGGATACAGACTGAGCTTGTGAATTTAGAGATTTCTTATACTAACATGGCTATACTTCCAGAACTGAGCTTTGTCTTCAATCAACATGCTGATTTCTTTTAATTAACTTTATTAATATCACTTTCTCCTACCGCCATGACTGCTTCAAGCAATTATGTAAGTCTGCTTTTATTAGAGAGACAATTAAATACAATGTGTGCAAGAAGAGAACACATTGAACCTGAAATAAAAGTTTAAGTGTTGAAGAAAAGAAATTGCATAAGTGGATGCTTTATAATGTTCTGTGGCCGTTTAATACAATACTTGAGGGAACTTTCTTGGAAGAAGTAACTTTTCAAAAGTTGCCAACTATTATGAAGATTCATAAATCTTAATTACAGCAATTTTACATTTTCATGAACTGATCTGTGTGTATGGACATCTTGTTTTCTCCTGAAAATGGGCTTTCTGCAACTGCTCAGTTGAATGTCTTATGCAATACGGAGTTTCCTATTTTGATCAAAACTGATTCATACTTTCCAGAGTGGTATATTGTTTCTCTTTGGACTGTTGGCAATTTTGTAGCATCATCTGAAATTGCAGATAAACCAAGAGGTACAGAGACTCTTGTCTTGCAGGAACTCTATACATGATATGAAATCCCTAATTGTCCTCTGGCTGTTCTGTGGAGATGAGGGTAAGTTTCACAATTTTTAGATGAAAATTAGGCACTGTGATTCAGTAGTATATATCACATGTCATTTAGTAATTTGAAACTAGCTGAAATATTTGGTGTATCTTAAAACTAAGATATGCTTTCTGAAATTCCTAATGAATTAGTAGGCTTACTAGACAGCCACAAAGCAGGAGTCAGCTGTGATGCAAATTTAATTTGGTCCAATGGTGCATATGCATTCTGGATGTTAATTATCTGATCATTGCTGGTTCCCCTCCCCCCAAAACCCTTGCTGCCTTCAGTGCCCAAGACTTTCAGTTCTTCAATATATATTAAGATTGTCGTTCCTGAGTATTATCCCACATATACATCGATAGTTGTGAGGATCCTGAGGCAAAAATGTGATTGGAAAGTTAAAGAGTATGCGCTTTCATAGAGGGCTTCATTATGATTTCATGGAAATAAAATACTAGTATCTCATAACTTCTGTGTTACTTGTTTCCTTTTTTTTTTTTTAATAGAAAACACATTCTGAATTCTGTTAAGGAGATTAATACAAGACCACATAATTACTTGAAGTTTCAGAACTGTTAAATCCGCAGCTCACAAACAATTAGTTGTGGTAATAATAGGCTGGTATGTATTATCATTACTGCTTAGGGATGCCTCTAGAAGTAGCTGACACAAACATACCATCAGTGCTATAGTGAGACAAACATCTTGCCTGCAGGCTTATTTAAAGTTAATAATTGCTGAAAAATATTATGACTCAAAAATCCGACTTGATACACCAAATTAAAGATAACAAATGGTTATATATTCTGCGGTGTCTCTTCTAGTCACTGCCCATCTTCTTTCATTCCGTTTTCTCAAATTCCTCTTGCTCCCCTTATCAGCAAACCTGACTGACTGAAAGGAAGCATGGCAAATGCCAGAGCCAGAGGCAAATTGCCGCTTTCCCCTCTGTTTCCTGCTTGGCAGGTTGGGACAGGTTTAGTAGACATGAGGAGCTGTCTACCATACATAAAGGCAGCCTTATAGTAATAGCAAGATGATAAAAGGTGAACAGTCGTGACATGGTTTTCTTCCGTCTCTTTGCTCATGTCCATGTGGAGGTCTCCACCTTTGCACGCTACAAGATCCCCTTTAACATATAGTTTCTGAAAGCTATAGTTTCTGTAGCTGCTTTGAGATTTCTTCCATGATAGTTCATTTCTTTAGTAATAATTAGTCATACTTAAGCATTTCCTTCTCAAATTTTATTTCTTCTCTCTCACCAGTTATGAACTGGTAATAAACTTCTGTCCTGTTGCCATGTGTAAACCATAAAAGTTTTTATACATCATTTGATTTTATTAGTATATGTCTATTCATTGTATCATGTATTTGAAGATGCTTTTAGATCGATTATGGTGAGAATCTGATTTCCGTAGGGAACAAGGAAACTCCTTACATCCTATCTCACGTTTGGGGCTCAAGGCACCTTTCGCTGTTCACGAGGGAGGCTGTTTTGCCAGTGTCACTGGCAGAAGTCCTGCCTCGGTGAATTGGAATTAGATTTACTGCCAGTTAACAAGCTTTTAATTACTGGTTTGGGTATTAAGAAACAAAGAAAACGTTAAACAATCAGGGAGGCGTCATTCCTCCCCCTTCTCCAGGCTCAGCCTCGGTCCGGTAACTGGCCGGCTGCCCTCAGCGAGGCGGGAGCGGCGCGGGGGGCGGCCCGGCGCCCGCCGCCCCCTCGGCTGCTGCCCGCCCGCCGCCCCCTCGGGCGACCCTGCCTGCCTCTCCTCTTCCTCGTCTCCCCCCTTGCGGGGCTTACCGCTCCTCTTGGACGCGCTGTAGCGCAGGTGCCCAGCGGCCTGCGGGCCGGCGGCGGCTCCGGCGCGCGGTGGGCTGGTTCCCGCCGTTGCGGAGCCGGCTGTGACCGGTTGGCGGCGGTTGGCGGCGGTTGGCTCTCCCCCACAGGTGCCCGCCGCGGGCGGGGCCCCGCCATTTACGCCGAGTACAGGCAGGGGGCTGAAGGCGCCTCGGGTGTGGGGCTGCTTGGCCCCAGCCGAGGGGTCTTTTGAGCACCCAGCTCACGCCTGCTTGCTCTAGGGCCGAGTTGCTCTCGGAGCTCTCAGATCCTTCCTTGCTCTTCATCGCTAGCCGCGGGCAGAAGGCAGCTTAGCGATGTCCTTCCTCAAGCTGCCCTGCTGATAGCAAGGGCCCTTTTGTCCCTCCGCTTCGTAGGACATCTGCCTCAGGAGGAAAAAAAGCCCTTCAGAGACGCCGTATAAAATTGGGGAGGGAAGAGACCCTGTGAAGCTGCCCCTCACCTGAGAGAAGAGCTTGAGTCCTCCAGGGGCCAGAGGTGAGGCGGGGGATGTGCAAACCCGTGGGGAGGGAAGACTTGCTTTGGACACGCAGAGCCACTGCTGTGCACATGTGGAGTGTAAAGCCACAGGCCAAAAAACCCTCTTCCTACAGCGGTGGTGACATCGGCAGTAAAAACATATCGTGGACAAGGGCGGGGGGGGGACTGGAAGTCAGAGCAGACCAAGAAATACAAAATAAAAGCGAACTTTAAGGTTATTCATGCATCTTAAATATTTGGGATTAGCAGTATTATGGAGCCCAGTTGAACTTTTTTAAGCTGTCATTTCAGGTATTTAAAATCTTTATGCACTCTTCCTGAAACTTTCTAGAAAAATATAATGACCAAAGCAGGTGTCTGGCATGGAAGATTTCAGCCTAAATATAAATTCAACAAAGTTATAAGTGACTGAGAAAACTCTAGTAGTATAAACTGGCCTTGTTAATGGCACATACTATTTAAATTTCTCTTTTAAGTGTTAGTTGGTGATTTTAGATGTATATGCACTTGATCCTTGTATTCATAGGGTTTATGTATATTTGGCCAGCACTGAGGGAAGCTAATGACTTCCATGCTATGTTTTCGTGACCTCATTTCTCCTCCGTTTTTCTCTTGGCAAAAGTGAACTTGTTGAAGTTATTGCCCTGCGCTGTGTGGACTGCAGCAAAATCTCACTCTGATGTGAGTTTTGAATAGTTTTATTGGTTTGTTTGGAAATGCAGTTGTTTTATTATGGAAAGTGGGAGGAGTGATTCCTTGGGCTCGCAATACTCATGCACTGGCCTGAGTTGCAGTACTCTTGTGCAGTGGAACTGCTCCAGGGAGTAACAGGCGCATCCTAAAAAAAAAACTCTGTGTGTTACCTGATATATCCTATATGTTAACACTTATCTCCTGAACGTACAAGGACAAACTCTTAAGCTTTTTGGCTCTTCCTTATTACTCAGTGTGTGGCATTTGCCTTTGATCTAAACCTTGCCAGTGAACCCATGAGCATAAGCATAGTCCAATTTAATTTGAAGTAACAGAGGACACACTGTCCTCTGTGAGACTACTCTGTGAGGATATTGAGGCAGCTGTAAGAGAGCACAGTGATCTCCCTCTACGCTGAAATGCCAGAGCAACTACTGACATGTTTATAGCGCCATTAGACCTACTTATTCTTCATGAGCTTGAGTAGCTGCTGCTGTTCTCCACCATCTAACTGACAATATCAGAGCTCGCCCGCTCTGCCTTAAGCACCAGCATGCCATGTTTGATGGCCTTCATTTTGGTACTGGAGTCATTGCATAGTTGATAATTACTGTGTGCTTGTTCAGATGTATACCTGGCCATGGTCTTTTTACCTGATGCTGAGTTACAGTATCAAACTCGTGCTTTCTGAAAGCACGAGCGGACTGACCTTTTTAAAGCAGAATTGTCATCTAAAAATATTTGAGACAAGGAAAGGTAGAACAAAGACTTGTTTTATTCTAAGGAACATGCAGAGCAGCCCCACGACTTCTGAGGTAAAACACCCATTCTTGGCAATCCGAAGTTTAAGTAAGGTTTCCCTTGATGTGGTTAAACACTTTCAGAATTGCTTTTTCTCTCCACTGTGGGGAAAAAGGCAATGTTGGGCACTGAAATGAAGTATCAGGAATCTGAATCAACTACTATCCAAGCTGATGGATTTAGCAGTCTATATACAAAGGCTATCCATTGAATTTTTGCTGATTTCTGCCAATGTCTAATAATGACAAATGGATACATTTTTTTGAGATCTTATTCAGCAGCAAAGTTCCACACTGACTGCAGCTCTGTTAGGCCTGCCAGCATGCTGCAGTTTTTTTTCAGACAGAAAAGATCAGAAGAAAGGCAAGAAATTCTAGATGTCATGCAGGAATATGGAAAGTATTATGTACCTGACACCTCAATGAGGTCTTGGAAAACTTGTGTTTCAGATCCAGCTGAAGTCTAGTGTTTGTGCAGTCTTGCTCTACCTACTTTATTGTTGCTTTCTGTTGTCCATGGGACTTCTATTCTGATTACAGGAAGTGAAACTTCAGTGATCTAAGAAATCATTGGTGTTTATCACACAGTGGCTATACTTTGAAGTGAAATCCCACAGACTAATCTAGAAATACAGTTTACCATTTTAGTATTTAATTATTAAATATAGTGAAACTTACATTTTATTAACAGATTTAACACTTATAAAAAGTGGTTTTAAGAACAGTATGCAATTACTGTACACTGAGGATTGTAAAAAGCAAGAGCGTTGCAAGAACTTAACCCTTCCCCAAAATATAAATCTATAAAGTAGTTCCTGTGGTGCTTTCCATTAGATGACACTTGTCTGCTGGCAAGTATGACAGTTGATGAGGTGGTATATAGTATGTGACAAGAAAAACTTTACAGACAATTACTAGTCAGTTTAAACTGACCTTGTAGTTTCTTTTAACTTACATAAGACTGAGGAAAGGACATAAAAATGTAGTATTACAAATAAAAAGATGAAAAAATTCAGAGCATATTTATTTAATATGTATTCCATGCCTTTCCAAAGCATACAGGTTAGAAACAAGCTGCAACACTTTTCTGGAAGAAAGCTATTAGAAATAATCCAAAAAAACCCCAAAGCCCATGTCATCTAGTGATAATATTATAAGGAAACCATGACAAAGAATGGCAATGCTATTTCATAATAATTTAAAAGTTTTTCTGGTGTTTGCTTTTATGCTGTACAAAAGAAGTCCTTCAGAATACTTGTGAAACAGAGCTGTATTAGGAAAGATTTTTTTTTTTTTTTTAATATTTTACTTGGATCTCTCTGAAGTGGACTGTAGGACCTGCCCTGGAGTCCAGAAGCTTTCTAGTCAAACCTTGATCAAAAGAGGTGTCTCAGCATCATCCAAACTGAAGGATCTCACTCTTTTTAATACAGAAAAGTCTATCAGAAATGTTCTCAAGTAACTTGTTAAGTTAGGCTAGTGTTCTAAGTATGGCACGCGGGAGGCTCACACGGTGCCAAGGGCATACCTTTTCCCCTCAGTGAACATTAGTACTGTTGCTATTTTACTTTCACAAGCAATGATACTCCCTGAGTGGTTATAGCCAAAGTTACCTCTGTCGCTGCACCAAAGCAGCATAAAAACTGGAAAAGACCTGTTGATATTCATAGCTCTGTGTTGCTCTTCCTTCATAAAGGCAACCCAGGATCGGCTCGGGACAAGTAGTAGTCCCAGCGGTTTTTAGACCTGCAGTGCTTGGGTACAGTGGCATGGGATCTTGCAGTGTTTAAACACTCGCCAACTCTGAATGACTTATATGATTTGGAAAAAGATTATAACAAGAACTGTTTAAAAATCATGTTTTAAATAGACGTATACTGTAACATAGATCTAAAGGTTAGTTGCCAATAACTGTTAATCATTTTAATGCTTTTCAACAGTTAGCAAAGTAGAACATCACTGGAATGACAGATCAATTTGCATCTGAGCTCCTGACTGAATGGCTAGCACATTGTGCTTTATTACAGAATTTTTCAGCAACGTTTATGAAGGTTTATGAAAAATTTTTTTGAGGGAGAGAGTAATACTAGCTACAGATTAGGAAGAAATGATACTGAGCTGTTTGTTAGCAAAGGGCGTACAGAAAACAATGTTTAAATGCCTTTATTCTAAGATATTGAAACTTTCTAAAAGGAAACTCTGAATTAACTCTGAAATTAAGATCTCTTCTGTCTTTGATGCTTAGCTGTGCTCAAATTAGATTAAAAATCAGACTGAAATTATGAGGACATTTTCAATTTCTTTTCTCTTTGTGCTGAATTGATACTATATTTATCTATGACTGAAGTGGTGTTGACAGATAGGCTGGTTCTACAGGGGTAAAGGCAGTGTGGTCTGAAACACTTGATCACAGTAATTACGTCTAAAACCTTTCTACTACAAGACTTCTGCTACTAGCTTCTAATTTGATACTCTTCCTTAGTTTGTCAGCCTCCAACAATGTTGAATTTTATCAGTTTGATGCAGCTTCATCCTCTAATGCTGGTAATACTAGGCATTTTGAACAAGCCATCCTAACATCTGGCAGACCTAACACAGCAAATTTTCAGCCTTATTGGTTGAATGGCTTTCAAAATGTATTTTGAAGATGAATTCTGGATCATTTCTGAACATTTTTAACTGCAAGATTTTCTTAAAACACCAGATCTTTTTAAGACTTGAGTTGTTGCTGGGTTTTTTTTTTTTTTTCCCCATCTTTTCCTTGTCTAGGTCTCTCCTTCTAACACAGACATGGGAGTATGTGGGATTATTCTTCATCCTTGATCAAATGAGTAGAAAAGAGAATGAGAGACAAGTAATGTTCAATTGTTTTTTTTCTTTATGAAGGGATAGTAGGGCTGGAGTTACAGCATTTTAGAAGTGAACTTTTAAATCCACAGGAAAGATACAGTATTTTCTCTTCAGATGTGGTTATCTATGGACTAGGGCATAGTTCTCTTGGTGGCAGTAAAACGTTTAAAACATGATGGATGTATTCTTTGGCTAACGTTACTTGGCTGTCTTTTGCCTTGTTACACTGAAAGCATCCTACTCTATAAAGAATACAGT
This sequence comes from Struthio camelus, assembly GCF_040807025.1. Classification (NCBI taxonomy): domain Eukaryota; kingdom Metazoa; phylum Chordata; class Aves; order Struthioniformes; family Struthionidae; genus Struthio; species Struthio camelus. Next base: position 377,567 of record NC_090955.1, on the reverse strand, counting down.
TTTAGAAATCTGACACTTGTATGTTAGGTAGGGAGTCCTTTGAAGACCTGTCCTTGCTATGGTGTCTCTGCTGGGACTCCCCGAATGACAATTAATTTGGATTTTTTTTTTTTTTTTTAAATCAAAGACTGCTGCTGGCTTCTTTTTCTGGTTCCTTGGCATATTGTTGTCAGAAAGGTGAGCTATCCTCTTAGATGTTTATAAAGATTCTTAGAATTTACTAATGGAATGCGTCAGTCCATTCATTCACTGTGTTTATCCTTGTAGCACTCCTGTGAGGCAGCAGGAACCCACCGTGTATTACTAATGGGGAATTTAACACAGCAGAGTTCATGGTTTAACTGTGATCAAAAAAGGAACTCTATGCTACCTCAGTGGCTTGATCCCATATCTCTTATTTCCAAGGCTCGCATAATCAGTGAAACATCTTGTGTCTCCCCTGCCTCTTCTTGTCCTCAGAATTGGTTAAATTGAGGAACTAAGGTCTTTGGGTGGTTGAGTTTACAGGTGCTGAGTATCAGACTCAAGTAACAGTTGAGTGTCTGTTAAAAATAGCAGTACTGGAACTGAAGAGCTTGAATTAAAGAAGATAAAAATAATGTAAAGGAAAAGCCTGTAGAACTGCAGTTATATTTTCCTCTTTTATTTGTCCACATTACTTAAAACAGAGTTTAATAGCAGTGTCTTATTTTTTACAACAAAATATTTTCATGTATTCATTTCCTGCCTATTACTCAAAACTTCATACAACAGTCACTAAATATCAGCACCTAAATCTTCATAATACTGTTGTTCTGTAGTGCAGTTTTGTTTTGTTTGAGACCATGGTTAGAAATCTTACTCTGTATTTAACATTCCTTTATTTTTTGTCAGTGCAAAACATTTGTAAGGGGAAAAAAAACATTTATAGTCTATTGGTAGCAAGGCCGTAGTTCTAACATGAAACAAAGAGTTAACATTGGTGTTCATCCATTAACAAAAGAATCAAAAGTTTTACTTTTCTCATAATTAGTTTCTTTATGCATATGATAATCTGTGCTTTATGAAAGTGTCAGACTCAAATGTATCAAAAACCCCCAAATCAATATAACTTTTTATTTAGTGGTAGGCTTGTTTTTGTTTTTAAACTTGTTTTCCAGGTGACAAATTGAACTATCTATATCATTTGAACACCTATTACAGCCAAAAATTCAGATTTCTATGCAACTCACTGAAGAAAGGGAACTTGAAAGTATTAAAAAAAAAAAAAAAAACCCTGCAATGTATTTTAATGTAAGTAAATTCTTGAACATGGTATTTTTTTTACAAAGATATGTTTTAATCATAAATGCCATTCTAGTCCTTAGTCAAGTATTATGTCAAATATAGGACACAAAATCATTTTATTGCAATGATTATAACATTAGTACTTCTCAGCCTTATTTTAAAAAAGGAAAAACCTCAAACTCCAGAGAGCTAAATCTTCATCTGGTGTTAAACAGTATGACTTCAGAGATGCTGTGCTGACACTTGGCTGCTGATACTCCAGCCCTGGAAGTGTAATTGCACAACAGCAGTCTGATATAAAATACATTTAGCCACAGGAGTTCCAAAGCACTTGGTCAGAGTAGGTCCACGCAAGTGCTTTTCAGCCTGCCAGCATGTTTCAAACTGTATGCTGGTTGTATGTATTGAACTTTTGATGACATTTTTCATAACCAGAACAGCAGAAACAACAGGGACTTTGAAAATAAAGATAGACTATTTAAATAGATGATAAAAGTCTAACACTACTAAGCAGACTAGCATTAAATAAAAACTGTCTGTAGGTTTATAATAAATTAAAAATATACTTTGTGTTTGAGTCTGATGCAGTGTTTAGGGAGAAGTGACGTTATTCAGCATTTGGATTTGCAGAGCTACCATAGTGCATTTCAAAGTGCTGTAGCATTAAGAAGTTGAACCCTTTAAAATAAATTATACAAGGATCTGTGTAAAATTAGAAATTGTTGGCAAGTAGTTATCCTGGAACATAGCCAGTAGAGTGCTGGTAGACCATGGTAGATTGTATGGATTTGTTCATTCACTTTCTGTGGAAGCAGTTTAGCATATGCAGGGCACAATTTCATGCTGACATTTGTTAATGGACGAATGGTAAATCAGTCCACAGAACTCCTTGGAAACATGAAATATGAAGCTGTAGTTCAATAAGCCAATAAAGTGCTTTAAATGAGTATTTGTTGTTTACTACATTGTTTCTTGTTTCACGGTAGACATGAAAACCAGCACAATGAAAGATGATAGTGCTCTAGAGTAAGTAAAACTGAGCCTGTTACTTACTTCAGCTAGTGTTTTCATGTATTTTCTTGTCTTGACATTAGACTTGGTTTACTGTGGGATCAGAGGAGATGCTTATAGCACAAGTTGAACTTGCACAGACATAAAGATGACCATAAATACTCGCTATTTTAGTTTCCATTTGCAAAAATGTGGATGAAAGAGGAAGCAAAAACAGAAATCTGGAAACAGTTCAGATCCAGTCTTTGTAGCTGGTTTGCCTGAAATACACTGGTCAATTTTGTAAGACAGAAAAGGGTTGCTGGGAACTTATAGAAATCTGAGAATTTATTCCAAGTCCATTGCTGCTATAATATGGATGCTTCCTCCATGGCTTCAATCCACCTGAAAAAAGGGCAAGAAAGAAAAAGTGGTATGTATAAAATCATACAGTTCTTTCTAAAAATATGCTTTTTAAGAATGCAAAGTCTAAACAGGACTGTATTCCCCATCCCGGCTCTAATAAGGAACTGTAGTTTTGTGATTAAGGCAGGGACCTGGGCACTAGGTCTCTTGGATTCTGGTGTGACCTTTGCCACTACTTCATTGTGTAATCTCAGAGAGAGATTGCACACTCTCTCTTTCTTGTGCTTTCTTAGGCTGGGAAAGATGAAAACATTGAAGTGTGCTTAAAAACAACAAAACCTCCCATAAACACTCATTTACTTTCCTGTGTGTCTTGAAATTCTGGCATTTTTCTCACTAATTTCATAATTATTTTATTATGCAGCAGCAGTAGCAATAAAGTGTGAAATCTAAATAATTACTCATTGAAGAGCAAACTGTGCAAATGGATAAATAAATGGATAAATAATGGATAAATGGGTTTGAGAAGTTCCTTTATGATAATCACATTTGAGAGACTTCTAGGCATGACTTTTGAGACTCAGCCTCCTTATTTTCACCTAAACAAGGGAGCAAATTGTCCTTCCTGGAGGAACTGAAAAGCACCAGATAGACTTTTAATGTCACCCAGGTGAGTCACGTTTAATTGGGCTTAACACTCTCAAGGCTACTTGTTCCTCTGTAATGGAAGGCATTCTGAAGTGAAGGAGAGGGAAGAGCCCTACATAAGCTTTTGACATACTCATCAGTTAGTGTGTAAGTCTACCCTCCATACCTCTGTGCTGAATTGTTATCCTCTGCTCGGAAGCTATAAAACAGGGTTTGCTTGTGGTAGAGGTGGAAAACTGTATCCGTACTTCCTTCTTCCTTTTCTGGGGCAATGGTGAAACCCAGCAAAGGCAAACTTTCTGTGGCAACTTTGTCCTGAAACCAGTCAAGAAGTGAAACAAAGTTTAGAGAGAAGGCTTGTGACGGAGTTGGAGAACTCTTTCAGAAAGCCCTATTGTGAGACAACCCCCCTGTCTGATAGGGCCACTAAAACAGTAATGTGAATCTTCTGCTGGTCTAGTGGCTCTTCTGCAGTGGTTCTTAATGACTTGGATATATCCTAACCTAGACAGGGGCACTGCCAGCATACCTCAAATGTTCATCCAGTCTACCTGAGACCTGAAATCAGATAACACTTCTCAAAGGCCAGTTCTTCATGGCCATCCAAAGGTCAACTTAGCCATTACTTTGATGGACACCTTTGATGTAACAATCCAGGAGGCAAACCAGAGGTTATTGAGAGTGTGGGACAGTACAGCAGCAGTTCTGAAGGCTTGAGCCATGGTAATGTTCCCTTGGACCATTTTTATTTACTGAGTGCCAGTAGTATCTTTCTCATTTTCCTTCATAGCCCTAGCAGCATTTTCATAAATCTGCACCATCTCAGACGGCACACTTGCTGTCAACAGTGCAGCCTGAAAATTTATGAGTGGGTAATGCAGTTCATTATTAATTTATTCCCAAGGAACAGTCATGAATTTTGCTTGCCAGACACTGCTTTGTACAGGTAAAAGAAAACAATGAGCCTTAACTGAATTGCAGTTTAGCTGTTACTGATAGCTGTAGTTTTGGTCACTATCTCTATTTAGGTAACGTGTTCTAGATGTGTGTGTTGCCTTTGCCTCTGCTCTCAGAAGCTATAATGCAAACTGGGAATGCACAGTGTAATTGGCCATCCATTGCTTTTTTCCATATTGTTGAACCAGAAGTGATCACTTCTAAGGACAGTAGGAATAAGGTAAATGTATCAAACATGCAATTTGGTGTTAATGGTCTGAACTGCTGAGTTCCAGCCGAAATCAACGGAGACTGCAGTACTTTTGGGGAAAAAATCAAGCTGAAGTTAATTTGGTTTAACTGTAAAGGAAATCAGCAGGAAAATAAAATAGAAGAGGTGCTTATACAGCAACATTACTGAAGCAATCAATAAGTTGGTTTGTGATCATGGCCAAATCATGCATTCTCTTGTGCCTTGATTTCCCCATCTATTTAAAGGGGATAATGATGCTTCCTGCCTCACAGTGGTGATGAGGGGTTTAAATAATTGATGCTTGCAAAGTGTTCTGAACATTTAAAAAAACAGATATTGCTGTTATTGCAGGTCTCGCAGTCTATGTCCGTTGTTCAGCAAAAGCAGTTGTTTTATGCTTCTATTTATGAAACCCATCGATTATAACCGATTTTCGCATCGTAATTGCTTAAAACCTATTGGCATTGCAGCTATTCACAAAAGAGAAGAAATTAAAATATGAAAAGGGACAGGGAAGAGACAAAAACCACCTCTAGCAAATGTGGAAATGTGTTTTGCTCAGTAAATCTCCTAGCCCTCTCAGAACCATTGCTAGCTAAGGTAGTAGATACAATACCTACAATTCTCTAATTGATACCCAGCCTCCTTGGTTGTAAGGAGGAGGTTACAGGCCAATACAGAAAGTGGTATTCTCACATCTATATACTGTCTTTCACTGTCAATACTTGTAGGACTCATATGTCCTATCTGTGCTTGCAAAACTAGAATATTCTCCTTCCCACCAGAAATGGATCATAGCACCATCTATCTACAAAAAAATCTGGCAGATTTTTCTCTGGCACACCAGAGAAATCCAAAGGTCCTTGAAGTCTTTATGTGTAAATGCGTAGACTAAGGCTGGCAGTATATAATAGCGTGAACAGCAAAAAGTGAAGTCATGAAGAGCAGTTTGTGCAAGAGGGCTGCCAGCGTGCAGCTGGGGATGTGGCTGGGCCACTTGCCTAAAGACACCCCTGGGGACTAAGCCTACAGTTTCTTAGAACCAACTCTATAAGGCAGGCAGTTATGAGAACTGCTGTTTATACTTCTCACGTTTACTTGTGCTATATGTAGGGAGTAAAGGAGGGAACTCAGCAATACAGTCAGAAAAATATTCCAGGTTAGATTGCACAATACCTCATTTGCTGTGTAGGTGTAGAGGACTTTGCCCTTGATAACAAACCAGCGTTTCTTCCAGTGTCTTTTGCCTCTTTTACATCTGCTGAGATAACCACTGATGGTAGCTCCCTCTCCTGAGGCTGCCACCTGGAGCAGAGTGGAAGAAATCAGGATTTGTGATGGCAAAGGCTTCTCTCCTTCTGAGATATGCGTGTTCACGTAACACCAGAAGGCCAGGTCTATGCCCATGAAACCATAAGTAGACAGTTAAAAATATGGAGACAGAAAAAACATAAGCATTAGATTACTGTTCTTCTTTTACTGTTTGAAGATTTTTGGCTAAATTTAGTTCTCAGTAACACTGATGAAAATATGCAGCCAAGTTACTGAGGAGAGCAAATTTGCAGTTGTGCTCTAAGAAGCTGAACTGGTTCTTTTTTTGGTTCTTTTTTTGGTTCTTTTTTTGGTTCTTTTTTTGGTTCTTTTTTTGGTTCTTTTTTTGGTTCTTTTTTTGGTTCTTTTTTTGGTTCTTTTTTTGGTTCTTTTTTTGGTTCTTTTTTTGGTTCTTTTTTTGGTTCTTTTTTTGGTTCTTTTTTTGGTTCTTTTTACTTTTCCCTTTTTTCTCATCTCTCTCACCTCTCTTGTTTGCTTTTCCCTTCTGCTTTTCCCTTTCTTTTTTTTTCTATATTAGAAGTATATGCTTCCAGAAGGGAAGGACAGTCTTATGGCTGAACACCTTTAAGATTTGGGTATATTTGAAATGGATTTATATTAATTTATGCTCTTCACTTGATTGTGACTTGATTTCGTTTGTGAAATATTGTTTCTGAGGAAAGTTACCCCTCTCACAGAGGTATTTTGAGATTCAAGTCATTAATGATCTTAAACATGCAGATCTTTGAGCGGATGAAACTATATCTACATCGACACATAATATAGTATACATTATTCATTACAGTTGTAAACTGGGATGATATTGGATTAGAAACAAAAGGAAGAGATTCAAACCCAGCCTTCATAACACTGACGCAATAGAGGACTGAGTAGTATCATAGTGGTATTTTGTAGCAGAGCAGGCGAGGTTCCAGGACTCAGCCAAAGCAATTAGGAAAAGCTCACGGATTAAGACTATTGTGAAACGGTTCGTATTAATAAACATGTGCTGCCTCCTTGTGGATAGAAAGGCAATACCTTTTTCCTACCTGTTGAAATTTTGCTTTTCTGCCAGTTCTTACAGAAGTACTGAATTTGTATAATTCTTTCCTTGTATTACATGCTTGCATCTTTGGCTCAGTTTCAGCTCATCACAAATAAACCTCAAGAAATTCCCATGACTCAGCTGTACAAAGAGTTCAGCAAAACACCTGCACCCTGTTCTCATTAACACAATGATTAATGCCTGCTGATTTCAGTGACATGGAAGCACCTTGTTGTGTTCAGGTTCAGTAGGCAGCTTAGCTAGACAGACTACATGAACGTGACTGGCATCTTGTTCCTGGAAAGAAAACTAACATGGAAAGAAAACTAACATAGCTAGTGGAATCCTGGCCCCACTGAAGTTGGTGGGAAGTTTGCTTATTTACCTTTGTGGGATTACAGATTTTACCCATCTTATTTTAGACAGTTTGGTTTGAGCTGTGGGGAGCGCAACTGGTTAAACATATGCATTCACTAATTGCTTGCCAAGGACTACATTCTGTTCCCCAAAGTAAGTGATATTTTAGTTCTCTTGAAGAGAAGCAAAGGTTCTGTCATAAAATGTTATTGGTCAACAGCAAATCATTCTCTGTTGACGCTTGTCATCGTGTGACCTGCCTTGTTGAACTACCTAGTACCTTGAGGTCTTCCTAGCCTTCTAAAGACTTCATGGGTTGATGAGAAGATTAAAGTAAGCTGTTCTAATCCAGGGTATCTTCAGAGCTTAAGAGTTTTTTGTGTTTGAAACTTTCTACACTGGTATGAAAAGTATGAAATATAATTGCATGATGAAAGTAGACCAGGGCATGGGCTGTGCCCACTGCACATAGAATAAATGATTAAACATTGCTGCTGTAGTGTCAGCATGCAACTCTTAAAGTTCCTTGCCTTTTCTCAGGCAGCTTGGTCCTACCTCCATAAGAGCCGAAGGGATCTTCTTTTGTTTCTTGAAAGATGAGTAATGAATGTTGTGGAAGACAGAGAAGGCACTGCTTGAACACCTGGATGAAGTTGGAGGGAAGCTCACACTTAGTGGCCGCTCTGCAAGATTAAGAAAATTGAGAAGGGGAAGGGGGAAATGGATGAATTGGTACATATAAGACTAAGGGTAAGAGACATGATACAGTAATGCAAACGGTTAGGAAAATGTAGTGCTTACTCCAGAGTTGGTGAATTTTTATATTAGCTTTTCTCTCAAATTACTCCTTTAAGTCTGGTTAGCTTGGTGGGTTTCATGGCACCCTAGGGTAATGGTAATATCCTACAGCTACTCGGAAGCAGCTTGCAAGAAAGCTGACAAAGCACAAAACACAACTTGCTTCCTTGTTTTAAGCAAATATCTTTGCCGTCTATTCCTTCTGATTGTGTTCTGTGACACCTCTGTAGGATAAATTCACTAATGGGACATTCTTTCTAAATGAACCATTCTCTTTGAGCTCTGTGCATGCAAGACAGTTGCTCTGTCTCCATGTCAAGCTCCATTACTCCCTGCAACAGGGGATAATGCTTCAGTGCTGTTGTCTGAGTACGTCTCTTCGTGATCTCATTTCTGGCAACACATGTTACCTGGAAGCTCTTACTGAAGCACAGCATTGTCCCTACCTTTTTAGTCTTGATAGTAGAAAGCACCTACTTTCAGGGATTGTCTACATGAATAGTTGTGTCAGAATATTACTTTCTATTCATTCTTTGTTCCAAAAACCTCTCTCTGTATATTTTTTCAAATTATCTTTGATTTGGATATGCATTTAAAACAGAACAGGGGACTCATATTGTGGAAAAGTAATACACAGAGTTCTAGTTAGGAGCAGCTCTTCTGCTTTGAATTCATGCATCAATCTGTAACCAGATTAACTCCCTATGTAGAAAAGCTCTTAGTGACTCTGCATGTCACCCTCAGCATTTCTAGTTGTAAAAGCTATTGCATTGGATGAGGACAGAGTGAGGAGCAGTAAAGCCATTGCTTTAATGCATAATTCACTAGAAATGACAGGGAAAGAGCTATCAACTGTAATGGTTGCATCATGCACTCCTTACTGTTACTCTGATTTATCAGAGGACCAGAGGAGCCCTCTGAGAACCTGGCTTGCTAAAACAGTTTCAGCTGCCATACAGTCTGTCACTCCTGGAACTCAATAAACATATCTCATGCTTGAAGTGAGAAATCTCCTGTAACAAAACACAACATGGCAGGGAAATCCTGACGCTTTCCCCATTACACAGGCAGGCAGTGATTTTGCCAAGTATGAAGGAACCTTACCTCTTTTTTTCAGTTCCATGTAGCAGCTATCACAGACTTTTGCTGCTTGATCTTTGAGGTACTTCATAGGGTACTTGTTTCTCGAACAATTTCGACACACAATCTATTTCAGAAAGGAGAGATGCGAGTAAATGTCATTTTTACATTAATATACGTACACTAACAAAGCGAATTCTCTGAGCTTGTTGGCAGAGAAGATGGATAGTGGAGCAGACAGGACTCTGCTAAATGTGTGTAAATTAGGACAAGTCTATTGATTTAACTGTGATTGTTCTGCTTTTTACGTTTTTTACATTTACAGTGTTGTAATCCAAATCAAAATTTATTACTGAATTTAGTTGCACGCCATTGCTATGATCATCTCTATGGGAACTTACATGTTCTCTAGTAGTGAAGTACAGAAAGACCACTCTAATATCACATCTGGTTTCATAATTTTGTTAGTAACATTGTTTTCTAAAGCAAGCTTGCATGTTACTGCTATCCCTATGCTGGTACAGACTCATTTTCTTCGTGGAATTGGAGAAAGATGAAGTAAATGCTTTTTCATACTGGCAAAAATTACCGGTAGAGTTTGAAACAACAAAATATCACTGAGGCCAAAAGATAGCCATGGTTCAAATAAGACTTTAGGTTTATGTGTGTAACGCGAGTCTCTAGAGTCGGTAGAAAGCAGCAGGAACAAAAACACTGGAAAGGCTATAGATCCTCTCAGCCTTTAGGGCATATGCCAGCAGCTCTGTGATGGAACACAGAAGAAGCTTTCCCCTTTGCTCAGTGATCTAACTATGCCCTTCTGCTGAGTTTCTTCACCTTTCTTGGAAGATAATTTTACTGGCTGTTGTTAGGGCCAGGACACTGGACTAGATCACTGCTCTGGTCCAAAACAGAACCTCTATTTCCAGTGTATTGTTTCATCATCTGTAGTTCTAGCTGCAGATCAGATATAAAAGCTGAGCTCAGTGATGATTATCCTGTGGGCCTTCCAGTTTCTGACCTTTGGGGGTTAGTGTGCCCCTCAAGGGAAGGTTACCATTGTTCCTGCTAGAGTCACTAATAGCCTGAATACTTATTTGTCTTTTGCAAAGCAAAAAAGTCTTTTATGAGAAGTCACGTTCTGTTCTTGATGTTTCTACAAGCTTGCCGAAGTTAGAGTAGTAGCAGCTGGTGTAGTAGAGGGGTGAATAAAGCCTTCTTAAGGAGTTTGTACAGCTCTTACCTTCCCACAAGCATGGCAATGATGGCGTCTCAGGGTGAGGGTAAAGTCACAGCCACAGTTCATGCACATCATGACATGGGACACAGGTACCAAAGTAGGAGGCCTCTCACCCAAGGGTATTCCAAGCCTTTCCCTTAGCTTAAAATCAAACAAGAGCAAATCAAGAAGCATCCACGCTTCTTAGATACACTTGGTCAGTCCCAATCCTTCACATACACTGCTTCTCTCATTTCAGTATGTCTTCACCTGCTAAGATCCCCAAATTCGCAAATTCTTAATGAACGCTAATATATGAGATACAGCTGTTTCAGAGCTGAAAGACTGTGACCAATCAGGACGTGGTGCTGTGAAGGCCAGACACAAAACAGGTAAAAATTGATGTAGATCTGTTACTGGCCATTCACTAACACTCCTCTACATCAGACAGGGATCTGATTCGTTGTATATCCAAACTGCATGTACGAACATGAGTTAAGACCATCTTTTTATTAATGGCTTTTGAAATAGTATCCATAAAAACCGTCACAGCTTTCAATTGAAAAAGGGCTGAGCTCACTATTTCATTACATCTTGGGGTTGGGGAGAGATGCTACAGAAAGCAATAAAAACTTGTTTCACTTCTAATACAAACCATGATCTGCACAAAGATGAATTTATCCCCACACAATCCAAATCTGATCCATGTTTTCCAGTGCTGATCTGAATACCTAACCAGCTTTAAGAAAGTACATTTACTGTTCCAATCTCTTGGCATTAACCAGGCAACGGTGTTGTGCAGGGCCCTCTGCCGGTGCTCTGAGCTCATGAAGCTGTGGTCAGTGTGGAACTGAACCTAATTTAATAATCCCTTGCTGAGAAGCTGAGTGCATTAGCTCAGGCTCAGCATCAAATTATATCATGGATACCCTGCTTCCGGTTCACAGCAGCTTAGTGTTTAGCACACGTAAAGCAAGCTCTTGTGCCTTTGAAAGACTGTTTGCTAGGAGGCTTTGCTAGGAGGAAATTGGACCTCTGCAGGCAAATAGGATTTAGATACAAAAAAAAATTACATTCTCCTTGCACATATTCAGATCTAAATCAGAAGCAGGGCTGCATAAGCAATTATTTTTTCATTTGTTGGAAAAGAATATATTTTAGGTTGCTATACATCTGAATTGTTAATTTTTCCTATTGAAAATTTGAAAGCAGATTAGCTTCAGGCCAGCAAGAGTATTCTGTTTTGTTTTTGGAATTCATTTTTTATTTCATACAGTCTTTAAAAATAAAATGCCCCTCATTTTTTTTTTTTTTCCAGTTAGCATTATTTAGTGCAACCCTACGATTCTGCTTAACCTTACATAGCATTTTTGCTCTTTATCAAATCCATTATTTACTTTTATAACTGGGAGTAGCACAATTGAAATTAATGCAATAGCAACAGTATATATTAACTGTGGAGGTACAATTGGAATATTGCTGGTGGGGTTTGTACTGGCAGTGAATTTATTATGTGTATGATGTGAGCATAACTAATGGTAGTTTCATTTTCTTACAATCGTGCAAAATTTGTAGCTATTTTTAGAACATCCAAGATAATTACTCTGTAGGACCAAATTCTGCCCCTCTTTCTCCAATAAAATGCCTATAGATTTAAGCAAAGACCTCAGAATACTGTGTGATTAACATTTCAGAGGTGGCCTATGGAAATTGTATGGTAACCAGGAACTGTGAATGAGCTTTGCCATTTAGGCTTGACACATTCTTTTAAAAGAGAATAGTAAGAATGCCCTGCCACTAGGAACTCTGCTTTTCTATATCCTCCCCTCCTCTCCTTTCTCTCCCCATTTATTTTTTTCCTTCCCCTTTCAGCCTCTGAAATTTTCCTCTTACCTCCACGTTGCTGTGGAAGGTGGAAGTGTTTTGAGCTTTGCAGTCATCTGGGATGTGTCTGCTGATGCAGCTATACCAGTCATCCCTTTCTGAACAAGAGCTGTGGAATGAAATACAGCAGTGCAGTCAATGCCAGGCACAGTAGGGATTGAACCAAGCAGTTTCTGGATCAGAAGAGAAGAGCTTTGCTTTATGAATGGTTGCTTTTCCCCACCAGTGCATTGGTATGCAACTGGTATTTCTTTGACTGGGAGCAAAATTGACTGTCACACCTGTTCAGCAAGATGATTAGTTTAGATCTATGGTTAGGACTGTGACTGAGAATGAACAAAGTGCTCATGAATATTTCAAGACAGTCTCTGACTTTACTATAAGTTGTTCAGTCCTAGATCACATAGGGTGATATGAAATGTCTCTTCTGTCTTGTCTGTCCTAGCTAATAGACAATCTAGAGCATGTAGCGTTAGCATGGTTGCTCAGAGTAAGTGTATTTGCATTCATCTCTTCAGTGGAACGCTTGGATGATCTCCATGTTGGGACATGCAGAAGTCTGTGGCCCAGAGATAGAGATTTGAATATTTTTGTTTTTCTCTAGGTAGTTCACAAACAATCTTCAAACTCCTGGCAGGAGGCTAGGACAGCGATTTAGGAAAGAAATTCAGCATTCCCTCTAGTTGCAGTTTTGCGTGGAGGCCAGTAGTTCTCCAAACTGGCCCCTAGATGCCCCCTTTACCCTAGACAAAGCAGGGAGCTCATGCACTTCTCTGCCAGTCCATCTCTCCCAGAAAAGCAGCAGGGCTGTTAATGTCTGTTAATTCTCAGATACAGCCCTCTGTTAGGACTATGAGCTGTTCTGCCTGTGTTAGTTGTTTTTCCTGCTGTGACTCCAAACTGTGCTCTTACTGTGCGTCTGAAACTGTGCACAGCTGTAGCTGCTCCCAGCATCAGTCGCAGGAAGGGATGAAGCTCAGTGTGGTCTCCCCTCCCCAAGTCATACCAGCCATTCATATTAAAGCTGTCTACTAGGCTTGCTTGTAGAAATTAGCAGTGGCATCATTGTCAGCTGCTGTTCAGCTCTGATTTTCTCACACCAAGCTCAAGAAGGCCACCAAAACAAGACATCTGAGAACAACTTGTCTTTTGTGATACTAAGGGGTGGCAGGGAGGGAGAAAGGAAATGCCAGCATTAATCAGTGACCCTGACTTAGAAAATCCCTCTGTGCCCTGAGCATAAGACTTTGTCTGTGAAAAACACCAGCCTCTGTAAAATTCAACAAGCCTGTTGAAGCAAAGAGATTCCCGAGCAGGTGTCTATAATGCACATAGGTTAACCTCTGCATGACAAGGGGCTATGATGTAGGAGATAATCTGTGACAAGAGTGGCACTGCTAGTCAGTCCTTGTCACTAGTAAAAGATCTGTCAAATTTTAATTTCTAAGAAATCTGAAAAAAAAAGTCTGTATCTTCCAGTCAAATCACATTCCCAGCCTGCAAAGCATTAACTGAAGTGGTCCTTCAACCTTTCTCTCCCTAATTCTTACTTAATTTTCAAGCGGAGAGAATTTCTAAGATCTATCTTAAAAAACAAAGAAAATCATGGCCCATATAGTGATGTAAACGTCAAAGACAGATAACAGGGTCAATCTACTATTAAAACCCAGATATCTAACTGGCCTCTTTAACCTTTTCTCCATTCTGTTAAACACCCCTAGGTAGTAATCATAGGTTACTAGAGTGCCTAAATGTGGTAATAACTCCTGGCTGCTGGTGAGTAAGATGATTGATATCAGTTGTCGCTGGCCTCTTCTCTATTAGCTATTTCATTGGTTGCATGAAGGCTCAGAGGAATTTTTGCTGAACTTTGTAGAAACTCGGACCTCAATTCACTACTGCCACATGCAGTCCCTGGTGCAATTTTTGGGCTGCACCCTTAGGCTAAGCTGTCATTTATCCCTGTGCTGGCTCATATACTTTTGCAATGTGCTTAGACAAACAGAAAGAGAATCAAATTGTCACTACAGTCTCCTGGACAGCAGGGGACATCCGCGCAACACAAACTGGCCTGGGATGGGATTTGTTACAGTGCCATTGCTGTTGCTCTGAATTAGCATCCTAGGGAGGTAACACTGAGTGCTTTCTCATGGTGCTCTGGTACTTTATGTGGGCACCACACTGTTACCTCTGTGCCCGAGAAGAACAATTTTGAAATGCAAACGCAGGTGTAACAGCAGTATCAGCCCTCCTCAATAAAGGCTCTGTGCTCAGATCCATCACCAGCTGACTGCAAGCCAAGAACATGGCTCTGCGGGTGAGCAAGCCATTTTTAGTGGGAGATGTAAGGACTTTATAGTGCCTCTTGCTCATGCAGCCATGCTAACTTGTGAACTTTGGCGATTCCCATTTTACTGCCTTCAGTCCCTGGCACTCATGCTGTATCTCCTTGTTGCATTCGCCTTGTCTCATGCAAGCGTAAGGCATTAAGGGTTGGGTTGTGATCGTCAACAACTGGCCTTCAGTGCAGGTTTGCAGGACCTCAGTGTGTGCAATATGAGATACAGGGAAGCTTGAAGCCTTCTGGTGCTTTTCTGTCCTTGATTCTCCATTTGGTAAGTGCAGCATGCTGTGGGTGTTGTGCAGCGTGGTTAGGAGAGCATGCTGTCCAACTGGTGTCTCATCAGTTCTGCCAGGCAGCACAGAGAGGGAGAGGAAATGGTCTGTGTTCCTGGGTGACTTGTGGCAGGTTGTCCCAAAATGAGCAACACAAAGAAGACAAAGGGTCTCTATCCCAGCGCTGTGATAAGAGTCAGGCTCAGGCTGACTCTGTTACTAGAAGTACAGTCTCAGTGTCAGGCCCTGATTCTATCCACTACCGAAGCAACACAGCTCCCAGTGGTGTCACATGCTTTGCTTAGGCTAACTAAGCACAGACTTGATATGAGCACGAAAGGCAGAGAAACAATATAAAAATGCTGGCAGAACATCCCAAGCTGCTTCTGAGAGATGCCAACTTCAGTTGCACTGGATGAAGGACACGCACAGCAGTTGTTTCCCCTCTACAGTACAAAAGTACTGCACATATCCTGCTTTTTTTAACGGAAAGCGGGTAATTATTGTATATATTGGGGTTTGTAATGAGTGTGCAGCTCTAGGAAAACCTCAGATATTTTCTGATTTGCTGGTTATAAAAGGAAGCAGACAGGCTTTGGCAGGTAGCTGAACACAGCACACAGATGACAAATGTTCTTGGAAAGATGAAAGCTCCAAATTCAGTGACCAAATAAGAAAGCAACCTCCCTATCTACCTATTGCACAGTGTAATTTAGGGAATTCTGCTATGTTTTCAGCTCTGCTGTAGCTGGAGACTTATGATGGACGGTACCTTGCTGACAGGGTCAGGCAATATTCATCGTTTTCAATCTTCAAGATGTTCTGGGCTTTTTCTGTCACTGGGCGGCTGACCTAGAAACAAGTACCGTGAACATGAAGGTGGACATGAGTTAAACTGTCTATAGCTAGTATATTGTACAGATCTCAATGCCTAGTGATTTATGACATCCCAGCCATGTTTCATACTTCAGAGTGAAGGAATGGGCAGGTAGGGTGTTGTATTGCTGATTTAATGAGGAGTGTTCTGTATTTCAATATGGTAATGGTGCTAAAGACAGAAAAAAGTCCATTTAGCCCTACTATAAAGATAAGGATAAAGTATGAATCAGGGCTGAATTTGATTAGGACAAGCTTATGGAACGTTTAGTCTAACAAATGTCAGAGCATGTTGTTAAAGCAGGGCAAAAGCCTTGGCTATTCCTGGAAGAAACGGCAATAACTTTCTTCCTAACAGGTAGACCATATGCAGCAGAATGCTTTAGTTTAGTGGATGCCTGTCTGCAGGAAGGCTCTTTAGGAGTGAAAACTTACTTCAAAGCTACAGCTCAGCTAAAATGTTTTCTCTACCATATGGTGCGCTAGCCACTTACTAGTAGCAGCAGCTACTAGAAACAAAACTTTATGGTATTCATGTGTTGTTATTAACATGCATCTATCATGCCAATGACTCAATATTTCAAATGCACCCTAACAGGTACCTGTTCTGCATCGCCGGTCCACTTAGTGGTGGAGCGGTTTGGCAATTCCCTGCCCAACTGGGCACTCATAGTTAGTTTTAGACGTTGATATCTCCAGAGTGATCCAAAGTCAGCCTCCCACATTTTCGTAACACACCAACGCCCCTTGTGTCATTCTACTAGAATTAATAATTAGTAATTCTCATCTTGCATATTTCCTACATCCCCAAGCTCCTGGCTTGCCACTTCAAGTCCTCTTTCGTATAAATACAACTTGGCATATTGGCTGTAGAACAGTTATGGATAAGTTCCTGGAGTGAGGTATATATTGAAGCACAGACCTCTCCAGCCCAGTATCTCCTGTTGCACAGAGGCCAGTGAATGCTTAGGGAAGGAGTGGGAGTACAGGGCAATTGTGTCCAGTTTCTGGCAATCTGCAGTTTAGGGATTTACTGGATAAGAAACTGTGCCTATATTACTGCATGTAATAGCACCCAATGCACCTTTTTCCATGAAGTGGGCTAATCACTTTTTGAATCCATTAACGCAGCTTCATACATTAATTTGATGAAAACAGTCAAAGGGCACATAAAAAACAGACAAATGAAAGCTTATGTAAATTTGGAGTGGCAGGAGTTTAAAACCAGGCAGCCTAAGCCCTAGTGAATATGTCGTAGGGAACGATCGTATATTGGCTGGAGACAGAGGAGAATGGACAAAATGAGATATGAATCTTTTCCATCTCCAGTTTCATGATCAGATAGTAAATCTGATTTTGGCTTGCATTATTCATGACCAGCCTGAATAAGACTGTAATGCTAAGTCACAACCTTATAGATAATCTTTTATTTGTTTGCTTTATATTATTTTTCCTTCTACTTCTGTAAGAGGCAAAGGAATCCCCTGCTAACAGGTTCATCTGCTCTGTCCCCATGCACTCAGCTGGAAATGAGACATAAACCAGCAAAGCACTAACAACTCACTATACAACTTTAATTCCAGGCTATAATACAGATGAGGCGTTACCTTCATGCCTGACACAGCCAAGGTGTTTTTCAGTTGGTATTTGCCATCCTTCTGGGGATATGTGTACAGCAGAACATCATTCATCTATATGAAGAGAAAGACAAAATCAATAATTTGCAATAGGGCTTGCAGGCCTGACCGTTACTCCTTTGGGGGAATGCCCAGAACAACCAGTAATTTGATGAGCTGCTAGGAGTGTTACTAAAGACAGGCCTAAGCCTCACAGGTTAGATCAAGACTCAAAGACCTGCATTTCCACAGAGCTCAGGGGAGCTTGGATTGGATCCTGGACTTTGATTCCAGCCCATTTTTGACTGTTGCTAATGGCAAAGCCAGTAGATAATCAACTCCTTGGGTGCCCTCGCCCCCCCACCCCCACCTTCTCCCCAGTGTGGGTGAAGCAGCTGCTTGTTTTAAGGGCAGTGCTGTGTTCAAGTTGGGAAGGCAGCCTGTACGTTTACTACCTGGCAATACTGACTAACTGCCCAGAATGCAGCAGCTCTGGCTCTCTTAGGATCCCACTGACACTGAAGCTGTGGTTAGGCCAGGGGTAGGCCTCGGCTTCAAGGACTTCCATTTTCTGGGCAAAAAGGAAGTAGAGATGAGGACAGGTGCCAAGGTCTGGAGGAAGGGGGTCAAGGAGGAATGGTCTGGATATTTGAGAGGAGTAACTGGACTTAACTGCTGGAAGAATTTGTCCAGACACATGACAGCTTTTCTGGGTCTGTGAGCTGCAGCAGAGTCCCAGGGGAGAGCAAAAGGAGAAATTTTTTTGATTTTATGAGGAACAAATCATCTGTAACTTAACACCTCAAGTCTTTCCTTAGTTCTTAAGCTCCCTGCAGAACGCATTTGTTTATAACAGCTTCAGACAAAATGGGATCAGATCTCTGGTGCAATTTGCTTAGCTTAATCACAGATGTTATTGTGGTCTTTTAGCTCCATGCCAACAAACAAGTAAATGCAACAGCAGAACTGGACCTTGTAGGTCTTTGCTGGCCCCTCCTTCCCTTACTCCTAGAAGGAATAGCAATGTCTATGGGCCACAATATTGCTAAAGTGATGCCTTTGTACATACAGACTGTGTTTTGCTTGCAAGAGCAGGTCATGTACTGTGGTCTTGTATTTTTTATTTTTATTTTTTTTTTCCTAGTCCTCCCACATCAGTACTGGGATACATAAACTCGGTCAGCTCCTTGATTAACCAAGGTGGGATACTGTGAACAAAGATGTGCAAGGCAGTGTAAAAACCAAGGCATAGGTAATACCTTGTCTCTGGCGTTGCACTGTATCCCCATTATTTTAAGTTTAGCAAAAAGACACCTAAGCTCTCCTATATAGGCCACTGCTGTGCCTTTCTCAGAGTCTTTCTGGTGAGTATTAATTGATGCATAGTTTAAAGCTCTCTTAATATAGGACTTTTCAACTGAGTATATAAAAGCATACTACCAAGTCAGGAAAAGAATCTCAGACTCTCTTCTCAGTAGTCTAAAATGAAGTATTTACTCCTTTTGCAGCAACACAATAGAATTTCTGTAGAACAAGGTGGCAAATGGCTTGTCACACAGTTTTTATGCCATTTACTTATGGCTCTGTAGCTTTCTTTCCATGCTAACATTCATCCAGTCAGCACAGTGACATCCGCACAGTACTGACCAGACGATTATTCCCAGTTTAACTAGGGCTGTGCATAACCAGAAATATTCATCACAACTGACAGCATACTGAACATCTAGGAGGTGTGGGTAGGAAAATCTGAGTGAATGTAAACCTTTCAGTGAAAATCAGATGGAAGCTATTTTCACTTGATATTACTGGATGTGTAGGTTTCTTTTTAAGTCAGTGGCAGGAAGGACTGGAGCAGTTAGGTGGGAAAAAGGAAATAAAGGCAGGCTTTAGTACTTATATTAGAGAATGCTCTGGATTCCCTAATGAATTCTCACATTTGCCAGGGGATTCTGCTATGTACTAAATATTCAAAGGATTATAGGAGAAAACAGTAATTCTGCCAGTTATCAGGGCCAGTACTTGAAGCTTGTTTCACAACACAAGAAAAAGTGAGTAATTATGGGCGCTAAGCCAGAGAAAGTGCACTCCTAAGAGAGGTCTTCAGGATTTTGGCAGCATGTGCTCCTGGGTTTCTTGGACTGCAAACCCCATTTATTTTATTTTATTTTAAAAAATATATATTTCTTTATATATAAATATATATATTTTTGTAAAAATCAGCTTATTTTTTTATTACTGTTGATTAAGGAAGACACCCTGGTGCATTCCGTTGTCATGGCAGCTCTGATTAATATACCAAGATTTTATTAAACATTAGTGATAGTTTTGTTTTATAATTACCCATTGGAGGGGTTTTTTCCCCTCCTGTTTTGTTGTGCAGTATATAGAGGAGGGCTGTGACTAATGTCTTTTGAGGTCCCACCAGCCACAGCTTGTCACAATGAAATTATGACAAATATTTCAAAGCCTGCTGAGCGAGGCACACAGAAAAAGGATCTGCATTCCCTACTATCTCCTTAGCCACATGTACACTTCAGAACTGAGTTGTGGCTATATGAATGGTTTGTGCAGATGGTTTGCATCAGTACCAGTGGCTTCATGCATCCTCCTGTTTCACACTCAGCTTTTCTATGTACCACTGCAGGCACGTTGTTTCCTGAAGCAGTGAGGTCTGAGCCGTGATAAAAGCTGATCTTGCAGACCCTCAGAAATCTGTGGTAGAAGAGCTCAAACTGCCACAGCCCCCAGGGGACTTCCCAGCAGTCCTTGGGCTTCAGACACACTTCTGTTTGCCAGAAAACTTCCTGAAAATTGGGATCCCCAAACTGCACGGTTATCAGTGAGGGAACAGATATTTCTATTCTGCAATGCTGCATGCACAGAAACATGCAGTCCCCAAGAGAACAGTTGATAATGCAGAGAAAGAGAGGGATACCTCTGGTCTTTTTTTTTTTTTTTTTTTTTTTTTTCCCCTTTTCTTTATAATCCCTTCTATTGTAATGGGAACTCAGTAACATTAGCGGTCAGAGCAAATTTTGTAACCTGCACTGTCCACATTTTTTGATCCAAGTAAGTTTATCTGTGCCCTGCTGAGTTGCTGACACTCCTATTTAGTGCCCATTTGGTCTAAAAGCTCCTACCATGTGTTTGGCTTTTCAGAGTGTTTTAAAGGGTAGTTTGTTATGTACTCTGTGTTGTTCAAGTCAGTGCTCAACATCCTCTGAGTGTCAGCAGAGCAACCTGAATGTGTGCTCAGGCTGCGTTTTCCAAGCTCCATACTCAGAATTCTCCTGTGCTCCAGCCTTGCTGGTTGGAGCATTAAACAAAGTCTGCTATTTGATGGCAATTTCCCCCACCCCACTTCCAACATAAGCAGCCTTTGTAGAGAAATTCTTGGAAGGGTGAGATAAGAGAGAGTGTCTGAGCTGCAAAGTCCTGTAGTTGAGGGGCGATTAGGGGGCCTTCCAGCGTCAGCAGCCCATACTGTGCTGCAAAAAGGCTCCAACATCCTTGTAAACAGAGACTGGACTCAGGAAACAGGCGCCCAGCAAAACTCGCCAAACATCCTGCCAGGAAACACCAGATTCAACAATACCATCAGCCTGTACAAGACAGCCAGCTCAAGTAGCTTTGTGATACGCACAATATCCACTCGCAGAAATATGTGCACCCCAGGAATCCCTGAATGTGTGTGCTACACACTCATGCATGTAGGAACTGAGCACAGACATGAAACACTCCTTCGGGGTGTATGCTCAGAGCACAAGTGCACACATACCACCGAAGCACACCCTGAATGCACAGACGAAGTAAGAGTCTGGCACATGCCCAGCTTTTATAGCATATTCTAACTACAGCTTTAGTTTGGTAGACTCATCTCCTGGGGTGTGGATTTACATTCTCAGGTTGATCCTTCAGCGTATACACTTCCACTGAAACTTTCTCCAAGCCCTGGGCTTAATTCGGCTTCAGACAGAGTAAGGTCACTACAGAGAACTTTGGAAAATCCTAGTCATGTAAAATTCTGGTTTGGGTAGTTAAGGTAAACGTACTCATTTCATCCAAAATCAAAACAAAGTACACCTGTACATACAAGCATCTGATGAGCTTTTGGGGTAGCCACAGACAGGTGAAGCATCATAAAAAAAAATCCAGTTCTGAAAGTTTTTGTTGATAAACATATCAGGGTAAATCCCTACACTACTGGAGCTTTGTTAGTGGCTTTGAAGGGATTATAATATGGTCCTTAGACTATAAAGGCTTTAATGAGTGTAGGTTTTAAGAGAGAATTTTTAGGAGCTTATTCAAGTCTTGGGGTTTTTTGTTTTCCCGTAGAATATGAAAGAGTCAAATTTCAAGCATGCCTGGCACACCCACAGTGTCCCAGAAGTCAGAATCAAGAGATAACATGTGGATCAGGGCTAGATGCACTGGCAGAGGGAAGGATACGTTCATGCAGGTCTTGGCTGTTGTAAAGGGGTGTTGCCGGTGATGGGTAGTAGGGACTTAGGACTGCTGCAGTAAAGGTGCTATATGCCAAGACAGAAATATGTTACTAAAGCTAACATATTGGAGTTGTTAGGAGTTGTCTAAATGTATTCATAGGCTAAATAGTCCAGTAAACAACTCAAGAGTGGTGATGGCATAACAGAGACTCTGCAGCATTAGTGGTGACAGATAATGCAAAACCATTCAGATGTTACTGTGGGAATTACCACATTCCACAGTGATTCTCTTTCCTACAATTATAGCACATGTAGCATTACTCTACAACCTAAGGGGGACTCTTGGGGTAGAGGAAACTGAGTAAAAATTAGCTGAGCCCAAAGGCAGATCTTTGCCAATGAGTTTCAAACTGTTTCCAAGATCCAGTCATCCCCCTCAACAGGAGTCATAATACAGGAAGCCTAAAACAGTTGCAACTTCAATGTGCTAGAGCAGGAAAGAAGCCAGCTTCATGTGTCTCTGATTCTTGAAAGTGACCACCACGGTTTAGTCTAGCTCCACCACATGCTTTGCATGACAGCACATATCTGGCCACAATTTGCCTTTCTGACCCAAAGGAAGAAAAAAACCTGTTTCTGAATACCAAGAGCATCTATTAACCACTGGACATTGGCTACTGTAATGTCTACAGCTGCCAAGAGACACTTCTCTCCTTGCAGTTAACATCCGGGTTTGAGCAGCTGAACTTTCCCCAGAAACCAAAAATAGTTCCCTAACTAGAAAGTGCCAGACACTCATTTCTCTGCTTTCTTTATTCCAGTAAAACTTTCTGCATCTGTGACCTTCAAGCTGATAAAACCATTTCAGATTCTTTGAATTTTAGCTCGGTTTATCTTTCACTCAAGTGCAAATTACTTTTCTCTCAATGTTTAATACAGATCCGATTTCTGATTCTCCTTTTAAGTTTTGTATCTCAGTTTTAGCCTCAATTCCAAAATGTTCTTACAATCCTAGCAGAGGCAAATATTTATGTGGAGAGGTCAGCAAGGAAAGCACATATCATCTGTTATCAAGTGGTCATCAGTAGGCTTCAGTGTTACTCCTGCAGAGAACATAGTTTATTAAGGTCAGCCCTTGGTCCCACTGTGACCGCTGCTGGCATGAACATTTTCCCTTGGCTTCTACGAAGTCATGGTTTTGACATTTTTGCTATTGTTACAGTCCGTTGATGCAGATTCATTATTACTAACAGCACAGCAGCAATCTCATATTTGGAAGATTTGGGTGAAATCCATCACTTTCAGTACATGAAAGTCCAAATTTTCACAGAAACCAATGAAGCCATCAAAAAAGTGAAGTGCCAACACTGTGTCGTCCCATCTCATCTGACCTTTGATTGTGACTGCAGTATGTGATCATGGAGGCAGAAAAGCTGAACAGCAACAAGGAAGGTCTTAGTCATACACAAGTAGAAAATAATCAGAGGGAGAAATAAGAATTAATGGCAAAATGTATGACTTCTGTAATCAGCCATCTCTCCTCCTTTTCACACTGGGACATTGGTCCCAGTGTGAAAAGCTGTCAGTACTTAGAGGGGCCGCAGAAAGTACATCTTCTAGGCCTATAACTCATTTATTTTAATTTAATTCTGCAAAGAGGGTACTTAATATTAAATAACAACAATAATGCTCAGGACTTTATGGCTCTTTTCTAGAAAGGAGCTCTAAAGAACTTTTGAAGCATGAACAGATAAGCATCACAAACTCCTAAGAGGTGGGCAAGTGTTATTTTCCCCTTCGTACAGATAAGTGCCTAAAAATGCCTGTGGTTATGCAATAAGCCACCTGCGAAGTTGAGAATATAGCTCAGGAGCCTGGAGTCTGAGATCTTCTCTAACTGGTCAGTGTAGTGTGTAATGCAAAATAAAAACATGAGCATTAATGGCATATCTCCAAACCAATTTTTTTCTATCTATCTGTTTTGTTTTGCAAATGCTTGCAATTTTCTGGAAGGGTTGCAGACCCCTGAAGGATGAAACGAAAGGTTCATTTTTCGTAATTATCTTAGAAGTATTTTGCACACTCTCATTGAAAACCGCTGCTCTAATCAACAGAGC
Source organism: Struthio camelus (assembly GCF_040807025.1). Taxonomy (NCBI): domain Eukaryota; kingdom Metazoa; phylum Chordata; class Aves; order Struthioniformes; family Struthionidae; genus Struthio; species Struthio camelus. Next base: position 353,744 of record NC_090955.1, on the reverse strand, counting down.
TGGAGGTGTGTATTCAGACAGAAGGACTATATCCAGGCAATGCACACAGTTATTAGGTGGTTTACGCAGACATGGACAGAGGAAAATAAAACCTAGTTCTTTAGCTCCAAGGATAGAAATCTCTCCCAACTGAGTCCAAAGACAGTTTTCATAAACCTTAGCAGTGAGATGTTTTCTGTTGTTACTAATCAGATCTCCTGAGGTCTTAGGGACAGGTTTTCAAGTGTACAGCTTAACTGCTGAAAGTATTCAGGTGCTCCCATCCCTCTTGAGCACCTTGGAAACTTGGGTTGAGATGAAGGTATTGTTCCTTTGCAGAATGATGGCCTAGTCGGGGCTGTAAGTAGCTGTGAAACAAATAGAGGGCTGCACAGCCTGTACTCCTGTATGCAGGGCCAGCGGGGACATGTGTGAAATGGACTGCTGTTAGCAACAGAAGCCAACTTGTCACATCACTGCTGATGGTTAAACAACCTGCAACCTTGAAGTTTCGGCCATGGTTCAGGACTGCATAAGCCCAAGAGAAGATATGAGGAAGACAATAAAAAATATAAAAGGAATCTTACCAAGAACAAATGCCGAGGGTGCCTGTTTTTGCCAGAAACTTTCATCAGCGTTCCCTCTTTAACAAAGATCTGAAGGAGAAAACAGCAGGTCGTAATCCTGAGGTTTCATTCTGAAGTTTATTAAGAATAGAGAATATTCCTCCCAGGGAAAGAGGAACTCTTATCTGCTTTCATCACCACAGGAAGAGATGAATACCTTACACTTACTTCTAGTCTGAGTCTTTATGATTTGGCTCAGTTTTTACCAGGGTTAGCCCTATTGCTCTCCGTGGCTTTCATTTGTATCTGTACCAAATGGGCTGGAAACCCACTTGTCAGACACCCCTGTTACAGATTGCAAAACTAACATTTAATAGGATCCAGACAAGAACTTTTGTCTTTTAAAAATTCTCTAACTGGGAAAAATAAACAGAAGGAAAAGCTGAAACCTTGGTTTTCAGCATATTACATCCAATGTCTGTGTACATAACCATGTTGGTGTACATAATTTGTACATGTCTGCAAACCCAATAGGTATCTTTCCTTCTCCATCCCGATTATGACTATGTATGTGGATAGTCTAACTGAACCACAGCAGTGGATCTACAGTCATCAGTTCTTCTCTGATGCAGCGTCTTTTGTGGTAGAACAATTTATACTCAAAGAGACCAGTCCTCCAAATTCTACATGCTGGGGTCTGTGGAAGTTATTAAAACATTGTCTGGCAAGGGCAAATGAGAATACTAATGTTACATAAAAAATAGAGGATGACTGCACTATTTGGCTGGTGAGGATTCTTATGCCAGGAGGATGCATGTCTTGAAAATTGCTCTGTGAATTTTGCTAAAAATATTGTTGGACTGAGGGGAAATTTAGAGTTGCAGAATTCAAGAAGAAATCTTTTGAAGCACAGAGGCAGGTGAAAGCTGAGGAGGCCTGACAGGCTTGATAGCCAGGAGAAGTTTGCATTTGAGGTGGATAGCAAGACAAAGCTATACGTGCTCCCACCTTTCTATTTATATGTTGCTTAAAAATGCTACCTTGCACTAGAAGCAGCACTGGGGAATGATAAGAACGAAAATTTGAAAACAAATAATTTCCCCTGATTTAAGGCTGTTATCTAGCCAAATAAAACTCTGAGCCTCTCCAGCCTTCAAGCATTTCAAATCTTTCAACATGGATATACAGAAAGCAAAAGAGCGACTCCTCCAAAACACTACAGTGGGGCAGCCTGAGGACCGCTGGAGTGAAAAGCCAAATGGCTGCTCTGTGGGAAGGCGGGGTAATGCCCTCTCTCCCAGTGTGAGGCTCTTGGCATATCTCCCTGAGCACTGCCAGAGTAATGGCTTTTTACACAAGCCAGGGCTACAACTCTTATCACAGTGACTCAGTAAACAACACCTGTAGACATCTGAAATCTCGCCATCCACACAGACAGAAATAAAGCTGGCCGGAAACAATGTCCTTATCAGCATAGGTCTGCCTGCAGCACTCACCCTTCCTGGTTGGAGGAGGCTGCTCTGCCCCCTGACACTGTGCTCAATGTGTACCAGCTTCTGCAAGTTTTCCTGAGGGAGAGAAACAACATTTAGGAGACTGCATGGTGATTGTTCTTTACACAAGTAGGCAAACCCTCCCTCGTCCCTCTTCACCATTTTATTTCTTTGACTAAGAGATTATAGTGACACTACAGGGTTAGGTTTCAGAGAGACAGAGACAACTGAGCCAAGGGATTTTAGGTCTAGAAAACCTTCCCACTTGGGCAGGTTTTGTGAAACTCATCACCTGCATTCACATTCATATTACAGAAGTCACCTTCTGTGACCTTCCACACCTCTGTTATCTTTGATACCTCTTTAATATTTCCTTTACACCTCAATTCACCTTCAGAAAGGCCATGCTAACCCCCTACAGTATTTAGACATTGGCCTCTTTGCTGATTTTCTCACTCTGGGAACCAGTAAACTGGAAGCAGAGAGACAGTTGCGGTATCTCCTCCAAAGACCTATGCATTAGTGACATGACATACATAATCTGGAGCATATTTTGTTACAATAGGATCGTTATGAGGATTATCCGGAGGTTTATATCCTGTGCTAATGGATTAATGATTTTGCACCAGGGGATTTAGAAGGTTAGCCAGTAAGCAGGCAATGAAGCTGGGTCTCTCTTTTGATGCTTTGCAAAGATCAGGAAGCTCATTATCAAACTCTGGTACTGTTAACTGCCTACTTGGGCTGAGAGCACAGACAGTCAGTGAACACTGGCATGTGATAAGATTCTGAAGATGCCCTGAAGATGGTATCTAAAATTGATCTAACTAAGCCTGTGCTTTCATGAAAGAGATGGTATCGGGTGGAATGTACAGAGGAGGAAGAAGGGACGTCTGTACCTTTACAACATTGCTAGGGTCATTTGAATTCTCCTTCCATATAGCAGGGGATGCTACTAAAACCCAGGTTTGTACATCGGATTCAGCTGTGGTTTTATCTGGTCAGCACAACAGAATGAACTCCACAGCGGCAATGAGACATCAGTGGAATACATCTAAAAATTAGGACTCCTTTGTCCAAATTAGTCATTCTGTCCTAAATCCTCAGTTACACGCCTGCATAAACTACACACTAAGGGCCACATTGATGCAGAGGAAAAAACAACTTCATGACCTAGCAGCCTTTGATTACAGTTTTCAGCTGTGGTAGATAATAGTCTGTTTTCCTACTCTCCACTCACTGGTATTAAGCTATTCCTAGGCTTAGTTAGACAGTGTTAGATTGTACAGTGCAATCAAAGATGTATCTGCCTGATACAAATCAGTGCTATCTACAAAATCAGCTAATTAAGAAAGCTGTTGCAGATACCAGAAGGAGTATCATCATGTTAGCATGATGGTCTGTCAAGGCTAATTTACCCTGAATTTCATCTAACACAATTAATGTAGCTATCTCTGCTTGCTTTTTAAGATAAACCTGAAATAGCTCTGAATGTTACTACCGTAGTGAAATATTAAACTTGTTTAGTGTTATGTTATTAGTTCTGCCAAAGAAAGAATTCTTTATTAAGTTTAGTTATTAATCTGTAACCACAGATCCACACGTATGGAAATGCCAACAAGCTTTACCAGCACAGGTATGCACTGTGATGCTGCAATATAATTGACAGTTGACACATTTTCAAGATGTTTTCAGCCATCAAGTATCTCTTTTGTATTGCAGGCAGTAACAAATGGAACTTTTCAGGTCACTTCTGAAATACTATGGGCCAGCAAAATGGAAACAGAATGTATAATCTAACAGCGCAGGAAAGGCAAGAGATCATGGAACAGCTGACATTTGTAAAAGACATTTGCAAAAGGCTTTCCCATCACTAAAGGTTATTTTAGCCCTAGTGAAACTTGTCAAATTGACACCTTCCACAACGGAAGCCCCATCTTCGTTTGCAGAAAAGGCAGTGCCCACTTGTGAGCACCCTCCTAGCAAATGTTAGTGCTAGTCTAGTCATCAGGGTTTCTCCAAGAGTGAGAGGAGAATTCAGTTGCTGCAGCTCAGATACACCTCAGCTTCTCTTAGGTCTGCTGGCAGAGGTGCCTGTTGTAATGCTGACCTTTGCAATATGGACACATGTTCACCAGGAAGCCAACAGAGATTTATCAGACTCATTTCCTGTAGGAAGTCAAACAGCCATCAGATGTGAGGGACTGTGATTTATCTGAGAAGGTGGGCAGCTGAGGGGGGTATAGTTTCCCTACAGTTGCCTTAAACTCACTGTTTATATAATTTTCTTCATTCTACTTAAAACTCTTATCATCCTCCTTCCAAAATCCTTTACGAGCTACAGCTCAAAAATGAAAACAAAGCTCCACCCAATTAGTATTGCAGATGTGGGGTTGCTGAAAGCCTTCTCTGGCCAGCTTAGCAGTAAACTGCAGCTTCCATTAGGCAAGGAACATATTATCATTTTGTATATGTAGGAGGACTGCTTCCCTGAGGAATTCACCCACTGTTAATAGCAACAATTATTGATAGCTCTTAGCATCTCAGGGCCTCTAACACATTGTAGAAGTTCACAGAGTAATACAAACCCTGCTTAGTTCAGGTAGTGAATGTCTCCTAGGGTTATAGATACTCTTAATGCTGTGTGGTGGTGGTGTACCTGGTGCTTCTGCACATCTGTAAATTGTGACTATTTTCCTGCTTGGCAAGAACGTTGTGGAGATAGTTAAATCATAATGTGTCTGAAAATTCTGGGTTAATAGTTTCCAGGGGAAAAGCTGCTATAGAGTTATTATTATAAAGCAAAAAAAGCTAATAATGAATTGCTGATATTCTACAGAAAATGTAGATAATAATTCACTGTTCCTGTCAGATTTTTGGAGTGCAGTTTGATGAGTTAATAAGTGGCAGCAGGAATCTTTCCCCCTCCAGGTACATGCCAAGTCTAAATTATTGCTTAGAACTTCATCCAGGTACTTGCCAAGTTATTAATGCTCCATCTTGAATGACATTGTTGAGTTTGTTCTGTAATTAGAGTCATTTGTTAAATTCTTTGAATTGAAAACCTGAGAGCAAGAAAAGAACTGCTGGTTATGGGTTTTGTGGATGAGATATTAATTCAGGAAAACAACCTCTGATTTAGAAGAATATTGAACTTTGATTCTCATGAAATTGTCCCTTCATGAACCCACAGCATTCACAGATGGGAAAAAAGGAGATTTTATTTCATCTCTTCCTGGCCACTATTTCAAAAAGAGTAGATATGCTCTGATGATACAGTAAAACAAAGAAGTGTAAAAATCTATGTGGAGTTTGAGATGAAATTGTCCCAAAAACAGACACTGTTAATAGCAATTATTATACAGTCTATTGCCTCTGTAAAACTCAGAGGATCTGCTAGTATTCTTCAAATTAAGGCATGGCTTAGTGGAGAAAAAAGCAATTGCATGGTAAAGCAACACAGCAAATACAAAGCTTTCCTTCAAAATATGAAAGAGCTACAAGCTACGCACTGCCAAGCTGCTTGATGATAAATTGGTTGAATCTAATGGTGAAAGTCTGCTTGTGTCCTGCTGCACAGATTGCTATGCCAGCGCTCCATAGAAGCCGCTCATTCCCTAGTAATAGGTATCAGGGATTCTCAATTTGTCCCTTTGACAACTATTGCTTGCTATTCCTAGTCTGGATTTTATTCACATATGGTGTGTGAGATGCCCAGAATACAGGTAAAGAGCAGAGCCTAGGACTGCATTTAATGTTCATATCCCAGCACGACCTAACCATACAAAACTCAGCTGTTGTCAGGCTGAGTCAATAAAAAGATTTGTGAACACTTTTATCAGACCAGCACCTGGGTCCCAAAGCAGCCAATCCTAAGTAGGTGCCTCTGCTGAGGTTTCCTTGGAGGTTTCCCCTTAAGTAAAATCCAAATGTGAGTTATTTGGTTTATATCAAAATCTATAGTGCAACAAAGACAGCATTTGAACTTTTATGATCTTTTTTTGTTAGTAATATAACTCCATTGACTTCAGTATAATATACAGTGGAAATCTTATCCCATCCATTTATATATTCTTATAACTTCAGAAAAGTATTCCTACAAATCTTCCAGACATCTGAGTGAAATCTAAGTAATCAGAGATGCCAGAAAAAAGTGTGTGATTGTGATCTCAGAGTAGCTGAGCTCTCGCCATTCTCAGTCTCTTAATATAGGTATCCTCAAGCTCTGAGATTGTTTTGGAAACTTTTCCTGAGATCTCAGGTTTATGATGAGGCGTTCATTATTTTGGCACAAAGAGTGCTTTAGTAATGGGAAGGTAGGATTATAAATTGTTTGCCTGAGGACAAAAAAAAATCAGAATCAAACCTGCTTAAAACCTTACTCAGTAAGGCCATGGTTTCAGAGTCATTCTGTAGGGTGGGCCCGTTTACATTTGTTTTTATGATAAAGCCCTAGGCTTGCTAGTCCACATCCTACCCACAATCTACATCTGTTCTTTCATCTAGGTTACAATATAGTGTTTATGTAGTAATTAGCTACTGATTATTGTTGTCAGTGCTGAACATCATTCAGAATTAGTCTGTATGAACATCATGATTTCCAAGCATCACTGCTTTCCTCTTATGCTCCTTTCTCTCTCCTTTCCTTCTCCTCCTTCACCATTGTGCGTTTGTCCATAGTGCAGCTACTGATTCTTTTACAAGAGTTTCCCTTCCAACTTTTGTCCCATCCTATCTACTCTAATGGCCGACAATGGAATAGTTTATATTGAGACCTAAAGTGTCCTTAAGTAAAGTTGAGAGTAAACAACAAAGGAGATCAACATAGCCAAGAGCTTATACTGCTCAGCAAAGGTGTTCAGGGTCCCTAGTTGCTGAAATACAAGAGTATTGCTTTGGTTACACATAGCTTACATTTGGAACTTTTCCTTAGCAATTAGGAGGTGTAAAAGAAGTGTGATCTTTAAGATGAAGGTTTGGAAAGTTTTGGATTGTCACCAAGCTACATCAACGCTGCCATTGGGCTGATGTTATTGCATAAAGGGGGAACATGTTTTGAACCAGATGCAGAGGAGTGAGGAGATGCTTGGAACAGAAAAGCAGAGATGGACTTAAACAAAAACAATAGATCCAGACTTCTTTGGAGTTAGTCCTGAGTGAGAATGCAGATCTGAATTTTGAGTTTTGGCCTTCAAAACCTTGATCTTCAGGATGTTTGAACTCTCGATCTGTTTTTATGGTTTGAGATCATCTCTGCATGAAAAGAGAAACGTACTAATTGGGCTTTATATTGATCTATGGTAATTTTGCCACTGGCTTCGGGGAAAGCAGGTTCAGAGCCTCAGTCTTTATTTCTAGTGCTACCAAAAGGGGAAGGAGGCAGATCCGCAAAGACAGGTTTCCCTGTTCAGGAAATAGTAAATAGTTTTAACTGCCCAGTTATTCCTTTCTGATGCAAATATTAAAAGACTTGGCGTTTGTCTCTCTCTGGCCATGAGGAGATCATCACTGAACCTCGTGCTATAAAGCCGCCCATGAACACGCAGGCTGCATTTATGAGCTTGGCAAACATATCAGAGACATAGCTTTTAAACCTGAACAGCAGAGATTTCCAGATGTGAGGAAGAGTTGACTCAGGTTCATCTGCTGAAAGCAGCTGCTTCCACTTTTCCTCTGAACAGAGCACGAAAGCTTCATTTTTAAAAGATGAAGGACTTGGACTCTGAGACTCTTTCTTTCTTACCCCCCAAGCCGTTGCAAAGAACATCCTTCATCTAGCCTGACCTACATGGTTTTACCAGTCTAAATTTGCTGCCTCACCAAGCACCCTCGTTCCCCCCGCAGCCAGTGAGCAAAGGTGTTAAAGGGAGCATGCTGGGTTAGCAGTTCTGGTACGTGGCTGTGGTGGCCCCCAGCAGGTGTCTTTCCCTGTCAATTGGTTCCTGTGCATTCCTTCTTTCAACTTTAAAATCCTATCTGGAAACAAACTCTTACTCAGAAGGGCTGATATTTCCTGTCCCTTTCTTCCCCTTGTCCACATTAAAGCCCAAGTGTTTTTCCACTATGTCTCTTGGATTTCATGTTTTGACGGCAGAGTGATTATTAGCAACCCTCTCCTCAGTAGATTAAATAATAAAGAAGTATTTTGACTGCCATCTATAATTAACTGTAGGGAGGGAGGTTTGCAGTGTCAAAGAGATCTTTAATTTAGCAGCTACAGGCACAGCCAAATCCCAAGGCAGGATGTTAAAGTCAGCAGTGTTCAAGTGAGAAGTAAAGTGTGATCAGCTTCCCAAGAGATATGATACATTCCCTCTCACTTGGAATCACTGTATCTAAATGCACTGATCAAATACTTCAGATTGGACAGCTTTTGAGAAAGAAATACTTCAGTGCAACCACTCATTATTGGGTGAAATGCAGGATGCCTGGAATGAGGTAATTGGCCCCTGACATGAATGTGGTCCAAAAGAAAACACCATAATGGTCACCATCAACAAGAACACAACTACACTAATAACTTCCATAGTTATGCATGTTATCCTTGGTGGTCTAAAGGCCTTGAGAAGGCAGCTTTAAAGAAGGCAGCTTTTGACGTTGTGGATTGTACTGTGACCATTTCTTGACATTTCATTAGGTTATGAGGACTGTAGACATTTCTTACTAACTCCTTGAGCTGAATGCTGCATCTGCAGAGCTAAAGCTACAAGTGTTGCAAACATAGACCCAAGGACTGCAGGTATAGGGGGCTGGTATGACATAAGGAAAGGCACTGGCTCTCGACAGAATATCACATGGAGGTCCACCAAGTTGAATTCCTGAGGAATTTGCTGGATCCAGTGTCCAACAGTCTGATTGCTGCCTTCTGTTCCTCTTAACACTGCTTCTTACTGTTTTCAGTAGCAAGATTTCTATCAGCTTAGATAAGAATCAGACCTAGATTCTTGGAAATCAGTGATCATAAGAACAGCTATGTGCAGGCTACCTTTGCCAGTAGATTAGGACTCTAATGTCATGTGAGAGGTATTATTAAGTTACTCTGACCTTACAGGAATTGCTCAGTGCTTTGGAAAGGTATTGAATTTATTTAGATGCCTAAATCTGAATTTACACAAGGGCTCTAACCTATGAAAGTCTTGGTCAGTCCGTTTGGTTGTGAGCTGATCCTTAAGGCTATAAATCAGGACCTGTTCTTCTGGAGTAAAATGGAATTCCAGAACAGTGAAAAACTCATGTAAATGAGCTTAGAATATCTCTCTAATAGCACATCTGTGATATCTTCAAGATTTCATATCTAAAAACATCCCAGACTAGAAACAGAACCATGAAAATGCCCATCTCTGACTTCATTGCTCCACATACTATTTCAACAAACCTAGGAGGGAAAAGACTCTGCGCTCAATGCTACAGTGACTTAGATTTTGTACAGCTTCACTAATGGGCCTAGACCTACTCCATATCTGCAATACTATAAACCAGAGCTGTATAAATCCTTGAGCGTCACCTTGAGGAGGCTTCAGAATTTAACAGACATACCTATTCACTTCAGCAGATGTGCAGAAAAAACCCTATTGATTAGGCAGACTATGGCAGGTAGGACTCACCCCTTGGAGCATGCTGTCGTTGGCTCGGTCTGTGATTTCAGAGACAATGAGTAAGGCAGCTGAGGGATGAAGCAAAACAAAGAGCACAAATCACATACGAGATTAGGAAAAATAACCCTAATCCCTTCTATATACAAGAGCATCTTTAAACTCCCCACACTCCCAAGCTACTCCTTACATTTCTTTTGCACCTTCAGGATGGAACTGCCTGGCAACTTTAGGACACAGTGCTCTCTGCTCCCCTCCCCTTCATCCTTCTCTTGTGCAAAGCTTTGTGTCATGCTTGTCCTGGTCAGGAGAGCTTGTGAGGTCCCTTTTAAGCGCCTAGAATGGCACAAAATCATGTTGTGCAATTTTCTGGTTGCAGATTTTTGACAGTTGGAGCTTGTGGTAGGTAAAATAACATGTAGCTCAGCTTTAGCCATCCAAAAGCACGGTGGTCCTTTGCTGTCAAGGGAGAGGACAGGTCATCCCTTCCTGACAGAATTGTATATGAGATGATGACATGAATGAACATCTGGAGCTGCCACTGGCAAATAACTTGGACCAGGCCACATTCGCTGGCCCTGAGGGCAGTGGCATAAGACAGTGCAGGTCCTTTATCTGGCGAAAAAGGGTGTCCTGCTCATTCCTGGGCATCATCTGGGAGCATGCTTACTGGGCAGAAATGTGCCAGGTGTGTGCTACAACAGAGTGGGCAAGTGTGGCCCCTTGGCTCTGTTTAATTTACTGGTATAGCTGTAATCCCACTGTCAATAGCTAGGGCCTGGACTAGGTCTTGCACCTGGCTCTACTCAGTCAGAACAAAGTATGGAGTTGCAGATCTAGCTGTGAATTGGTTTCGATTCACACTCAGTCTAATAGAGAGGTGGACTGGTTTTGCCAATACAACATTATTGCTGCTTACCCCAGCCTGAAGCTACTCCCGCTGATGCCAAGACTAATCCTACCTTTGACTTAAGTGGGAGTAAGCAACTTCTGCTTTACCCTTCTGATGTGGTAGGAAGGATGGTGTTACCAACTGAACACCTGGATTTGTTCTTGATTAGGCAGAACTGATTTTAAAGCACCGTCTTTCAAGTGTACATGGGCTTAAGGAATACAGAAATAGGGATACATAATTCAAACCTCCTGGATGGCTCCAAAGTTCAGCAGGCACCAGAGAGCAGCAGGCATACCCTGGATAATTATATACAAACAAGCAGATTGAGCCATCCCACTTGGCTTTACAATTATCAGGACAAATATGGATGGAGCCAAAGAGGACTAGGATTTTCCTGGTGTCTAGGGCTGAACTACCATATCTGCACCATGCCTGTATGCATAGTCATTTCTACTTCTATATGTTCTTCATGTCAAAACCAAAGGAAGCCCAAAAATTTCAATGGAAAAAAGATACGGTTCCTGCCATAAATAATTTATCTTAATTAGTAATGAGTTCTTATAGTTCTTATGTCTAACCTATTAACTCAAGGTCTGGAAAGTAAGTCTCTTCCATATATTCCTGAAGCAGAGTTAGTGAAGGAGATTTTCTGTTCTACCTATTTCATTTTACCTTGTGTGGCTTCATACTCTGTAGAATCAGGGCAAAGATTATTCAAGTAATCTGTAGAAAATAATCAAACACAGACATCCAGTAATCAGAACGCAGATCCTCATACTCTGTAGTTGAATTATCAAAACAAAAAAATCTGAATGTCTCCTATCACTTCATTCCTGAATAATTAAGTATATATTGTCTCTTTCCAAATTGAAACTCATCTTTGACTGCATTCTGTTTTGAGATCTTGCTTTGATTCAGATCTGGACTCATCACATAACTTGGCAGGCATAAACCAACAGAGAGAGACAAAAATATTTCATTGTTTTTCAGTCAAGAGAAATGCCGAGTAGCACCACTTTACTAATAGTTGCTCTTTTCATGAATTTTTCTCATGAATATTTTCTCATCTGAATGAGTGGTGTTGGCAGTAATGACTGATTCTCTGTATTAATAGAAAATGAATTGTATAGACACAGGAAGGGGATACTGGTCTGTAAAATGCAGATTTTAGTGATTACTACTGAACTCAGTCAAATTTTGAAAATAAATTCTATAAACAACACACAGTAGGACTTACATTTATAGGAATTACATTTACATTATCTACAAACCTTTAACCTGTCAGCCTTACCTGGGCTACTTGACTCAGATCATCTGTCTGTTCTTCATCTGGGTTTTTCTATGCTTTTAATGACTGTAGTGGGAGTGCCACCATGTTTAAAGCCCAGTCCTGTAATACTTCATTCTTATCTCTCTGATGAGTCCAAGCTCCTAAATTCTGCCTCCAAGAACCAGGCCTATGTGCTGTGTGTGGTGCTGCTCACAGAGAGTTTTGAATGTCCTATCCATATGCATGTCATTTTCTGATGCTGTCCCCTCCCTGCCACCCTGAATTCTATCTGCCTTTCACCTGGGTTTGGGAAAGTGCCTGCCTGCACCCCGTCGGGCAGGAAAGTGTTGTGTGGTGGAGCTCTGTCCTTGGCTTGGTACGTTTAACTGAGCAGGTAACTCCTTTTGGCTGTAGTGCAGTAGCTGGCAACCAATCTCCTGATAAAATACTCTTCCTTATCTGGTAGAGACAGCCAGTTATGAATACGCAAGAGCACGTATATGGTGAAACTGAAGGACTACACTGTTCCTGTCCTAGCAGCCTCAGGGGGGCTGGGTTTCTTCAGGTGAAGAACTGCAGCAGCAACCTATTTTCTGGAATATCATGATCCAGCAGACCTTATCTCAGCGCACACAAAACCACTCCAGGGGACTAGAAAGCATTCTTCCCAGTTAGTGCCAATACCTGGGACAAGGAGTAGCTCAAGCTGCTTCAAGTGTGGAGGGGACGACCAATCACTGGAGCTGCACTCAGACTCTTCCAGCTCTCCCACAGATTCATGTTTGCAATTTACCTTGTGGACCACCAAAATGGATACAGAAAATGGAGTGTGGCTGCGGGTATTTGTAACAGGGACATGCCAAGTCCATTTTCTCAGATGCCATGTTTGAGTGCATGCAGTAAAAACACTAAGGACCATGTGAGACAGCTAATTATTGCAAATCGCCAGCCTGGAAAGTTGCCCTTAATGTAGACACACCCAGAGAGGGAAGCAAGTCAGACAGAAAAAAATCTTACTACTGGCATCCGCTGTTCATTTGTATTGCTGTTACTAAAAAAGCAAAAACAGCTGTGAAAAATGAGTTGCATCCTTGATCAAAGTGTCTGGAGCAAGATGAAACTGCTGCTAATTTGTGCTATGAATAAAAATCCATATGGTCCCTTTATTCTTCTTCGTTTATAGGAGTCACTTCTAATATGCAGCGCCTTTCATCAGCTGTTGAATATGGGCATGGTTTATGGCTTCCTTTTTACTGTCCCATGCATAACTCATCTTGCATCTCTCTCCACCCACACATACACATACTCCCAAGACAGTTCTTTAGATAGTCTATGGATTCCTGGTTTCTTGTGTTTCAATCTGCCAAACTTACTGGACAACACTGGGGTTCATTGTTAAATTTCACCACTTCCTTCCCCAACCAGCTCATTAGCAACAAACCTGAACTTCACAATTCTTGCTGAGGGTTCCATCCTGCTCCAAAAAGATTGCTCTGTTCACAGACTCAGACTTGCTAGATTTGCCGTGGCTTGCAGGGAATAAACCACAGGAAGGAACACAAACCCTGGGAGATACACTTGGAGAGACTCCAGGTATGAGTGATGTATACAGTGCTGAATGTAAAGGGGAGATGTTACTATAAGGCAACATATAAATCTGGATCTCTGCTTGGGCTTTCCTAGAATCCAGAGAAATTGGTCTGGGATTTTGACTTAAATTCATCACTAGTCTTAGGTGTAATATAAGTGGGGTGTAGGGTGCAGTGCTGGATACAACTGTTTTGTTCATAGCGTGGGAGGAGACAGTGCTCTGCCACTATATGACACTGTGTGCTGTGCTGAGGGCCTCCCCTTGCTGAGAACTACAATCCCCTACTGCCTCTGATAATTACCCTTGACAGAAATAAAATCAAACTTGTCTGCTGGCAATGAGATTTCTGAACTCTGCCTCTCCTAATTCATGGAAGGATAAAGCCAGGAAGGAAGGGTTAAAAGCACCTGACTTAATACTTTTCAGTGACCCTTCAGCATGATCATACTGAGGAAGTGCCTGTTCCCTCCCAGGCTCCCTGACATTTCCTGAATCTGGTATTAAGCAGATTGAAGTTCCCAGGAAATATCAAGTTTCTCCAGCCCTATTTTAGCTGTCTTGGCATCAACGTGCAGCACAAAGGAAGCTCAGGACATCACAGGAGGAATTCCACTGTAGTACCTTCGAGAGCAGTTTAATTTTACTGACCTGTCAGCAGCACACGGTACTGGAAGACACGCTGCACCACTTTCAAAAGCTGGTGTTTCACGCTCTGCCGGCTGTCACCAGAATTCTGCTGTCCTCAGGGGAGGGAAGAGGAAGCAAAGATCAGGGATGTGTGAGCTCAGGAGCAAACTGTCCCTTCTGCACCTGGTGTGTCCCCTGAAACTTTGCTACCAGTTGCATGCACAAACTTCACTAAGCCATTCCCAATTTGCCCACCTCTTTAGGGGTATAGACTTTGTGACTGAAAAGCACTACTGATCACAGCTTATTTCCTGTGGCATCATTTGCAAAACAGTTTGGATTCAGAGGGAAGAAGGGAAAAAGGGAGGAAAGCAAATACCAATTAGAAGTTAAAGGTTGGGTAAAGATTCTAGGGTGGTGTCTGAAGATCCAGAGAAGCAGATCTCAGTGAAGCTTGTCATCTTTTTTTCTTCTGCCTGCAATTTAGTGTCTTATTTCAGGACATGGAATTGAGCAAAATACAGCAAAGCGTCCCTGGCACTGAGTGTCCACAGTCTGTTTGCAACAAAATAAATGGAAGCTGTGATCCAATTTCACACTCACATGGAAAAGAAGTAGCATTTCTCTCTCTGTTTTATCCTTTTAGATTCTACCCATTGCATGTGGTCTCATAAGGGCTCAGTTAAAATATGAAACTTGCTGTGTAACTGTTAAGTTCCATGTCATTGTTGCAAAACCAAAAGCAAACCACAAAACTCAGTCCTGAAAAGTCTCCACATCTCCAGAGGCACCAAGAAACAGAAGCTTCCAGGACCCAAGAGGAATGGCACAAAACCCAACTAGTTCCTTTCAAGGTCCGAGTCCAAAACGCAGTTGAGTTTCACAGGGCTTCAGTGTTCATTGACCAACATTTCCACAGTGTTTGCCACTTCTGAAGAGAGGCAGGATGAAAGGGAGACTAGGAAGCTCACTATATAAAGGAAGACTGGCAAGAGACAGCATTTTCTGAGGCAGCAGAGGTATTTCATGTTACTATATTACTCCTGTGACTGGCTGGCTGAACTCACCAAATATGTGTTCACGGTTGCACTGAGCATTCCCAGTCCCCATACTCAAGTCAAAGGTACCTGAAATAGGATCCCTAAATTCTGGGTTGGTGAACTTGGAAGCTAGTAGCGCTCATGCTTTAAAAAATACGATGGGAAAGGTCTGAGAGATACTTCCCCTGCATTTGCATTGCAAGAGGGAAAAAAATTGCAGAGCTTACTGATTCTAGGGCAAAACCCTGCTGATCTTGTCCTAGCAGAAGCCCCATCCACTTAAAATAGGAGCTAATCCTCCGGGTTGATAGTTAAGACGGGAGCGTGTAGGCATATGGCTGGGAGGGATGCTGGGAACACTGGCCATCAGCAGAAAACCTGCATTTACCAAGTTCCTGTTCAGAGAGGTGTGAGCCACCAGAGCTCCCCTTAGTTGCTAACAGGAAATAACCGTGGTGGTTGCAAGGTATCTTTTCATAAATGCTAACTTCCAAATGGCTTTTGAAATGAATTATCATTAATATTTCACATGCGTTGCAGAGAAAAACACAAAGCTCCATAGAGCTGGCATTGTAAGTAACCTTTAAAGTGCAATCACTAATTCATCCGCACAGCCCCTCTGTGGCTGAACCACCTGAGTAAACATTGTTATTCCTCATATCAGATGAAGATAATAAGAAACAGGGGTTCTAGACCCACAGCAAAGCAGCACGACTTTTAACCATTTTAGCTCAATAGAGGTAGTGTAGCCCAGCTGAACCTTCCCATCAGCATATGGGTTTACACTTTTGAAGTGATGTGACTGGGCCACGTTGTTGGTATTTTAAAATGTAATCAAGCATCTCTTGTCTTGAATTTCTGTCACTTGCATCCTAATGTTTTTTTTCGGTCATTCAACAGGGATGAGTGAGTTAACACAACTGGAAAATATGTTTTTCTTTCTTACTGGTACAGGCCCAGCAGTTAGAGACCGTTCAGGGGGTCTAGATGAACAGATTCCTGTATTTATCTAGCTGGTGGAGTTTGTGCCTTCCTTTGCAGTTTGGTTTGTTGCCTGTCACAACATCCTCTATAAGCAGAGGAAGCAGTAAAAAGCATTTAAAAATTCAGAGAAATTCAGTTATAAAGAAAAGATGGAAAATGCAGTGAGGAGATATGAAGAAATGTTAACAATAATAGATATTAAATTTCACACATGCTCAGAGAGCTTAATATATTAATTTGTGAATGGGAAACTACTCCACTACGTGCATGTATTTGAACAAAGTATAGTCACAGATCTATAGACTCACAAGCATACATTCTGCTTGCATGCACGTAGGGGTGTGTGGGCAACAGATGCAGAAGCACATCGTATGCGCATGAACATTACACTTCAGTTTTATCACTAGGATGTGTGAGGAGAGCTGTTTTCCTGCTCTACCCTGTGTGAACGCTGATGGAGTTGCAGACAGGAATATCTTTGACAACTATATATTAATGCAGGTAAACAGCCAAGGGGGCCTTACCTCAAACTCCCGAATGATGGTAGCCAGTTGGGGGTATTTAAGGCAGGTTTCATCCACCAGAGCCAAATTCCTATCAAACTGCATAATGTATGCAGTGTGGTGGTTGAACTTTGATTTTCTGGAGAGAAATACATCAGCAACTTTCTGGTGTTCCTCCCTAAGGCCACAGAAAGAAAAGGACAAGCAAATAAACAATTAAAAAAAGGAAAAAAAAGAAAAGCCCTACTTCATTCTCATTACTGCAGTTCTGTTCATCAGAGGCACAGTGGCTAATGACCTGGTGTAGCTAAAGCCTACGTTAAATGGCCAGAAAGAGGCAATACTTCACTGATGTAAGGGTCAGCAAAACAGACTGCTGTAGAACGGGCCCCATATGAGGCTGATCCTTTGGCTGATCCCTAGCCGCAGCAGTGCCTACGTAGCAGGTAGGTTGTTTGCTTTGTGGACCCAGCTCCCACTTCTCTAAACAGACCTTGCAGCTGCTGCAGGGCTTTGAGTGCTAGTTGTGGGGGATAATAATCATGTCTTCAGTTATAATATATCTTAATTTCTTCTTCATTGCCCCCTGCTCAGCACTGCCCAGCCATCAGCCATCTCAGCACCAAGTAGCACCGTGTTCAGATATTTATGAAGCATATAAAAGGAGAGATCAGGGCAAAATCTGAGATTGCAAAAGAGTAATTGTACTTAACAGGGAGAATTGAGTTCCTGGGGATGTCAGAGCAACAGAGCGTCGGGGAGAGCGCAGGCCCAGGGAAGGACTTACTAGAAGGACTGAGGGGGGCAGTGAACTGGGAACCTGTATTAGTGCTGCCCCACGTGGTGTGTGATTCTGCTGTGTTGAGACAGTGTTTGCAGTACAGCCCTCTTTCCTCCCTGATTCCTCCGTGTCCGTGGGGCCCTGTTCTAGACAGCAGGCCTAGAGTATTCCAGGTGTGTCAGTATTGCCTCAGGAAACAGGGAGCATGCTGCTATGTTAGTGTATGGCTATGGCTTCTTTACGCACAAGTCAATTTGGATTTCAGCTACTGCAGCTGGAAACACCACCTCTGTTTGTCTTACGAGCATTATTTATCACAGTCATTGATGGAATTTTTTAAGCTTTTCTGCCATTTGTAACATTTCCTTGGTGGACACAAACCAGTGTTCATCTCTCTTTAACCTGTCCTTTCCCTGTTGCATGCTTTGATTTGAAAATGCAGGGTTGATCAGTAGAGCAGTGCTCTGCATTTAGGATTGTTACTGAAAAGTTCTTCTGATTTAATTGACTTCATTAACTGCTCAGTGGAAGCACTGGGATAAGGCAGCCACCAGCAGTGATAGCTGCTTGATGGAGCCCAATGGGGTGGTGGTGCCAGGCTATACAGTCTGTTGTGAGCTATTGGAGCCAGAGTAGTTTAGCCTAGGCTATGGGCTGTTATGGCTGCTGTAGGTTTAGTAAGCTTCCTACTGCAGAGGTAATTTGTCTTAGACAGTCTTATTCCAGCAGTTTGGTAGACTAAGACCTGGCAGCTTGGATTAAGTCAAAGGTCTCTTTAATTAAAAGAGCTTTGGAGCTTTGTCTGTCTTAGGCAGGGCCTTATTCTTTCATGGAAAGGCTTCGCCCCAGTCGGATGTTTGGCTTAGGTGGAGTCCCTCAGCCAGCTGACAGTGTCTGTTTGGCTTGGAAGCTCAGCCTGTGCAGAGCCTTGTCTCGACACTGGAGTGAGGGGGTGACCCTTATCTGGGAGCTACACAGTTGCTGTGAAGATTTCTGTAAGCAGAGGAACTTTTTTAAGATCAGTTCTGATGTCTGAGGCTTTTCTCTGCCTCTCATGGTGTGAATCTGTGACCTGCAGGCCATGCTTAGCCGCTTGGTGATGACTACGAGCTTGCTTTGCTGAACATACAAGGCAAAGGTGAGAAAGGGTAATGGCTGTCCTCACACTGACTGATGGGGCTGCTTCGGAGCCATGGGCTGTGCATATTGGCTTGCCTTCATCAGGCTGGGAGCACGTGCTGTGTTCATACGTGTGCGTATAAACCAGCACAGCGCAAATGTTTCAGTATTTGGTTTCTCAAACTGGTAGTCTCTATCTTTACTGCCTTCCTGCCTGTACACAAAATCTGCCAAAGTAGTTCAGGTTCTTCTTCCATCTCTGCTGGAATCTCAGCCTTGCTGCTAGTGGAGTCAGGGGAATGCTGAGCTATGGAGGGTACATACAGGCCATCAAATGATGCCATTCCTTACCATTGAAAGACTCTTTCTTCCAGTTCTCCCAGGATCTCTTGATGTAATTCATAAATTTCAGGGATTTCACTTAAGCCCTGCTTGAGTTTAACTTCTTCTTGTTCATTCTGATCTTCTTCCCTAAGCACTTTCAAGATACCTTCATAGAAATCCTGTGAACAGCAACACAGAAATCAGGCAGCAATCTTAAAGTCTCTTTTCTGAAGTTTTCATTACAATTTCTTAACTACTAAACTACACTTCCTAGGAATTATAAAATATGCCATCAATAGTGGTGGATTGTGCTCAGTAGAACAAAGAGAACATAGGGTATGTTTTTTCCATCCATTAGTTTCACGCACATTTTTGGCTGAATTCTACAATGCTGCCAACCCCAAATTGAGCATTTCATCTTACCAAGCCATCAGACCTTTACATATACAGCATGTATACAGCGTTTTGATATCTTTTTATTTACCTTCCATTTTTCCTGCTTTTCTAGGTTTAGCTGGCCTCATTTTTCTAATGTTTCTTAACCAGAAACATAGTTTAAAAAAATGAAGGATGTGATTCTCCCATCACCTCATGAGTCCCACAGCTTGACATGAAAAAGATCAACTTCTACATGTCCTGTGTTAAAATTGGCAACATTAGTCCTCAAATCCTAAGTTACAAAGAGGAAGAAGCTATAAATTTAAGCTATGGAACAAATCATTTTCCATATGAAACCTACCTAAGACCTTTTTTTCTCAACTGTAAATACTTTCAGAATGCCTTTGATCCTGAAGTGGTTTATAAATTATCTGTGCACAAGAGTGATTTCCTCAGTATTAAAATGCAGCCACCTCTGGTACGTAGTAGGGCACCTGTTTAAACAGCACATAGCACAAGCTCAGCCGTGGAAACGAGGAATAAAGCTCCTATCTGAAACTGCAGAGGTAATTTGTATTAGATTCCCAGGCATTAGAAGATCATCCCAAGAGCACAGATAGCAATTTTTGTATGTGCAAAACATTGTTTAAAGCCTCCTTCATGCAAAGCTCTGGACGCTGAAGTGTTTCCAGGTCATACCCTGATTCCTGCAGAGTCCATCTTCTCTGCTTCAGACTGGTGAAGGAGCCTTGCTGGCACTTGGGAATATTTCAAGAGACTTTGGCCCCTGTGGTGCCCTGGCCTTTTCCAGGTTTCTACTAGCCACACCAGACACATCCTGTCTTCACAGACAGCAGCTAGAGTTGCTCAGGCATTGCAGGCTGCCTAGCTTTGCTAGAGCCCTGTGGAGGTCTGAATGCAAACTGCGGCAATGAACTGCAAGGCCATGTACAACAAGGCAAGGCAGGAACACTGATGCTGTGTAGAGGAATAGCTAACTGCTGCTAAGTGGAGTGAGACAGGTTCCTAACCCAGGGACACTGAGTGCCTTTTTCAGGAGCTAGGACACTGTAACTGAATGGTTTATCTTCATAGCATTAGCTGGTGTTAGAAAGCAGCAGCCTATATTCAGTAAAGTTAGAAAACTGTAATTTCAGCACCTGATTCTTTGGTATTGCTACAAAGTACAAGTAATTGAACTATGTTAGCATAATGTTCTGAATCTTGTCTGAGGATGGTTCTGCAGAACTGTTACAGGTTTAAATTCTCTGTATTTCCCATAAGGAGATGACTCTGAGCCAGGCAGATGTGTGTTCCTCCTTCAGGGTCAGGTAGGGCACTTAAATTGAATTTCCTATTTTTGGTAGTCTGGTCTTCATGGGCAAAGTTGGTCTATGGAAATAAGTGAGCAGCTGGAAACCGAGGTGCATCTCATTTGTGATGAGAACAGAAACTGGACAGTCATACGGAATTGCTTAGAAACTCATTCTGTGAGTTCCTTTTCCAATCTTTTTGTGCATCCCCAAAAGCCAGGAAGTGTCTGGGGTTTTTGTTGCACAAGGAGAGGAGAAAAGGCGTGAGAGAGAAAGAGGAGAGCAGAGTAAATAATCAAAATGCCAGCTCAGTAGAGAGGCTGCATTAACTGTGGGATTTGAAAGCTCCTGATGACTCTTTCTGGAGCAGCAGCTATACAGACTGAGAGGTTAAAACAATTCCTGCCTCATAAAAAGGTTATCTGTCCTTATCTGACTTTCCTTTGCTTTTGGGCTGTGACAGTAAGGCTAGAAGGTTGCAGCATTCTCTCTCAGTGCTGGCCTACCCAGGCTAGCTTTTTCTAGTGAATACCTCAAATCTGGCTACCCTTGGGGGCCAAGTGGAGAAGCCGGGTTAGTGTCTTTCCATGGATGCTGCCAGCCTGATGGTGTTGATGGTTTCTGTGATGGCTTGCTGTTTGTCACCTGAGATCATCACAGTGACTTTGGGAGCTGCAGCCACATCTCAGCTAACTTGTCATCCCAGAAGACACTCTTTGGATAAGAGCAGCTCTAGATTAAGTCGATGGTGGGGTCTAAAAAAATTCTTCAACCAGAGGAGTCAGTACTGCCACACACTTTATGCACAAGACCCTACCTGCATCAACTCATGAACAGCACTAATAGAAATGCATGAGAAAGCGCAAGATGCCTTACCGTGGGTTTCATCTAAAACTCTCCTGAACCCTCTGAAGGTTTGTGGCTGCAGCCAAGCTCTGTTATTACTGCTGGTTAGATTTTCTGCTAGTTCTGATGTGTATTAAGCTGTGCAGTGAATATAATACCGACAGGTGCTTTTTGGATGCAAGAGAGGTCTGCCAAGAGTGATACTCCCATGATCTGGGTTTGAACTCAAATACTCAGACATGGGAGTTCAGAACACAGCCCATCAGGCCCTATGAAGGCACAGACTCTTAACCTCACTTCTATGTGTCTGTGCCTTTTGACTCTCAGTGACAGGTGAGGACCAAGCTGTATCAGCTAATGTCAGGCTTTTGAAGTGAATGTTCTTCTGTGGCCAGTTTGGAGAAATAGTTTATTTGGAGAACATTTAGTTGTGTCGTTTAACATGTGATTACCCAAGCTCTGCTGTCATATTGTGTGAAAGAGAGACAAATGTTCTAGAAGACCAGGGGGAAAAATCTCAGCCAATTTTCTATTCAAGTTCAGCATTAAAAGAGCTTGAACAGAGGTTTAGCAGCTGAACGTGCTTAGTTTTACTGAATTTGAAGCTGGTAGGGACCACAATGATATGATACGATCTAGTGTGACCTATTCTGTAGTCCAAACCATGAGACTTGCCAGAATATAACATTCCTAGGAGAAAAAACAACTTTGATTTAAGACAGAATCTACGTCTTGCTATAGATACTATAACACTGCATCCTGAGAAAAAAAAAACAAGTTCCAAAAGGGGCTTTTGGTGATTGCATGCAGGGTCACGTAGCTCATAACCACAAAAAAAAAAAAGCCCAAGCATGGCAGTGCTTGTGTTAGAACCATGATCGGAATCCAGTCAGGCTAAGGCTATAACATCAGACACTGTTATTCCAGCAGGTTTACAGCTGAACTCTGCTTCAGTCTGAAAGCTAGCTTGAAGGAAAGCTTCAGTGTCCGACCAGTCTGGCTGGATCTATGCTGTGAGTGCATTTTTCACATGCTGCTCTACAAACAGTGAGTTATTACTGAAACCAACATTTTAAAAAAGATATATTAAAAATATGCTTTGCCTGTCCAAAGAAGCCAATTCATCAGAAAAAAAAATGCAGCTGTTTTAACAATTGCTGGGAAGGTGATTCTGCTGGGTAAGTTAATAGAAATGGCAGCTAGATTTTTCCACTTGGAGACCATTTCCTGGCCTCCCGCCCCACTGTATGTGGTACGGCCAAATGTGCTGTGAAAGGAAACAGGGGCTCAATAAAAAGAAACCTTTAAGGTCTCACAGCTCATTGAAAGATGCCAAGCTTCTTCTATCCAGCCCTGAACCAGGATGGGATAGGTTGAGTATCTTCCTCTGTCAGGATCTAGTGGTCATGAAACCTATTCCCAAAAAGTCAGATTATGTCCCCTGAACTTTTAGAGAAAATCTTATGAACTTCCCTGGGCTGTAATGGGATTTATCATGGCATTGTTCATGAGTTTGACTGTAGTCTAGTTAAAAAGCTTAGAAATATATGGAAGAATTAGGGAGGGATCTGAAACTGATTTCCATGAAAGCTCATAGTGTCCAGGTATGAACAGCTTACAAGCTCTGAGCATGTTTCACTGGGTATCTATATTTTACATTAAATAGTCTACTTTAGTTTGATTAAATCCAGGTAGCTCTGTTAATTTCAGCATGCTAGGGATCTGGTAGGGGTGTTTGTGGTCCTGATGAAAGGTTCTGTAAAGAGCAGGAGAGCCTGGACTATCCTGTCTGTCAGCAAAACATGTACAGAATGGGCAGAGAGCTGCATACCTCTCTCTCTTCACCTAGAGAAACTGACTCCGGGCAAGAGAAATTTGTAGTCTTCTCATGTTCATTCCTGGCTTTTCTGTTGTAGCACCCTCAGCTGCAATGCACACACCAGTTCACTGGCATGACACTCATCTGATTGATAGATACTAACAAAAAAGAAAATTGCACATATGCTACAGTTTTTCAGCAACTATGACAGATGAAGCATTGTGTTCTGAAAAGTCACTAGAACTAGGTTAAAAAAAAAAAGACAACATTTTTGGTTTTGACTAACTATATCCTGGATAAAACAAGATTAGAAAAATTTCCAATAGAGTATTAGTGTGTTTCCTAATTGTCTGGGTCTGATTTCTGCAGGGTGTCCTGCCCTGGTACCACCAATGATTCCACTGTTGTGCTATTTCAGCTCCCATTTTCCCTGCTGTGTGAGTGAGTCTTATCTAGTCACATATTTCAGACACTGTAAACTCCAGACGCAATCTAAGCCAGCCATTCTCTCTTCTGGGTGCTTTTCCTAACTCAAATCCATTGACCTTTCAAAGTCCTCAGTCATCGTAATTAATCCAGACTGGGGAAAGGGAAAGAATCCAAAGGGTTCTTTCAACTTATTGTGCCTGGGGAAGTGAATAGCTGTAGTAAGTTCACTACTGATCTGCTTAAGTAACCTATTATGTTATAGAAATGTCATCCATTCCAAATTAACATCAAACAGCTCTGTATCTGTCCACTTTCCATCATAGAGGACCAACAAGATTAACACTCCTTTCCCACAGCATCTCATCTTAATCTGAATTTAATTAGTCATTAATTGCCTGCCCCTTTGCTTATAATGAATTCTTAAGCAAATTATTTAATTCCAGTTGCCTAGATAGCTAGCCTCCTAATGATTAATAAAAAACTGAAGCATAGCAATATCACTATAAACATCCCTCTCAAAAAATTATGTCACTGCTGAAAGTGCTGAGTGCCTGGGAAGCCATTAATCAAACACAGAGTGCTTTTGCAGTCTCTCACTAGCTCTAATCAATCACAGCACCTGAGGGTCTCCAAGTTTGTCACCTGAAAACCCCATCTAAACTCAGAAGGTGCCGATCCCTGAGTTCATATAATTCCGGATGGGTCAAAACTTTCTTAAAACAGAAACTTGAACCGATGCCATTCAATTCCGGGGGTACACGAGTCCAAAGAGTTCACGCCTGTCTTGTGCTTATCCCTGCATCAGTGCTTGTGTACGCATGTGAAAGCAAAACCCAAGTTGGCTAGGTGACATAGAAGGCTAGCAGTAGTGCTTTAAAAAATACAATTTTGAAGCATAAAACTGCTTTACAGTTGGGGCACCCATAAGTAAGCCCTTTACAGCCATCCAGTGACCAAATCCCTAACATCCCTGAGGCATAAACCCAAGAAATAATCAAAGGAAACAAAGAGGATCAAAACCCACAGCAACAAAGATTTTTTCCCCTTTTGTCTGCACCCATCACTAACACCAGTTACTTTTTTCCCCAAGAGTGCCTCTGAGGCAAGCTTCTGAAGAACTTCTGCTTTTTCTTGGAGTGGAGGCTGAATAAATCCCAGAGCCTGTTACACAGGCATGGGACAAGGAGGAATGAAACATTCCATCCAACAAGATCTTATGGTGTAGGTAGAGCACTGCCTAACTTCTATATGCTCAGCTCTTGTAGAAGACTCCAATACCCACTGTGAGATGATGAGGCTTACAGGGTGCTGGGAGATGAGATGCTTTAGAGCTGCTGCCCTGTCTGCCAGCATTCCAAGAGGAAACAATGAGTATAGGAGTGTTTTGGAAAAGCCGTTTCCCTCTGGGCTTCAGGCAGCTGGCTCAGGGCTGCAGAAAAGTAACCTGAGGTAGCTGGGTTCATCAACCTGTAAACCTTTCTAGAAGGCAGATATCTCCAGGTACTCTTTCAAAGGAGTCAGCAAAAAATGCTGGCAGCCACCTTTTACAACATCCAGAGGGGAAATCTGATAATCTAATTCAAAGGCAAAAGGGGAAGCTGAGGTAGTTCTGGGTTCTGCTTCCAGGATTTTGTGAACAGATGCAGAAAGGGTGAGGTTGTACATTAAATCTCGCCAGTAATGGGCTGAATTGCTTCACAGTCTTGCTGCAAGCAATCAATTGTAGGATCCTGTATGCATGTCAAAGGCCATTTTGCAAGCTGGATACATCCCATACATTTTGTAGTGCTTTCTGTATCTCAGCCCTGCTCCCAGTTAGCCTTATCAGATTGAGAATATTTAACCTTGCAGGACCCCAATCAAAGCAAGCAAAATTAATCTCTTGTCAGACAAGTAGTGCATCAAGGAGACAAAGCTGCATGGATATGCCTGTAAATTCTTTTTGCTATAATGGGTGATTTCCCTTTGACTTATGTTTGAAAATAATCCAGGGTGCAGTAATTCAGTCTAGGTCCAGAATATCTGTTTGCTTGTTCTGTGTACAACAGAATAGGCCAGGTTAGATCAGGCCAGTAATGTTCCACCAATGGTCCGTGAATCCCTGGGGATCCACAGACTACTGCAACAGGTATGGTAGGGGTAGCTAGGAAATGATAGGATGAAAATCAGTCTCTACCTCACTGTAAGACATTGATGGGTCTGCACAACACCATGATAGGGATTTAGTGGGGTGAGACAGCATCACCGAAGTATCTCCATGCTTAGGGGAACCACAAAGCCTGATTCCCAGGGCTTGGGGGGTTTATGTGCAAGGCCCCATGTGGATGCTCTACTGTCTAAAGCTTGTGGAGCTCACGTTCTTTTTCTTTCACTGGGGAGACTGCACAGTCTCTTCTCTATCTAGGATTTTCACAGATCTGTGGGAACTTAATATCCATCTGTCTAATTTGGTTGAAATCAGCCAAAGGATTCAGAGTTATTTGTTGAGCTGACAGATACACATGAATGCACACAAACGATGAAATTAAGTAAGTCTTTCTTAGGAAACCAGGCAAAATGGGGCAAAAAGAGATCACTTCATTCATCCTGTTGCCTACATTAAAACAGGACATTTTTTTCAATAATCATCTTTACATTTCCATATAAATGGATATAAAATATCCACCTTCCCAATGTTTAACACACTTGCTGATGGGACCTGTTCTGCAGGAGACACTAAGGCAGCAGTGTATAGTACATAGCATATAATATCTAATATAATCTAGATATTTGTAGTATGGATAAGACAGAAGGAATTTGCCCCCCTGCCTGCACTTGCAAGTACGTGGGGGCTTTGCCAATAGTAATTAGTAGTCCTACAGTTTGATGACCAGTTGCTCTGCAGGCAGGAATGGAGGTTCCTTCTCAAAGGCTCTCTGCACTATGTTCCCAGCATCAGGCCTGCGCTGGGCCAGAAACTGGGAATTTATAAGATGATAGTTGTAGAGCAAAGCCACAATATAATAGTTCAAGAGAGTTAAGTGAAAGGAAAAGCATTTCTGTGGCCAGACAGCGTGCATTATAGCTAGAAGGGTTGGACTGCTAGATTCTGTGGCTGAATTAGAAAAGGTAATCTAAGCAGTGTGTCCCAGGTCTTGGGACACAATCTAAGCAGTGTGCAATCTAAGCAGTGTGACCCAGGTCTTGGGTGCTGAAGCAAAGTTCCTGTCTGCTCCGCATTATATTGTTTCACTGTAGTCAAAGCACTGTGTACCTTTGTGTTGTACCCATCACTGAACCAGCACAACCTGGCTCCCACACTATTGCCAGAATTCTTAACTATCCCATATTTGCAAAGACCACTGCCTCTCAGTTACACCTGTGAAAGGATATTCCCCACAACAGGGCTACAAAGAAGCTACTATCTGCAATGGTGCACAAGACAGAAAAGAGCTGAACAGCTTCCCAGATTTTCAAGTATCTTCATGATGCTGTTGAGGAAGGGAAATCTTAACTCAAAAGGAGTCAGTTGCAGCACTCTGAAGAAGCGAATTGTCTGCTGTTTTTGCAATCACCTGCCAGAGGAAAGCTATCTAAATTTGTGCCAACCAAAGATCTGGCCTCTAGTCCCTGCTTCTGTTTCTATGCCTCAGTAAAGAACAGAGAAGAGATTGGAAAGGTGCAATGGGTGAATAGATTCATCTGGGACATTTCTGCAGTTTTCAAGGAGAATTCTAGTTTGGGAGATCTGTGAACTTCCATATACAGAAGAGGACTGAGGAAAAAAATTCAGAGGGAGTGAACAGACCAGATGATACATTAGTGAAAAACCACAGCTGTTTTTTGCCTCAGTCTCCAGGTGGGGATACTGGCACTTCACCAGGAGAAATTATGTCTGCACACAAGTTTATCTACCTTGCTCACATCAGGACTCCCATCTAGCATCCAGACTTCTATGCTTTTCAATCAATAATGGCACATACATGCATCCAAAAATCACTTTGCATATCTGTCTAGAGATTTAATTGCTTCCCAAATCAAGCTGATGTTGTAATGAACTGTGAATATTAGCAAGTAAGTATATTTGACCCCTTGTGGATCAGCCAGGGAGGACAACAGGAAATCCTACTGCCGCCCAAATTCTATACAATTGAAGTCTACACTGATTGCTTAAAATGGATCAGACTTTTATAGCCACTCTTACTTCTAAAATGGTGGTGTAACCAACAGAGATTGCCTGTCACAGGATCTAAGGTCCTTTTGGATGTGTAGGCATTATGTTTGAGGGGTTGGGAAAGAGTTCAAAGGGGCAGGAAAGATTCTCCATATTAAAGCTGAAAGCAGCCATGAGATGCCATATAGTATGCTGTGAGCCAAGTTTGCCTCATGTGTGGTTTTTGGAGGTATCTTAATTACTGCCAGCAGCCTCTCTCCTAATGATGAAAGGGAAAGTGGCACCCCTGAAATAAAAAGTAGCACATCTGCGGTGGCAGGGGGAGTGGCCGATCCTCTGCACTGAGCAGTGATCTTCCCAAATTTCTCATTACTGAGCCCAGTACAAACAATGCCAGATGAATAGCAGAAAATTCTGACTATTGTAGCAGATGCAATTAATCTCTTATCCTGCTATTGCAAGGTACAATCTAGGTCAGAGACCCTGACCTCAGCATACACTCACACACAGACCAATACACACTGCCATCCAAAAGGCTGCAAATGAGTTTCAGAACTGGCAAGCTGTAGAGTGCATGTTTCGAATACTGTATCAGTGGGGCTTGTTATCTGAAATTATCTTGATGCTGAGTGTGTTAGCATGATTTTTCCCCCCTTTTGAAGGATACACAAAATGGACTGACAGCTATTTTGGCTCAGTGTTCCCACTGCAGAAGCTCTCTGGTCCATACAAAGCTATTTTCCCACTGTCTATGGAGACAACAATGAATAAATAAATGAGGGGAAAAAATCAGCCTACTGCAAGTGAGGGCAGGCTATTGTTCTCTGACACTGCATCTTTAGGCTTTTATCAAGAGCTTCAGACAGTCTAACAGCCAACCAGTTCTTCATTTAGCCAGCCTGCTCCATTCACTAAAGCATTTCATTAGGAAAATAATAGCTTGATTGGTCCAGCAGAACTTTGAACAGCATCCAAGAAATTTAAAGCAGTAAAAAAAAGCTCAGCCAATCATTCATTGGAGTGTAAATACTTAGAAAGATGGAGTTTGGGGTTTTTTTAATATATAGTAACAGCTCCTAAGTCAGATAATGTTTATTTTTTTGTACTTGAGAATGTGCTACCCACAAGAATTCTGAAAGTAAAATTTAACCACTGAGGCTGATTTGATGATAATCTGCATTCAGGTCCCTTTGAGTTAGTGACTTGAGCGCTAAGATGATTTTGTTCTTGTTTCCTAAGAGTTGTTTTGCTGTCAGGAGCCTTGGGATGCCTCAGTGCAGGGTTGGCCCCCAAATTGCTCCAAAGGCTGGAGAACCAGCACCTATTAAATTTATTCATATCCATATTCCAGACTATCTCTGAAAGTTGAAAAAGCATCAGTCTGGCTCGTGATGTTTGCAAGAATTGTGGCCCATTGTTTTGAGGAAAATGCAAACCAGGAAACAGGATCAGCTCTCCTTAAACAGTGAGGAGTTTGGGGCTGGTGTTTGTTCATTGTAGAGCTGTTCTTTTGGTACCTTAGTTCACTAAATATCTCAGAGGGGGGTGATAATGATTTTAAAGGGGTTTATGCACAAAACCCAGGATTTTATGTACAAAAGCAAAGGCAAAATAAATCTGGACATGGTTACATCATGGCCTAGCATTAAGCAAATGCTCAGTCCCACCTGAGGCAGTTTGAGTTGCACTAAGTTTGATTTCTGTATATTTAGTAAAGTCATTTGAAACAGATTGACTGAAGGGAAGCAAATAAATCAGGCTCCTGGTCTTCCAAGATGATGGGTGAAATGTTAGGCTGAGAATGCAACCTGAAACATTTCTGTTTCAGGAACAGCTCTAAGAAAAAGATGACAAGCGCACCCTGGATGCAGAGGTGCATTCTCCTGTTCTTAGGGCAGAGGAACAGGAGAAAAGAAGGGAAGTTTGAAGATTAAATGATCCTGGAAGAAATGCAAAGGCTAATCAGTTTCTAAAAACTAAATCCTGAGTATCAAGAAATCAGAGGCATCTTTGGACTACAGGGCCCAGCCAGTCCCACCTGCTCAGTCTAGCTTGAGTTCTTATTCTCTGGAGAACTGTGTTACCTTTGCGTAGGGCAAATAACAGCTAACCCTGTAGATTATTATCACTGCTACCACGCCAACTGATACCGAGTTTGTGAGCTAACACAATGTTTCCACTCCTTCAGTTCAATAGCAGAGTGGGCGTATGGAAATGTCATCGTTTTGGCAATCAATCAATCTATTAAAGTCTGCTGAAAGGCCAAGCAGATTCTGGTACACTGAACGAATGGGTGCTCCAGCCGAGCCTGGAAATGAGATGGAAAACTGTTCCTGCTGCAGGCATAAGAAAAGCCTTTTTTTCCTTTCTGAAAGCAGCTAGGGTGTGGTTTAGTTCCTTGTCTTCCTTACTGAGATGTGGGTTTATGAAGGAAGATGAGACTTGAAGATGAGCAATTTGAAACTGTTCTCTTGGGAGAGGTGGTGATGGGGAACAGAGAGAAGTTTTTGCCTAGGGTGAGATTTGCTAGTGAGGAAGCCTTGACTCCTCACTGGCCAGGGATGGGATGCTGTGTCTCATGGGCAGATTGGTGAGTCTGTGATCGCTAGTGGGGTGCTGGTGACGTCTGCCAATGGGACCTGTGCCAGCAGGGGAGCACACAGCGAAGTGATATTTTGTACTATTGTGACTGTTCCTAATGCTATTCAAATATGCGAAGAGGAGTAGGTAGTTCATTGTAACCTTTTGCACGGTGATGATATTTGGGAAGACTCAGTTAGGCAATAACACCCTGCAATCTGAGGGATTTACATGTTGTAAAATCGGTAATGGCTTTTCTAGATGTTCTTACAGCTGAATATGATACTGGGCAACAGGTGAATATAAAGATCCAGTGGTAGCTAGTGGGGGAAGGCAACAGTGCTGTGGGTCTTGCTAGACTGGGCATGATTGCAGCAGAGCAAACTGTAGGTTATTTCTGAATGCCACTGTGGTAGGTGGCTGTCATGTACATGCCAGGTGATAGCAGCAGAAATGGGATATAGACACCTGAGAATAACACAGAAATGAAAATACTAATTTCCATAGAGGGTTGTTGATCTCTTCTAAACTAAGGAGTGTCTGAACTAGCAGTCAAGTGTAAAAACATTTCTCCCTTTTCTCTCAGTCTCTAACCAAGGAGATGCCATTCACACATCCTTGTGAATGGGAAAGCCAATTCATAGAAACAATCAAATCTTATTTGAGAAACTTGCTTGTTGACTCTGCTGAGAGAGTCTCCAGTAGCCTCTAAAGCAGTGTATGTATTTGGGATGGGGGAAGAAGGATACTTTTCCAGTGCAGAAAAAATTAGTTAACTAAAACTGTGCACTCAAAATCTTATGCTCGAAATTGATGCTGATCTTTCTAAACTTTCTAACTGGGGAGGATGGGGACTGAGATAGAGACAGTGGAGAGTGCATGGTTACATTGGTTTTGAGATTTCGCAACCAGTGAGCGGCTTGGCTTCGCAAACCACTGCATTGATGCAAGAGTTTGGTTTAGTTTGAAATGTAAACTCTTCTTTTGGTGCTTTGACTTGTCATAATTATGGTGATAATGAGCAGAGACAAAACACTCATCCCTCTACTCCAGTGGGACTGGCAGGACAGGGAAATGAAATCCCTGCAAAAGATGATTGAGTAGAACAGTTAGTTGCAGGCCTGTAACATATGTAAAACCCTAACAAGCGCTTTCAAATGAAGACCAGCAGAAACAGTAGGACTTCCCTAGTCGCAACAGAGCTATTGCAGGTATCTATTCCCTGATAAATTAAGCAGCCAATCCAAGCCTAATGATCAACTACTATTAAAACAGCGCCAATTCCCCTTATGCCTTAAAATCTTAACTCCAGGATTGTCAGGCCGAGCTCCAGGTAATGCTGCTTATTTTCTGCCATAAATATTGCTGCTTAGAAGGTGTGTGAGTTCCCCAACAGGATAGCAGTGAGTAGTTAAATTTTTGGATGAAGCCAGGAAAAACCTCTGTTTTCATTCACTTGTATCTTTGAGCCAACTCTGTAGCACTGCAGCAGATAAAATTAACATTCAAGCAGAGTTTTCCTGTAACTAACCTATGAGCTGTAATTTTTATGAGGATTCTTTTTATTAGGGATTACCAACAGTTTGGACTCCGTCCAGCTGGAGGGAAGCAGCAAGCACTCTCATCCGTAAACATTTCTAAACTGAGACCTTTTAGCGAAAGCATAAACCAGAATCCCTGTCCTGTGTTGCAGTTGTCAGCTTGGAGGTGAGAGCAAAAATGATGTTTCCTGTTCTTTCCAAATGGTTTCTACAGGCAGTAAAATAGGGTTACTGTGAAAACGTTATTCATTTGTACACGCATAGCCCAGAGCCAAATTCCCCAGGCGTGGATTTACCAGAGGAAGGAGAAGAGGGCTGGAAAAGTCCAGAAGCATCCCTTTCCTGGTCCAGTCACAGCATAGGCAAGGCAACTGTGCTGCTATACCGTATTGTAACAGACACGAGGGTGGGCATCCACTCGTACTGTGGCTAAAGGCACCAAAGCACGTTGCAAGATTTGAGTCTATATCCTGAGCTTTTTCCTGGCTGTATTGGGGAGCCACTTTTCTCCTCTAGAGTTACGTGGAAACTGCTAGGATATAATACAAAGGAGAGGCCTCTCCTAAACACCTCCATAAAATACAGTCTGCTGTGCACTCTGGTGCAGCCCCACACTTTGATGTTTACTATAAAGGACTAAGCAGAGCAGCCAGTGAAAGACTGGACTTGTGTCTGGTAGTAGTGCACAGTGGAGCTGAAGAGGCTTTTGACATCTTCTCTCTCAATCTTGTGTAGACCGAGCTATAGTCTAAGCTAGGCACAGCTCTTCAGGTGAAGTGAAGAGCATCCTGCTGCTGAACAAGCCTCCTACAGCATTCCTTGCCAGTTAAGCCACCTGAAAACACCTTTGTAGCCCATGTTGTAGAATTGCTATCTCTAAACCATGAAGCTCCAGCTGCAGTAATATGGAAACTGCATGCAAATGTCTCGATTGTGTCAGGAGTTCTGCAGATAATGTGTTTGTGCAGAAATCAGAGGAAAGCCAGGATCAATGAGGCAAATGGCTAGACTGATTATCATTGATTTATCAAAATGATGGTGGACTCCTCCTGCTAAGCAACCAAGTCCCTTGTAGCATTTGGCTCCCATCTGGCCAGCTCAGTAATTTTCTGATTTGTTAAAATGCAGTTGTCTGCAAGGTGTTTGTTACATTTAAGGCTGCTCTCCTACATGTGCTGCCCAGGCTTGAGAAGGCTCTTCAGCTTTGCAGCTTGCCTGACAGACACAATGAGGAGGCAGCAATGCAGTTCTGGGCTCATTACTTTTAGTGTTCTCTCTCTGAGAGACCCTGCCCATTGTTGAGGTTGGAGGTGTACTCCAGGGACAACCTGGGGCTATTTTTTTGCCTTGTCAGGGAATTTCTTTCCTAAAAGCAGAGGGTGCACTCTGTGTGGTGGCCATTATCCCCTACTGCTTCCCACTGAAGAGCCAAGGAAGACATTCAAAGCAAGGCTATCTAGGCTGTGGACCAGTCTCCAGGGAAGCAATAGCAGCTCTGCTAGTGGGAAACAAAGGCTGCCCCGTTTATAGCAAGTTTATAGCATGGAAGAGCTCTATGTTGGTCATAGGTGATTCTCTATGTCTATTCCCTCTGAGTTTCTGAGACCAAAGCCTGAGTTTTGCCCATGGTGACTACCTGCGACATAGTCTGGGCCCCGGCTTGTACAGCAGCCTTACCCCAGGCTAGGCTATACTGGATTTTATTAGTTTTGCTTTATCAAAAAAAAAAGCTTAATGGGAAGCAGAATGAATCCATTCAAGCCAAACCTCCATGCTTCACAGCTCTGCTCCCTTCTGAGAGAGGTTTTACCCCTAGTTATCACCATCTCCTTCTCTGAACTAGCTTTATTCTGCATATTGCACCAGTCTCAGTGCCCTGGCAAGCGCTGTTGGTCGACACTTTTCCTTATGAATGAGAAATGCTAGATTTCAGGATCCATGGCAAGAGCAGGTTAGCGCAGACAGATTCCTTTGCAATGCCTCAACAGTAAGCCATTCCTCCTCGAATTCACCTTAGTTCCTTCAATGCTTTTTTGTCTCCTAAATTAGAGTTAAGTAAAAGGGCAATTAGGTTTCAGTGATTGAAATGATTTACTTACTGTCTGTAGCAGCTGCAGCATCTCCACGTACCTGGGGAAAGAGACAAACTTTTATTAATTGCCATCAAACCAATGCTGAATAAATAAGAGTATACTGTGTAGCTTCAGTTATAGGAGAGCAACAGCCAGACTGTAACAATTAACTCACACTTTTTCTGTAGACATCAGCTCCTGGGCAATGAGGTAAGCTCTGGACTGGCCTTCTTTCTGTCAAAAGCAAAACCAGGGACAATTAAGGGATGTTTCATGCCAGGAGGAAAAAACAATATTAGCATTTTTAACTGATATATTCCTTCAGTAAAGATAGGAACCGGCTTTTTATCCTGTGCTGTTCAGTGTTTGTCACTTTGCAGTCCTTTCCTTGAGAGGGTGCTTCAACAATTCAAATACTAATAATGGAATATAATAGCTGTTAAGGCAGATCTCAAGGTTGGAAAACTCTATTTTTATTGAAAATGGAGAGAAAATTCCTGTTGGTTTTTACAGGGCCAAAATCTGGCAGAGAAGCAGAAAGCACAGCTTTGAAAAGGCTAACTTCATGGCCCTCTAGGCTTATACCTTTTGTTTAGTGCTCTTAATTACATGGAAAAGGATTTTTTTAATCAAAATGGTAATATTCCAAACTCTTCTGACTACTGTGAGACCTATGGAAGCAAATGAGGCAAAGAACTTTATTGCATGCTAAACAAAATGTATAAATTAAACTGCAATAAATATCTCCAGACTATTCAATACTCCAGCAAATAACATCTTTTGAGATCTCAGTGGCATCCACCTAATTGACAGACATCTCAGAAGACACAGAAACCTGCAAAAGAAGCAAAGTGTATGGCTCTGAGGCACAAATGTCCAATTAGGATATTTTTCTCCTCTTTCATGACTCACCCTTATGCTAAGAAATGAACAATGAGTGAAAATATTTACTGAAAGAAATCTGCTAAGGGAAGTTTGGCTTATTTAGCAGTAGTAAGTAGGGAAGTAAAACAGCAATTTAGCAGTAGTAAAGAGAAGCAGCCTCCAGTGATCTAAAGGAAGCACAGTGGGGAATGTGTTTGGCAGCAGGACTGAGAGACATTGTGTGCCAGACCAGCTGGAAAGCCATCGCTTAACATGCCCTGTTTCTGAAAGGCTGCTAACGAGAGACTGGGACTTGCTGAGCTGTGATGCAGCCCTTTGGGGCAGCAGTCAGGTGGGAAGTTTGTGACTACACCTATGTCACCAGTTCTGCATGAGGGGGGCTGCTAGCACTCAGGGAGTGCAGGCTTTAATCGAGGTCCCTCATAAAAAGCATTGATAGGGCCCCACATCTGGATTATCTTCCCAGAAATGCTGACTTCACAAATTATACTTGATAGATCAGATGCACAGGGTTTACATTGTAATGGCAGATCTGAGCAGTAAAAAAAACCCTAAACCAGTTCAAGCTAAATGCATTATAGACTTTTTCCTCTTTGTCTCTCCTCCCTGTTAACAGTCCCTTGGGATGTATGTGCTCTGGCACACGTAATAGAGCAATGTCCGAGTTCCTCTAAGTCCCATGACCTGCTGTAACCCATCTGCCACCACTCGTATCTGCAGAGAGATCAGCTTGTGGATTACAGGATCGTCTTCCCCTCTCAAAGCTGTTGGTTTATTCTGTCTGCTGCAAGCTGAAAATAGCTAGATGAGGAATGAAACTTTCCCTGGAAGTGCTGGATGCTGAAATTCCGACTATGTGGATACCTGGAGCATAAAAACCCAGTTGCAAGGACAACTGAAACATAATCAAAGTTATATCATTGTCCAACATCCATAAATTAAAAAAGGAATGTGTGATGAAGTAGAAACTTTATTTTAAAGATTATTCTGGTTTTAATAACTTTAGGTATTTATTAAAAAAAGCAAGGAGTTTAAACCTAATATTCAACATCAACGAGTGAATTCACTGCTGCCTATTTCAGAACAACCAATGGCCAGTCAAAATATGGTGTAAATAAATTGCATTACTGACTGTACACATGAGCAGAGGAAGTGCTTCTCTTTCTGTGAGAAGACTAACAAGGAGCCTTGGCTTGCCAATCCATGGGTTTTCAGCCTGGAGGTGATGGAACCCCAGGAGGATTATGAACTGATCAAGGTGAATAGGAGGAACAAAAGACACTGAACCCGGATGATGATGGGTTAGATGAATGAGGCTTCGTGTGTAGAAGATGAACGTAGTGACACAGTGACCTTTTCTTTTCATCTTCAGTTTATTTCTGTGTACTGTTACTGGGACACAGCTGAAGCCTGCAGGAGCCAGAGGAAATAGAGTGAACTGTTCATCAGACTCAGATATCTGATCCATCTCTCCTCCAGCACCAGGAGTCTGAGGGTATGTTCCCTAGAGCTTTGTTCCTTCTTGCTAACATGTGCCAGAGAACATCTTTGAATCGCTTGCTTTTGGAGAACTACTCCACAGTTAATAGAGTGCACTAGAAAGACTTGTTGTCCTAAAAAGCATCTTCAGTTTCTTCCTTAATTTCACTCACCTGCTGGGAACAAATATTTGATCATCCCCTTATCCCTGTTCCACTTTGTGAATACCTCTTGAAGGTCATGGTGTGTCTCCCCTAGTTGTCCCCACTGCTGAGGAAGCACACCAGAGGCACTGAGTTTTCTGTTCTCTCTCCTTTCCCCTTTGCAGGCATAACAGAGCAAATGAAGGGGGAGGTCTTTCTGGATCATCCAACCCAGGTCTGGCTGCCCTGCACATCCTCTGTGCACGAGCCCTGCTCTGCGCTGCCAAGAAGCAGAGGGCATTTCCCCAGTGGTCTAGGCCCATTCTCCCTTTGCATACACACATTGTCGCAATCTGTAATTCCTCTTGTGATTAATATGTCTTAGCTGAAAGACAAAACACTGGGACCCCAGTGTCACATGGCCTGTCGAGAGCGAGTTTGAGACAGTGTCTCTAGGCGTTGCCTGTCTTATGTTATTTAATTACTGTTTGTTTAACCAGGAAATGAACTCTGGGATTGACGACAGTGCCCGGAGACAGACTTCTGGGAATAGGGGATACAGGGGGTGCAGGTCCCTTAACCATCAAGTTTCTCAAACAAAGCCCAAGTGATTATTATAACACAGCCAAGCTGCCACCTTTTTAGTGATCTTTACTCCCTGTGCCATACTCTGCGGCGAGTGCTGCGGTATGCTCCTTCTCAGCTCCTGCTTCAGGAGCCACAGTCCAGGCCCTGCTGTATGCCTCTGCTTGGCTGATGGAGGCCATACAGCCACGAGGGGACCCTGACTCTCTGCCTCACTGAGTCTTGTCTCATTGCTTCATCCTCCCTAGAATTGAATGCTCACAAAATGCTTGTAATATACAATATATAACTGTGATATATAAGTGTAATATTCTCTCCTCTCTGAAAAATATGCTGGCACTAGGAAGGTGACTTATGCAAAAGCCTTTTAACAAGCTTAGAGTTTGTGTTCAGTCAGCACAGCAGATCAGCATAACTTGCTAAGCAAAGGTGATACTGTGCTTTCATCTCTCCAAAGGATAATGAACTAAGCCCTACAGGCCTCCTCCAGATGGATATTTAGTTTACTGATGGAAAACCAATACCTAGAGATGATGCGTGATTTGTTCAGGATTGCTCCTTTTGCAACAGTCATTCTGTTTCCCAGTGTATAAGGAGGCACAACACCAGCAGAAAGCTTTGGCTTAGAACAATACAGAAAAGCTGATGGGAAGGCTGACAAAGTTGAACGCATTAGCTAAGCTCACCAAAACACCAGAAGAGCTTTACTTTACCATTTCCCCCTAGGTACTTTCCTCTTTTTTTTCCCCAAACTGCAGTTCAGCTTGATAGAGACAGTATACGTGTGTGTCCAGGGGGCATTACCTAGATAAATACAGGGCAAGTCATGGAAACCAGTGCTAAAATGAGCAACTTACTGCCTTCTATGTAATGTACATGTATTATTGATATTATATCACTGCCAGGATGCTGAATAACACAATGAATAACGAGGAAAAGAAGGCTAGTGGTCAGCACTCAGCATTGCAAACTATCAAAAGCTTTAATGTCTGTCAAGAGCCCATTAATGCTTTGCAACATAACTGTTTTCACAAGGTGTTAACAGGATCATGGTATGCACAATGCACAGCTTATTGTTTACATGCTTCTGGCCCATCATGGTTCTCATGATGTGGCCAAGCGTCCTGTTTTATCTCCCAGTAACTTGCAGCCAGATAGTCGTAAATAAGACTTGATTAGAAATGGGTCTGTGGGGAGAAGTGTTTCCTACAAGACAGACGTAGTGGGAATGGACTGAGCCATTGACCTCGATCATAGAAAAGGCCTTGAGCCCAGGCCGATGGTTGTCTCTCTTGGTCAGCACATTGAAGGTTATGGTCTTTACAGAGTTGCACCTGTGAGTACAGTTGAAGTTATGTACTAGTCTTAGATACTTCAAACTGAATAACTTTAGGTTTCATGTCCCTCCTGTGCCTTCTGCTGACAGAAGAAGCCTTTGGGTTGAGAAGGGGCAAGTAGTGAACAAGTACTTCTGTGGAGAAGGGTGAATGACGGCCCATTCTGACTGTGCTATTGTGGCACTCAGCTCTTTCAGGCCTCCCTTTTCTGTGCGGCAGTGATCCCATTAGTGCAGGGATGAGGTCTCCACACAGAGTCATTTGTATATGCTGGCCCTGCTCTGAGCAATGCTAAGGCATTGGACATGGGCTGTAACAATCCATACTTTGGTAAAATTGAGCTTTGGTGACAGTGCCAGTCATTCCTGGTGGGGCCCTGGTGCAGCCCTCAGTTGCGCTGACGCAGCTTTTTGCAGGACCATGCTGAGAAGCAGATCAGTGTCCTGATCCATCTTGAAAAAAAAAAAAGGGCTAGGCAGGGGGGTGAGGGGGAAGGATTCTGCCTCCATGGAGCTGGAGCAGGGTTGTGTTGTCTCCAGAGTAGCACAGGCAGATCAAAGCACCATTTGTAAAGACTGAAGCCTTGGCACTGTGCAAGCCATTTGTCTCAAGTACTCAAGGAGTAACCCTTTGCATTTCAAAAGCACACAAAGCTAGCCAAGACACAGCAGCAGCTCCCTTCCCAGGTCTGCCACTGGCTTGCCATGTTGACATAGACAA
The DNA here is from genome assembly GCF_040807025.1 of Struthio camelus. NCBI lineage: Eukaryota > Metazoa > Chordata > Aves > Struthioniformes > Struthionidae > Struthio > Struthio camelus. Next base: position 314,700 of record NC_090955.1, on the reverse strand, counting down.
ATTTAAACCCCTTGTGTCTTTCCCTATAAGTGCATCTTATTTCACACGCTCCGCAGCACATGCACATTGTAGCTGGATGGCACCCAGCACAAGAGTGTTACTGTCGGTATCGGAGGCTGAAAGCAGTTTGCAAGCTTCAGCCTCTGAGCTGACAGGACTTCATAACGCCTCATTTGTAATTATTGTGAACTATGTGGCGGTTCATAGTGATGCCACAGTGGTGCCAACAGTAAACTGAGGCTTTACCAGAACAAGTGACTTCTTTGGGCTGGCTCTGTGAATCAGTGAGGGAGCAGGAAATGGAGCCCACATCTCCAGTCTCCCAGTCCCCTTGTTTGAAGGGCTAGATTTGCAGCCATCCTGAGGAGTCTGTGCAATTATATAAATCAAGATCTGTCCCTCAAAAGGCGTCTAATAGACACTTCATCAAGGCACACAAATCTTGTCACTTCCAACCCCGGCTCCTGTGTGTGCATATGTGTGTATGTTTTAATATATGAAGGTTAAAGGTTTGCAAAACAGAATGATTAATGGCATCTGGAAACCAAGCCCACCCAGTGGAAAGATAAGGAGCAGCAAAGCCAGTTTTGCGTACTGCTGCCATGAGACAGTCGCTGCCCTGCTCTTTTTAGGACCTTCGTGGCTTAGCTTACTGTTCCCTCTGTGCATGACATGGATCCCCTCCACGTGCTGTGCTATGTCATTGCCCCCCTTTTCTACCGCTGTCTTTTATTTTCCCATCCAGTCTGGCTAAGATTAGATGTAGTAAACCTCAGTTCCTAAATGATTAGGCAAAATGCTTTGGGTTTTAGTGCCATAAAATCCAGGCACATCTGCTCTGATTTCACTTTCTTTTATGCTATTTTACTTTGGTTTTGTGCTGTTCATTTCACTGGGGGTCCTCCCATTTTGCCACCAGAGTGAGGAAAGATCACGTTTCTGCTACGCTGGCTGTAATACAGTTCCTTGTAACATTATTGCTTTTTTTTTAAAGGCTGAAACTAGGCAGTATTTGCATACAGATAGGTTTACTTTTGAATTTCCCATATAGTTGACTGGCAGGCAGTCAACTGTGTTCTGGATGAAAGAAATGTCTTTTATGTTTCAGCTATGGCTTTAGTCAGTACTAGTATTTGTATTAATTTATTTCCTGAGTGCTTTATAGACTATAATTCTTACAGGTATCCACCCAGATTACTCACATTCTTTTCTTATTTTTCCTCTGAGATTCCCTTCATTCTTCAGGTTAAACTCCCTGCAATGTTTATAGACAGGTTTAAGAGAGCATTTTTAATTGTTCCTTTGCCTGGTGGCTTGATGTAGGGTTTGCTATATGTCATTCTTAACTATAAGAGAGTTCATGAAGTAGTCAATGCTGCTACAATGTTCCCCACATTCCCCTGTTTACCCAGCTACTGTTTTCTCCTTCCAAAGGTGCCCTGTAAAGGAAGGCGCAGCCCCTTATCGCTGTGGTACAACTTGTTGATCTCAGTCTAAATGCCTTCCATTGACTATTGGGGATATTTTTAAGCCTGTTGCTTTGTCCGATCCACACCCCATTAGCATGTGTGTGACATACAGTCTGGGTCAAGAAGCATGACAGAAATAGCTCTTGAAGTCCACCCTAAGGCGGCTTGTTTCACAGTGCTATTATAGCCTCTGCCTGTCTCTTCTGCAAGGTGCTGGAGAAATGAACTCTCAATTTGGTGGCTGGGTTCCTGCCCCTTACCTATCCCCACGCACAGCCAAAATCCTGTGCTTCATTTCCATGTGTTCCCTCAGATATCCTTCAGCAGGATTTTTGGGCACAAGGCTGTGGGGCCTCTGCTGCATTACCCTGCTGTGGTTTGTGCTGAAGGTGTTTGTCCTTCCTGGAGACCCTGTTTGGCTGGAACAGAGCTGTTAAGCTGGTGGCTGCAGTAGGAAGGAAGAAGATGGGTTCCTGATACCATCTCAGTGAATCCTTTGAAAGGCCTGATGTTCCCACAATGAACCTAAAAGGTAGCATCTAGCTTTCTGCTTTGCCAGCAGTTGTAACTTCTATTCTTCGTTAGACTTTTTTTGCTCCTCTGTAGATCCAGCGTAAAAATCAGTCTTCCCTGCTGGGTCCTTGTCTTCAGCCATAAGGGGGCTTATGTGCAGTGAAAGATTTGTTTTCGGGCTGTCTTCAGTTTCATGACAAATAAGGAGGCAGGAGGTTAGTGGGGAAGGGGATTAACTGGGTAGAAGATCCGGTCTTATAAAGTACTTAGAAGAGAAGAGCTGTCTGAAGACTCTTGCTTGAAGATGCTGACACTAAAGCTAGCTCTGGAGGAGTAGCTGATGATCCAGTGTGTGCAGCATCTTCCTCAAACTCTTGAGACCATTCAGACACTCAGGTCACAATCAGCAGTGAGTGAAGCCTACCAGCATGTGTTGATTTTAATCCTTTTCAAATCATAGAGGTGAGTTTCTCAAAAGAGTACACTTTCAAGATTATATTGTCTCTATTTCTGATCTTCTTTTTAAAACTGGAAATTCTGATATTGCTACAAAGACTTAGGTCAGCCAGAGTGAGCTCAGTTCAGATTTGGTGTCTGAACAATTAAGTTCATTTCCCTTTTAATTCCCTTAAAGCTCATCAGCTAGGTGGATCCTGGACAGGTTTATCTATTTTTAGAAAGAAAAAGATCAATCAATTGTTTCCCTAATTTCAGAATTGTTTTCTGTAGGCTGCTCAGATCCCATCATACAACCTTGAGAGCCTGGCACAGAAAAGCCATGTGTCACCTTCTGATAAATTGGGAGGGATTTAATTAAATGAGCATATATAAGAGACACATGAATGAGGGATGTCCCTGAAGCTCTTTTAAATTAGCTTAGCAGGTGATAAAAAAAGAGTGACTCTCTACCACTAATGTAAGTGAAGGGCATTGCATTTTATAATATAATCAAATAGAATCACAAAGGTTAAGAAAACTTCCCTGCCTGGGACTTCTCTAGGCTAATACCATATGCCAGAGGACTAAGGAGAAGGAATTAAAGTGCTCATTTAACCAGAAAGAGTGGATTCTCACCATTAGTTTTAAATAGAAGAATCAAAACCACCAAGTGACTTCTGCTGATAAATGTTTGGCTTCTCAGGGTCTGAAGTACTCTCAGTGACATGAAGGCAAAAATTGGAAACTTGCTTCCTGTTTCACTTTTTTACACCAGTCCCATTCCAAAGAGTGTTTATAGTAGTAAAAATTCTTATAACATAATAGAGATGAAAGCCTCTCTTTGTCTGCTTTTTAAAGTAAAGCTGATAATGTCAAAAATACTCCAGCATATATTGTTAGCAATGATTCAAGTTGTTTACAGAACAGGGGTTCCAGCAGGACCTAAAAGTTTCTCCAAACTCACGTGAATCTGGTCTCCAGGAGAGCAGGGATTCAAAGGAGACCAGCTGCTGAGACAATTCCAGGAAAAGTGTGTACAAAGCTGATTTTTTAAATTATTTTTACTTATAAAAATGAGCCTTAAAAAAGAAACATCAGGGGAAACATTCTGCTGCAAACTGGACATCTTGGGATTCTCCAGCAGGCAGGCTAGGAGAAAGCAGGCAAGAAAAAGCAAAGCATCCCGCCTGCATTTTGGTACAGGAATACAGTACTTGTGACAGTGAAAGGCAGCAGGTAGAATCCAGCTGGATACAAATGGGAATCATACGTCTAAACACAGGGAGGAGATTTTATCAGGTAATTTCACGCCTTTGCTCAAACTTAAGTTTCCCAGAGGAGAGGAAAACTAGAAATGAAAAGAACAAACCCTAGAGGATTCTGTGTGTGTGTGTGTGTGTGTGTGTGTGTGTGTGTGTGTGTGTGTGTGTTTTTCCTAAATCCAAATGCAATGCTCAGTAGGCCAACCCGAAACAGTTGTTTTAACAAGATTAGCTCATTTCCAAATCCGTGGTACTATTTTTGTCATCCAGACCAACACGCCTCTGCCAGTTCTCCCCAAGTGACAGTGCTTCTGAACTCTTTCATGTTTTACAGCCACTCTGTGTTGTCCTGAGGATTTTGCTCCAAGGGATGCATCACTTCACTGGGACGGGGGGGGGGGGGAGGCCGGACAACTTCTCTGCACTTTGTCGTTGTAGGGCCACTTTTTGACAGGGCAGCTACTGTTCTCTTGGCACTGCCCAAATCAGGTGCCTCCTTTAACAGACCTGGCCCAGGGGATAGCTGGTACACAGGTTTTGACAGAATGATTCCTGGGACCCTGTTGTCTGTCGCAAGTGATGCCTAAAGTATGTTTGGCTCCTAGTGAGACTACAAGAACAAAGGAGCTCAAAGTTGTCCCAGTGCCACTTCTCATCTCTACATGTATTCTTTGGTCCTGCATCAAGCACAGCCCCTGACTTGGATTACTAAATGAATGGCTTAGCCAAGGGTGAAATTGCTGATGCTCCAACCTTTTTTCGAGTCTGCATCTAGAGCCCAGTAGGTTGCAGAGTGGCTAATCCTCTTACAGCCAGAATTACACGAGTGGCAGATCAGGTTATGTCTGTTCTTCTGGCCTGCTTTTTTGGCAGGGTAAATAGCCATGTGCGTTTATTTGTCAGCCAGCTTGGAAACATGGCCTAGACTCAGATGGGGCTGTTTTAAGACAGCTCCCCAGGAGCTTGTGGAAGTCTGGTCCTGTGTGCTGTGATTCTTGTTGACAATTAGCTTGAGAAGCAAAGGTTGATCAGACAACCAGACCTGGCTTGTCCAAGCAGTGCTGATGTTCTCTACTAGGCAGGTGCAGAGATTTGGTTAGTGTTTGCCTTTTGAGTGGGAGGGAGACCTCTGGTCAGACTCTGAAACACGTGCTTGCTCTCTTTAAGTACTGCCTTCCACTGTGATAGCTACACAGTGCAGTTACCCCAGCACAACAGAGCAATTAAGAGGCATGAGCTGCAGTAAGGGAGACATTTAGAAAAATATCATTTCCTAGTGTCTTCAGTAAAAACCTACACAATGGCAATAAAATTAGTTTTAGCAGCCTTGAATTTGCTTCCAAGTGCATGATAATTTCATGTATTTCCCATTTGGACTCAAGTCACAATTTTCTTGCCACTTCACTGGCATCACAACTAGGAGGTGCAGAGAAACCCGATCAGCTTAGATAACACAGTAGTCTGCCCTATAAATGCTAATGGTTTGCTACATAACTAATGGAACTGGAAGGAAAAATATTTTTCATTTACCAGATGTCACAACTTTAAAAGCTTTCTCTTTTCCAAAACAGTGTGCAAACAAACAACCAAAAATGGAAATTTCATGCAGCTTAGAGGAAAAAAAATAGGTTGCTTGTGACTGTTTCATTTGTTTCAAGTCAGCAAAGAGTTATTTTTCTAGTTCTCAGGCACTGGTGTCCTGGTAAGGGGAAAATTCTGCTGCCCTTTCTTTACACCTGCGTCTGAACAAAGTTTCACCTTCTGGAAATGCACAAATTGACCAGATCTTCCTATAATGAATATACTTATGCTTCGTGTGTCCTTGACAGGGTTGACCCTTACTCTGACATCACCTAATTCTAGAGGGGTGTCTGCGCAGCATCTTGCAAACTCTGACACATGCCCATGCCTCTGCGCAGACACAAGCCATCTACAATCTGGAAGCCACGTGGCTGTGCTGACCCTGAGAAAGCAGACTGAAATGAATGGCAGAGAAAGGTGTAAACATCAAGGTGGTCACATATCCTCAGTATTCTGCATAATTTAAGAGATGTTTTGGTTCTCAAAAGTCAGTAAAATGAACCCACACATGCATGTATTTTCCCATGATGAGGGAATTTTAAGATGGCTGAGACCTATCAGATCATGTGCTCCATCTCCCAGCCAATGTGGAACTGGTCCCAGTAGTGCACTTGTGACTGTTTTATGCAGTGTAGTTTTAAAATTCTCAAGATGGGAGCCAGATCCCTCTTCTGAGTGAGACATTTTTCCTGGCATTCAAGTCAATCCTGTCCTGCTGGCTGTGCTGCCTCCACTGCCCTTCTTAGGACTGCAGCTCCTTGGCTCTGCCATATGCTACTGGAACTGGTGCACTGGTACTGGTACCAGTACCACCAGTACTGGTACTAGTGCACTGGGTTGCACTACTACTACTAGTGCAAGGACTGACAGCTCAGACATTTCTAAATGGTCACCATGCACAAAGCAGAGAGAGCTGAGACTCCAGGTTCTTCTGCAAATTGTCCTTCCCTGTAAGAGACAGGCACATTCCCAGTTTCCAGCTCTTGTACCTTGTTGATGAGGCTGGGATCACCCTGGCTGCTCTCCTCATCTTCTGAACTCTTCTGTTCCTCGTCCGATGTGATGACCTCCACAGGTATCACAGAGACTGGACATACCTTGTAGGGCTCAGTGTAGGCACTGCAGAGAGAATAGACCAGTTCATGAGCAACATTCCCCGCCACTTGCTATTGCTCAGTTATTACAAATCCACACATTGCCCAGAGATAACTAGTAAGGGGCAGGGGATCCTTGCAAGCCTGCTAGGCTTGGAAAGCAAGATTTCTTCAGCTTTGTTTTTTACTGCCAAGCTCACCAGCAACCCAAAGTTCACCAGCAACTGAGTTTTTAGGTTAAAAAAAAAAGGCTTTGAAGGGAGCAGTGGGAAGTTAACTGAACTTGTTCAAGCTTCCCTAAAAGAGCGCTCTTCTGGCTCAGTTTGGAGCAAAAAGTTTGACTGTGATCATGCTTAGTTGCAACTAGAACTGGTTAGTTCTTCCCTAGATAACCCCTCAGAAGGAATGTAATAAAAGCATACTAGCATCTCAGTGTTCATTAAAACGCGACTTAGATATTGTAACTATGGGTTTTCTGGGAAAACATCAGAAGGATGAGAACAGAATAATTATCATACCAATGGCATCAATTAAAGCACTAGAATCTCAGATCTCAGAATCCTCGAATTGTTTCTAAGGAATTTGAATTTCGTTCCAAAAAGCCAGAGGGACCAATGTGATGATAATATTGGATCTGGTATGTGATACAGGCCAGAGGCTTCACAGCCTATTTTTCTTTCAGAAAAAAAAAAAAACCTGTTTTTCAATTAAAATTGCCAGTGATTGCAAATCCTCCACAAGGTATGACTGGAGACAGGTTCTGAAGGAGGTAGCTGCTCTTTGAGTTGGAAAGATGTCTTATTGCTGATCTGAATTTGCCTAGCTCCAAATTCCAGACACTGGATCATGTTAAAGTTTTGTCTGCTGGAATGGAGGCAGTCTTCCAAATTGTGTTCCTGTGCAGGTGTTCAGAGACTGTATTCAGGTTAGCCCTTCATCTTGGAGTCTTATTGCAAGGTCTTGGAGCCTTTCAATGTGTCATGCTTCCTATAATGTAATCATTCAAAAATTTCTAAACTGAGCATTATTCAGTTTATCAACCATTTTAGTACCAGCTTTACTACCAGCCACTTCTAGTACTGTTTTTGGTACTGGAACACAACACTCAATTTTCCAGCATTGGTAAAAGGAGGACCAAATACACAAGTGATAACACCCATCTATTTCTCCCTGACTTTACTCTGCTTTTACATTCAAGGATCATATTAGTTTTTTTAGGCACAGTATCATACATGGAGCTTAAATAAAGATGATTCATGACAGGGGCCCCAAGCCTTTTACAGATTTCCAGGAATAGGTTCCTGCATTCAGCCAGCCGGGCAAGTCTGTTGTTTGGAGAGACAAAACCTGACATCTGCGTATGTTACACTATGCTGCTTGGGCGACCAAGCTGGTCTGTAACATTGACCTGCCTTCCTCAGTGTATACGATTTCCGTAGTCCTCATTTCCTCTGAAACAGCAGCTCTGCTTCATCTATTTTTCTTTAACCTTCCTCTTGGAGACCCCAAATGTCAAACAATTCAGAGCCTCAAAGCCTATGCCGGAGTGACATGAGGCTGGGCATGGAGGGGTTAATGTAAACAGGAGGGCAGTGAAGGTGGAGACTCCTGAGGCCAGTGACCAGACTCACATTTCCTTTTGGAAAGGAAACTCCCTACATTTCTTCTTCCAAGCCACAAAGAGGGCTCTTCATCTCTGCGCAGGTGCAGCCGCCACCCTTGCTTTTTTGCACAGAGGTGAGGAGCTCCCGCAAGCTACCTGGCATGGTTGCCATGGCCGGGCAGCTGTTCCTCACCATCGTCTTCCCTTATTTGTTATTAGTGTCCGCAGTTTTTCAGCGTGGGCAGCATCACAGAACTTCCGAAACCCTGCCTAGCTACAGCAACAAAGGGGCCTCTGTGGATCAGCTCCACCCCTCACTTCCATGCTTTTATTGATGCTAATTACTTTATTATTGGACCCAAAGGGGATACTTGTCCTGCTCCCATAACCCTGAAGTATGTGTGGCTCTAAAGCCAACCTGCCCATTGACCAGCAAGCCTCATGATGGAGCATCACAGGTTGCTCATTTTAAAAGTAGTGTGTGTGGATGATACTGCGGACAGATGCTCCAGACGTGAGTTGTTTTAGAAGGTGTATCTAAATAAAATTGCTTTGCTTTGCTTTAAGGGGCAGTTCTCTATTGGATCTCCAGCTCCCAGCTGGTGCCCACATCCAGGTCTGTCCTCAGGCTGAGTCCAACCTTTGGAATAATTCTCCTGAATTCCACCCTATAATCTTTTCCCTCACTAAGAGATCCAAACTTGCAGAGATGAAGTAGGAGGAGGGAGGGGAGGAAGCATTACCGCTGATTCACCAGACTTTGGTTCAGGCTAGCTCAAGCCTTTCCTCCAGTTCAGCTTTCATCTTAAAACTCATCTAAACTTCTTCCTGATTGCTCTTTTGACCTCTTTGCTTACTCCTTATTCGCAGCTACCCTTAGTCCCTCCTCCATGTCTGCAAGATCCCTGATGTCAGTGGAAATTTTTCTGATGAAAGAAAGTGTTGTAGCTGTCTGCCAGAGGAAATCCCTTTGCAAACTGCAAGCAATCTCTCGGATGCTCCCTCCAAGAGCTGAAGAAAATAAGCTGAGGGTAGAGCAAGGAAATGGTGAGCAATACTGGCCCAAAACTGAAATTACATACATGACTTAGTAATTGCATGGTCCACCTTTACACGGTGGTAAGAACACCTGCTTATTCTCAGGACACACTCTTGCATGCAGAAGTGTGGTACATGGTGTCTGCCGCGCAAGTGATGGCAACTCTAATAACTGCCTGGGTCTTTTGTGTAATATCAGTGCACCAGTAACCGAAAGCTCCCTTACTCACTGGCACATGAGTCATGAGCAAACTGCATATGACTCCTGTTTTGCAGTTCTTCCTCCCACCCCGGATGAGCACATGGCTTTTCCTGTTTTTGTGTACCCTGCTCTGTTTACTATGTCATCTACAGTCAATAGGCATATTCTGCGTGGGGGTCACAGAGCCCGTAAGAGCAGACACAGGTGACTAAACTAAGAGCAGAACTGTGCCTTAGCTCCCACAGAAATCGTTCAGAGCATAGCCTGCCTGATGCTGAGCTTCTCCATCCTCACGTATGCCTCCTCTGAATCTTATTCCACTGACACAGGGAATCAGACCATGGAAAAAACAATATATATGACAGAAGATGCATGACCTGTCACTAGAGCCTCTTATAAGTTATTTTACCTCGTTAGCTGTGGCAAGGATAGAGATAATGAATTTTATCCTATCTAAGGATAAAGATGTAAGGAGAGACACCTGCAAAATGCAGTGTTTTTCTAGCTGTTTCCTCTAGTCTTGTAGGTTCCTTTGGTGCAGGAAACCATGAATCAAGGAAAATACTGTGCACAGCAATGCAATTTACTGTAAGGCAAAGTACTCTTCAGGATCTTTGCAGAGCCCACATATTTCACTTTATGGCTGTCTAGATGCATGTTCCTATTTAATTCACCAGCAGTACCTGTGAACTATCTGCACACTGCATGATTAGACAAAAGCACACAGACGTTTCATTTACCTGATGCTAGTGATACACAGAAATCTAAGATCCCTTCCTTTGAGAAAGCTTGTACACTGTAAGGCTCAGAGAGGCTTTTCTTAGTCCTCTCCAAGCAATTGCCTGAGGGCTGTCGAGTGCTTGTTCCACAGACTTGGGAAGAGATTGTGATGACACTCAGCTGTCCAAGGTGCATCATGTTATTACAGTGACGGTGACATGATAATATTATTTTGATGCTTTAGCTGCTGATCTCAGCTCACATAGGCCAGCAGGCAAAGATGAAAAGATAACTCCTCTTTTTCAATACTCTCTTCTTTCCCCCTCCCCTACAAAAAAGAGCAATCTGACTGTGACTCAACAGCCATATTTTAGCCGAACTGGTTTGGCCATTTCTGGTTATAAATATCTGCAAGTTAAAAATAAAGCATGCAAAAGTCTCTCAAATCCCAGCTTGTTCTGTTGGTGTCAGTTTCTGATTTGCCCATTTAATGCATTTATGATTTGCCCATTTAATGCATTCCTTTTGGAACTACTGTGATCCCGAGGGGAGGACAGCTTGAAAATGTGAAGCTTCCTGAAAGGAGTGGATGGTGATAATAACAATAATTATATAATTAAAGTAACAATGAAGCCCCCTTCTCATCATTCCCTGGTATATTTTTGAAATGACAAGTGATTTAGAACTACCTGCTGAATGGGGAGGGAGGGAGATATGAATAAGGTATGATTTTTTGGTTTTGTAAATATTCTGGGCACATAAACTGTGCAAATGCATCCATTCTGCAACCATTCATATTTGACCCTGGTTATTTATGATGGTCAATAGCTCATCCTTCTGCGATGGATTATTTGATATAGCTCAAGAATTTTAAGCAGGAAGAACCTTGGAAAGAACAATGAAAAGGGCCGGGGAACTGGGCTAAACAGGGGGATGACAAGACAGTAACAGAGAAATAAGTGCTTTTAATATTCCTTTGGCAGAGTTCAGACAGCAGATGAGTTTAAGACCCAGAGAATAATCTCCTTTTGAAGAACTTTTCTGTCTGTGTAACAGATCTTGTCTCCTGCTTCCTAGACCATACACAATATGACATGTGAGAGACTTGATGTGAAAATCAAGAGCAGTGACTTTAGATATGTTTTCTGGATGTAAAAGGTCTGATGCAACACTCTTTCTTTCACATGTGCACAGACATACACATACTAAGTCATTCCCTTCCTACTTAAAGTTATCTTATATTTGATAGGAGTGCTGCTGCCGTGATATGAAGTTATGGTGTGCTAATTGCCTAATGAATGATTTTTTTGCATTATCCTTTCTCTGGAAAAGCTGGGCATTTGACAGAGAGATGGCTGTGGTTATTCTTCTGGTCTTCATGGCAGTGTGGTGAAATAAATTGACATATGAAGATGGCATGTAGTTATGCTGGTTTGCAGTAGAAAATTCAGTTGCCATTATAATAGAAGGTTGATCAGACAGGAGCTCAAGGATATTCTAGAACAGAGATGACCAGAATATATAAAAATCTACAGAGATTTTAGGCATAGCTTTTCATCAGCTTTCTGCACACGTATCCACATCTAAGATCTGCAAGACATTAAATCAAAGATTTTACCTCTGCATCATGGAAAACTCTTTTTATTGCTTTCTCCCAGAGACTTAAGTGTTCTGGATCTATCTGAAATTTACTGACTTGATCTGCAGTCCCAAGTTTGTCAATATATTCCTAAGCCTGATAAAGCCAAAGCAAACATCACATTGGCAACAAACTCATTCAGTTTTACTTGGTTTCAAGGTTCAAGCCCAAACCTTTGTCTCCGAATGTGACAAATGTTGGACTTGAGTCTAGCAGCTAGCTGTTTATGGAAGAGGCCTGTGTCACAGATATATCTGCATTAATATCCCAGTTCAAGCTCAGAACCATTTCTAGCTCAGTCACATTTTTCATAAAGTGGAAGATAACTGTTTGTCACTTTAAAGCCCTTTGCTACTTTATCCAGGTAAGACGTATACCTTTAGACCTAAAATTACCATGATGATATTTTATTTAGCCATTTTTTTCCATTTCATATCATGGAAGGGAGGACCAATCCCTGCCACATGGCCTCTGCCTGCTGCAGACCGCACCCACAATACAGCTTTGGTTTCCTGACAGCTAACACTGGTTTCTCAGAAACTCAGCACTTCTGCATCATGATGTCTGAGTACATGTAATGGGGTGGAAGGGAGTAATGCCCTTCTGGGCTGCCAGATTGCTCTGGCTTGCTGGGGAAGGAACTGAATAGGAACATTTTGCTCAGGCCTCCCGAACCTTGCTTGATGACTGCAATGAAGCAGAGCACAGATCTGAGTCACGTGGCAAAACTCAATCTCCTGTGAAAACAGGACATCTTTCCTTGAATTCTCTCCTCTCCACCTCCCCACCCCTCCATCTCACATGTAAATGCTTCCATTAGTTTGGCTCCTAGAACTGCATAATCAAAGGGCTTGTGTGTTCAGTAGGACTTTTGGGATTGCCCCCTTGTAAGAGTTCCTGAGCTCCTGGGTCTGAGTGACACCACTGCAGCCAAGGGAAAGAGGACAGTATCTCAGGAACTTATAAATTTACTAGTGCAATTCCCTGCTGATATGCAGAGGCCTACATAACATTTGATATAAACTGACCCACTTAACCCTGCTCTACAAAAGCTAAGCAAGTCATCTTTTCGTCTCTGCCTGACTCATAAGAAGTCACATGCAGGCCTGAGTTTTAATTCCATCTCTGTGTTATTAAATCCCAAGTGGACAATGTATTTTTTGCTGTAAATAGTTTATAGTGTTAGGATTGTTTTCACTAGGTCAGAGGATGTTTGGATGTTTGCCAGAATAAGGAACAAAATAAATACATGCATTTATAGGGCAAATGGTTGGAAACGTTCTGACCTGTCCAGTTCAACATTTTAAGGCTCAGGTCAGGTTCTCACCTGTCCAGTTCAACATTTTAAGAGTTAGGTCAAGATTTGGCTCCTATGCCAAGGAATAAAGGCAAGCAATGCAGTGGATCTCCCATTTCTCTACCTGGATCATGGAGACAAGCATGTAACCATAACCATAGCTCTGCATTCCAAGTCCCATGTTTAAACAGATGTTGTAACCCATTGCTGGTCTAACACAGCAGATACTTAGATACTCTCCTCTCCCATCAGAGGGAAAAGAAATGAGAAAAGGAAGTTTGATTGAAGGGGTATCTACTATTTGTGCTCCTTTCTGGGGTATGAACATCAAAAGCTTTGCAAGGGAGGGGTAAATGATCTTCGTGAGTCCATGGGTGTACTACAAGGGCAGAGAGCTCATACCTGCTGATCAGAACTGCCTCTGTTGGATCCTACTGCCCATCTAGTCCCACCTGTAAAAGATGGACACACTGCACTGTCCTCTTTCTTCTACATTGTTGACATGTTTTTTGATGTTGAAATACCTGCTGATGAAAAATGGACTTACAGAGTTCAGGGAAAACACTCAATGCTGATTAGAAAATCAAATTTGGGAAAAACTTGATTTTCAACATTTTTGAACGAGAAGCCAGTTTTTGGAATGAAAACTTTTCTGGCTGCAATTTTGCAGCACTCCAGTTCAAAAGATTTTCTGCTTATAAATGGAAAATATTTGTTAAGTTCCAATAAAACTGCCAATTTTTTATTTAATTTTTACACTAGCCCTATTTCTAACATTGTCAGACTGCTGGGACAGTATGACACTAATCTTAAAAAGAAGACTCAAAAAGGACGTTTCTGGCAGAAGTACAGGGCTGCAGGAGAACACTTCCCCAAGCACAGAGGAGGGTGGGTACAAAATAACATGTTGCTTTGGTAGATTTTTTTCCCCCCCTTTAACTTGCAGATGAGGTTTTAGCAAGTCAGTATCTTTCTCCATTAAAAACTCATTGAAGTAGATGAGCTGGAAGCAGCAGAAGTCCGTGGTGTGGCATGGCTCGGAGCTCAGAAGCTACTTCAGCATAAGTAAAAGCAAGAGCAAGGCAGATAACAGAACAGCTCCGGAGGCTTATTAACAGCTTAGCCAGTCTCCTTTCTCTCTCTGCCTTTCTGCAATTTGTAATTGTTTGTCCCAGCAGACATGGAATTAAGTTTCCCTTTCTCGCTCGCTCGCTCTCTCTCAAAGATGAATGACTGCATTACGTTAATGTAAGAACACATTATAATTTGGGAAGAATGTCTCAGTATATTAGTCTGGTAATCATTATGAATGGCACTATTAAAGGCTAGTACAGTAGCAAACCTTGCAATATTGCCTAACTGTTGCATGGGCTTCATTTACAGGAGGCCTCCAGTCCTGTGGGACTGGCTTGTTTTTAGAGAGAAACCCTGAGATGGTACTCAGACAAGATGATATGGGTCTCTCATTTGCCCTTGGGAAGGATGCAGGCATGTATGTACTGCTCATCCTATCCTGGCCCTTTCCAGTCACTCCAGCAGCACTCAAGTCTTCACTTTTGGGAGACTGCTCTATATTGCCATAAAGCTCCAAGGTATTACAGCGTTCCTGATACCAGCACACATTTTGCTTTGCTGAATTTACATATTTTGATCCATTTTACATTTATATGCTCTTGTGCCTCTTGTGCTCTAAAAATCCTCTCTTCTGGAGCCTTGAACTGTGCCCAGGAACTGGTCACCATGGGAAAATCCCTCAGGGATGCCAGCTGCCAGGAGGAAAACACTGAGGATGCAGGGGTGGATGGCAGAGGCCTTCTGAGGCGCAGCAAATTTGGGGAAGTTTTATAAAAGAAAGATATAGAGAGTAATTTTAACCCACAGCAAGTGCCCTGTATTACCCACAGTGCTTACACTTTTCTGATATACCCAAATAATTATCTTAACTGCTTATTAGTTGTTTATCATAGTAAAAGCTGCTGTGCACCCTTTGAAAATCACCTGGACATGTCTTAGCATTTGCTGATAGACTATGTAGCTTACTGTTGCTATTGGTAAACTGCCACAACTGGAGGAACTTTCTGACTGGTTATTTGAGGACAGAAAAATAAACTGCCTTGTTAAGATAAGAAATGCACTCAGATTAATGAGATGTAACCACCGATCATGACAAGAGTCCATCTCTAATTCTAAGGAACTAGTCATAGCCAACTTTGTGCGCAGCAGTTCTCTAAAGCAGCTCACTCTCCACTGATCCTCTGGCCACCTGGGTCTTAGGTGTCTGTGAAAGACCTTGTGGTGTGATTTTGTGAAGAATAACCCTTCTGTGGACAAACAGTAACCAGCACTGGAAAGCTGCAGTAAAGCTCAGCAGAGCCGCAGAGTTAAATTGCAGGCTGTAACCCAGGGTAACACAAGCAGTGAGCTCTGTCGGACAGGACAGGGATTCAGCCCGTTTTCTGCAGGATGCGTGTCCAGATCACAACCCCCCCGCCAGTCACAGCTGGCGCTCACTAGTTCCCACTGACGTTTTATTAGTACACAAATTTAAAAATGCAGACGAACTTAGACAAGCACCAGCTTTCTGTAAGGAGATACAGAGGCACTGAATTAAAACAGCAACTGGTCTGTTCTGGAAGGAGCTCCATTTCAGGAATTGCGTGATCTATGCCTGTGAGTTTCTAACATGCTCTTGAGTGAAAGACTCTGAAACTGTAAGATGTTATTATAGGCCAGGAAAGAAGAGTGAAGTAATGGGTGCAAATGATCCCATGAGCCAAGAACGGAAATCAGAGGTGTCAGATTGTATTATCTCATGGCAGTTCTCTGCAGAGCTCAATGAAGTTACCCTAGAAGAATATCTGGAAGCTACGTTCTGTCTCTCTCACTCTGAATTGGACAGTGTCTTCTCAGGCAAATCAAGTAAGCTCACTTAAGCAGTTAGAAAAACATCATTCAGCCTAACACACATCCTGTTAGAATTCCCAGAGTTTGTTCAGCTATACAAAAGTATGTTACAGGGAAACTGGGAAAACAGCTACATGCAAAAGACTGTAGTGCTGATGCTGCTTCTGTACTGGTAATAGCAAAGTGCAGATGGGATCTGTAAAGTTATCTAAGGCAGGTAGGCACTAAAATCACGTTGAATTCAAGTTCCTTTAAGTGCCTGGCAGCACAAGCTTACTGCTTAGGTAACGTATTTTTAGCTCGTTCTGCACTGAAATTCTCAACAATGTTCTTGTGGTTAGTTATGAGATTTCATCTATTATGATGGAAAGTAAAGGTGGCTAAGGATAGCCATATTATCCTAATGTTGTTCAGGTGCAGAAACTTTGGAAACCAATTCAGCTAGATCTGTCCATCTGTGCTCTTGAAAGTACTCTTGAAACAGCTTTGGCTCAGATAGCTGTTCAAGCTGAATCCATTGTAATACTCAGCTATCACAGGTATGCAGGAATCTCTCTTCATTGGTATCCAAATGTCTTCTGATGTCTCTTGGTTACATATTTTGTTACCGTAATTTGGGAACACTGAAAATACTACATCCAAAGCCAGAGGTCATTAATATTTGCTCTCCATTTATTATTTCCTTCCAATCTACATGCGTGTTTCATCTCAGTAGTCACACTGATGAGTTACTCCTAGTTATTCCTAGGTGCTCTGAGAAGATACTGCACGTCTCTGCATTTCCTTTGTTTTGATTTCTGTGCTGTTTTTTCTGTGCCCTAGAATAAGGGAGCACTTCCTCAATCTGATTACAGTTCTACACTACTCATATATTGGCATTTAGGGCAACCATTGAACCTGCAGAACATGGGTTATCTGGGTAGCTACAGTCTCCTGGAAACTTCCTTTGGTGCACTGCTAGAGTCCGTTAGTGTCAAGTTGTGGTGTTAAACTGAGCATCTAGCTGCACTCCCAAGTATGAAAGCCCTGAGCTCTAACCATGACATCTTTGTCATGATCAGTGAAGCTCCTGATTAATGCATGATTTGTTACACGAGGCGGCACTGATGAGTTGCAATTATCAAGACCTATATAAGTTTCTGTGGCCTGGCTCCCAGTCAGACGCACGTAACTAGCATGGTCCATCCTCCCTGCTCCCAGCTCTCCTCATCAAACACTCTCCCAGACAGCACGGGCCAAATGCTATAGCTGTCATATGTGCGCTCATCTGTGTATACATCTCTCAGGCACCTTACTAAAAACAGCTGAGAGAATGCCCTGATGTCTTCACATGCACTGGTGTAAAGACTTAAAAGAGCCTTCCTTGGGATGCAAAAACATCTTGTTGTGTTTAAACATCACACTTCAATTACTTGTAACTCGATCAGATAGCAGCATCATGAAGTGATTGTGACAGGCAGGGGTTTGTCTTCAGGCTTCCACTTCCTGATGGTCACAAACTTGGGAATCAGGTAATTATATTCCCAGGTGCTAAGAATGCTTAACTGTTAAGACATGCTGTTACACCAGGTCTCTGTCTTCACTGCAGTGTTTGTAACCTCTTCAGCACGAACTGTGGCCTACCCTCTTCTGCATGAGAAATTAAGTAATGCATTTGGGTCATATCTGCCTAACCCAGTGATTAACATCCATATTCCATGTCCCCTATGCACCTTGCTAAGAGAGACGCTTTGAAAGATCTCTGTAGGGCAGTAGAAAATATCACATCAGATCCAAGAACATCACAAGAACATCAGAGCTGATCATTCCTGCTATTCCAGTGGAAATGCTGGAACTACCATGTCTTGCTTGAGCGGCAGGAGCTGAGGGGAATGCCTCAGTGAGCAAACATTTGACCTGCAGGTGCCTGAAAACCTGCCTTTCCACAGCTCGCAAGTCCTCTAATCATATACTGCTTAATTACAACATGAATCTAAATATGTTTTTAAGGGAGGGTGACCTATGCTAGCTCACATATAGCCTGTGTGCCAATGGGCATAAATTTTTTTAGCATCCAATTTTGTTTGTTTTTTTCTTTCCACAGGGCCCCTGTCTGTTCCTTGATTCCCCCCACCTTGAAAGAGTGAGCAGTGAGGGCTGCAGCTTTGCTGGGAAGGCATGAGGACAGAGCTGATGGTGACATTTTCTCAAAGAGTTGGACAGGCCCCATGAGATACCTCCAGTGTAATATCTTCATGATCAAGTGTCTTCTGCAAAGGTCAGTGTCATTATTAGGAAGTCTAGTTAAGGCCAAGACTTCCTTAACAGCTGTAAGTTACAGAGCGAAGCAGAGCTTCAGAGGGCGTGCCCTTTGGTTTCTGTGGGGGCAGTTTGGACCAGTTCCTGATAAGAAAACCCAAGCAATTCCTCATATTTCACAATGAAATTGGTCTAGAAGTGATTAAAAAAAAAAAAAAAAACAACCCACAGACATGAATGACTGGGGGAAATTACCTCCAAATGTCTGATTGGGCTATTGCAGCCAGGAATGCAGGCCAGATTTAGTAGTAAGTCCCACCTTGACTGGGCAGGAAAAAGTGGAAGAGTTTGGGAGCACGAGTGCAATGTGAACACATAGAGCTGCAGCCATTATCTTATCGGCAGAGACCGTAGTTATGCACCTTACCAGCAAGTCTCAGTGCTCTGAATTACAATTTCTGCTCCTTACCTCAACCTGAAACACAACAAATAATTGCTAAATGTTGTCTCAATTGCTTCCTATTTCGTTGGCTTTTTCCCTTGAATCTTGATCAAGCAGGACAATGCCATTACTTCACAGCTGATTAGCAACTGACTTTCAATCTTTCCTGGAGCAGTCTGTTCAAAGCTGGTATGAGCTGCTATGCTGAAACTGCCGTAGCTTGAGCTACCAGTGCTGCAGTGTTTCTCAGCTCAGCTGCCATGTGATTGTTCCCTAGGGCCCAATTAAGAAAGGCATATGTTGTCTGATGTCACCATCCTCACAGCAATGGGGATGTCAGGTCTGCCTGTGAATCCATCGAGTCTAGAAAGCCAGTGCCACAAAAAACTGTAGTACTTCTGAGGGCAGCAAAAATGCACACAGTGAATAAAAAAAATTGTTCCTGACCATCGTGGATAGTCACCATGGATTGGACACAGGTTAACTAGAGGGTAAAATGATTTTTTGGCAGCAACCACTTTTTTTTGGTGCTGAATTGCAAGGGAAAAACCCACAACAGTGTTTTATGTATTCTTTCACTTAAGTTTTTGTCAGACTCCTGCAAATAAATGTCCCTCTAATGGGTTTGGGAATGTTAATAAATAAATAGATCTGCCACAAAAGGATGTCTTACCTTCACTTTCCCTGTCATTCCTTCTCAAAGCCCAATAGCTTTAAAGACCTGCTGCAGTAACATCAGTGTGTATTGACACATGGTTGTTCCCCAGCTACAACAGTTTTAGCTTTTTCCCTCAAGAGTTCAAACGGACCCTGACACTTAGTATGACTTATAGAGCATTTTCACTAAGTACATGACACTAAGTACACTAAGATGACACCATGCCAAATTAATTACCTTAAACTACACTTGGCACAAGGCTAATTTTTTTTTATAAAACTAACCATAATAATTATATAATTATATGTGTTACATACATAATTTTATATATATATATATATAAAACAATGTATCAGTCATAAAACTTCAAAGCCTCTGTAAAAGGAGACTTTTGTTTCTTTATTCTGCTAAATGGTACTTTGCTTTAGCTCATTAAAAGCACTGCTAAGTAAAACTTATTACAAGCAATAAACCTTAATGCAGTGGAAAGTGATAATAAAAGTGTGGGTGTGGAGAAGAAGGAGAGAAAGTTTCACAGCTGATAGTGTCGCAATAGATACTGTAATCCCTAACTAATTCTCTTGCTTATAACAATGATATGGCTGAATGAGAGCAGATTGCAGGCACATTTTCTGCTGCTCCTCCAGCAATTGCCTGTAATCATTCCAAGAATTAGCCAGCACAAGAGAGGAAGCAATGGGCCTTCTGGGACAGTCTAACCTTAAACTGACTGAATCAATGAAGGAGGAGTAAGTGCAACAAAAGTCATTTTATGTAGCACCACTTACATCATAATTAGCAGGGTTGCTGATAGCTACAGAGGGGAAAGGTATATACATGCACTCTACTAGCTGCCCTTGTACCTTCACCTGTGAACAGGTATTGGTACATCTGGAGAAAAGTTTTCCGGAGTCTACAGACTCTCTGGTTATCCTGCTTCTGTAAAGGTGTTTATATTTGGCCTCAGAGGAAAAGGATCTGTGGACTGAGCACGTTTGAGGAGGATGAAGCCATCAACAGAGGGAAAGCTGAACTGATCACTGTAATAGCTCTAGCTACTTTGCTAAGAAAGTCAAGAGACACCTGTGGCCGCTCCATAGTGCAGGTTGGGACAAGTCCCATGGTGCGCGCATGGGAAGTGAAGGAGCTCATGGAGATACACAACAGGCGTGAGAGCTCATAGAATGATTCACAGACTGACAAATATTGTATTTTGCCTAGCTTGAATGTGCAATTCTCAAAGAGATACTTGCATTTTCTCATAATTTCTGCACCTATCCTTCAAATGATCTTTTTGCAAATTCCTCCCCCTACCCCAGCAATGAGTGAATCCATTCTTTAGGATTTTTCAAACTTATTCAGTCGGCATTAGCGAGATGTCAGAATTCAACTGGAGAATTTAGCAGCGGCAAACAAACCCAGCCAAACAAACCCATTAGCTCAACCCCTAGGAAGACCACATATGTTTGTATGCATACACAACACAAATGTCCCTGGCCGTGAGTTCATCTCTTGGCCACACACACAAGTGATGCCCTGATTCCTCGTTTAATCACCAGCTGCCTTACAAAAAAAAAAAAAAAAAAAAGCCTAATTGGTGGAAATTGGTGGAAACCTAAGTATCAGGCCTGCCACTTCCACTAGGTGTGTAAGTTCTCTGCACCAGCCTGGATCAAGTTGCCTACAGTTTGCTTTCAGTGAATCTTTACATCAAGTGATGCATCCTAAGGAAAGGCTCATGCATCTCACTTGCCTTCTGCTTCACAGTCTTTGCTCCAGTAGTGATCATGAGGGGAGAAGGGGAATGTTCTTTCCCATAAGATATTTATATTAATATATCCCTGGGGCTCTTAGTTATGCTTTATGATACCTGTGGAGCATGTGTCTTTTCTATCAACTGGCTCTTTAGACATCTGCAAGGCATCTGGTTATCAGGGCAGAAGAGATCTATTAACCTCTGCTAACACTGGCTGTTAGGATGTGCAGAGCAGACAACACTCCTTCAAATGCCACTGCAGTAGATCCATGACAGACAGCATCTATAAACTATGTTTATGTGCATCGGGACACATTTGCGAGGTGTTTCTGCCTCGCAAATGAACCTGCCCTGATGGTCTAAGCGTGCTAGAAATTGTTGGCCAGGCTAGAAAAATGCAGCACTTCCCTGCAACAGTGAGCATTTCTGTAGGGTTCAGATGTTTTGCCATTTTATCCCCAGTGATCCCCCGACGTAAACCACATGGAAGGGAGCAGACCACTGAGAGACTGCTGGGACTGGACCCATCTTCAGGGCAAAGCAAGTGTGATATGGCAAGCAACAGCACCTGGCTCCCCCTACCCCAGCTCCTTCATTCTCATGACTCCCCTCCAGCAGCAGCAGGACTCTGGCTTTCTCCTAAAATTGCAATTCAGTGTTAGAAAATGCAGTTTCTGGAGAAGGAGAGTGGGTGGTTTATTATTAATCACAGGTGCATAGCAGATCACCCACCACCAGCCAGCCTCCAAGGAGTAAATTGGTTCTTTTTGGAGGTAGGTTTGAATGTACTCTCAGTCTAAAGACCAGTATGAAGAGATGCAGCACTTAAGGAAACTTTTATTTTGTTCGTGTTTGGACTGAACCCATAACTTGCCTCTGTGAGGTATATACAGTGAAAAGGACGCTCCTAGCTAATAATACTCAGAGGTCAGCCAAAGGATACCATGCTTAATGATTCCCAGAAACACAGTCTACAGGGTATGCTCAGTTTTTAACCATTGTGGCTGCATTCAGTTAATTACAACTTTCAACAGATTGCCCCCTGCCCTCCTTCAGACTAAATCACTAGTTGCTGCCAGTATGGAGAAACAGAGAGGATTATTTGACATTATCGTTAGTAGGATTCCAAGAAAAAAAAAAAGACACAACCTGTTTTTCTAGAGATCTCTCTCTTCTTCTTCTTTTTTTATTCTGTTAAAACTGCAAATTGATTGATGCAACTTTATTACTGCCCACATACTTAAAGGGCCAAAGAATGCTTTGACCTTGATTGATTTATTCCCTGATTAAATTGATTTATTTCCTGAAAATTTCTTGTGGTTACAAAGGTGACCGCAGTAAAGTAAAGATCAAAGCAGTATTTGGCTTAAAATGTCACCACAAGACCAAGAAAACACTGTAAGAGGTTGGAAACCACATCCTTGGTCTCATTCCTACAGTGGAATAACTGCTATTAAAAAGTTCGTTTTGCCAGTGTGTGTCACATATCACTGATGTGTTGATATCAACACATCTCTCACTATATCCACTGTTTTCTCCATAGTGAGAATGGGATTTGGGAGAGGTGATGGGGTGCAGAACGACTCCATTCTATTAAAACTGGTTATTTCCTTCTTATTTTTGCCTCATTTGTAAATGATTTTTGGAATACAATCTGCAAAAGGAAGGCTCATTACTGACAAAAGTTGAAGTCCAAATGCATTTAAAACCAGTAAAAGGAAATGCCCATTAGTGCAGCATGGGCTTAGCCAGTCAATTCCCTGTTATGGCAGACCATCAAGACAAATGTTGCACCTCAAGTCTGAAAAGGGCAGGAAAAAAATGATGTCTGCTAATAGTGTACCTAGCCTGACAAGGCTCTTTGCCTGCAGAGGTCAGAAAGGAGTTTTTCACTTGCCACAAGCTTCTCCAATTGTATTTTGCACTTTCTCACCCTGGTGTGGTGCAGGATATGGGAGGGAGAGGGGATTTTTGGTCAGGCACACAAGGCTTTTGCTCTGATGTGAATGGCTTCAGGGACAAAACCCTTCCACCTTCAACACCTGCCCCTGCAGGTGCTCAGGGAGGCACAGTGCTGGCACAGGTCTAGTCCGGAAAGGGAGGGCAGGCAGTGAGGAGCACCTGGTGAGTGTGGGCTCCATCTCAGGGCATGTCCTCTGCCACAGCTTGGGCACTATAAGCAGAGGAGAGATAAAGGAAAACCTGACAGTGAGGTTTCACCAGCCATGTCCCAGGTGTGCTGGGATGGATGTGCCACATCAGTCTGCCCCTCCTTTGAGCCACCAGCAGAAACCTGCACAGCCGATCCTGAGTTTCAAGCTCAACCATGGGGACCCTGGGGACCCCGAGATGCACTGCTGGCTGCAAGTACTGTTACCCTCCCCGATCCTGAGGCTTCAATCCACTAGGAGAAACAAAGCATCAGTAAAAGCTGGACATGTCTGAAAACAAAACACGGCATCCTTGGGCCTAGGACAAGCGGCACACCCCCTCCCCATTCTCCCAGGCATGCCGGGGAGGCAGTGAGCCGAGGCAGCCTCGGCTTGTGCTCAGTCTGGCCCCCTCCGGCCCTTGTCCTGCATTTCCTGTAAACAGGGAACACTTCCTCCCCAGAGATGACCTGGCAATGAACTAGCAAGGGTTGACGCTGAGCTGCACCACACCCAACACCCCACGATACCAGAAGGTACAATGGTATGGCCGATAATACATAATAGGTTATTAAAGGCAGCTCTGCCCTTTATAGACTCCTCAGAGCACGCGCATTATATACATTGCATGTCAGCCACTGCAGAGCTTTTGCTTTCATTAAATCATTAGCTTCACAGGCACACAGAGCTTTTTCATCCAGCAACACTGGCAAAGCTTTTTCTAAGGTATCAGCACAGCTCTTCCTGTGCTTTTCTTTTTTTTCTTTCCTTGCTAAGTCCCAACCCTGCTTCCCCAATGCCGTGTTGTTTTCCATCTCTGGTTACTTTTTGCTAGGCTGAGTCCTGCACTGTTTGAACACCTGAACTGAGATGGGTGAAATGAAGCCCTGAGTGCTTGGTAGTGACAGCCCTCTCCATTTTGTGCTGTGAAACTCTTCTCCCTTCCCAAACAGTGTAGCCATCTATTTGCATCATGTTGAAAACCTGCACATCTTTCAAGTGACAGAAGATAAAAAGGAGGATGTCCACTAATCATCAGGCCAGGTTTCTAGGAATCTACTGAGCATCCTGCAGTCACAGCATATATGGCATCTGACAGTGAAACTGCTCAGCGCTTTGACCCTATTCTCCTGCATAAAATGATTTATTTTCGTGACAGTATGATCTTGGATACACTGGTGTAAACTTGGAGGAATTTACCCTGACTTCAGTAGAGTCACTTTATTCTTGTGATCTTTGAGCAGAATATGACCATCCAATTTCACTCTGACAGCTCTGTAAGACCTACTCCTCTCATAAGTCATTGACAGAGTAAGCCAGCCACCTAGAATTTCATTAATAAGGAAATGGGAAAGGTATTTCTTGGAAGAAGTGATCTTCAGCCAGTCACCTGAGGGTCAACTCAGAGTCTGAGAAGAAGTAAACCTCCATGGGAAGACCTCTAGCTGGGGAGCAAGGTTGAAACACCCGCTGCACTACAAATTCTGCTCTAATTAATCTTTGGCATGTTACTCAGCTTCTTTCTGCTTTGGCTGCTATCTGTGTAAAGCTGTTAATAATTCCAGAGCAGCGCAGTGTTTATAGTAGCGGCAAGACTGAACGGTTTGGACATTGTAAGTCCCTACAAGCATTGAAAACAGAACTGCTCTGTCCATCCTCTTGCTTCTGTTCCTCCTGTTGACTGCAAGGTAAAAGAGATTTCTCTGTTATGGTCCAGTCCTTAAGTTAGAGTGCTTGGTATCCCCCACGGTCATGCCCATGCTTATTTAAGATTATGTATAGGATAATGATAACATTCCTGCAGCCAAGCAGAGGTGCAGAAGTCTATCTGGAAGCATTTAACAGTCATGTTTGCTAGTGTCACAGTTTTTTTCTGGTGGAGTTTCTTGAGTTATAGACTCTGTTTCTTAAAAGCAGCAAGTTGGCATGATTTCTGTACAGAGATACACACAGGAGAACCCCAATAATGGAAGATTTAGGTAGTGCTAATTGCTCAACAAATTGCGATTAAAAAAAATGCAGATAGGCATTTCAGAATATGGTCTGCATACATACATCGTTCTGTGGAAGCTTCTCAAATGACGCTAGGCAGAACAAAGGCATGTCCATAGCATGCAGTGGGCTTTTCTGGAGATGCTCAGTGTTTGTAGTATCAGCTTTGAAAATACATTCTGCTCTTTTACAAGCACAGTAAAGAGTTTTTCAGTTATAAATAAGCAAGAATCTGGATCTAGATCTATTTGGTGGCTTCAAAAGGAGAATTTTGACTATACTGAGCTGCATAGATCTAGAGTATCTTTACAAGTCCCATTCCTTGGTGTCTTTAGGCTTGTAAAATACAGCAGCTGCCCTGTACATTAGTCTTGAAACTCAAGAGTCCTCCTGAGGCTACACTACTGGTTCTGGAGTCTAGTCTGAGATGTGGGAAAACAAATTAGGTATCAATTAGGCAAACGTGATCCTTAAAGCAGGGAATGTATCCAGCTCATCATAATCCTCTTAGATGATCCAACTTGGCATAATCGTTGAGAGATAACACAAGTGAAAACTCAAAGGAGGATGCCAGCTTGGAAGCAGTGTTGGTGGAAAGCAAACAGTAAACTGAACCGGAATCAAAATTCATTTGCTGCAGCCAGAATTTTTAATAATCTCCTTATTAATAGAAATCTGAATTCTTGGCATCTGATTCCAACAGGCAGCAGAAGTGGCGGAAGACAGAGGGCTTGCTTTTGTGGTAGGAAATATTCTTTTTTTTTTTTTTTTTTTTTTTGTAACTATTGAGAGTTGTGTAAGGGAAGGACTTAAAATTAGCATCCCTAAAGCCTTTTTGATCACAGAGAAAATGATACTTCTAGAGCAGATAATAATGGCTTTCTTTTTTTCTCTTCTTCCTTGTAAAAAAGCAGATTTGGTTTTTTAATATGGAAAAATAGAAATAACACACCACTAATAACTTTCACAAAGTCTGAATCTGCTATCAGATTCAGACTGAATACATGAATTTCTTGAAAGGACTGCCTTGTTTAGAAGTGGAATTACAAACACCTTGCATGATAATGAGTCCAAATAAGAGAATTACCTTTAAGCATTATTGATTTCAATTTTCTTTCATCCATGCATACAGGAACAATGGTTGGTTATGTACAGAGGGGAAGAAGGACAGAATATGGAAGTTCAAACGTGATATTAGAAACCATAGGACACTTGTGATCTGCAATTGCAATTTCCAGAGTGGAGATGACACTTGTGATGTGTGGCATCAAGGTATTCCCTTCAATGCAGTAACATGAGTCTTTCAGATCTAGGGAAATCCAAGATTCAAGAAGAGTGCCCAAGTGTGAGCTATGACAGCCATTTGATGTTACTATCCCTTTAGTTGCAGCTGGCATGAGGCTCTTTCTTACAGTGCTTTACATATTTCTGTCCTGTGATGGAAGAGTTACCCTCACAGTAACTCAGCACAAACCCTTCACTTGACATGCACTTCAAGCTGAGAATGGCAAACAATCACTCACTGAGCTTAGAGGGGAGTTAAGGGAGAGGTATAAGAATGGTGGATGCTGATAAGGAGTCAAACTGGATCCCAGCTTACCAACCCTGCAGAAGACAAAAATACCAAGCAGCATCGCCCATGCAGGATTGCATACATGTGAACAGGACTGGTTTCTGCTGCCAGTGAAACAAAACAAGAATTTGGTTAGCCTCTGTTAGATTTGTTGAGGCTTAATAAATGATTTTACGGTTCTGAATCATTAATGGATCCCAAAGGTAGACTTTACAGGGAAAAAGCCGTAATGAGATGTATTTGTAGGACAATATTCAGGTACGGATTTTAAACCCAAGAATTTTGATTTGAGTGGGGCTCCAAAGTGACATTTAACATTTTCATTTTCATTTTAACAAAATACTGGAAACCTGTCACCTTATTCCTTTCAAATTCAAGCCCCAAGATCAGCATTCTACATTTGCCACAAAACAATCAAGCACATCAAAGTTCTTACAGACGTGTGAGAAGGTCAGGAAGATACTTCCTGCTTCAATTAGGATGCTTGTTTGACATCAGATTTTATTGGGAAGCGGAAGAAGAGTTTTTCATGCCACTCAAAGGGCAGGTAGATTACAAAGATGCCACAGGTGTACAAAACCTTATTTCTTGAAATCAGATGTTTATCACTCCTGTATCTTTATTGTTTGCTCCAAAACTAGAAGACAGATAACAAAAGTCCCAAAGGGTGAAACTCTAATGCATATATTTTAGAGATACCAGCAATCTCTCTTTAAATGGGAGACAGAACTTTCCTCTGCTGCATGTAATACTGCGATGAGCAAATCTAACTGTCGAGCTGGACAATTTGTGGCAGACTTCCTGACCTAAGAGCAAGAGGGTTGAATGATGAAAACATACACATTGTAGTGGAACAGAACAGGTGGGGAACAAGGTCTGATATGAAACAGTGTCCCTTGCAGTACAGTAAAGTTCTTACAGTAAAGAGAAACAAAATTCTGAGGCATTTTAAATACATCCTGCTAATTCCTTGAGAGAGCTTGAGAATGTTCCTCTGTCCCCTAGATCAATGACCCTGTGCTCATACCTCTCACGCAGCCCCAACAAGTGCTAACTCTTGTCATTCTTCAAGTGGCACCCTCATTGACTTCATTGACTTAGCAGAGAGCTCAGCAAGCAGACCAGCGTTGAAAGCACAGCCCCAGCCTTCTGCTCTAGGGGTGAGCAAGAGCCAGCAATATAAGCAGCATCAGAAGTGTCAGCCCAAGAAGCTTGTGTAATGACGTGGCCAGAAGCCATGGCCCAGTTATGACTACTTGAAGCAGAAACGCAAAAGATAAGAGGCTGGCACTCGTCAAGGGATTTTCTGTGGCTTAACGCTGCTTCTGTCTATGTAATAAAAGGTTCTGTTTGCAGACAGATGTGGAGGTTGCTCCATATTTCTTGGTTCACTTTCCAGGGGGCAAAACTCTCTCCCTTTGTACGCGTATATTGCAGTCAGAGGCTTGGATGCATATCTGTAATATGGAGACTCAGGCTGTGCCTCCGTTGCCATTCAACAAATAAAGCTTGTGTGGGTGGCCTGAGTCCCATTCCGTCTCTGTGTGCTTCACATGTATCCCTCCCATTCCCGTCTCCTGTCACTGGCACTAGTCTAGTTCTAGAACAAGATAGTCAGGAACCTAAAACGAATTCAGCAGCAGAAAAGTGAATAGGCTTTTCTAAATTAGCTGTCTCAATGGGGTCAAGCAAGCCCCTGGACCAATGTAAAGGAGGGGCCACGGCCAAGATCTGGGAGGAGCATGGGACCAGACAGTGTTGAATTAGATCAGCGTAAATTATTCTAGCACCACAGTCTGGGCTTCAGCATGGGCTGCCTAAGGTTGTGGGCTGTGCTGGCTACACATGCTGGTGTGTTCTGGATGTACGCTGTGCACATTCCTGCTTTTATTTCTGTAATGTGTTCTGCAACCACTTTGTGCTGTTGACTTTTCAGAGAGCACCGTGGGCAGGCAGACCAGTGTGGCATGTAGTGGATCAGAAAGAAGAACAGCGCAGGGGAAGGTGGTATCCATGTGAGCCCTGGAAAATACACTGAAGCTGCCTACTCTCCTTACAACCCTGAAAGTATCCAGGTATGCCATGGTATCATCCCATGTCGTGATTCTCTGCAGCTGCTCTCTCCCTGCTCATCAAACCCTGGCTGTTAGCTCTTTCCCTCCTCTGGGAATGAAGGCACATCAGTGGAATAAGAGATGTGATTGCATGAGCGAGTCAGACACTCCCAGCCGGTTGGCTACATGGCTGACATGGGGAAATCGCTGATCTGCGCAACAGCCCCTTGGCAGATAGGCGCTAAATTACAAACTGCAGCGTTGAAGCCACTGGCAAAAAAGGTTGCAACAGGTCAAGGAGTAACTCTAGCCACCATGAAAAGATCTTACCTGACCTTTTGCCACATGGTGTGACATTCAGTTTTGCACAGATGCACTGGTTTCTGCCCTAGGCAATCTGTTTAGTTATCACTGAGTGAATACCAGTATGTTGAAGCTGGGGCTGCTTTGAGAATTTCCAGCAAATCTCCCCAACTTCCCATCAAGGTCCTGCTTTCTGCAGTCCCTAGTTTGACAACTGGCCCTTCACACAGATTGTGTGATTCAAGGGATGCTATGTTTATCTGTGGGAAAAGTCTTCAAATACCTTTTTAAATGGCATCGTGCTGTGCTGTTATTTCTCTTTATGCCTTGAAGCTTTTTGGAGTGAATTGTAATTCCATTCACCTAGCTTTTCATCTGAGGTGCAACATTTTATACAGTCCATGCAAGTCAAACACTCTGAACTCCTTCACAAGTTAAAGCAGTGATGAAAGAGAGCTTTTATCTGCCGTGTGTAGAATGGTAAACTGGTTGTTGCAGAATCTGGGTTGCTAGTTCAGTTTGTAAGGGAATTCAGCAGGAGACAACTGTTTTTCTTTGCTACAACTTCTAAAATTTAGAAATGTATTTTTGAACCTCAGAAAACTGAAAATTATTTCAGATGTTTTAGAAAAGAGGAATTGTGTCCCTTTCTGGTCATTCTGAGACCAAAACCTGTGTGTGTTTCTCTTTCTCCCTATGGCATAGTGTTTTCGGAATGGCTTGAGAGAAAGTCACATTTAACTTGCAGTGCTGACTGAGTCAAAGTGATCCGGGATGAAAAGTAGACCTGGGCAAAGCAGGGACTGGGTCTTCTCTATCTTAGGCTACAGCATGTAGAAGTCTCCCTTAAACTTTGCAAAAACAGATGTGTTTACACAGAATGCTTTTGTGAATTTTCTTCATGTGGAAAATATTCCAGCTTGCTCTGTTTTCAGGTGCTAGCCTGAATTATCAGGGTAGTCAAGTGATAAATAGCTATTCAGGTCCTCAAAGGTAAAATGTAACAGAGTATACCAATGCACCCCAGATGAGGATCTGGCACAGTATCATTTTCTCATCCAGATTCAACGTATATAGTCACTTTTCTGACTCTGACACATTTTCCAATGTTTTTCTGACTATGGGCTCTGGATCCATTAACAAAAAGATGGTACATATCACAAAAAGCAACTGTCTGATGCCATGGCACATGTCATAGATGGGAGACCAGCAGATGTTCCTGATTATTCTTCCTTTGTTTATTTTTGGCAACGTAACCTCATCACTAAACTTGGAACAGAGTTTTTTTGTTCTATTTTGGTTTTATTGCCAGTTCTTTATTCCATATTTTCCATGGAAAATACTCACAGCAAGTTCAACATAATCAATACCATGCTGCCCTGGAGGTCTCTAAGATTGAAGGGGAGTTGTCATTTCACTATACTAGCAGGGTCAGCTGCTTTATCAACCCTGTATAGCCAGGCCTGGGAACAAACCAGGGGAAAAATGCAGTGAAGCTGGGATCAGAAGAAAACTTGTCAGAATGACAATAGTAACATTCTCTATTAAAAAAAACTGAACAAACTATTTTTGACTGGAGTGAGACCTTCAGAGGCTTCTCTCTTGTCACTGCCAACATTGCTCCAGCTCTTTGTGTTGCCAAAGCCATGAAGGAACCTGTGTGGATTATACACCCTTTCTTGTTACCGAGCAAAACATCTTCACTCCTTAGGGCTGTTTCTGTAAATGGTCAGCCCTGGCCTTACCCTGCTCCCACCAAGACTTTCTGAAGCAGTGGCAGGTAGTGCTAAATGCGTCTTAGCCCCGTGCTAGGATCCCCAACCTCATTTTATTGTTATGAAAGAGTTCAAAGAGGTTTAGATAGCAGAACCCTCAAAACATGAGCTGCAAACTGAGCTTTCTATTCCTCTCAAGCCAGCATATGTTTGCCCTGACATTTGGTCATAGGGTGGGAAAACACTGAACAATGCAATCGTCTTTTTCCTGCGTCCATATAATAGTGCTTTCTCATGGTGGTGCTGCAGGGTTCAGTGACCTCAGGCAGATTGTGTGGGGAATGCTCCCCTGTTCCGCCTCACACAGGCCGCTCCTGGGCAAAGCAGTGTCCAGTCTCTTGGGTTTTAATGTTCCTGAACTCCTGCAAACTGGGTGTGCAAGTACTGAAAGTATCTCCCTATCAGAAGGGTGGGAAGGTTTGGCAACTTTTCCTATTGGCCTTCAGAGAGATCAGAGGATGTATGAAAGGAACTGGCACTACTAAGAAATCTCGGCAGGGATTCCCTTTGGGCTTGAAAGCGCATCTCAGACTTGAGACATAACTACCCAGCAACCTCACCAAGAAAGTAAAAGGAGTTCCTGAACTTCAAAAGTAACCAAGACATTGTACCTGGCTTTTCATTCCTGAAATTTTGAGGGAAACATCAAGTGAAATTAATTTTCTTATGTTACAGCAATTTACATAGGTATAGCGGGCAGAAGAGCTAAAATGTTTCCAGAAGGAGAGAAGCTCCTTACTCCTTACAGCTTAACTGCTGACACGTAGGGCTGAACAGAAGGGCTCAGTGACTCTCCTCTGTCTCCCAAGACCTTCTCTGTCTCAGTTCCCAGCTTAAAATTAGAGCTGGCTGCAGTTTTGCTTGGCTGAGGCTTTTTCAGTTGAAAAAAAGGATTAAAAATTTTGTAAATTTGGGACATTTGGCTGAGATTAATTCTATTCATTAATTCTAGTCCCCCAAATAATTCTGAAAAATCAAAACCATTTGGATTTTGCAATTCAAAAGTATCTTTTAGTTCAAAATATACTTCCATCTTTTTAATTTTTCCTTTAGTTTGCAAATGAAACAAACAATCAGAAAAAATGTTGGGAATTACAGAATTCCTTTATTCTTTCTAAAACGATTCTTCTTGGACTTTTCAGTTAGCTGAAAAGTCTACTTTTCTATTTCACCTGGGGCCTCCAAAGCAATGTTTTTCCTTAGAGCAGCAATGAAATGGCAAGATAAGTTGTTTGTCCAGTTCAGCTTGAAAGATTTTTTTGCTTGTCTCACTACATGTCACTCTCACTGTTGCTCTTCACCCTGAGTTTGTTCACCCTGCTGTCACAGCCGTTATCTTTTTTTTTTTTTTTTTAAAGCCTGCAAAATATGAGGGCGGAAAGTTTATAAAGGACAGATCTTGAGGTGTTCAGATCTGCAGCCTAGCTCACATATTGTCCTTACCTATTTATCAGATCAGAAGATCTGACTTCAAGGATGTATTGTATTGTATGCAGTCCACTACTTCTGAAGGTGTGTGTGCTAAGGAAGAGACCTTTCTGAGCTCTTCTATCCAACTCTCAGATCTAAAAATAGTCTGATACATGAAATGCATGACGTTCAACAAGCCTGACTGAGGAACTTAAAGCACAGACACCAAAACAGCTATTCTTGAATAGGTCCACCTGCCTACAGGGCCCATCAGGGAGATGTGGTGGGGTAAGAGCTGAGTTCTAGGCCTAAGTTTGGGCCCAAGTTTGCTAAATGTATTCAAGACACAAGGACAGCCTTCCAACAGTCTGAAGAGGCATTTACTTTGAGACAGCTGAGAATGGTTGGATGAAGACTGCTCAACAAAGATCTAAGAATTTAGCAGTTGTCTCAGTGCATCAGTACCTAGCTGTTTGTTTTTCTTTTGAGAAAAAGGACAAGTTTGAGGACATTCCTGTGTTACTGATAACCCAAAGGTAAAGTTGGTGTAGCATGAGGCTGACAGAGCACCCAGCAGTGTTCATCGATGATAGTTGTCAGTCTGCTTACTCTAAGCATTTGAAGATATATCATCTAATTAATCCAGCCAATTACTCAAGCGAGAGGGTCCTTTTATTAGCTCTTTAAGAGGGGTCCTGGCAAAACAGACAATGCATCTTGAACATGTTCGCCTATCCATTAACTCTAATTGGTCCATTAAGATAAAATTAATTGTTGTGTGCCACTGAACAGCCAATATTAGGACAGCTTTGCATTAACCCCCTTTGGGCCCTTTAAAAGCAGGGTTCTTGCAGGATAATTAAAAATGCACTGTACATTATAAATAACTTGCACAACAACCATAAACTACTGAGTTAGATTTGTAACAACAAAAACAGAGCGCTATTGCATTTTTAATGCTATAGGAGATATACCCCCTATCATTAAGCAGCGCATTCTGGAGAGGCTGCGGAATTGTAATGCGCAGTCTCTAATTCAATAAATCTCCTCGGTAAGAGAGGCTTGGAGGAGAGGGAAGAAATGTGTGCCTAGAACATTCATTGACAATAAAGGACCTGACCATTTCAAACAGGCCATGTCCTGCCAGTTTCCAGTCTCATCACCCTGTGTGCAATACATGTTTTTTCTGTGTGGTGCTGAGAAGGCTTAAATCACACTAATTCTACCTTTATGCCCCATAAACATAATCCAGGGCAAATCTGCAATAGATAGCAGACACTTTCCTCCTCTTGTGTAACTCCACTGAAATAGATTTCTGGTCTCTATGATGAAAAGAGAGAGCACAGTGAGAGCTTACAGGCTTGTAAGCCCTCAGGAGATGAAGAAGGGCACACGTGTGCATAGTCTTCCTTCTCTGCACTGTTGTTTGATCAAAAAGGAAGCCATCAGAAAAAAGTCCAGCTGCTAACAGAACCAACATCTACTGAGGACTTGTGCCTATTTCCTGGGAGGTATATGGGGCTACAGTTTCTCATAAAGAAAGCTGGGACTAGATCCAGCATGCTGTGACTGAGCAGTAGTAGCCCTCTGAGGCTGTGCCGGGACACATCTGCTGCATGTCCGGGATGCTGAGGTGCAAGGCAAAACTGTGTTGGGGGAGCACACTCCCCTGCTGACTGCACGTGCTGTCGCCCATACCAGCATCACCAGTACAAACAGCTCCAAGGGCATGAGGAAGCAAGAGAGAAGCATGGAGCTACTGTCAACTTGATGTCTGAATCTGGATGGTGTGTTAAAACCTCTCCTTCGCCAGTAACACTAAGACATTACCAATACTGTCCAGAGACAGTTTTCAAATGTGCTAGTAAAGCTCCTGCATCAGAGCCCTTAAAAGCTGCCTTTTTGTCCTTGCTGTCTTTGAAGGACAGTTCCCCACCCCTGTAATACAAGATGAAGCATGCCTTGTGCTCAGATGTGAGCCATGAGGGGTTATCTCCTGCAGACTGTTCCCTGGCTCAGAGCAGCTGGAAATCCTGCATTAACCACTATCATCTTCTAACTCCCTGTGGCAATTCAGACAATTCTAAAATAAACAGAAATAAAGACATGACTCATGTCAGAGTTGGCTGTGGCTATTGTCAAGAATTTCAATAGGCTATGCACAACCCAGGGTCAGGTTATAGGACTAGGGGCCCTCATTCTGCAGTGAGCCTCCAAAACTTTTTTCAGGTTCACACTGGAAAGTTCAGCAATTGATGAAACCTTCTGAGATTTCCTTTTTCGTCATATTCCTGAGTGGAAGTATCTCTCTCCTTTGCCACTAGGCCCAATCCCTGATCCTCCTTCCGCCTGTTACAGCAGAAGCTATTCTCCCATTTTTATGGGGATTTTTCCCATCTTCCTGCTTCCAGCTTCGGAGATGATCGCAGTGCCTTTAGAGACTTGCAGGATCTTTGCAGGCTCTACACTGGCTTCCCTGGCTGTGTTTTGTAAAAATGTGGGCTTCAATACATCTTGCCATTTTGTAGTAAAAGAATATCCGGAGTGCAACACATGGGTGCTGCGCATTGAAATGAAGAAAAGCTATGTATAAATTTATGTATTTATTTTGAAAATCATATATATTTGAACAAGCCTCTGCCTACAGTCACGATGTTTCTCCTTGGCTTAACAACTATCTTCAGAATCCCACACAAGCTGTTTTCTGTAAGGAGCCTGAGCCCCATTAGTAGGCCCCATCTGTGCTGCCTCTCTGTCCTTAATTTACATTATCACCAGCCCTGGGAGGGGCTTGACCTATAAAAAGGGGAATTTTCCTTCTTTTAAAGTTTTTCTTCAGCACTATGGGTGTGCTTTAGTGTGGTGTAGGCATATAGAAGGGATTTGGGGGGCAGAGAACATAGAAGGGATTTGGGGGGCAGAGAACTAGGAACTTGGTAGAATCAGCAGCTAGAATTTGTTTCTTTGAGAAAGCAAAAAGAGGAAAATACAGGAACCTGTCTCCCAAAGCAGCTACCTGAATTTAGGCTGAATCTCTAGCTCAAGGCTTAACCTTGCTCTCAAATCCAGAACCTTGAGGACCTGCTCTGCCTTAGCTTGTCTCGTCTAATTTGGGGTTAACTTACTCCCATTCAGTATGTGGGGTAAAATAGCATGACCTGATGTGGGCAATATTGCTAATACTTTATACAGCAGTAGGCCCAAAGACAACTTCAACAGTGTTGAAAACAGAGATCTTTGTTGGATTTCCTCTGGCAGCCCTGCTTGCGCTGTGCAGCTCCAGCTAGGACAAGCAGAAAAAACAAAGCATGAGTCAATTTTGTCTTCTTGACAAAATTCTCATTGAGTTTTATCATAAATGAGGAAATATGGTAACTGGGCTGCTCTTTGGGGTGAATAGTATTGATGTGTGCAGCATGAGCGCAAGCATATTACAGAGCAAAGGACTGCTATTTGGGTAACAGGCCTTCTTGTGCCTCTACCTCCTAGAAAACATGAGAAATAACTGGAAATTTGGTGCTGCCTGTTAGCAAGTTCTCCCTCAAGAGTAAGAGGCTCTTTTGTCTCTCTCTCTATCCAAAATTCCTCCCTTTCATTTGCTCTTTGTCAAGGCAGAAACAGACATAGTCTTGCGGCTTCCTTTGGGCCACAGTTCAACTGAATTAATTACCTGCAGAGGGGCCAGGCTGCGTCTGTGATAAATGCAGTCAGGCACTTCAGCTGTACCTGCTGCTGCTGCTGCGCTTATCCAAGCAGTGAAAGCTTCTGGATGTTTCTATTGTCCATTCTCTGTGCTCTTCTGATGCACGATGCCAGCTCTGTTTCTCATAGCTACTCAAAAGGGTGTTATTCCTTTCAGAATTCTTCTGCCAGCTGCACACCAAATGTTAAACCACTACTCTACCTGCTTGGGCTACGTGCTCAGACTTTACTAAGGAGCCCTGCTCCTTTTCAGATCAGCAATTATGTTCTTCACCAAAGTAATGATTGCTGTTTGGACCCACCCTCCCTGCTCCTTTGTTGTCCCAGACAACTGCTGTTTTGCACTGTAGAACTGCTGTAGAAGGCAGGCAACAGGGGAGAGACAAGCCCCACACAGAAAATAATGCGCTGTACCCTCAGGGATTGCTTCTGGGGAAATTTTGATCTGCAGTAGAGTGGTGATGTGGGACCAGTGAATGCATAAATGTAAGGGCCACTCCTTCTATGGGGCTGGGAGTTTAGTGCTGGTGAGCACCCCAAGAACTTGGCTGTGTGCTGGGGTCCACACTGTTGATGTCTCCAGGAGAGCAGGGAAAACACATTCTGCACCCAGAACTACATGGGGAGGCAGCATGGTCACCTGGAGAGGACACATCCACCTGCTCTCTTGCTAAAGCTGTTGTCCCAAAGCCACTGTAAAAGAGGGAGAGCTAGGACCAAGTCCTAGCTTTGCCACTGAACTTTCGCCAAATCATTGTATCAGGCTGTTAGACCTCTTGCCCTTTGCCTTACCTAAATCAGCTCGTAAACTGGGGCTGTGCTTCTCTTCAAGACGCAATATAAACCACATAGGGTAGAGGGAAGTTTTCTTGCATTTAGGAAGATGCATTATCTGAATGATGATTGGACTGATAACTGACTGATTCAGTTGCTCCAGAGAGTGGCACAGAACCATAGACAAAATGTCCACCTTAGCATCAGCTCCAAGTGACTATCCTTACTTGAAGTGTCTAAGGAAGAGTGACCAGAATAAGCCTTGGCACGTGACTTATCCTATTGGTTTTTGATGGCAAGAGGGCCAAGCTCAGCTCCTCAAAACTGCATTCAGTGTAACAGGGAATATAGTATCTCTATGTTCATCTTGTAATGACAATAAACCTCCCAAATAAACCATCTTCTATATTTAAGGACTTTGAGGGCCACACAGTTCATCCACAGATATTGGCTGGCAGGAGCTGTGCAGTTAACTCCCTAGCATGCAAACTATCTCCTCTGCACTTTTTCTTTCTCACCCATTTTCTTATCTAGGCTTTTACAAACACCTATCTGTGGCTACAGCACAAGAGTGATCACTAGAGGAAGGAAAATTTTGCCTACTCACCCTCTTATTAAAGGATAAAAGCTTTTAAAGGAAAAGAACTGTAATGATTTATATATTTTAAAAAATGCTTTTTGCTAACAAGCACCAGAGACCAGCAAGGCCAGACTGTAATCTCAAACATCTCATGTAAATTCATGTAAAGTCTTTGCTGATTGTCTGATTAATATTTAAATGTAATGGATCTTTAACCAATTACAAAGAGACTTCCTAAACTCTGCTAATATCCTTCACAGAAACCTTTCCAGCTCTCTTATACTCTTGGAATGAATTTAAGTGTGTGAGTTTGAGGTAGCAATAAAACAGACTATGCTCTTAGAAGCAGTTGTTTTTTTTTTTTTTAACTGAAAAAGAGAGCTGTGGTCTGAACCACGATTATAGCTACATTTTCTGGAATGACAGACAGAACATGCAAGCCACAAGCTTTCAAATACTGTTCTCCGAAAGCTTTCAGCAATGAAGAAGGAGTACAAAGGCTGTGATCTATTGCATGCATTTGAAGGCAGACACTCTTACAGGGTTCAGTCCTATCATGCTTGGGGATTAACTCTGTCTTCTGGGTATCTGACCTATTTTAAAAGTTAAATGAAGTTGTTTCAAATGTCTTTGCTAATTGAAAAAAAGAAAAGGGAGGAGAGAGTGGTGAGAAGAAACTGATGAAGGAAAATCTGATTTATTCAGGTAATTTAAAGGAATTCAGAGATGGCATCCTCAGTTTCACCTTGCTTTAATGGGTGCAGTTACATGCAGGATTAATTTTTACTCACTCTGCTGGACGTCAATAAAAGCAAAATCCTGAACATTTGCATCTGCCCTTGTGTACATCAAGCTTCTAAGCTGTGCCTCCCTACCCTGATCATTAAGTAAGAGCCTTGTAGGTTAATTGGCACCTTATAGGCACTCAGTTCAGCAAGTACTTGTCTGATATTTAAACATTAGCGAGGCAGATAAAGAATGGAGCTGAATTCAGCATAAACATTTGATAAAGAGCTGATAGATTCTTTCATTAATTTTTTCCTCAACTCATCTTGGATACCTCTGTTAACCTTGTAAGTGTTTCTCCCCGTATAAGCGTATGTGCCTGCTTGCCCGTCTGTCCCTTACTAAAGTATATGAGCAACTCTGACATGCTGCCACTTTGACAATCCTAGTGGTATTGCTGTAAAAGGTTTACTAAGAACCTTCTTTCTGTTTGGAAACTTGCTAGTCTTTTACATACATTAAAGCAGTGTGAACTTCCTTGAGGCTATATAAATTAAAGTAATTCGCTATTATGAGACAAGAGATCTATAATATTCCTGCATATTTCTTATGTTATTTTAAATATGAAAAAACTGATCATCTGTACTTGGTCTTTGCTATTTTGATGTGTGGACTGTTTATACGGAGGCTTCCATTACGTATGTTATTATCTCTAGACTTTCACCTTATCCTTCATATGTTGTGCTTAGATACCACACTGTGCCTCGGAAGAGTAGGTGATTTTATCTTACATAACCTATGTGCTTCCATTTGAAGGAGCAGAGAAAGCTCGGGATACAGTGCCTTGATTTTATTGGTTAAAAACATGTACTATTAGGGGGAAATTCACTCTAATGGTTTAAATTTCACCTTAAGCTTAAGGGCATCTGAAGCTCTGAGTAGCATGTTATTCAGACCTTGATTTAGGTAGGGTATTGATGCTCTAAAATATTTCTTACTCTCAGCTTTTGTTAAGCTCTTTTGTATCTGTTACAGAAGGGTAGGGAATAAGCAGTCATACAGGCTGCATCTGAATGCTATCTTGGAGCTAATTAGTGGCTGTCTGGTTACCTGCAGAGAACAGAAAGGACATAATCACTTAAGTGGCATAATTTGATAGAACTTAGGTTGATGGATCCAGTGCTGAGGCAGAGGGACAGGTAAATACCTGTCGGAGGAGGAAGTGACTGCTCACCCTCTGTTTTTTTATCCACTTAAGGTTGGGGATTTGCATTCACTACTGCCCATCAGCCTCAGGCAATGGCTGTACTACTGTGTAACTATAATCTGATTTTGGAATAGATTTTGGAATCTATCTGAGCTGACATAGTCTTGTGCCTAGGCCTGGCACAAGCCCAGCATGACTATGGCTATGTGCAAAGAACATTGCTTGCAAAGCATCTAATGTAGCTACTGACCCATGAAGCATCATCTTCAATGCTAATACTTTAGATTCTAGCACTGTTGTATCAGTTCCTGGGCACCTGCATGTTCATACTTGAAACTGGCCAAATTAAAGGAAAGGTCGCGCTTGCTTGACACACATGAGCCATGTTGTTTTCCTGGCTTTCTGCTAAAGACATTTGCTCCTTCCTTGAGGATATTTGGGAATGATGCACATTTGCAGAGGAATAGGATACTGAAAAGGTGATCTGCTTTTCTAATTGTACTAAAGCTTCTGAGAGGCATCTGATAGGTGTCGTATGTCTTGAAGAGCAGTGGACAGTGGGCACCTTGGGAGTAACTTACAGGCATGAGACTGCAATCCTAGAGACCTATTAGGAAGTATCATGAACCTTGGTATAATTGCACAGAGCACTGGGATCTGCACACTGCCCCCTGCCGCCCCCCACCCCTCAGTTTGAGAGAAAAAGTCTCAGCAAGACCCTTTTGGTGGTAAGTCCATTAATCAGACCAAGGTCCTTCTAGTGTAAATAGATGACCATTTTATGCAGGAGCACATAGGGATGTACAGGTGGACTGTAACATGGGCTTTTAGCCTATTTCTCGTGAATACTCAACTCAGTGGGATCAGTTGCAGATATCCTCCTTTTACTCCTCTATTCTCCCTAGCTCCCTTCCTCTCTGGGTTTTGAGCATGTTAGCAGAAAGAAGGATTCAGACTTAGCAAATGAGGTAAAGCCAAATCATGAACTCTAAGTAGAAAGTAAAAAGGGGAAATGCAATCCTTAATGCAATCCCAACTTGTGCCATCTTATCTAAACCCTGATAAGAGATTCTCTGTCTTTTCTGAAAGCACTGGGAGTGGAACTGCAGTAGACGAATACAATGCGTGTTTGAGGAGTCTGTTTTCCCATCCCCATGATGTTTATCACACTGTTGTAAGTTGGTGCTCTGAATGTCCAGAGCTGGCTTACTGAAGCTATTCTTTGAGACATGTCCCAACGTATTTTAATTAATTCTAACTGACTTTCGTCCATTTAAAGTCTAGTCAGTAACCTTGCTGGAATTGCTCTGATTTAAAGTTGCTGAGGGTCAAGTTGATACTATAGGTCACAGTGTACTGTCAAAGAGATGGGGACCAGCTGCCTGTTGCTTTCAGCCTGAACAATTGGTTTATGTTGTTTGAAGAGCGGCACTTCAGAGTGCCGCTCTCCAAGGCAAAAGGGTTAGAAAGTGACTTTTCAAAATCAAATGAAAGCCAAGTCTGACTCAGGCTATTTGGACTGGGGAAAGGTCAGGGGCATTTTGTCTGATTCTACTTATGTCCCGTTCGTGCTACGCTGTACAGAAGGCTAATGCTGACCTATATTGTTGTATACCTGAATTAGAGTTTAATTATTAATACTACATAGCTAAATTTTGGAGACATACAAGAACTGCCCTTCAGGGGGCAATATTCCCAGTTTTATCCTGGGGATGGTAATGTAAGTTGAGATATATTTCTAGTGCACTGTCATTATTGGACTTTTTCGATAAACTTGATTGCTTCTAATTAGAAATTATTGGTTTAAATCTACTCCACATGGTCTTTCTTTTTAAGCAAGAAAATTAAACAGTGAATCTTCTCATCTGTCAATTTCTATAAGCTGCCCCCACCATGCTTTTCCCCAGTCACACATATTGGTGGTGGTTCCTGGATTATTATAATTTTTATAGCACTTTCTGATTCTGTTTTCTGAACTGTAATAAAAGATTTGTTCTGGGCCATTCATCAAAAATGTAGCAATTTCGTGAGGTGCGAGCAGATGCTCAGTACTGGTGCTCTGCAGGTGTAATGCACCAAAGAGAAGCTCATGGACTCAAGGCTCGTGTATTACAAGAGTTTAATCCAACACACTTGCACTCTCAAATGGTTGAAATAAGCCTCAAGATATAAGCAAGCTGAAATTCAAAGTCATTTTTATCCCAACACAGCTGTGGTAGAGCTGTGTTTGATAGGTATTCATATTATAAAGTATAAATCCATTCAGGGATATTTTAGGGAGAACTACTTTAACAGGAAATAAAACATCCTTGTCCATACATCATCTGTGTATGTGTAAATAGGTTCATGTACATGTACTTGTACGATTTGCTTTGCTTTAGGATTAGACCATACACTGTTTCTCTAATTATGTTATGCCATTGGATGTATGTTACTCATTTATATTTCATCAAAGCTTTTCAGGCAGGTCTTTCTCCAAAACAATCTGACAAATACTGCAAATAATAGCTATCTCAGTAGCACCATTTGTATATTGCTGTCTGCTTCCTGCTTTTCCCCTCTGCCCCATTTATCTTGATAAAGGGGCTGTTCAGGGGAGCCCAGCCTCCATTTCTCCCCCAACAGCAGGAACTGCATGCATAACAAGCAGCAGCCTGAAAAATTATGTTCACGCCTTGACCTTGAGACTTCCTGAACCGGTTTGGATTGGCTCTCCCCTTGAAACAACAGGCTTCCACAGGAAGTTCATAAATGGGCCCAAGTCACAGCAATTTACGTAGTTTTAGTATTTTTAACTTGGTTCTTCAAGAATGACCCAAAGTGGGCGGTGTTTCATGGACACAAAGAACTGGCCAGTATTTCCAAGAGCAAACGTCAGTGCACTGGGCACAACAGGAGCCGCTGAAATGAGTGTGACTAAGGCTAATCACTGCTCTGGGGATGTGGCTGTGCATGTTGTGAAGCTACACTGTACTCCACCGCGTCCCAGCACCAGCACCACTCAGGCTCCCAACATCGTAGGCAGCCCATCATCTCTACAGAGCTAAACCACAGGCCCATATCCTAGGCAGCTCAGTTTCAGGCATGTTTGGATGGACAGCTTAAGTACTGACACGACATCTTTCCCCACGCTGCCCCGGATTCCTGCTTCTCTCAGAAAGACAGAGCACTATATGTCATTCTTATCTTAGAAACAGTTTGGAGCCTCATTCAGAGACATTGAAGAAAGGCTCTTTCATTCCACAAGTCTGAAGTATCGAAGGAGGGATGTGTGAAACGCCCATGGTTTGTTCCCTTCACATTGACAAGAGAGAGGACCAGAAAAAATAAATCTAGCAAAGAAATGGGAGTGTTAAATCTTCATAAGGAGAAGAATGTATGAAAATGAACATGAAAATCTTGCTTTGAAAACTTTTATCTTTCTCACACCACTTTAACAGAATCTGACTATATTTATTAAAGACATTCCTTTCCATTCGTTTGCTTTGCACTTTGTTTTTCCATTACCTGTTTAACATGAACTTAATGGAAAACACCATTCTTATTTCCATCTCTGTGCTCCACCGATTGTATGCTATAATCCAACGATACGAATGTAATGATGGAATATTAATTCAAAGTTCTTGAGTGCATTCCTCCAATTTAACTATGAAAAGCAGTAGTTTCAGAGCATTTTCTTGTTTGCAAATAACCTAACAGAATGCGGATGAGAGATGATGTTATTAATGTTAGCAATGCATATGATTTCAGACAGCGCTATTTAATTCATTCAGAAACCAGAAGCTCTGTTAAGGGTTCATAACGATAGGCTTTAGAGCAAGTTTTAAAAGTAATTGTCTAGTCTGATTAGTTCATGGTTTGGGATTTTCTGGTCTATACTTAATTGCTGTACTTTGAAGGAAACATTATATATATATTGTTGCTTAGGGAAATTGACAGGAGTGAAATGAAGCAGAGATTTTAGAACCCCTCCAGGCAAATGGGCGCTCTTTTCATTCAGTTAAGAAGTCAGAAACATTTCTTATTGAAGAACAAAGAAAACCCCCTCCCTCAAAAAAGGCCACAAAAATTAGATCCATTGGGTAAACTAGATATTTTTAAATGCTCTTTGGCCTTTATCTGCTAACCATAGGATCCAGTTCCACTGGACTTGTTAATATATGTTTATAAGGTAAAGAGTTTATCTACATGTTAATTTGGAGTCCTTTTTTTTTTTCCACTGATAAAAGCTTAACTTGTATTCTTCCAATCTTTCTTGTAAGCCTTTCCTGACAGGGGGATAAGCCAAGCAACACGGAGGATCTGCCTATGATACCTAGCAGGGAAGGCCTTGCCTGTTTGGCCAAGGCTAGCAGGTCTTACATAATAATTTATTACAGTACCTTTCTGTTTCCTGGTCTGTGGTTTGCTGCTTGCTCTCAAAGCCAGTGAAGCTGCTCATATCCACATAGCCATCATTCTCATTAGCTGCAGATAATGCCCTGCTGGGATCTTCAAAAAACTCAGTAAAAGTTCCTGCTCTCGTGGGTCTTCGAGGAGGAATTTGTATATTTTCATAGTCAGAGCTCATAGCTGGAATATTTTCGTAGTCAGAAGTGTCAGCGTTGGGGAAAGAAATTGACCTAGGTTTCGTTAAAGGAAGTGGCATGAAAGGAGGTCTGGACCGGTCCTCGAAGGACTCCACTCGTGACACACTCCTGCTGAAGGACTTGGGTGTCCCTTTTCTCTTACCATCCTTATAGAAAAGAACAGCTGAGGGAGACTCAGACATACGGAGCTTCCCTGCATGTGATTTTAACTGAGGTGAGCTACTTAGGCTCCTCCTGTCCAACTCCATCAGCCTTGAAGGCCCATGATAGCTGGACTCTGAGGAGGATCTTGAAGACGAAACATTAACATCCACATGGACTTTATTTTCAGTTTTCTTCTTGAATTTTAGAGTGAGGAACCTCTTAAAGGAAGATTTCTTTTTCTTAGAATACTTATCAGGTGACTCATTCTCTATCAAAAGTGAAGGGGAACTTTTAGTGATTGGCTTTTTGGTGATGCAAGCAAGTTCAAACGGAGGTGGTATATCGACAACTGAGGAGGGAGTAGAT
This sequence comes from Struthio camelus, assembly GCF_040807025.1. Classification (NCBI taxonomy): domain Eukaryota; kingdom Metazoa; phylum Chordata; class Aves; order Struthioniformes; family Struthionidae; genus Struthio; species Struthio camelus. The sequence goes on along the minus strand of NC_090955.1, from coordinate 270,501 downwards.
ACACCGCCTGACGAAAGGTGATTTCTCTGAGAAAAACTACCTGAGGAACCAATGACACAAGACAAAGACAAGTTGTCTTCTGTCCTTTTTATTCTACCATCCTCCAGTACACAGCCATCACTTTCTTTGTAAATTGAGACAGGCATCTCTCTCCCTTCAACAGAGTAAGACCGAGGATATAAAATAAAACATCTTGATGTGGTTGGTAGTGCCCTATTGACTTCCATTGGTTTTCCTTCCACTGACAATAAGTTATTGCTTAAATCTTTAGTTGCCGAGCCATTGTGGGAAGATGGTAAATCAGTTTCAGGCCCAGTTTCTTCTGGAACTGTTTCTGGCACATAGCCCGGCATTTTTCCAGAGAGTGACCGCGTTCTAGTGACAATGTTTTTCCGATCGATGGGCAGCGAGTTGTTTTCACCATCCATACTTAAGTCATCCCTTTTACTGTGATCAGCTCTTAAATCAGTCTGTCCATCACGAGGGGTTTCATTCTCTGCAGGAAGCACATAAGGGTCATCTAGAGAATCACTGCTTGTTTCTCTTTCCTCTGATTCTTCAGGCGCAATGACCACCGCAGGGACTGCTAAATTCTCATGCAAGACATGTTTGCTCTCACATTCTGCATTCATTTTGCCTTGCTCACAGACTGCTAACTCTTCTTCAAATGGGACCTGTTCAGGTGGACCTAGGACACTTTTGCTGGGGCTGTTTGGTTCCACCTCATTGTCTTCAAGGAGCAGCTCATCTAACTCAGAGGTTTCCACAACACTTTCACTATGCTCTTCAATGAGCGCATCTTCCAGCTGTGACTCCATCCCTGGACCACTAGATAGAGTAGCCGAGATCTGTTCATCTTCATCCAGAGAGGTCCCTTTTGTTTGTAGATTCTCATCTGAGTGTTCCTGGGGTATTTCCTCACCACATTCATTCTCAAAAGGAGTAATCTGACAGCCATTATCCATACTCTCCGTATTCACAGTTTCTTCCTCCCCTTTCTCAGAGTCTTTGCTTGCTTCACAGGCTGCCTTTGATGTTTCCTCCTCACCTCTCCTCTCAGTGATCTGGCAGCCATCACTAGTATTTCCTGTGTTTGTATCGCTGTGGTCGTCTGGGTCTGCTTCCTCCTCTTCAGCTGCAGCTGGATAGACGGAGTCTCCCAAACCATCTTCAGTGTTGGGTTCATTTTCAGTCATCTCCAGGCTGGGAGCTGTTTCTTCATGGGCCTCATTGGGCAGCATGCTAGGGCCCTCACAGCCATCATTTTCTGACATCTCTTCCATGTTCAAATCAAGCTCTGCTTGCGCACTGCAGTCACCATCATGTACTGGATACCTGTCTCCCTCCTCTAAAGTTTCAGGCAGAGACTTTATCATTAGAATATCTTCACAGGTATCACCCATCTCATCTCTGTTCAAAGTGTTATCACTGTCAGTCTTACAATCACTATAATTCTTAACCAATTGCAGACTATTAAAAGTTTCCTCCAAATTGTTTTTGATTTCATTGCAATCATTTGCAACATCCTCATCTTCATCTGCATTCTTGGAAGCATTATTATCCACATCAGAGGCATCTGAGGACTCCTCACAAAATGCTTTGGACTGGTCACACTCTCTGGTTGACTCTTCTGAGTCTGGTTCCATCAGTTCAGCAATATCTGAAGGGTTGTGGTGCTCAGCTTCAGTGATTTCTGGATTGTCAGTGTCTTCATCATTAGCAATGTTGTTATTTTCTTCCTTCCCCACCTTTTCTGGAGTTTCCAAAACTACATTCTCCACAGAGGAGTCTAGGCTCTCGTCATGCTCATGTTCCAAGTCATTATAGTCTTTGCTAGTCAGCTGAGCTTCAGGAACTACAATGTATTCGTTATCTGCCTCAGATTCTGGGCACTCAGCATTGTACTGATTTCCTTCATACAGCTCTCCGTCAGGACATACCAGTTTCCCATTTGAGAATGTATTTAAGTTGTTGTTGGTATAAACACTGGATTTCCCCTCAACGTCAGCTGAGAGTTTTGGCTTAGGAGCAATAGGTGGTTTGGGACCCCTAGACGTAGAATTTGGGTTATGAAGCGTATCAGACCTTGGCAGCGAAGGAGAAAATTTAGACACAGCTACTGGAGAAAGATGACCAATAATCTTTGGTTTCGGTGCTAGTGGTGGCTTTGTGATTTCTGGAAAAAGGAGGGAAAAGCCATGTTAGTCATCATGATTTCTTATACCAGATTATACAGCACAATTGACTTTATCTTACACCAGTAACCTCTCAAACAGCAGGAGTCCTGCCAATGAAAGATTCAGCTCTGAAAAGAGAACTGATGGAGAGATGAGTGCAGAGGGTATGCGCTGTGCTTCCATGTGGTGCTGTAGCTGTTCCAGGGAACATGGTTCAAGGTCATAACTGGACTGAAGCAGATGTAGCCCAAGCACTCTGGGGGAGATAAAGATGTACATCTGAAGGGCCCAGGGTATATCACATGATATGGGTAGCACCTCTGGCACCCAACAGGACTAATGACATTAGAGCCCCTTTGAACCTACCCCGGAAATCTGTTTGCCCTGAGCTAAGTATAAACACTTTGATTCAAGAGTGCTGAAGGGGTTTACTGCAGCAAAAGAAATGCCCTTTAGCCATAGTAGCTGTTCTCATAACACAGTACAAACATTTCATAGGAGTGGTTTTTAATTCAATGTGTAGTTTGCAAAATTTACTCAACAGTCAACAAAATTAGTTCCATCAACAGATAAAGAATCAATTCAGCCTGGCCAAACTGACATGAACACTTGGTGGCCAAACACATAATCTTCCCATCTGCCTTTACCATGGAAACAAAAATGGAATTACTTGCCAACAGTAGTAATCACAAGGGATAAGACACAGTTTGCTAAAATCTTGGCTAATACTTTATATTGATTATGCAGCTGAGGTGTAATGCACTAAATGAAATAGTTATGACCCAAAATAAGAAGTTACTGTTTTCAATTTAAGTTCAGTTTTCAGTGTGTAACTTCAATCCTTTCTCTAGTCAAAAGAACCTCCATCCCTCTGTAAATGCCAGGACCCCTTGCAAGTACGATCTTTTCTGAGCATCAAAATATATTTCTAAAAAGTGAATTATCTTGCAAAAGGAAAGGTAGGTCTGTGACCTACTTGACTGATCTATGACCTAGGCCAACCAGGGTCTCTAAACTTTTTATACTGGAAGTACTTATATAGGGAAATTTAAACAGATTGACAGTAAGCTAGCTTTTCTTCACTGTTCTTTGGACTTAAAACTCATCTATGGACACTCTACTCACAGTACACTTTACATGGCACAGCCATTTCAAGCTATCCTCGGCCTAAATTTTATTTTCTTTAAATAACTAAATGAAATGCTGAAAGACTGCATAAATAGGCAACAATAGAGATCCTCCCTCTTGGGGTTTTAGATGAGATGAAAAATGTGGTGTGAAGAAGCCAAATACCGAATGTTCACAGATGGTGATAAGTAGAGAGAAGGGTTTTGCTCTCACTAGAGCTATTTTTCTAGTCATCAATAGGTAATTACATGGTTAATCAATCAGAACTCTCTTATTCTTCTCATAAGAAGAAAGGGGAGCTCTCCATTTTAAGGAAAGGCACAGGACAAGATATTTTACCATTCTGTGTGCAAAATCTGTATGCCCTACGTATGGGGAATAAGGGAAGAGCATCCCCAGACACACCCTTTGGGACATGGTCCCTAGGGGCAAATGCTATGCTAAATCATGGCATAAGTTTCTGGAAATGTGGTTACCATGCTGTTATATTTTTGAGTATTCTGAAATGCAGACTTCTGTCATCTGGAAGTGAAGACAATTAAAATTCAGCTGGGCACCATACCGAGAATGAAGTAATATTGACTGCAGGCTGCTTAAATGATTCTCTGATTGTTCTAACATTTGGTGTCCCAGTACTTTTCTTACTGTTATCTTGGTCCAACTGAAGTAATTTGTATTGAACCAATAAAGGCATATCAGTGCTATTAGGTTTTGAGAGATAAAAGAGACTGTTTTCTCTGAATGTCCTACCCTTGCTGCAGTTTCTTCCAATACTCAGAATGATGCTGATGATCCAGCATTTTGTATTACTCAGAAAACAGTCTTTGTAGAATTCTGAGAAACTGGAGAAATTTCACCTGAGTTAAAAACCGAGTGAATGATCTCAGATTAGTCCAGGAGGAAGGAGAAGGCTGTTCTAATCAGGCCCCTTACCACATACACTGATTCAGAATTATTCTGTATCTGGTGATTTATCAGATCTAGTTTCATGTGTGCCATATGCAAAAACAGAACTACAGATATGACCGTTAATATCCATACAACCATATTAATCAGGAGGCTGGTTAACTACTGCTAGCTAGAAGATTATGTACAGAAAAGAATATAAACAGCCATCAATTTTGGCTAGTAGGATGTGTTTAAGGAACATGCCAACCCTGTGCACAACCCTGCGTACTTAATAGGTAAAGCACACTCTGCAGTCATTTGTTAGTGTACGGTTTTTCTACAGGATAAATAAAACTAGTTGTGGCGGTGTTGGTACTGCAGACAGCTTACGAGGGCACCTCTTCACAATGACTCTTGATAGGGGACTCCTAAGACTGAGAGGAAAGATCTCCAGTGATGGAGTAAGAGAAAGATGGAAAACATCAGTGTATAGCTGGAGGAAGGTCATTCAACAACATCACAATGTGCTTAATAGGAGCAAGGATAAAAGATACTGACCGGTTAAATAACAGTGCAGGAGAGTACAGATACTGAATGGTAAACAACAACTGAGGAATCTGATTTTGCTTACCTGCAACTGTTGAGTTTTAAAAAAACACCTGTTCACAGCATGAGACAAAATGGTGTTAAGAGTGTACTATGCACTCATCAAATATACCCTGGCTTGGGAGATGTTATAAAGGAGTTACAAGAGGTTTTTAAGTAAGTTTGCTAACGTATGCAATATGTGGGAACAACATAAAATGGCAGTCTGACCACTTTACTGAAACTTGCTGAACCATTTGTATTTTCCAGTACCTGGTATTAAGAACCTTTGATATCTAACAGCAAGGTTGCATTGAGGACAAATGGGGCTGCACATCTGGTATTTCCACTTTTACCTTCGTCACCCTCTTCAGCTTGGTAGTGAGCGTTTAGGGTCTCTGTGTACTGATCAATCACTTCAGGCTCTAGAAATGAAAGTCATCATAGTTTTAACCTGGAAAGAAGTATCCTCAAAATATAAATTCATTTCTGGGAATATTCTATCCAATTTTTCTAATTCCAGTGTGTGATTATACCAGTAGCTCTGTAGGGACTTTCAGAGAATTTAGTCCAAGAGGCATGTTATCTAAAGAAGCCCTTGTGTTCTGCAAACCCTCAGCAGGAAGAAGATGTCCTGCTGTTCCTCATTTGATTCTTCAGCATTAGCTAACCTAGAGATTGTGATGCAAGATAAAGAAAAGAAATATAAATGAAGCTCCTTGCTTTTCTTGGAGTGACTGCTGCTCAAGGGTGGCAGTCAGAGCTGTCCTGTAGACATCACTATTTGAGCCAACCTGCAGAACTGGCACATTGTATGTGGTCATACTGGCTCTGAATGGAACGGTTCATGTGCAGAAGAAGAAATCGGAGGCTTAAAACAGCTTTCGGAAAAGGAGGGAGAGAGAACTGTATGCTTGCCAATCCCCAGTACTGTAGCATGTGCTCTTGCCTCATGCTATCCACTGTTGTTTTGACCAGGGCATCTCCCTAATTATTGAAGTCACGGAACCGGTAGCTAGTCTTTCTCTCCAGATCACTTCAGAAATGTTATGTGCCAAACCCTTCACTGTTGCTGAAGTGCAGTTGCTCTTTTACAACCAGCAGCAAGTCTGCAGCAGTTCTAACAGCAGAGTGCTGAAAAGTGTTGCCAGTTAAAAACAGGGAGGGAGTAGAAGTGGATTGAATGTCTTGTAGCCCTGGCTCCTCTGTCAGATCTGCCTCATGCATTTTTAAATCAGTAATTTCAATGACTGAACATTCTAAACTAAATTTCTGGTAGTGAAGTGCATGAGATTTTTAATGGCTGTAACTGAGTCCTTACATCTGGCCCACTACAGGTCAACAGTGTGTTTATATTCAACAAGTTGCAGACAAGCAAAATCAGGTTTCTCAGTTGTTGCTCAGCATTCAGTATCTGTACTCTCCTTCCGTGTGATTTAACTGGTCAGTATCTTTTATGCTGAATAATGTGGCATTTTAAAGACTAACTCCAAGGAACAAACATGGCTCTAGAGGTGTGATACCACCTTCTGCAATGTGTGGTTTTTCCTAGAAGTGCCCATCCAAGAGTGGGATACAAGTATTACCTACTCTGTTCCTGGGATCTGACAAATCCTGAGCACAGTCTGTGCATTTTCACCCTTATTCTCATCAGAGGGAGTTTCTGTACTGAAACACTGAGCAGTGAGAAGATTGGAACTGTGGAGAATACCTGGATCTCCCAAGCTTTGGCTCATAAGCAAGCATGACATAAAATAGTTTAATGAACTCATTTCCTGTGCGTAAAATAACAATGGAGACATCCACTTTAAAAAAAAAGTGATACAGCTTAAAGACAGTTACCCACTTTCCCTCCAGTGATAAATTTTCTACAGCAAAATGGAATTAAATAATCCTGAGTTTTTCTTTCTACTGCCTTCAGAAACATTGCTAGGGGAAGAGAACTTATGGCAATGGACCCTGTTCATAGTATGGTAACAACAGGCATTGCGTCCTACTCTTTTCCACTGTGCCAACCATTGGCCACTTCTGGTTTCTTCCTTACTTGTTTTCTAACTGTTTATCAGTTATTTCCTGAAAGAAATTACCCTTTTTTTTTCTTTTTTTTTGGTCTTTTGGTCTTTTTTTGTGTTTTTTTTTCTTTTTCTTTTTCAAATAAACAAGTGTTTATTTTAAAAAATACCTCAAACAATTAATGAAATGAAAGCAAATCTGTCAAGCACAATGGACTACTGTTTGCCTTTGATCAGGACAATCCCACTCTGCTTCAATTTCTGCATCTTTTGGTATCTGAACCATTTAAAAGGATCTGGCTCTAACTTCTGAATGGCCAAAAACAACATTGCGCCATAAGGAATGTGTATGTTCACAAATAATTATGCATGTTTATTTTAGGATGTGTTTTATGTTGGAGGGAGACACACCCACCTTGTGCTTAAAAGGAAACTCTTGGGGAATAGGAATTTCTTTAGCCTGCTCCTCCCCTTATTGTTTGATATTTCCTTGTACTGACAAGGATAGCTTCCTCTCCTTACCCACCTTCCTCTGGGCAAACTTATGTTTGAACAAGGTTTTATTTCTGCCATGGTCCACATAAAATTACACTACAGTCCTCCCCTTATCCCTCCCCACCTCCAAGTTTCTTCTCCTGGAATGGCAATCAACCCATGCAGCTTTCACTCTTCAAAAGTTTCTTTCAAATGATACACATTATATGATGTAATATTGCCCGAAAGACTGCAATTACCCGCTTTCAAATGTTCTCCAAATTTGGGAATTAGTCTAGATTAAGGCTTATAAGGGACCACATCAACCAACAAAAGAAAAACCCACTGAGCAGTTGGATTTGATCTCAAGACCAACTTGAACAATGAGTTTTCACACTTGCAGGGAAATTTGTAGACATGTCCCAGGCCCATAGTCTTTGACGGTGGCCCAAGGAATGACTTAGCTCTGCGGTGCAGATACTAGTTTCAGCCTTGGATGCTGCCACAGTCTAGCTCAGGCATCTCTAAGGATGCTAAAAGTGGCTTTTTCTGACTGATGAACTTTGTGGACTGTGGTTTCTTCATTCCTTTGGCACTAATTCAGCTCAGACATATGTTAAAATTGGAGAGACGTTGAGAACAGAGGACAGAAATGTGCTGCGTAGTTTCAGAGATCTGCAGAGCTTTTAGATGGAAGTGACCATGCAGATGGAGGGACCACAACATCACAACAGTGGGATGAGAGGGCACCAAACCTAGATGCCCAGTGAAAACAGATGCACACAATTCCTGTTTTTCACTGCTCCTGCCCAGGAAGAAGGGCTTCAGATCTACAGATGGAAGATGCCTAACAAACAGGAGGCAAAGGGAGAATATCTTGGCAAGGGCATGAGAAAGTCTCATTCAGCTCTGATCGGGAGCAGTGCAGTTTCAATCAGCTGCACCAGAATAAAGTTAAAACTTGTCTTCCAGAGAGCTTTGGTCTGAAGACAGCAAGAATCCTCCTTTGTATCCTCCACACCTTGTTCCTGTAATGAATCATTCATTTATAAAATAAAGCCCTTATTTCCAATTAGTGCTGTCTGGCTTCTATCTCCAGCCTTTGGAATTGTTTATCATTTCTTCCCCTAGGTTAAAGACCTTTTTAGTATTCAGTATTTCTCCTGGGAAGACATATACTGCCTTACAACCACATTTTTACACAGTCTTCTTTTTGGCAAACTGAATGGAGGAGCTCTTTAAATCTTTGCAGATAGACAATTTCTCCTGTCCTGAAATCTTTTCTTCTGGATTTTTTTCTGAACCTTCTCCAGTTTTTCAATAGCGCCCATAAAATACAGAGGACAGACCTGTAGGAAGCATTCCAGAGTAGGTTCTGATGATGCTATCTACAGAGCTCAGTGCTCTCTTAGAGCCAGTCCTCACTGTTCTCCGTTAGCTTGTTACTCCATCAAGTTGACTTGCTTGTCCATTATGACCTCCAAATTGTTTCCAAGGCTACATTTTCTCTATTCCTTGTCTCTGAACTGATAGCTTTATATTATGCATTAAATGTAATTTGTTTGAATGGATCCAAATTAATGATCCAGACGTCTTCACATAACTGCCCTGCCTACATTATTAATTACCCTTTTACCAGTCCTTGCATCATTAAATGAACTTTTTCATCTGATACTTTTCTATTTGTGTGCATACCAATGAAAGTGTTGAGCAGCATCCACCTGTCCCTGGTCCCTGCATTATGAATACTACCATTTGATGAGTGTACAGAGATCTTCCAGAGAACTGCCAGTTAGCCAGTCCTCAATCTAATTAATCCAGACTTTATTGCTCTTATATAAATGCTTTTCTCTTAAAGCAGAACGTGGTACTAAAAGACCGTACAGACATAAATGTATGTCTTTGCATCTGTGCAGTTGCCTTTGTCAAGCAAATCTGTAACTTCTTCCAAAGACTAGGATCAAATTCCACTCTTGAAGTGAGCAAAAACCCACTCTTGAGGAGAAGAGAATAAGTAACCTCAAGAGTAGCAGTTAAATGGGAACTCATTTATTTACATGTCACTTGGCTCAGACACTACAATAGCTGTAAAAACACGAGAGATTTGGACCAAAGCGATACAAGTTATTTCATGGAAGCACTTCTATTTTGTAAACTAGCCAACAACATGAAACAACAAAGAACCAGTCCTGTACCAACAGCCTCCGTGTTCATGATGTTTCTCACACTGGAGAATGACAGTGCTAAGATCTCCAGCTGTGGACAAAAGCCACTTGGGTTAGGTGCTGCACCAGTGCAGAACAAAAAACTATTCCTTGCCCAGGTGAGCTCACACGTTGAAGCATAAGGCCAGGGACAATTACTGGCCGCAGGCACAAGGGAACACATGGAAACAGTATGACTGCACTGTACAGAGGTAGGAGTTTCCCTATATCAGCTACCAAAACAACACAGAGTTCTTATATAGCAGGGCAGAGAGGAAATTCTGTAGCTGTATCTGTTTCAGCTTGACTAACACATGATTGTATGTTTTGACTTATGGCTTGCCTACTTCTTGAAGAAGAAATCGTTCTGAGAGTGAATGATAGACACAGCTTCCTATCAAAATAGCATGTGGAGCTTCACTGTAAATGAAACAAACCGCTCTTTGCAGATGAAGTGGCTTTGGACCTGGGCAGAACATAGGCACCAACTACTACCGTAATGCTGCCAGGACTGTAGAGCAAGCCAAGCACAGAATCTCCTAAAACTCATTTATTTCATTTCCAGCGCAAGAACTGTAGGTTCCGACCTGTAATTACAACTCTGCCAGCTGTATGAGCCAGCCAGTGAGGCAGTGTTTGATCTGTCTATGTAGATAAGCCTTTTTAATGCCATTCTGAATTGTGGTAAGTAGACAGCATATGCTGTGTAACCTGCTTCAATATGTTGGAGATGAAATAGATGGGGTAGAATGATTTACAAGGAAAGTATAATCCTTTTGAGGGGTTCTACCGATATAATACCAGTGCTGTCATTGCTAGGACCCCAGGATGCATTGTAAATAACTGAGATGTCATGAATTTCACACTACTCACTGCAAAAATCTTTATGTTTTATAGCATGTAGATCCATCACTTATTTCAAATTGTCAGAGAGAACTAAAAGGTTTAAAGCAGCAACAGTTACATAAGAAACGATAACAGTTGTAGGGGAGTCACTCGAAATGGAAAAGGTATTTTTAAGTCTCCCTTTCAAATGGGACCTCAGTCCAAATTTAGGTATCTGCTCCCACACTGACTTGAACAGGAACTAGATGCTTAAGTTTCTTCTGAGAGTTGGGGCGTTAGGCACTTGAGGTCCTGATCCAGGCCAGCAAGGTGTGGGCTCAGTCCTTCATGAAAATGGGATTTCAGCTTCTACAACATTCTTGTACTTTTGAAAAAAAAAAAAATCCATCCTCTGTTATCAGAGTATGTGCTTCAAATGTGTGATCAAAAGCCCTCTGTATACTGCAAGAAGGCTCCACTGGTGTGGAGTCAGACCCATAATCAGTAGTAACTATCCAATGGGATTTTTGTCTCCTTACAAATCTTAATTGAATTATTAGCAGCTGGGCTGTCAGAGCACATCACGCTCTGCAAATATAAAATGCTGTACTGCACAGTTATTGGAATCCAACCTCTACGATTAGATCAATGCACTATGACTCTGGTATGTCAGATCAATAGCTTACAAATTTCTCTTACTATGTAACTTTATTGCAGCCATCTGTAAATATAATAATAGTATAGCATCCCACAGAGAAACACTGCTGGGGAAAGGGTAAAAATCTAAAGACAGTCTAATCATAGGAATAGAAAATCTAGTGTGAAAGGAAAGGATGAATTTCAGTACCAAAATACTGATCCTGCAAACACTCCAGCGGTTTCACTGTCTCTAGTAGACTGTGCGTACAAGTATCTGAGGGCTGGGGGTGTTGTCTAAGAAAAAAACACATGTGCATGACAGTTAAATAACCTTTTCTTAAGCTACTGGCAAGTTTTTCTTTTTAACATAACTGTAAATGTTTGTGATGTTTCCAAACTGGCTGTGATTTCACAACAGGAAGCTCTCTCTGCCGCAGACAGCTTATATTCGCCTGTTCTTTCATACATCGCTTTCTGGGAGCCAAAGAAGACGTTGGTTAAAATTCCTTGAAAGGGGCATATGGTAACTTTTCATATATTACTTTCCGTAGCGACTGAAGGAATATCTTAGTCTGCTAATGCCTCTGAACAACTTGGAGTCTGTCAAGTGTACATTTTTCCTTTGGCCAGCATCATTTCAGCACCTGCGAAACAAATTGGTACTTAGAGGCTGGAAGGTCCTGTGTTCTAGGCTGGGAGATGGGGGTCAGGCTCTTGTCTCTACCACAGATTTCCGGGGACCTTAGGTGGACTGCTTAATCTAGCTTTTCACATCAGTTCTGAATCTCTGAGAATTATCTGTATGTCCTTTGCCATCTGTCTTTATTTTAACTTCTTTGGGATCAAGGCTGCCTCATATGCCTGACTCTGTTCAGTGGTGCTATGTATTTCTGTAATACAGAAATCACTAAAGTAGGTCCCTGAATTGTGCCAGTTAATAAATGCCCCTCTCCTTCAGATTCAGTGGGAAGCTCTGCTTTGCACTGATGGGGGAGAAATTCCTTGCATTGTGTGAACGTACAAAACAAAGGCTGAGAAGGGATATGAGCACTCTATAAATACAACCTGGAGGTAAACACCAGCAGAGGAAAAGAACTATTTTTAAGCAAAAGGACAATGTAATCAGAAGAATAAATGGCCATGAATCTGCTCTGGAAACTAGAAAAACTAGCAAGGGTAAGTGGTTCTCAGCCACCTGAGAGGATTAGCAGGAGAGCTACATAAAAAGCTTTAAGATATAATTTGATGAATTGATAGGAGGTATGATATGACCTTGTGACCTGTAACAACGGGTACCGCTTTTGGTAACGAAAGTAGTCCCCCCCCCTTCAGTCCTACATTCCTGAACAATGAAGACCCCTAATAGTTTAAAACTTTACAAATGGATACATGTGATAGTCCTTATGCTGTACTTCCACTGAGATCAGGATCAGATTAGAGCTGCTCTGTTTTAAATAATGGAGAGATGGAGAAGGAGAGGTTGGAGCATCATGGCTAGGTCACTTAGCCTTCAAACGAGTTTGTCTCCTGGGAGGGATGGAGTCCGGTCCAGGCAGGATCAGAAAACACAGTGGAAATGTCACCACTTCTTGGGTGGGAGAGGAAGGTGTCCTGCTCTCCTCGCAAGGGGAGAGAGAACCTTTTGCTTTAAACTCGCAAGGGTGGTATGACTTGCTGGTACAACAGCAGAGGGCTGGATTTGACCCAGAAGATCCTTCCAATCCTATATTCCTATGTTTCGGCAAACAATGATTCACAGTTTTCCAACACATGGCAGTTGTAGCTAGCAGTGAAATCACTGGGCTTCAGGGTAGACCCATGCAAGTGAGGTGCCCAGCAACATTCACCCTATGAAGCAGCAAAACATGGTGGAAAACTGTAGGGCAGTGCAAAGGGACTGACTGTTTCGCTTCCTCTTTACCTCTAGATGCAACATGAGATTTTGTAAATAACTCCAGAGTTAGTAGCAATTGTTTCCTGGATTGTTATGCTTTTCAAACACATGCCTCGCTCCCGAAAATCACATATGGTTGGTGGAGAATTTACAGTTTGCCCCAATCTTCCATTGACACCTTTTAATTTTTTAACTGTTGAAAATCTTGGCTTTAGCATTTGTGCCCTCCTCATCCCCTGTGTCTTTTCCCTTTGCAGTTTCCGGGGGGGAAGGGGGGGACACGGAAAATTAAGAGGGGGAGAGAGGAAAGGTTTGGGTTTGCCTTGGAGAGAAAATTCTGCAAAAAACACCACCTCCAGAAGAAACTTTCCAAAAGGAAGCAGATGTCCTAGGGGCTTTGTGGAAGGTTGAACGTGTCCCAGGAAGAGTGGGTGCAGAGCTGCGTCCTTCAGTGGCGCAGCCCTCCTGATCAGCCAGCCTGGGTGTCCTTGGAGCCCCCGCCTCGCCCCGGGGTTGCTGCTCGTCCTCGCCCCGCCGGGGGTGGCGGGCAGGCCGCGGACGGCTGCGGGGGGCGCGGTGCCCCGCGGGGAGCCGGGGCGCGCCGGGCCCTTGAGGCGCATCTCCCGGGGCGCGGGTGTCTGTGCGAGCGCCAGGCCTGGACGAGGGGTGCCTAAAGAAAGGGTGCCGGCCACGGCCGGCCCGGGGGCTGCCAGCCCCGAAAGGAGGAAGCCCAGACAGGGCGTGCCGGCCCCGGAGGACCGTTGCCCAGACGGGGGTGCCCGCCCCGGGGGTAACGGCCCCGAGGGTGGGGTGTCCGGCGGGTTGCGCCGGCCCGGGCAAAGGAGGGTGCTGGTCCCGGAGAAGGGATGCGCGGCCAGCGTTTGCCGACCCGGGAGGAAAGGTGCCCGAACGCGCAGAGCCGTCTCGGCGGAGCCGCGCACTTACCGGTGTTGTTCATCTTCCACCGCAACTTTGCTCGCTGGCTGCCCCGGGCGCTCAGCGCATGGTCCCGGGGGCCGCCGCCGCCTTCGCCCCTGCCGGACGCGCCCGGCCCTAGAGCCCCGCTGGGGGCACGGGGAGCGCAGGCGGGGGCAGCCGGACCCGGAGCGGCGGGGCGGGCAGGCGGCCGTGCCGGCGCGGGGGCGGTCAGCGCCGCGGCGCGCCTCCGCCCTGCCCCGCGCGCGGCCCGTCGGGGGGCGGTGGCGGCGGCGGCGGCGGCGGCGGCCGGGGCCGGGGCCGGGGCCGGGGCCGGGGCTCCGCTCGGCGCGCGGGGCCGGGCCGGACCGGGCCGGGCCGGGCGCGCCGGCTCCGCGCAGGCACCCCCGCAGCGGAGCAAGCTCGGTGGCTCAGTCGGGGCTCAAAGGGGGGGCGAGCGACGGGGCACGGGGTGCCCACACGCGCGGAAATTTAAAGGCGCAGCGGGTTGCTCGCTCCTGCGTCCCCCCACCCGCCTCCCTACCCCCCCATCCATCCCCCCTCCATCTGTCTCCCCCTTTCACCCATCACCCCTCCGTCCTTCCCCCCTCCACCCATCTCCCCTCTCTGTCCATCCCCCTCCTTCACCTCCCCCGTTCATCACCCCCCCCCCCCGCCCCGGTCCACTGCCCTGCGGGACAGGACCTCCTCTACCTGTGCACCCCCTGGGGAGGAGCCTCAGGGAAGCTCCCCCCCCAGCCCAACCCAGCCTCTGGGGTTTTTGCCCCCAGCCAGGGGCATCCCTGGGGGCCGACATCCCCTCTCACAGGAAGTGCTGTCTGAGCACAAGAGAGCCGGGGCAGTCCCAAGCCACCTTTGCTCAGAGCAGTTTCAGTTAGCCCTGATCTGGTGTCTCGTTCCCCTGGCCTAAAAACCAGCTGCTAGCTCAATGGAGATAACAAAGGCATTCTGTGGCTGAGCCCTTCTCCCTGTTTTTGGGCTGTCATCAATCAATAACCCCCAGACAAGGCTGCATCGCTCCCTTCCTCTCAGTGGAGGCATGTTAAAGCCCTGCTGCCTTACCCGGGGGAGCAGGCATTGCTCACACAAGCAAGTGCAACTTTGCAAATTCTCCCTCCAACTTCCTTCACTGGGTAGAGAAACCTCACTAGGGCTGAGCTGACCCAAAAGGTTGCTTCCTAGCTGGGGAAGAGCCATTCCTTCCCAGGGCAGAAGGATGCTTGGGGCCATCCCAGAGCCCTGCCTGCCAGCAGGTTGGGGAGGGGGGGAAGAAGCCTGTGTGCCTGCCCGAGCTGGTATGTGTGCATGTGAGAAACTGTCATGTCCTGATTTGGCAGCTGCATCCCACAGAAACCAGGACTGTTGCTAACATCATTGAGAGCAGCTTGATTTCAGATGCTGTTTGCTCTACTTTTGCAAAGTAGAGCAAAATAACTAATAACTAACGTCATCCTTGGTGGCAAATGCTCTTTAGTGTAGCCAGAGCTCTTTTCTGGGTCTCCTTCAGTGCTGTCTCACTGTGACTGATGGGGTACAGAGTACCTTACACATTAGTGCACAGACCACAGAGGAGACAAAGCAAGCAGTGAGGGAAATGGGAATCAAGCCCTTCTTTCTGTGGGCTTGAATCTCTCCTCACTGAGACTGAGATTCAGGAATGACTGGTTCTGACTCTTGGGGGGGGGAGGGGGGGGAGACCCTGGCTGTGTCACTAGACTTCTAAGCAAGCAAGAATTTGTGATCCAATGTGGTTTCAGGGGTGCATAAATTCACAGTAGCAGCTCTTACATTGCTACTGTGGTTGAGAGAGATAAGGAAATGGAAGGGGCTGTGACTTTATGCCCTGAGAGCATATCGTGCCTGGTATGTGCCCTGATGCACAGAATGAAATGAGTTTCCCTGGCCCACCTATGGCCAGCAGTCATCTGGCCTTCTTCTGACTTCATGTACTGGTCCCTGATTTATTCCTGCCACCTGCCACCTTGATGCCTATGTCAGTAAATACAAATCTCTTACGTTAATAGAAAACATAATCTAGAGCAGTTTCAGAAATACAAATTCAGGATATCTCAAAGTTTGGGAAAAGTTTATGTGAAACAATGGAAAAGAAAGCACAATTAAGCCAAGTTCAAGATAGGTGATTTGGAAACATTCCCTTAAATATGTTTTCCAGGAGAATGGCTTTTCAGTTAAACAGCTTAAAATTATTAAAACACTTTTGATGGAGGGGTGAGGGGAGCAAGGGAAGAAAAACATTTTCATAGATGAACTAAAAATGTAGGCCCCAGAATTTGGGGGATTTTCCTAAAAACCTGAAAAACGTATTCTAAGTAGCAAAGTTTCTGATGCCTAGAGCTAGATACATAGTGGAAAAATATTGGTTAGGTATATTACTAACAGCACAAAGCTTACTGGGAAAAAAAAAGTTCTGTAAGGTGGTCTTTCCTTCCAGGTGGTCTTACAGCTGCTGTGCTATTTCTAATGTTCACCTCATTCAGAATCCTTTGTGGTCTGCTATAGGGTGACCTATATTCATGGGCTTTGATCTGAACAGCCAATTCGTGGACAACTTGATGGAGCAAAGAAAGACCCTTCTCTCTCTCCTCCCTGTATTTTGTGGAAGGAGCTGAACACTCTGGCACAACCCTGGACTTAACACAAGAGAACAACTCCTGTTCCTAGCATTATACCAGGAGCTTGAAGCTTGGCTGGCCTCCTGCCGTGAAGGGCAGGATGCCTGGGTACCCTCAGGAGTCGCTGACTCCTCTCTTGCATCAAATCTGATTGGTTTGAACTTTGAATTGGTTTGGGTTGGGTTAAAAATGCAACACATGCACTGCTAAGAGATACTGAACTGTTCACCAGGAAATACATTCTGGAGCAATTCAGCCAAATTTTGACCCTTAAAACTATGCTTGATGGGCAATTAAGCTAGAATCTGGGTGCAACAGGGAACAAAACCAAACTAATCTGTGGAGTGTTCACTATCTTAAACAGATGTGAAGTATATTTAGTAAGCAGAAGGCTTACAGTCTCTTTATTGTGAGTGTAAAAGACAATCTGGGGTACAATTTCCTGTCCTGAAACGATGAAAAGCTTTAGGAGCTTTATAGCTAAATGCAAATAAGAACCATAAAAGACCTACTTGAAATTTGTCAGTTTATTCTCTGACCCTCTTCAAAATGCAAATAATGGGGAACAATCTGTATTAAAAATATATGGAAGAGTTGAAACATGAATGCGTTCAGGAGAGTCTGAAGGGTCAAATTAAACTTTTGCAGCCAGAAGAGGAACATCCTTTACTTCTGCAAACATATGTAGCAAAGAAGACTGTTACAGGGTGTAGGCTGCACTATATAAAACACCCCTTGCAGTGAGCAGGGTCCAGCACAGAGGAATCACCTTCCTCAGGGAGAATCCATGACTTAGTTTACTAGAAGTGAAACCAACAAATCTATTTCAATTACTCATTAATTTAAATAAATGAAGCATATGTTTTTTTAAAAAATCCTACTATCTTTTAATAATTATTTTTAACAAAAGGTTTCCTTCAAAATATAATCCAACCAACTATGCAGTAAGTTCGACGAATTTTAAAACTCAAGTGACTATTCCAGGCCTATACGTCTCCAACCAGCAGATAATTTAAGTATCTGCTTAGATCTAAGCAAGTGGATAATCCTTTTTAAGTAGAGCTACTCCATATACTTAAGTGCGCTACTACAATAGAGCTGGGTAGCATGTGGAAATCTTATTTCTTATTTAGTAACTTAAACTAAACACACTGCTTGCCATTTTAATGAAAGTCTAGAGCCTCTATATATCATACTACACTATCTGTGCATCCTAATTGTTGTTTTTAAGCCTCTGTATGCTATTGCAGAGGGAGTTCTTCAGGATGAGGTCTCCGTTATGAGCAATCTCTCAGGGCATTTTTCATATTCTTTCACCCTGCTGCCTGTTCTTCATTAGCCGTACTCAGTAGCACCTAGTATTTTTACGGTATTGGTGTCAACAGCCTTACTAAAACAATTTTCTGGCATTAAACTAAGAATGCAGCGTGGGGTTTTTTGGGGGGAGCAGGGGGTTGCCCCCAAGTGACATTGAGCTAAACTTCCTACTTTTTTCTGGGTACAATTTCAGAAACTGACATCACCTTATATATCTTTACATGTATCTAGTCTTAGTTGCCTGAGAAACCATCTGTTTTCATGCTATTTTGATATTCACTGGGGCATTCTTGCTGGTAATCTGCCACCTGAGAAATCTCAGGGGACAGGGGAAGGAGGTCCTGAGTCTGGCACTCACTCTCGTTGATGACTTGGCAAAGCCCAAGTCTGTAGATCCATAGGGCAGAATACATAGGATAGCTAATCCCTTGTGTTTCTCTCTATAAGGATGCCTGGAACATCTGAATGTTTAGGGGGAAGTTTGTTATGTTCGAATAGATTAATGCTGATCAGGTCTTTTTTAATGTTATTGTACATGAGTATTGCAATTGTTCAGGAACAAATTGGCTGCATGTAAGCCGCAAGCCACAAAAAGCCAAATCATTCACTAAAGTAAGAGGGGAAAAAAGTGAATACAGGTTAATAACCAGATGCATTCCTTGGAATGCCAGATAAAATACAGTGTAAAATATGGTGGTTTGATGAGCTGGGTGTAGTAAAAGCCAGCTGAGACTAAAGCGGTCGGTAAATACTCTTTGGATATTTATCCTTGCTGTGGTGGAATAGCACTGAGGCAGTTGAAGACTGATGCCATTGCTGCCTGGTGACAAATTTCTGTGTCTGTATTTTTTCTGTCCTACAGTAACTGGTGTGTCATCTCTCCGTAACTTCCTCTGTTTCTTTTTCCTCTCTGCTGAAAAGCCTGCCTAACATCGAGAGGCTCAGAGCTAAAAGACAGGGAGTGCTGCTTGTCATGACAGTTTGTTGCTGGCCAGTTGCCTTGGGAGCCAGGAGAGCTATTGCCAGAGAGGTGCTGTATTAGGATTTGAGGTACGTTGGCAGGAATGTGCCTTAGGACTGTAGCACTAGACAGGATCCTGCGGTTTGGACTTAGTGCTCCCTTGAGAGTTCTGAGTAGAGAAGGAGGCTGAAGGGTCATCTCTGGGTCAACTCAAGGTTTAGCGGTGAACCTCTCTTGGGGAGAGAGAAATTCACACAAATGTTGTCAAAACAATTATTCTAAGTCTTTTGAGGACTGAGATGAAATCTTTGACCCTGCAGGAGCTTACCAACTAGCTAGAGTGGACCAAAAGAGTCCTAAGTTGATGTCTGCTCATGTTGAAGTTGACAGCATTATCCCCTCAGCTCAGTGCAATTTGGTGCAATTCTTCCTGGCATATAAACATCACTCTTCTGATCTGAGCACAAACGTGCCTTTTATGATGAACAGTTTGCTGGCTGTCTTTGCTCTGCGTTTGTGCTCTTCTTTACATCAAACTGATAGCAAAGAACCAGATAGGCGTTAGTCACAGTCTTGGCCCTGAAGAATTCATATCTTAAAGTCAAGAAAAGAAAAGTGAAGAAAAACATAAAGGGAGCGGAGAGGAGAGAGGAAAAAGAGAGTTCTAGTTGTGAGGTGATAAATATTCTCTCCTGTGTCTGGCAGTTTGTCACTTTGCTTTGTAGCATATCTTTTTCCAGTACATATTTTTGCAAAAGGAAAAAGGGCATTACAATTTCCGGTTATTCATGAATAACACTGAAAATATGCTGCCAATTATGTGCTTAAGGGCATTCATCTCAGGTGGGAGGAGACAGATTTTGAAGGATGTCTGAGGTATACAGATCCCGTAATGTTTTAGGGGAGGCTAGAAGGAGAGCAGAGTTGGTTCCTGGGAGACCAGTCCCACCTTTATAAGGAACATAGCTGCAAAACTCTCCAAACGCGTCTTTGACACTAGCTTAACTATACAAACATACTGATTATTTCACTGGCCATTTTCAGTAAAGGTCCCCTCGTGAGAGCACCAGTCATCTCAGGAAGAAGGTTTACGTGCTTCCAGTCCAGTTCACAGTGCCATCAAGGTTCCTGTTATGTACTAAGTTTCTGGAATGTGTGTACTTTGTCTTAAATATATATATCTATAGGTAATGGCACAAAGTCTGAGAACTTACACAATGATATGGTTGGGTCCCCCCATGTTCTTCAGTGCCATGGAGGTTTTCTTTCTTTCTCAGGTCCCCAGAGGTGTAATTCTCAAGTTCTTGCTCAGTTTTCACTAACATCTCACACAGGTAAAGCTTCCTTTGACATCACTTAGCTTTTTTACTCAGTGTGACGTGATGATCCTGCACTTCAAAGCAATCAGCGCCCGTATTTGCCAAATTGTCAGTAGCACTCGTAAGCTCTACAGAAAACCAACTGAGAAGCAGATAAGAATGCACTTCATGGACTTACCTACTGCAGTCAGCCTTGTCCTTTCAGTTTTCCTCCAGCCTTTCACCCCAGCTCTGACACTGTCTGTTACATAAAGCACCGGAGGAAGTAACATCATGAGGAATGAAATCGTGGGCTGGGACCTGAGGGACTGCAGATGGGCGCCTCAAGCATCATTTGGAGCAAGCAAGTCTAAGTGAAGAGCTATGCCATTGAGGGTGAGATATTATGCAGGTGTAAAAGTGATGTCAGTGAAAAAAAAAATTAGGCACTGATTCAAAAAGGCAGAGTCTTGGCACAAACAAAGTCAACAGGAGCTCTAGCTTCACTGGGGCCAGAGCTAAACTACACTCTTGGAGGTCAGCAAACATTCTCACTAAAATTGATCTGAAAAAGGAAAAGAAAATCAAGCTGGAGAAATTATGACTGGTTTCCTGCATTTGGCAGGACTGTGCATTGAAGACCCCCAACATATGCAAGGCTCCCTCAGCAGTGAATCATCAGCTACAGAGAAAGTTACAGCAATGATGGCAACTGCTACCTCAGAGCGTTATTTTGAACTATGACAATTACTAGACATATCATGTCTCCCTTAACATTTTTATCAGGGCCATATACTGGGTGTGATGTGCTGTGTGAGAGGTACATATATGGAGGAAGCTGAACGCCCACTTCCTCTTAGTATTTTGATTTGTTTTGGTCTCGCTCCAGTGTCAGTCTTGATCGAGGCCCCCTTCCACCACAAGTCCTCCCCTTAACTCTGCAAGCCACTTATCATTGGGGCCTTTTTAACTACGGTTAGCTTAGCCTGCATTGATCAGTGCAGCCACTGACCCAGAGTGGGGCTGGCAGCTGCATTCTCCATTTCCTGCCCAGGCATCTGCTGCCTGATTGGAGGAAAATAGTCCTTAAAACTTCTTCAAAACAGGAAACTTCTCTTCTCCCTGCTTCCTGAGGTACAGGAACCGTCTCCCCAGCAACCCCTGGACAAAGAGGGCTCCTATTAACCACTGGGGTGCCATAACGGATGCAGTGGGAGGTCATAATTTAAGCGGCAGTCCTGCCCTGAAGGCTGGAATGTGCCTCTCGCTGTACCACTGCCCCCACCCCTCTGCACCCACATCGCTCCTCATTAAATGGTTTGGAGGTTAATTAAAAGATGATAATCCTCACAGTTGGAAGTACTTGGAAATGCTTTTCACCTCCATGGCTAAATATTGATCCTGTGTCAGCAACTTCTGGAACATAATTTTGTAATATTGTCTCACCATCTTCATGTGCGAGATGTGACAAAATATTGCACTGTGGTTGGCCTCTGATGTTTTGGCATGATATGTCTTACTATTATGCAGTCTAGGTTTTGTGGGGTTTTTTTGAGTGGCAAATTCTTGTATCCCACAAGTATTGTATGACTAAATAATATTGACATCTGGTGCTTTGCTCAGTCAGCAGTTTCCCTCTTAGGATGAGGCCTCCTGGAGAAGTCTAAAGTTGAGCTTTCAGAAAAATCAGTTGTAGTTTTAAGCACTGCCCATTGCACTTCTGGAGAAAATTACACACGTGCTTGTAACTGGGAGCTTGCGTTCATGAAGGACCAAGGGTTTAGGTAATTGCTGGCAGAGTATAGTTGAATATTAACTTTGTAATTCTGTATTTACACAGTTACAAATTTGACTTTAAAGTTCAAGTTTGGTGGATTCTTTTAAAAGGGTGTGAAGGTTGGCTATATCTCAAAGAGGAGTAAAGAGCAGCTGACAGAAATAAAGGAAATGGAATAGGTGAAAATGGTAAATAGTGAGAAATCCTTGGTTTTGGTTTTGGACATCAAGTCTTCCTCCCAGCTCACCTTTTTTACAGCAAATGGAGAGCCACAGAGCTGTGTCTGTCTGCTCCACCCGTAAAACTGAGCCTTCTGAATGTCTGAATATTTTTCCCAGTGTTCAAGCTTATGGAAACAGAGCAGTAGAGTACAGCAACATTCAGAAGTTATTCCTTCCTCTACATTCAGCTTCTTCCTCACCAAATGCTTCCTAAAAGTACAGTGCTGTAGGGGAGAATCCCCTCGTATTATCCTATTCCCTGCCATCAAGCTATGGTGTTTGATCCCAGAATGGCTGCCTTCACAATCTAGGGTGATTATTTCATGCATGTCTAAATCCACAGTGATGTCCTGTGTGTTACTGATCGCTGTTGTATGCTCATGGCTCATGTCTGCTTACGTCTGTTATTACACAAACCACCTAAATGCCTTTGCCGGTAGTGGGTAGAAGCCTTACAGCAGAAGGATGTCTCATGAAATTTTCTGAGATTTCTATGCACACAGAAGCACACCTGTTCTTTCATTACAAGTGACTTTTGTTTCAAAGGGAGAAGCAAAGTCTGCTGAGAGTAGTTTATTTTGATAGGTTGGCTGATCTGGTTGGTAAAGCAGACAAGCTCACCTTCAGTACCCTCATCAGAGCTCATGAAAAAATGGAGGACCTCAAGCTAAATACAAGGTGGATGTACTTGTTCTTATTTTAACCTAGTTATAAGTGTAAGCAAAACTAATGAGACATGAAATAGCTACTCCAGTGTTTCCAGTTCATCGCCGTTTGTGTAACTTGTTCTTAGGGCAGAACCCCCACATGTAGCTCTTAAAGTTGAGGTCATTCTGCATCCAGACAGGTAATGTAAAAGTGGTGTGAACAGACTATAGAGATGTGCTTCACAATGGCCTGAATTATGGGAAGATCTGCTTTGCGTGTGATAGATCTATCCCCTGGAGCCAGCTCTGCTGAGCTAAAACAAAACTAGGATGAAGAAGCTCTGAAATGCCAAAAATTTCATATCTTGAGCATCTCTGTTCTTGTTTCTTAAGTCTCTCTTGTAGGCTGCCAAGACCTTTTTTCTGTTCTCCCATGTTTAGAGGAGGCCCAGTGCTTACCAGCTGCCAGAGGGTTAATGTGTGGCCTGGCTGCAGTGTAAGCCAGTGCACTTCAAGTGGAAGCACATGTGAGGAAGGGCGTGAGGCATTCCTGCAGTGCTGACTCACTCCTCACTGCACCGGGCAATTATCTTTTGCAGCTTGCTCTTGGGCATTGATATGTAATGAAGCCCCACCAACACTGATGAGAGTTTGCTGGGTAAGCCACGCAGGATGGATGAAAGCTGTCTCATGGAGCCGATGTGCTTGGATACACTCTTCCTCTGGAGTGTTAGCACAGACAGATCTCTCACTCGTGCCTGGCATGGCTTTGCCTCTAGAGAACCTTTCCAAAGCATTTCAGCCCTTCAAGGCTGAAATGATTCCATTTGTTCTCAGTAGAGTTCAGGAGCTGTTCTCAGCGATGGTATGATCATGGACATACAGGACTTGGAAAGATCGCCAGAGGCTCAGTTCAGCTATCCCCCTGTGCTCAGCCATCTGACAACGGTTTGCCTAACCTCTTCCTCAGCAATCTCACAACTTTTTTCTTTGGTTTAGTTTTGCAAATGATCCGTGTAATCAGTATCTTGCACAGTGAACCAAAGGGTGAGTTGGGCAAGGCTGCCCAAGATCAGCCTGGGACATTCACAGAGGACTGCTGACATGTGGTACCTGCTCGGTCAATTCACCTCCCAGGTGAAAGCCAGAAACACTGCCACAGCAGGCAAAGTCACACTCCCTCTTTCATTCCTAATTCATGTGTCAGGTTCAGACTTCACCAGAATTTCTCTGAAGAAGGTATCTGATGGGCTGGCTTTGGAGCACTTTTTTGTCTGTGCTAGATGGTAATATTTATGGTCCCTCTAAAGCTGGGTCAGAAATCCCACAGTCCACACACCTGATCCAAGCAGAAGATCCAAGCACCATTTAAGCAAGTGACATTGTTATAAGCTATTTAATTTGCTTAAGTGCTTCGACCTACAAGGAGAGATATGACATACTAATGCCTCATTATTGATGTGCCTACAAAGCAGTCAGGCTCTCCCTACTCCCTCTTCTCACATATCCATTAATGTAATTAATCGGTTCTAATAATGGCAACGGTATTATCATTGTCCCTATTCCCTCTCAGCACATGTAACCAGAAGGCAGTAATACGTTCCCAAGTGTTCCTGCCCTCCACCATTTTATAGATTGGTTTTTCTCTTTTAATTGGCTGTTTGTCAGAGCTGTGAGGCACCCACTAGCTCGTATGTTCTCAGTGTGATTAAAAGTACTCTGCATTCCTAAAGTCAGGATATTTTGGGGAAACTGGGCAGGAAATTGGCTTTCCACACATTTACCTGGGTTTCCACCACTTCAAGACACCTTTGGTTTCTTCTTGCTGTGGCTGGGGAGGGAATGCCCTGAAGCAGAACCCTTTCATGATCAGTCTGTGAACTTTTTTTGTGTGCCTCAGTTAAGGCAATAGCAAAGGAACTGGTGTATATCAGGGTGGTTTTAGCCCATTATCTCCAGATCTTTACAGCAGAGATACAGTGGCCCCTTTTTATTTCTTACAGTGCTCTGCACACCTCTTTATTGAAGTTATTAGAATTCAAGGCACGTCAGCCCTGGGAGGTTTTTTTGCATCTCTCTACATTTTCTAAGAGTACTTCTTCATGCCATAGCAAAGCACTCAAAGCTTTGTGAACTGCTGTCATTTCGGCATAATAGATGCTTAGGAAATGAGAAAGAAAGAAACAACTTTGTTCTAACCTTTTTTTCTTCCTCAGGCACCTACTCGCAGGAGAAGTGTTTAAGTCCATTTTTGTAAAATCCTGGTGAGCACTAGTGTGGGAGGACTCAGAATACATGTGTCCTTTCTTTGGGAGCAACTTTCCTTGCCGGAAGCTGAAGGGAGAAGGGAGCCAGAGGGGCTGGGAGGTCTGTCTCTAGGACCCTTACTGTGAGGTGTGAGAGGAATAAAGCTCCTAGTTTGTAATGTATTACACTATTTGTATTACACCAACACACCAAAGTATTACACATTACACCAATGTATTGCACACAGTTCTACCCTCACAGTACCATCTTGGACCCTAAGAGCTGCCAGGCTGCTTTCGTTAAACCAGAGAGGGGTTTGGGTTTTGACTTTGGCTGGACTGTGAACTTGACATATTCCACACAGACCACCTCATTGTGGCTCCTTCCTCCTCCAAACCAGGGACCTTTCTGAGGGCAGCTTTCCCCCACACTAATGCCAACATTTCTTCCCTGCTGAGGAGATGGGTGCAGCTGAGACATGTAGCTATGTTGTTCCTGGGAAACGTTCCTGCTGGTGTAATGTCCTTGAATGTCCACACGGTGCCAATCCCATCTGCACCATCTTTTGAGGGTTGCATGGCTCCAGCTGGAGGGCATGCAGTGGAGCTGTGGGACCTAACATGACTGATGCTCCTGTAACTTCAGGCACTTGCAGCTGTTTTCACCTGCGTGCGAGGAGCTCCTGGGCAGGCAGTCTGTCAGAGGCCATTTGGCTCCAGCTCTTCTAAAAAGTGTGCACACAGCCTGTCTCTGCCCAACGACCCGTCCTTGGCTGATTGGTCTACCAGCCATGTACCTACAGAGAGTGTATAACGGGTGGGTTTTTTCTTCTCTTCTCCATGGACAGCTTTGGTGAAGCTTCATCCATGAAGAAGGAAGTCTATTGCTAACCAGGAGGCAAAAAATACACTGGATAGCACTGCAGATCTGAGTGGCCCAAGACCTCAACAACTCCTAGTGAGCAGAAACAAAACTAAAAGCAGCAAATAACAAATATGTTTTTTCAATATGTTTTCGCGTGAACAGCGAGGAAGGCATGGGGTAGCTGCACCTTTTACCATAGATTTTTTTTTCCTCTGAGGTTGTCCAAGTTTTGCTCACAGATATAAGACACAGCAAACATGTTTCCCTTCATAAAGAAAGGAAACTATAGCTAGTTTTTCTGCCAGCTTTAAAATATATATATTCTTCTGCTGCAGAGGTTAACTTGATGATCTGCATTTCATTTGTAAGTAACATTTTGAAACATGCTGGCATTTTCCAGATTGAAGGCTGAATGATGCTTGTGAGAGCTTGCAGTGTTGGAGAATAAATGTCAAAAAATATTAAGAATGGTTATAATTAGGCTTCTATTTACATATAAAAACATGATGTTCTTACAGGCATTGGTATATTCATGCAAATCCATAATCTGATTCTAAATTCAGAGAAGGACCTAAAGCTACCAGCAGTACAAAAGCTGAGACTCTGAGCAGTATTAGCTTATTTATATGGTAGATATACTTCTAACAGAGTAACTTGTAAGAAACATCTTGGCTCTTATTTAGACACGTATATGTATCTGGGTGGGCTTTTCCCTAACATGATATAGATTTACTAAATGGAACTATGTAGGCTTTATTTGTTACTGTCCTGCACTTACAGATGCTATTTTTAGTGGTACAAGGCGTTAGCAAGTCAGAATAACGGTACTGCTATATGTTCTTGAAAAGCAGATGCGTGCATGTGAGCGTACAAACATAGTAGTTGAGCAGAAATTTTGAGATGCAGTGAGCCTGAGTTCTTTAATTTTGTGTAGTTCACTCTGAGCTCATTTGAACTTGGTCTACAGAAATGATGACTGCTTATAGCTCTAGTGGCAGCTGTGGGAGTTGCGGGTGTTAAACTGGCTAAAAATGTCTATTTCAGTGACTACTTTGGCCACTTTCTTTATAGATGTTTTCTGCTTTTAAATTCTCACTTGCAGCCTGAATCTACACATTTTATCCAATTAAAATGTTTCTGGCTTCTTGGAATGATGGGAGTGCATAGGAAATCACATGACTTTGGATAAAACTATTTTTTAAGTTTGCCTGGAAAACTATATGCCTGATAAAGTGATCTTGTTGTAGAGATAAAACATTAGGTACCTGGAGGTTTAACAGAGGTAAAGGTGAAATGAAATCTGAGCGCTTAACAAACCTATTAGTAGTGTAATAATTGCTGAATAAATAAGTACATTTGGTCTGGCTTGACAGTTTGTCTGATGAAGTAGATATACAAGGCAATAGCAATTTTGTTGCATGTTAAACTTTAAGTACTCTGTCAGGTAGGATTTCCTGTTACCACTAGGGTGGCTGACTTTCACCTACATACATGCCCCCCACCCCTACCCCAGGCTCTTAGTGGAGAGACAGCATGCAGATCTGTCTTGTTCAATTGACTCTTTATTTATGGCAATAAAGACAACATTTAGAGGTTGCTAGTGACATCATGCTGGCCAGTGAGGGATGTGCAAAATGAAAGCTTGCTTTCTAGCTGGGTATTGGAAGAATCGAAATTTGCATGGAAACAATTGGGAAATTTTAGACCGTTAGCCTGGAAGCTGCTGAGTTGATTCCTGTCTAAATCTACAGTGTGCAGAGTGTGTCCTTTCCCATATGTCAGAGGGGTCTATCGTGGCACTGTAAAGCCATATCTGGTGCTGCCAACCACAGTGAGTGCGATGCTCGGTGGCATTACTGAAGAAAGGTAATGCATGCCTGGAGAGACCAGTTAGCAACTCTTGACCACCTCATTTACTGTACCTTTGCTGAGGACCTGGCTGTTACCCGGGTGCGATTGGTGTGATGAGACTATTACTTTGATGGACAAGCAAATAAATTCTCAGGGTCGTGGAGAGTGTGGTTGAGCAGATCGTCTGTCACTTTACATAACTTACCCTCCCTGTTGTGCTGCCGTCACTACTGACTCTGCTGTCTGTGCCACCCACAGAGCTCACTACTATTTCTCCAGTGGAAGGTCTACTGTTGATTTTAACCTGCCCATTTTCCATGGGGAAGCATTCATCTTCTTGCTTATTTTTATACCTGCTGGTTTCCTCCCGCTCAGATGCTTTTATATTTGCGCACCCTCAGGAAGTCTGGCAGGGTCTGTATTCATTCCCTGGTGCAGCCTTTGCTGTGTGGGTCAGCCCTGGCAAACCTTTGTGCTCCAGGCAAATGCAAAGGGAGTTTGTAGCCAAGTCTGTAACAAATATGGGAGGGAAACTGGCATCATATTGGGCATGACTAACAAGGGCAGCAGACTTATTTCATAATTATTATCCAAATACTAACAAATCCACTAGTTCTTTCCCATTTCTGAATTTTTGATCAGAAAGGATTTCTGTAAATGTCTATCACACTTTGGTTTTGAGCTTCCAGGCCTGTTGAGCTAGCAAAACCTTAACTTGGCTCAGTACAGGATCAGTATCAGGGTGTTGTATTAGAGCTGGGTTGGCTTAGGAGGAAGACTCTGATGTGCAGCTCAGATCTCTCAGGAAAAGAAAGATGAACTCCTGAGTCATCCCTTACACTGGCGGATGAAAAGGATCTGGGAAAGGACCTGATGGAAAGAAGTATCTTAGAAGCAATGCTGTACCCAGAAGCAAGCCTGATGTGGCGCCAGGAGCCCAGGAGAGTGCAACCGACTGCTCTGCTGCGCTCCATCAGCAATGTGCGATGAGGAAGAATCATTTGCTTTACAGAAAACTTTATGCAGTTGGAAGATTGCAATGGAGAGCTGGGACTGCAGCTTTTCTTTGAGCTGTGGGTGTCCTCCATGGAGCCCCAGAGCATCTGTGTGGAGGCTTGCAGCAGTGATGAAGATGAGGGTCAATGACTTCTCTTTGTTTCTGTGCTGTGCCTTTCAGAGGAAGCTTGCAGAATCAGGTCCTTCAGCAACATCAGTGTGAACTAATCTTATCTTTTTCTCTTCAAAAGCAGAATAGCATAACTTAAAAAATCAGTCATAGGAAGGGCTTTATACCGAATCATTCCTATCTCAGCTAATACTAGAATGTAGTTTTAAAGTTTTTAAGCAAACCGCCACCAGGGAATATGCTTTTAACCTGCTTCAGGAGATTATCAAGCGAAACATCTCAGCAAATTTGAGAAGTAGATGTGGCAGTTAGAGTACTACAAGTGATGGATTCCTGACATGAGGAAATTCCTGTGTAATCAGCTAGGCTGTGCATTTAAGCCCTACAATAACTGCCCTCGCTCTTTGGGATAAATGCAAGTCATGTGGTGATAAGTTTGGCAGAGACTTTTCCACCCAAAATGTCACCGGGGGGGCAGAGAGGAATGGTATCTTACTCTTACCACGCAGGTACAGCAAGCTGCTTTCAGAGAAATGCTCCTGATTAAATAACCGCTGGTGAGCACAGTAAAATTGTCCTGTTGCTCATGAGCGCTGAGTTAATGTCATGCCTATTTACCTCAGGGAGACTTCTGGGAAAGCAACAACAGCCTCCACCCCCAACAAAAATCTAGAGCTTTTGTGTAATTATTTCCTTGGAAAAATGGGTTTCCTGTTCTCAGTCCCTCTCCAGAAGAGCTTCCTCACCCCCCTGTGAAGCTTTCACTTTGACAGCCCCATCAGATAGCGGGGTTAGCTTTTTACCCCGGGATTGCTGGCTGCGGGGGACCACGGGCCTTGCATGCCCACCTCCGTCTGCGCCGCCCCTCGCTCCTGTGGGCGCACGCTACCTTCAGCTGCGTGCCCCACCAGGGCCAGCCCTGCTGTTCCCAAGTGCTCAGTGGCTGTGGAGCAAAAAGTTACAACTATTTTTGGTTTGCCTGGCAGATACAGCCTGCCCCTTCACACTGTCAAGGGAGACACTGCCTACTGAACATGTAAATACAGCTGCTGTTTACCACCTTGTTTTTCAAGAAAAGCCTTCAATACATTCAGAGACTCAGGGAATTTCCACTATTTTTCTCCACGTTTTCCCCCCTTGGCCTTCGAACACACACATTGTGTTGTTTTGACGTAATTTCAAGCAAATATTTTGCCACCAAGAGGCAGTGCAGGGTCACAAAGGTCCTCTAGGCTTGGGCTTCAGGCTTTCAGCCCTCCCTAGTAAACAATGGCTCTATAACTCATTAAAACTCCCTTTTGATTACTTTTTCCTGTTTCTGATTGTTTTGGAGCAGCAGGGGTGGATTCCACACTCAACAAACTTCTTTTTCCTGCTGCTAAATTTAAATGCCTCTGAACTGAAAGAACTTGCTAATCTCTTTGACAATAACTCCATCAAATAGAAATTGCAAGTGTAAACAAGAATTTAGGCTATTTATGAATGCTACGAGGGAATTATGACTTGATTTTGCAGAACAATTCTTATCTCTAGGATTTTTAAATTGTCCGTTCTTTCCAGACAATCAGAAAACTTCTCCAAAGCCTAGCACCTTCTCTCCTTGTTACTGTAACCTTCTCCCTTTCAGATTTAGTGATATTCGTGTTCCCCATCCTGTTCTGCATAAAATACAGCTGCTAATCACCTTCCTTGCTTGCTTCCCGTCAGTCATCTTCAAATTCATGTAGTGTCTTCTGCTTCACTTAATTGATTCAGCACTCATATCTCTGTCTCCACAGTTCTTCACAGTGTGGACTCCACCTGCTTGCGAGTCCTCTCGCTTTATATGGTCGACCTGTAAAACTCCTTTGCCAGCTGAGTTTCTTGCCAGCCTTGCGCACCCTGTCATCCATCCTCTTTCATATACCGGGAGAAAGCGCCTGGAACTGTTCCACTGCCTCCTCTATCCTTGAAGGCCAAATATAGATTAATCAATTGATAATTTTCTTTAATCACAAGAAAGGGAGTTTAGGAAAGTGTTTAGCCAAGAATCCAGTTCCATGGAAAAATATATGCCTGTTTATCCATCCACATCCTTGTATCACACACTGCCCTCACACATCTAGATCGTGATTTGCATAATCTGGATGAATCTAGCATGAATTTTATTTTTGCAGGTGTAGTGTAAAAAGCAATAAAATAGCCAGTTGAAATATATTCTCTACAGCATAGGTCCATATGTGGCTTTGATTAGCAAGTATAATACTTTATCTGTGTTATTTTAAAACCTATGACTAGGATCTATGGGAACAATGTATGGACATGTATGTAGATGCAGTCTGTCTCCTGAAGACCCCTTGGTTAACTTGCTGTTATTATTAGCTAAGCATGCCAGTGAAAAATAGACCTTTCCTGTCCCAACAGCCGTCAGTTTTAACAAAGCTAATGTAGAATACAAGAAGCCTATAGACAAAAGTGGATGAGATTTTACTGATATTTTTATTACTTCTATTCCTGTTGGCTCAGCTTTAAGCACCTCTAGAGCAGAGAACCTGTAAGAGGATGCAGTGGTGGTGGAGGACTCTTTGTATGGAACCTGTGTGGACTCTTGACCACAGAGCCCACCCCCATACTTATCTCCTTTGAAGTGGAGCGGAACGTAGCTCCACTACGAACGTGGAGCATCTCTGGCTGCACGTGAGGTGACCCTATCAACTGCAAGTTTCACATGCGAAGGGCTGAAATGTATTTTTCCCAGCAATAGCTTTCAGGTCTCTTAGCAGCTTCCTGACTGCTCTGTTACAAGTATTTCTTGGCTGATTCTGTGGCCTGTTGCTGGAGCCTGCTGTGAGGCTTGTGGTTAGGGTTATGCATGGGAGGAAGGCTGTTCCTTCATACTCTTTAGCCACGGCAGAGCACAGGATGCTCACGCTTGCCTCTGGAAATCTCTGTGTTCTGCTGAGCCTCAAAGAAGATAAGTAAGGGGACCGGGGATGGAATGAGAGCTGCTGGCTGGAACAGTGCTTATTTTTCATATTGAGGTCATTAAGCCAGGCCATTGAATAAAAGAAAGCCTTCATATTTCTAGCTCCTCTGAGACCTTTCAGAGCAAGCTTGGTAAGGTGCTGGTACTGTATTGATTTCTAATAGTTTCAGGTGGGTTCCTGCTCTAAGTCATCATCTTCTTATTAGAATAAGTTTTTCCATTAGCAGTTTCTATCAGAGATTTCACAGTATGCATTTTTCTTCTCCAGCAACTCAGAGAAAGTATGCACCCACCTCCGGGCTAAATCTAGAGATAAAAGTTATTCAGTCTCTCCTGGCTTCTGGTGTTTGTGTGTGTGTGTGTACTATTCTTGTGTGAAATGTGCAGAGGGATAGAGAATTTTTCAACTAATTTTTTTTTCAACCAGTGTTGAAATTGTTGTTTCATAGAGTATTGTAGTAACTGCCAAATCATTGCTCCTCTACATCTGAGAGGCTGAGAAATGCTTCTTCTAGACCCAGGATTCCCCAGCTCTTTTGGATCCTCTTTTCCAATTGAAGCTTTGACAGAAAGACTGCTTGGTGAAGTCATTTGATGATGGCAATGTTGTGAAGGCAGTATAGCTCCCTAGAAAGTCAATAGCTGTGCATCATTTCTGTGGCCTCACAAAACATCAAGAATCCCCACATGGAATCCAGCTTAGAATCCACTAACTGGAAAAGATTTTACTGGAAAAAAAGCATTTTCAGCAAAAGGAGCATTCCTGTGGAAGTATCTGCTTTCTACAACAAGTTTCAATTTTTCCCTTTAAAAATTGCTTCAAACACTGTCAGCTTTCAGATACTGCCAAATGTCCATTCAATGTGTCATGATAGTATCCTGTGGGCGCTGGGCTTTTGAATAACAAGGCTCCCTGCACTGGGTTGTTGTTTCTCTGTTGTACTCAGGCCCTTTTGAGGTAAGGACCCTCTCTACCATGTGTGTGTACAGTGTCAAGGGACCTCCATCTCTGATTTGGGAAAATTTTATGCTAATACAAAACGCAGTGAAAGAGATGATTAAAACATGCCTGTAAAAATGAATCTCTCTCTCTCTCTCTCTCTCTCTCTCTCTCCCTCTCTCTCATTCTCTCTGTTCAACCAAATGCAGGAATACGTAATTGTCTGCTTTTGCATGTGCTTCATTTCCTCCTATTTTGTTGCTACCTTTCTTTCTCTTTTCTCTCATTTTGTGCTTTATTCTTTCTTCTCCTTCATAGTCCTGTTCATTGAGTCAGGGGTCACGGGATAGTTTGAAGCTCATGATATACATGTAAGCTGACGACACAGCAGACAAAATGCAGGATTTACTGCAAAAGCAGACCAGCAATATCTACCCATCCATTGAGAGGTAGATAAGTATGGACAACTACAGCCAGCTGATTAGGAAGCAGGGAAAATGCTCTGAGAAACTTTTGGAAAAGTTTCCTTCTTAGACTTGCCCTATGAACGTGCACCTTGCACACTTCTGTTGTGATGTTTTGTTTTGTTTTGTTTTGTTTTTTCCTGTGCAGAAATCTTGCTTTGCTGGAAAATTTCTGATCAACTTTTAGGGTTATAGTTGTGATTTTATTTGTCACAACACTGATGTCCCCTTTTTCCTAAGAAAAAGTCCTCAGTCTTAATACAAACGAAAGTAAAGAGGTTTGCATTTTGCAGCTGGTTCCTCTCTCCAGGAAGAGTTGAACCCAAAACTTGCACATGAGGCTCCCACTCAAAGACATTTTTAAAATCTCGATACAAACTTGCTTTTATCATGACCTGGAATAAGTTTTGCACAGCCCAGCTCATCTGTGAAGAGTCATTTTCAACTCTTGGATGTGAGACCAGTTCTGAAGTTGGATGCCCCTTGTCATAGAATAGGGACTATATTCCACTAGATGAAGGTATGCAGGAGACAAGGAGGTATAATTTTCTAGAGACAACTAGTTTATTTCAGGTTGCACACCAAAGCTGTCAATCTGTACTGAAAATTCCTTAGCATGGTGTAGTACATGTTTCTCTCTCTATAAACACAGCAGGTTTATCTACAGAATATGAAATGAAAAGAAGATGGTATCAATATAAACATGGCAGATCAAATCCTCTGCACAGGCTGAGGAGCAGGATTTGCTGATATCATCTAGATGAGGTACAAGCAAATAAACAGTATCTTAGCAAAATAATTTTTATACGGTTTGACACCATGAAGCTAAACAAACCTGCCACCCATCTCTGCAAGCAGTGATGGTTCCCTTTTACCTCAGCAGTTCCTGTGGTGCAAATCTCTTTTTTTCCCTCCCTATGTTGGGTCTATTCATTCCTCTCTCCTAAGTCTTCTCTGGACCACCAAATATCTCTTCTTCTGGTTGAGTAAGGATCTCACTGGCTTCCAGTGCAGCCTCACTTTTGCCTTTTGATTTTCATTTCTTCCTTCTCATCTCTTCTCTGAATACTGTTCAAGGACTTCATGAGAAGGGGATTTCTCCACCATGTAAGTTGTCCAGGATGCCAAAGCTTGCGTGCCTCCACCAAAAGGGAAAGAAAAAAGGTCTTGTGGAAATTGATTCTTCTCCTGTATAATTATTCCAGTTAAGCAGAAATTATTTTTATTGGCTGTTGCCAATGAAGTATCATGAAACATCATGGAAGTGAATAGGTCATTAGAAGAAGCTAATAACTACATCTGAAAGCTGAGCTTGCTGAACCCCCTTTTCTTTTGAGGACCCTTTGGAAACATAGAGTAACATTTTGTGGCAAAGCAACCGGGCTCTCTTGAAGCTGTCTTCCATGATAGCCATAATTTGGGGGGTTGCTAAAGTTAGCTGATTTCTGCCTGGAATGAGCAAATCTGTGCTTGTAATCAGCAGTGCTTGTAAAATCAGGATTCATGCAGGCTGTTGCCACTCTAATCCAAATAGCTGCTTTTCCAGCATTCAGTGACTGCCTCCATACACCAGGACAGTGTATATGTTCCATTGTTCAGTGGGGAATTCTTTGGCATCTTCATCTTCCGTGGCTGGAAAGATTTATTCAAACGAGCACCTAAATAAGATTTTGCTGCACTTCCACACTTACAAGCTGGCTCTGTGGAGCTAATTAAATCAAGTCCTGGACCAAGCAGCTGCTGTACGGCTTGTATTTATTGACCTCTGAAAGCCAACAGGGGAAGAACATCATTGCAATCATAGGACGAACAGCATTTTAAGGAGAAATCCAATGGCCTATTGCAACTAATATACCAAACACAGTATTTTATTCAAAAATAATAATGATGATGATGAAATTGACATCATAACCTCCAACCTAATTTTTCTCTGCCTTTTTTCATTTCAAGCACGAGTTCTCACCCAGTTCTCCCTGCATTTGTTCTGAGGTGCCAAAACCAAAACCAAAACCAAACACTAGTATTGCAGAAAAGATTTTGACATCCTTTTGGTGCTTTGTGCAAAGTAGTCAGATATTTTGTGCAGTGTGAGCACTTTACATAGACAAATACTGATGTTTAGAGATGTTCTATAGTCAAAGACGTAGGCTGCAAAATATCTGAACTGCATTCACTTTGGCAGAACATCAGAAATAGGGGCCTTGGCAACAGACTTTCACGGAATCAAAGATTGGTTGAGGTTGGAAGGGACCTCTGGAGATCATCTAGTCCAACCTCTGCTCAAGCAGGGTCCTCTAGAGCACATTGCCCAGAATTGTGTCCAGATAGCGTTTGAGTATCTCCAAGGATGGAGACTCCACAACCTCTCTGGGCAACCTGTGCCAGTGCTCTGTCACCCTCACAGTCAAGAAGTTTTTCCTCAGGTTCAGATGGAACTTCCTGTGGTTCAGTTTCTGCCCGTTGCCTCTTGTCCTGTCGCTGGGCACCACGGAGAAGAGTCTGGCCCCATCCTCTTGACAACCTCCCTTCAGATATTTACACACATTTATGAGATTCCCCCCCCCCCCCCCCCCGGGTCTTCTCTTCTCCAGGCTAAACAGGCCCAGCTCTCTCAGCCTTTCTTCAGAGGAGAGATGCTCCAGTCCCCTCATCATCTTAGTAGCTCTTTGCTGGACCCTCTCCAGTAGTGCCATCTCTCTCTTGTACGGGGGAGCCCAGAACTGGTCCCAGTAGTCCAGGTGTGGCCTCACCAGGGCTGAGTAGAGGGGGAGGATCACCTCCCTCGACCTGCTGGCAACACTCTGCCTAATGCAACCGGGGATACCATTGGCCTTCTTGGCCACAAGGGCACACTGCTGGCTCGTGTTTAACTTGTTGTCCACCAGCACTCCCAGGTCCTTCTCCACAGAGCTGCTTTCCAGCAGGTCAACCCCCAGCTTGTACTGGTGCATGGGGTTATTCCTCCCTAGGTGCAGGACTCTGCACTCACTGTTATTGCATTTCATGAGGTTCCTCTCTGCCCATCTCTCCAGCCTGTCCAGGTCCCTCTGAATGGCAGCACAGCCCTCTGGGGTATCAGCCACTCCCCCCAGTTTAGTATCATCAGCAAACTTGCTGAGGAGGCACTCAGTCCCATCATCCAGGTCATTGATGAATCAGCTGAAGAATACTGGACCCAGTATGGACCCTTGGGGAACACCGCTAGCTACAAGCCTCCAACTGGACTTTGTGCCACTGACCACAACCCTCTGAGCTCTGCCATTCAGCCAGTTCTCAATCCACCGCAGCAGCCACTCATCCAGCCCACTTCCTGAGCTTGCCTATGAGGATGTGGTGGGAGACAGTGTCAAAAGCCTTGAAGTCAAGGTAGACAACATCCTCTGCTCTGCCCTCATCTACCCAGCCAGTCATCCTATCACAGAAGGCTATCAGATTGTTTAAGCATGATTTCCCTTCTGTGAATCCGTGCTAACTACTCCTGATCACCTTCTTATGCTTCACATGCTTAGAAATGGCATCAAGGATGAGCTGCTCCGTCACCTTTCCAGGGGTCGATGTGAGGCTGACTGGCCTGCCTGGATCCTCCTTCTTGCCCTTTTGGAAGACTGGAGTGACATTTGCTTTCTTCCAGTCCTCAGGCACCTCTCCTGATCTCCATGTCCTTTCAAAGATGATTGAGAGTAGCCTAGCAATGACATCCGTCAGCTCCCTCAGCACTTGTGGCTGCATCCTGTCAGGGCCCATGGACTTGTGGGTGTCCAGCTTGCCTAAATGATCTCTAACCTGATCCTCCTTGACCAAGGGAAAATCTTCCTTTGTGTTATAATACTAAAAATGTCTCACATAGGAATAGAAAGAGATGTGCTTATGTTGGGTCTGAAGCAGCCTGACTTGATAAGGTTTGAGCTTTCCAAGGAAGCTGCTGCAAATGCAGAAGCACTTCAGGA
This sequence comes from Struthio camelus, assembly GCF_040807025.1. Lineage (NCBI taxonomy): Eukaryota > Metazoa > Chordata > Aves > Struthioniformes > Struthionidae > Struthio > Struthio camelus. The sequence goes on along the minus strand of NC_090955.1, from coordinate 233,481 downwards.
AAAGTGAGCTTTTTGTCAGACTTTACCCAAAGTATCTAGGTGTCCTGTAAGAGCTGAGGACAAGTCTGTTTGTTCAGAGCGAAGGATGGATTTCAGGAGATATGTGGTAGTTGGATTCGTTGTGCTATTGTTTATTTTGGAGATACTGTCACCAATTCACTTTTATTCCTTCAAGCACCAATAGACCACAATGTCAAGCTTAACTCAGCTATTGAAGGCCCCAACACCCTCCAGTGCTTACACAGGTGATGATCAGAGCAGCCAAATATTCTTTTTGCAGGCAACTAGGGTTACCTGCCTCCTTGAGTGGCTCTGCAGAGTGGTGTCAGTGCTGTCCTTAGAGTATAGATGCCTTCTTTATAAATACACAGATTTTTATGCAAGTCTGTTGCCTCAGTCTGCGACCAGCCAGGTCCATTCTCTGCTTGTTCATGCTCACTTTGTTTAATCTTACCCTTTTCTGGATTCTTTTGCCTTTCTTCTTCTAAGGAGAGCCTGTTGTCTTGGGTAGACTCTGAGAGGATGCAAGTGAACAGCTGATGATTTGATGACTCCTGCTGTCTGGGAACAAAGGAGATCACAGTTATAGTCTCTGTTTCCCTCATTGAGCCAGTTTGTTGATTTCTCCAAAACTGGTTTTATAATTAGCACCCAGCAGAGGATGCTGAGGTCTCCAAGAAGCTGAAAGGGGGCAGTGTTAACAAGCAGTAACCTAGCACTAACAATAACCAAGGAACTTCTGTGACTGCCCTTCCATTTAGTAGATGCATTGCATATGCTTTTAGCAGTTCTCTGCTGCAGAAGAAATGTGCTTGTAAAACAAAGGAAGTTATTTTATGGACATTTACAAGGAAAATTTTGAACCTTTCTAAAACCACAAAGACTCCATATTGCCGGCCTACCTTGTACCACATTTGTTCTCTGTGCTCAGGTAATCTGTGCAAATAGTCCTTAGAGAGGTTTGCTTCTCTAAAACAGGGATGAGGCAGGTTATTATTAGCAACCACAGAGTCTCAGCTATGGCATTGCGAAGGCAGTGATGCAGGGCAAACCATCTGCATTTCTGCTGGACACCAACTGCAAAGCATCAGAGTGCCTTGGGGAGAAGAGAGAATATGTGCTCAATGTCATGAGCCCCCATGCAGGCACACTACCAAGAGATGTACAGAGTTTATATACATACTGGCCAGAAGGTCAGGGTTAAAGCCCATAATTAGAGTCATCCATTTCAAAGAGATAATTTATGTACAAATAAGGGAGAGAAATGTCCTTCAATATATGTCGCAGCAGTTCTGCTGAAGTCAGTTAAGCTCTGTCACCCTTCACCACGGCTGAACGTATCCCTGCTGCATAAACAGAGCTGGACTAGAAATTTTGAAGCCCTTTCTTTGACTTTTCTGAATGGTGTCATCTTACAGCACTAACATGAGTGCTCCCAAGTGCCTGACATTTATGTTGGCGGCTCTGAAGTGTCTTATGGTGGAGGGAAACCCACTGTGTAAGCACTGGTGATACTATAGGCTCAGTGGTAAAGATAAACATTTAAATGTCCCTTTTGTAGTAAAAACAAAGTCTTCATGCCATACTTCCTAGTAGATGTTATTGATATCCAAGGAGTTATGAATTAAAAATTCACTAATTGCCCTTTGTACCCACTAGTCCATCAAATTCTTTTCCTTATCCTCAGAAAGGATAAATGGTCATCCTACATCCCCTATTTCTGTCTGTGCCCTCCCTGGAAAATGGAAGTATTTGCCATTTTGCCTTTTCTTCAGGGGTGAAAGGGAACACCCTTGTTCTCTGTCTGGAGGTGAGAGCACTGCCAGGTGACAACCAGTGGGTTTCAACTCTGAATGAGAACTTAAGTGTCACCTTGTCATAATGTCGTATCAGAGATATTGCTGCTTCCACAGCCTGACTCTTGTTCCTGTTTGCTTCTGTATTCACGTGCTTTGCTCACGGTGATCTTCAGGGAGATATACTTCTATGTTTTCCATGCCTCTCATGACAAGCAGTACACCACTGTGATGTATGCTATCAGAGGTACGGACTGCTGGATAAACAAAGCTGCATGATTTTTTTTCTTTTACGCTCAGGACAGGCTAATATGACGCATAACAGAACACATTGGCAGCATGGATTAACTTAATGACTAGTTAAGATTTACTAAGTCAAGTACTATGTCAACTACTTTACTAAGTCAACTACTAAGTCAATACTGCTATGTTTTTACAGCTCTCTTTTAGCTGTTCCCAATATAAAAAGAATATGGAACCTCCCAAGTGTGTGGATATTCAGACTGATGGCTTTGATTTAGCCACAAAGCAGGGAAATAGGGCCTGATGCAAAAAGCCGACCTCACAGCAACAGCTAGCAGAGATTGAAGAAGGAACATAGTCAGCCTTTATGGCTAGAAAGATGAGCCTAGCCACAGTGGTGGTAGAGAGCTTAAGGCCTCCCTCCCACCCTGAGGCCAGGCCTGGCACGGAGAAATCCTGCTGAATCTGTTTTCAGTGACTGGATTAAGCTCATGTCAACCCTGTCAGGGAGAGGGCTCCAGCCATAATAAGGCTATCAAGTTGGGATTCACGTGTGGCTCGGGTGAAGTTAGCTTCCCAAGGAGCACCTTGCATGCAGGGTAAGACAGCAACGCTACTAACCAAAATCCACGTGTCTGCCTACCTCTGTGAAGGAAAACCTGGTGTGAGGCTGAAACAGGACACCTTTCAGTGTCCCCTTAGTTTAGCCTGGAGTAGATGGTGAGGTGACTGGAAAAGCCAGGAGTTCAGCCAAATAAGGAACTGAAATCTGACACCCGGAATAGTTATAGGAGTCAGCCAGCCTTCTCGTAGCTTGCTCCTTGCAGCTGAGCACAAGCGCTGACTGTAGTTGTCTCAGCACTGCTGTCCATAACTGGGCTGTACCCAACATCCCAATTTGTGTTTGCGCTATCCTGAAATGTCTGGGGTATGCAGTTTCTACAATAGAGGCAGAAGGATACATTTATGCTTACAAATTACCACTGTTCCCAAGACTGTCAAGAGCCCTGAGTAAATCTGTGAGCCGTATCCGTAAGTGAAGGAAGGTTGTGAGTGGAAACAGGTGGTAGAGCAGCAGCATTCATGCAGCCAGCTCCTGCGGGACTTCTGGAGCAGTGTCTGTTATTTACTGGAAGTCCTCAGCTAAATGAAACTGTTCTACTCTCCCCTCACTGACTGTAGAAGTCAATTTAGAAAATAACTGCTATTGAGAGAAACCTGTGTGACCTGAAACGCTCCCTAGGCTGTGATATCTGCTAGGTATCAGAAATGCTTGTGTCTGCAGGCACCCCCTCTGGAGAGGGGGAGTTTATAGTATGCAAAAACACACTTCTATCACTGATGGGTGTTTAGAGGACATGTATCTTTTATGATGAAGGATCCATGCGAGAAACAGTTTCTCAAATTATGGCACATATATATTGTTAAGATGAGGGTTGCTCTGCATTATTTTAGGAGCCTAAAGGAGCAGTTAACAAATGTCCTGGTGAGGAGGGTCTTTGTGGTAGTGAGGCCAGAGACATGTTTGTGATTCCTGCAGGTTTGTGCCAGTTCGGAAGAAAGGGCTTGTCAGCCTTTTTTTTCCAATTTAGTGTCTGATCCAAAAACCTGGGATGAGGATGTGAGGAGGAACAGTTTAGCCCAGGCTGAGCTAAAACTGACCATTCCAGCTTGACTTAGACGTTCAGGTTGTGCTCTGATCAGCAGGCTGACCTGAGGAATGCAAGCAAGATGATTTATTGGGGAAATGTTCAAACTATTCATATCTCTGTTAAAAAAAAAGGAGACAAAAAACAAATACTATCTCTGTAAAGACTAAACTTGTCCAAACAGCTAGGGCTAGATTATACATAAACCTCCATGAGTGATTAAAAGAGTGTGAACCTTGTTGGCTCTGTGTTTCCATGGCCAGGACTAATCACAGTCTCCCTAAGCAGTAGGAGGTCTCTTCTTCTACACCAATTTGTGGAAATGAGCTGTACAGAGGTGCAAAACACTGTATGACTTAGCCAATGAAGTATTTTAGCCAATATCTCCTGTAAGGCACCTGAAGGTGGGCCTAGTGCCTTTCAGCTATTGTGTTTCTTTCCAACCCAGTCTTTCATCTTTCAGCGACCTTCCAGGTTCAGCCCAAGTATGCAGTTTCTCTATTGCCTTTGTTTCGTGCAGTGCTTCCCTTGGAGTCCTCCCTGCACACCACAAGATAGATAGATAGATGCCTTTTACCTGTGACCAGCTCATCTCTGTTGGCCATGTATTTCCTGACCCCAGTGAGATATTCTTACAGTGTTGACTTGTATCCACTGGGTATTCAGGGCCTGCCAGCATTTCCATTATAAAACCTAGTTTTACAATCAAGCTATAAAAATGTGCTCTAGACTGAAAGCTTGATCATGTGGTTATAGTTCAGCTGCAGAAAGCTGTAAAATGTGTTCAGAAAGTTGCCTTGACTGTCCTGAAGAGGGGGACAAGATTGGATGTCCCATCATTTCCTCCCCAATCCTGGTGAAATATTAACCTTGATCTGACTGTACTAAGTAAATTCATACAGCTAATGTATTTGAGAGCTTTGGTACCATGTGAGTTCATTGGTGAAATTGAGCAAATACTGATTTTTCAATTTAGTGTCTGATCCAAAAACCTGGGATGAGGATATGAGGAGGAACACTTTAGCGCAGGCTGAACTAAAACCAACCATTTGGGCAAGGACAGAAATCCAGCTCAGAAAACGTCATTTCATAATCTACCCAAACTGCTTGTTTTAACATGAATGAAATGCTTCATTTGTCTTTTTCTTTCAGTGATCATCTTTCTTTTAAAAATCTTCCTCCCTTTATCAATGCAGGTTTTAAATTAAAATGCTCCTTCAAAATGAGGAGTTGGAAAGGGGAGGAAGTATTGAGAGGGAACATTTTTGTATTTTCCAGATGAAATGGTTTATTTAAAGTGTGTTAAAATATTTTGTCCATGTTTTTCAGAAAGGTTTTCTCTTAGATTTAGCTTAAAATAAAAATAATTTGTCAGATCTGAATAAGTCTAGTCCATCTTCCACTTCATTTTTTTGTGAATTTACTTTTTGTCAAAAAACCTAAATTCAGATGAATGGCCAACACCAGTTGTTGGCAATGAGAATGACACCTGAGATCTCTGACTCTAAATAAACAAATGCCTGTTGCTTGAAAACCTCTCTTATAGCCATGTCTGAAGTGCATTTTCCATTCCTATGTGGCCTGAAAGGTACCTTGTACAGCCACCCTAGCTGTGGAGAGTATTTCCATAGCCACCTGCCCTGTCCTCTGTCATGGTTGCTCTCTGACACTGCATCATACACTCCCTGCTGCCTCCCCTTTACCGGATATCCTGCAGACCCAGAGGTTGCAGCTTGCATTCTTCTCTAGGGTTAGGGGGAAATTATCTCACTTGCATCCCTACTTGTCTACAGGCATACGCATCTGAGAGGCAATTAGTGGGGCCGTTAGTCCTTTAGATTCGATTCATCCTGCTGATGCAGGATCTTTTTTCTTCTGCTGTGGACACTTGAGTCGCACAACATGCTTTTGCTTAACTAAGGCATCATTCTGCATCCATCCCTATTTCTCCATCATAGAAAGGCAATCCACATATCCATCCAGATTCTGTGTCTCCTGTCCTGTGTAGCTTTTACCCCATGAAGTCAGCAAGGTTGACTGCTTCCATAAAGATCTTTGGGTGCAACCCCTTGAGAAGGCCATCTACATAATCTACAACCTAAGCACTAACGGTATAGGAACCATCAACTGAGAAGACAAATGTTCCCGGAGATTTGCTTTAGACCAGATTGGAAAAATCAGGTACTTACAGCCATCATTTATGGCACAGATCAGACTTTGTGTAGGCAGGACTTGCCCTGGCAAATTGCTGTGGAACCCAAGTGCTGTATTAAAGTGCATCTTTCACTGACTGTGCAGGAATACAAAGATGCCATGGGCCATGACCTTATGTTCGAAATAAAGATTGCTCCACTCTAGTCTGTATTATACAAATGAGAGCTGATCACCAGGCTTCCTGGGGAGTTCCAGATTATGGCTGTTTCCCTTGAAAATGAAAACTGATTTTGACTCTTCCTGGGACAGTCCTTGTCAAGGAGTTGAATGGGGATGACTTGTCTTAAGATACTGCAGTGGCTCCCCACAGTCACAGTATTTATGTAGAGAACGATTGTAGGGAGCCCCTGGTGCTCTGGAGCTGGCAGGCTGCCTCTAATTGCCCCTGCAAGAATGAGTCCACTGGCCATACGTATAGAAACATAGCTGCCGTCCACACCCTGGGAAGGGAAAGGCTGGCGGCATCAACACCCGGAGGGGACATGGCGCGGGGAATGAAGAAGCTACTCAAGCTACTCAAAGATCTTTGTGATGGGTTTTCTCATCTCCCAGATCTGAATCTATCTGCACTTGGGCTTGTTCCTAACTGCTTTATGAGGCATCTCAAGCTGTGTAAACAGTAATGTAATAATGGAAGATCACAATGCACTCATCACAGCCCGTGAAGAATAGCCTATGAGCCAAGCAATATGCTCTTGTTAAATGATATAAAGCTTCTTGCAGACAGGAATATTAATCACCCCAGGAACTGACAGGATCTGATGGAACAGACTCTTATTAATACTATCTCCCCTGGAAGCATTTGCAATGGTAATAGTGATTTTAATAATACCAGAGCAAAATAAGCTTGGTTGGCCTGTTTTGTGGCAAATGGGGACGCTGAGAAAGGCAATACATAAATATAATGACTAATTCATGAAGGGGGTGGAACAGATGTCTCTGCTGACAACTCAGATGTGGCTGGGAGGAGAGAACTTTTTTTTTAAAAAGGTTGTATTTGCTTCATCAATCGTGGAAATCTTGTTAAAAGCATAATTCAGTTATCATGTTCTTGTTGCTGTCCAGAGACTGGATGTATTAGAGAGACTTTATATACAAATTCTGCCACAGGCAATTTACTCTTATTTTATTATTCTAATCTGACTGGTTCCCATGGAGCCTCTGAAACCAAATCATATCATAGGAAGATGAATATTAATGATGCCTCAAACCCTCCAAGCTCTTAGGAGGGCTAATAAAGGAATGGAAGCCTCATGCCTTGGTTCAACATAGAGCACTAAGAAATGGCCATGGAGGTGTTGACGTTAGTGTTCATGATTGCCATTTCACTTATTTACTGCCCAGCCTGAGCACAAGCCTTTTGTACACCTGTGCCAAGACCCAGTGAGATTACTGTGAAAATCATGAATCTATGAGCTAAATAATGAAGAGTGTGATAGAAGCAGAAGAACTGTCCTCAGGTTTTAGTTGCAAACCAGAGCCAAGAGAATTGCATTTGATTCCTGCCTTTGTTGCATGCTGCTTCGCTTATATGTTCAATCTGCCTGAGAGTATTATACATCTATTAATAATGAACAAATGGATAAATTGGAGCAGCTTCTATGAGCCGTTTACAAATTGCTCAACAATTTTTTAAATGTTAAAAACATCTATGGGTTGACCAGTAAGAGTTAGTGCTGAATATTCAGTATGAGACATTCAGCTTGGCTTGATAGATTGGGTGTTAAGTCCACTGATGCTGTATTACTTTCCTGATGGGAGAACTATAATCATGCATTTGGCTTTAAAGTCTCCAGGAAGAAGGAGGAAAATTAAATTAGACTCTGAAAACTGAGACATTGTTAAACCTTTCTTTCCAGACCACAGAGGTATCAACTGAAGAGAACATTTGGGCTTCTCTCAATATATTTGCAAGATGCACAGAGAGCATTTGCCCACATATGAATGATCTTAGCTGCAAAGGGAGTGGTAAGACCTTTATTTAATTATTTTTGTGACAAGATGCTGATAAGATTTTCTGAGAAATCACTCTGCCTGGATACCTCTGTTCCAGACCTGAACTACTTAAAGAGGCAGGTAATGCCACTATTGCAGCGTCTGCACATTGATGCCTGAGATAGGCATTAAGCTCCATTCAAGATTTTAATCACCTTTGAGCCAAGGCTTTGTTGTGGTTATGGCCTGATATCTCAGGACTCTACTCACAGGTAGAGCTGCTCAGGACACTTTGATTAAAACAAGTTTCTATTGAAAAATGGCAGTTTAACTGAACCGGTGGGATTTTTTGGGGAAAGGGGGAAAAGGCTGAAAATTATTAAAATTGTGTCTTTTCCACAAAACAAACACTTTACTTAAGAACTTCCTTAAAAAAATGAAACATGTCAAAATGCTGAGTTGACAGTATCTCTCCTGAGCATGAGAAAGACCACGTCAGTTAAAATAGGTGACAGTGACTATTCATTATTTCCTGGTGGCTGCTCAGCTCACAGCCGGCTGCAGAACTGGAATATTCCCTTTGGCTTGCTCAGCTCAGCCTTTCCCTGGTCCGGTTTGAGTCGTGCCTTGCTCTCCTGCTTGAGTCCTAAGCTAACACTGTTGCTCAAACACTGTCAGGGCAGGCCCCCAGTAGCTGGTACACCACCTGATGCGCATGCTAAATTCCGAAATCAGGATCAGTGACCACAGAGTGATCACAGGGAAAAACTGTGCAATGGACGGTGCCAGTTTTTGATACACTAGTCCCTCTCAGGCCAATACTCAGGGTGCAAACCAAATGCAGCATGTGCATGCTATTCACACGGCCATGCAACATGCCACCTTATGCTTGTGCTAGAGTTTAATTCACTTTCATTTTCATCCATCCTCTTCACAGGAGGGAAACAAAGGTATTCAGAGTGCTCTTTTCAGCGTATAGTTGCTGCTTTTCTCCTTTACTACAGGAGACCAGCATTACTAATAGGCTTTAATTAAGATGGCATGTAGGCCTGTGATATGAATGCATTTTCACTTGGAAATAGCACTGATTTGAACTGGAAAACTCTTAACCTTTCTACCTATTTTTCCTATGCAAGAAATTATTTCATAAAACTGGAAGCAAAAGCATTATCAGCATCACTGTAGATATTTCACTCACTCCTCGGAACTTGCCACCTGTTGTATAGAGACCTGAATTTAAGGCCGCCGAGGGAGATGGGCAGTTTAATTCCCCTTGTGCATTTGTGTGGCCTTCAGTGGATTTTCTCTAGATTTGGGCAGTGATGCCTGGCTCCCCTACCACATCAGATTTATCTGACTGATGTAAGCGGAGGGCAGGATCAAATCCTAACTTTGCAGCAATTTCCACAGCTCTGCTTTCCACACCAAGATCATCCACAATGGCAGGCTCTGAGGCCCCAGGAAAGGATACAGAAGCAAGCAGCCTCCACAGGTGCTCCTTCTCCAGACCCCCGATACAAATAGGTCAGTGAGAGAGGGAAAACCTCTGCCAGTAACAGGAAGGACATTAAATAAAAACAACCGCATGAGATGCCCACGAGTCCCTGAGGGGAATAGCCCCTGTCAGGAGGAAAGAGGGCTTTCAGGAACAAACACTTGTCCCCTCCGCACCCATCAACTATCTGCACCTCTTCTGGATAAAACTGTGAATGCTGGAAATCAAAGTCAACAACACAGCTGTGCCACTGGCTGTTGCTACATGTAACAGTCACAGCTAATCTTCTGGTACTTAACAAGCTATTGAAGGACCAGGGCATGCAGGATGTCTAATTGTGATACTCTAGACCAAGCACACACTGGGGACAGGTGGTGTAATGAAAGATCAGGAAAAACTAGGCTCAGACCCACTGTAAATTTATTTTCTAGGTCCGATCTTTTCCTTAAGCTCAAGGAGCTCAGATCCTGTGCTCAACTTAAACACATCCATCCCATTTCTTTAAACTCTTCTTTTTATTTCCTTGTCCTCGCCCCCCCCCCCCCCCGAGTTGGGAGGGACATGAGAAGAACTGCTTTGCCCTGCCCTTAGAGAAGGAACACAGCTCCTTCAGCCCTATCCCGGCTGCTGCCTTCTCCAAAGCTTATTTCTGTATCAGCAGATTTCATTTGGGACTGTCAGCAAAGAACAATTCAAAGACTTAGATATGAGAAATGCCTCTGGCAGCCTGACTGGAACGATCACAGAACCATCCTGTAGTCCTCAGACTAAGGCACTGTATCTCTGCCTGTCACAGCACCAGCCAGGCATTGCTGACAACTAATTACTGAATGTATTAAGATATTGTTGCTGCATAAATAAGAGTGATAAGTCTATGGTGTTGAGAGTTTGTCTTTACCTTGCAGTAATTTATTATCCTATTATCACTCTTTCCGAACGTCTGTGCTCAGCACTTCCTTCTGTGTAGCACTAAAATACTAAGCTTTTGTAAAGCTTAACCATTGGCCATAAACTGAATAAACTGCTGCATGCACTAATATGGAATTAAAGCCTTTATTTGGGTGATTTATTTTAGGCATAGATGTGATAGAGGAGCCCATGAAAATTACCAGCAGCTTGTTTTCATTTTTTTTCTGCTGCTATAACACTTGCAGTGATGTGTTGGCACATTAAATTACATTTGGGTATTGGGGAGAGAGAAGAATTATTTTGATTCTCAAACACAGGTAACCCAGTAAAACTGATAAACTAAACAGTGACTGTTGTAGTATTTATAGCTGGCATTTGAGTAACTATTCAGTTATACTATACTATACTATATACTATACAATATATATAGGGCTACAAAGATGATGAGGGGACTGGAGCATCTCTCCTCTGAAGAAAGGCTGAGAGAGCTGGGCCTGTTTAGCCTGGAGAAGAGAAGACTGAGGGAGGCAATCTCATCAATGTCTACAAGTATCTGAAGGGAGGGTGTCAAGAGGATGAGGCCAGTCTTGTCTCCGTGGTGCCCAGCGACAGGACAAGAGGCAACGGGCAGAAACTGAACCACAGGAAGTTCCATCTGAACCTGAGGAAAAACTTCTTGACTGTGAGGGTGACAGAGCACTGGCACAGGTTGCCCAGAGAGGTAATGGAGTCTCCATCCTTGGAGATATTCAAAACCCATCTGGACATGATCCTGGGAACTATGCTCTAGAGGACCCTGTTTGAGCAGGGGGGTTGGACTAGCTGATCTCCGGAGGTCCCTTCCAACCTCAACCGTTCTGTGATTCTGTGATACAGTCACCTATACTAAATGTTTGCCTATAATGAGGCTAAACTTGCAGACGCATATGTTTTTTTCATGCAGACTAGCAGAGAAAAGGTAGAAGTTGAGCAGCTTGTGGTCTGGATAGGCAGGTATCAATGGATGCAGGAAAAGTGGAGAGACCAGAAGTTCAGAGACTTTCAGTCCAAATTTCCAGTTCGCACATGACTGGTCTTTGAAATGAACAGAGGTGGAATGAAACTACAGGTTGGTTTCTCTTCCTTCCTCTCTCTCTGTCACAGTCCCAGTAAGGATAATGAATGTTTGTAATGACCTAGGGAGGTACAGGGGAAGGTTCGCTTAGCTTCAGCATCGTAAGAACATAAATAGCTGATGTACTACGTGAAGTCAAAGGCTCGCTGTGTTGTCTCGGTTTGGCCAAGAATGGATGAGTGTGAGAAGAGTATGAGATCATGACAAGCACGTTGTGATCCTCCTCCAGAATACTCCCACCTTCCAGCAGCCTCCAGTTCATTTGTGGCCAGAGATAGTATCTTTGTATTTTAAAGTCCTTGGTGGATTTTTCTTCCATGGATGTGCCTACTCAATTTTTGAATCTGTATAAACTTTTCATCTTACTGTGGCTTCACTGTGCGTTGTGTGAAAGCACCTCTGTTTGTCTATTTTAAATCTAATACTTCCCAGCTTCATTTGATGACTCCAGTTCTAATATTAGAGGAGGGCTGAACATATTATCTAAGAAACAATTTAACAGAGCAGGGCTCCTCAGCCTGGAGAAGAATTGCTGGGATGAACATAGTCATTCCACTGATTTAATTGTCCCATTTACTCTTCTCTTTACCTCTTCCAGCCCTTTTCAGAATGGGGAGACCAGAGCTGCAGATGGTTTTGAAGTACTATTTTTTTCTGGTGCAGTACTCCTCTCTGCTTCATTGTCTCTTCCTCTTCTAACATTCCTAGCAGCTGATATGCCTTTTGACCTCTGCCAAGGTATGTCTATTCTGTAACAGAATAGGAAGCATTGAATACAGCTCTGTATTTTTAAAAAAGCTATCAAAGGATCAACTTTACCGTATTAAACAGTTCAACTTGCATAAGGTACAACGCCTGTATGTATAAAAGCAGGAAGACTTTAGCTTCCAATGTGTTCCTCAGTGCCAGGCTGACTTCGATAAACACCAGATCAGGGCTTGCATCTGAATTTCACACATTTCGAGGTTCAAAAGAATTTGGTCCATTCCCACCAGTTCAGTACTAAGGATCAAGCTGGGAGCAATCAGTTTGGCTGTCTATTAATAATAATTGTCTGGATGTTAATGATAACTACCTGTCCCTCATCCCCCACACGCTGCTCAGAAAGTATTCCCGGCAAACAGCAATTTTCATTCCAAACACAATAAATCTGTGTAGGCTCTTCATCAGTGACTTAAAGTGCTTCTTCTGTACACAGATACGGATCTTCCATACTTCATCAGGAGCTTCTTGCATTTGACCTTTCCTTGAAGGAAAGAGGTCTCACAGCTGACTTCCAAAGGGAAGAAAGTTAACTTTCCCCTGAACGCTCACTGATGTCATGAAGGGCAGAGCTTTCATGGCCAAGACCAGTAGCAGATTGCAGCCTTTGCAGTGACCTCTGTTTTCATAATGTAATGGCTTTACATTGACATATGAGCGTGTTTAGTTCTTGAGGTAATTACTGAAAGCCACAAAGGGCACCAGTAAATGTAGTCAACCATTAGTCAGGGTCATTGTAAAGGAACCAGGAAAGTTCTAATAAAATTCACAGCAATATGCAGGCTCCAACAGACTATTTCATGTTGTGCTTTGTTCTGCAACACAAAATCAAATCTAAATAAAAGATGCAGAACGATGTTCAGGAACAGCTGCAGTTTTGTAATCCAGCCTTGTATTGACGATTCTTCTAAGACTGGGGGATTTTGCTTCCAGGATTTACTTCAGTTCCTAATTAAGACAGGAAAAAGATGGAAAACTACAGGATTTTGTTCTGTGTATGGCTTTAGGGCAGATTAGGAGGTGTGGTGACAGGCTAGCCTGTATATGGCTGGATGTCAGATCTAAACCTGAGTATTCTCTTTAATGTCCAGTCTGATACTGGGCTGTTACCTATGAATGCTGCCTCCAGCACTGTGTGATCAGACTGGGAACAGGAAAACCACATGCAGTTCAGCAGATCTGTTTGAGTAAGCTCCCAGTAGGCTGGATGTTTTTGTGAGTATCTTGAGCCCATAAAATAAAGATTTCTGTTTTCTGTGGTGAAAAAGGAAAGCCTTGTAACAAAGCTATTTTTAAATGAATCCATCCTAAATCAGTCTAAAATTGTGTTTGTATCAGTGGAACGCAAGGTGAATATGAGTCAACAGTGTTGTGACATTGTAGACAAGGCGAACACATACCGGGATGTTTAAACAGAAGTTGATTCTGCAAAGTACATATGAAGTAATACTTCCACTCTTGACTGCTGATAAGGTTTTTGCTGGAAGCCCACGCTCAGTCTGGGTACCACAGTTCAGATGTGGCCGAAGTGGAGGAGAGCGATAACGTGAATAGAGATCTTGATAGTATGGCCTAGAGGGAAGCTGGTGGAGTTGAGGTTATTCAAACTGAGGAAGAGAAGTGTGAGAGTGGAGGGAGGCAGTAAGCAAAGAGTAAGCAAGTGATCTAGTATTCATGTCCATGGTGGCTAGGAAAGGAAGCAATAGGTTTAAACACCAAAGGGAGGATTCAGTTTAGAGACTGGGGAAAACAATGACTGTAGGCAGGAAAAGACTGGAGTAGGTTAAGTGGGCATACTGCAGTGTATCCATCACTCAGGGTGTTTGAGAGCCAGCTAGGCAAAGAGCTTTCAATAGGAATGAACTAGAAGAATGCCTGGGATCCTGTGATTCTGGAATAAAGAAATAAATAGCCAGAAATAATCATTAAAAAACCCTCTTCAGTGTAGAGCTCAATTTTTGGTCATGGTATGGGTGAATTTCATAAAGGACGTACATTCCTTGATATCCCTGAGAAATGGGCACACACCCCCCCCCACCCACACACACATCTTGGAACAGGGGAAGCAACATCGCTGGAAACACCAGCTATGAGATAAAATGACAGCAGTGGCTCAATCAGGTTGATTCCTTTGGAGGTCTTCCAGCATATTTTGCAGAAAGAAGCATGTTAAGCAGTATCTCTTGGCTAATTTTCCAGCTGTGCAGTTGTATTCTGTCTAATTCCCTTCCCAGGCTATTCCTATTGGATATGGTTTTTGACTTCCTTTCTTAAACTGCTCTGCCATTAAACAGCTGCTGCACTTCACCCCAGGGGACTCAGATGATCCTTCCAGCATTAGCGCTGCTGGTTCTCAGTTTTTCTCCCATTATCCCCAATTAAGCAAAGTTCCTTCCATAAAGCTTTTTTCTACATGCAGGTGATTTTTTGCAGTCTGTAATACCCAAACCTGCTCCTTCATTGACAGTTTCTTCCATAAGAAACACTTAAAGTCACTTTGTGGAAGAGTGTCTGGTATGCTGTATATCATAAATAAACTCTGCCATAACTCAGGCTGTAAAGGTTGCTCAGTGTTTCTAGGAAGACTGTTAGGGCACCTAAATAGTAACATAAATCCTACTATCATTTTGCATAACAGGACAGATGAATTCTTTTTTCTTTGCAAATTATCCAAGGACAGTATATTCTAGTAATTGATATTTATTAAGGAAACCTTCCTGGAATGGATAATGTTTAATCACTATGCAAATCTCAGGCTTAGAAATAACAATTACATTCCATAATCCTAATTAGCCTGTTCTCTTATGCAGAGATAGGCAGTGTTGCCAGAGTCAAGCTGGAGGTTTCTGGATGTAAAACTAGCATTGGCCCAGAGCATTGGCCAGTCATACTTTATGGTGTCTAGGGCATTGTGATATGAATGGCACTTAGGCTCATTGAGGAAAGAGAAGTTGTGCCTCCAGACTTGTCTATGTCAGGTCCTGACCTCTGCACTTGTTCAAGTCAATAGAAATAAGCTAAACAGGTGCTGAAGCAGTATTAAATACTGCCTAGGGAGCTGGACAAGGGTGCAGGCTCTGTGAGTGAGCCTGCATGTGCAGAAGGGAGACATCTCACACACCACAGATGCTGCATAGGACCTTCCTCAGGCCACAGACTTCATGCACCAAGGGACTCCACGACTGAACACAGACTGTTTGCAGGGGAAATATTTTTCCCTGTATTTTCCCCAAAAGTGAATCTAGGTAATGACTTCACAAGAATGAGGAGGGATGCAGAGCACATCGGAGAGGAGTGAGGGGCAGGAACTGCACATGATTGCTATACAGGCTGGTGGATCTGTCTCTGCACCCTAGCTTCCAGCCTTTCGAGGTGACCTCTGACCACATTGGAAGGCTATTTGGATAAGATCTTATTTATCAGTGGACCTTCTCTACTGTCAGACAGAGATGAATAACCAGCATGCTAATACTGGGCATGGCTAGGAAGTGGTGGTGGTTTTGGAAATAGCGTCCGGAAATTTTGCAACAGATCTCTGGTTCCTAGATTCCCAAAGTGATCAAAACTGGTTTAGCAAAGCTTCCCGTTCCTCTGGACTGTCACTCCAGTGGAAGAGCCCTGTAAGGAGGACTGTGTTTCCAGTAGTTCTAGAGGCGCTGCTCTCGTGTTTATCTTTCCTAGGTAATAGGTTGGTAAAACGAAAATGAGTTTGTTAACCCCTCCACATATTCTTCAGATGTGATTATTATTCTTCAGGGGTTTGAAAGGGACAACATTATGAGAATATAGCTTTCGGGAGCAATAGCTGTTGATACTGATCTGACATACACCATAAGGACAAGGCAGGCACAAACTCTGAAGTGCTGTGACAGAATTCCAAGGAAATATCGTCCTGTTTATTATGACAGGTGCTGACTTTTGCTGTAAAATAAAGTCTCACTGCTGTTTGGGTATTGAATTAGGTCTGACCAACACGTGGGACCAGGGATTAGAAACTTCTGAACCCTAATCTTCACTCTGGTGGGGCATCCACATGCTCAAATGTTGCTGGTCCATTATGAAGATAAAGATGACTTTATAAAATACATTTTCCAGACTGCACATGTGCTTGAGTACAGTAGATTTTGTGTGTGAACTGTTAGTGCAAGTCCAGCCTCTCAGCCTGTTTAATTTGGCCTTGTTCCAGTTAGTGATTGTTACTCCATTGCAAACAACCTGTTATCCTAGAAATGACATGGCACATGAAGAGTAGCTTCCTAGCAGGACTGTCAAGAGAGGGCACATTGCTTCCTGCCACTGTGGAAAGACTGCTTCTGTGAAGAGGATAAGAGTCTATGCAGGGAGATTATGAAATCTGACAAAACAGAATTTTGAGCTGATAGACCTGCTGGTTGTTTTTTCAAACCAGCTCTTCTCTGATTCACCTGCAAGTAAATCACAAGAGTTAAAAACCAACAAGCAGCTATTTTGGAAATGAAATTCTGTACTTTCCCAAATCACTCAGGGCTCTGTAATCTCCTTTTCCCAGAAGCTGCCCATTCCTCTTCCAAAGTACATTGCTGTGTAGAACAGCCCACCCAGCCCCACTGTGAGACATACAATATTGGCATTTTTCCATGTCCTTAACCATGTAAAAGCTGGTACTGACATTAAGCTACAGTAGCTCATTTACAGTTGATATTTCATGCATCACCAAAGTCATTTTTTCACTGTCTCAACTCTCTGTCCGGCTGGATTTATGGCATGCTTCACGTTATGTTTCTGTGCATTTTAAGTACCATATCTGAATGATGAAAGGGTAAAACAGATACAAATAGTTTGCCTGAATGTGCTGTTTACAGGGAGGGAGAACTCATCTGAACATTAGCCTTGGGTAAATAGCATTAAATGTCTTTAAATATTGACTTGTGCTGTTTCGGGGAATGCATCAGGCAGGAAAAAGGAGCTCCCTGTGCCACATTTGGTGGCCTACTGGGGCATTTCAGCAACTCCTAGGCAAAGACAGGAGAAGATGGGACATGGTGGAAGGGGCCTTGGGAATGCTGGCTGCTTCTATATTAGATGCTGTTGCTGGGTTGCTTTGTTTGAATCCTGCCTCATATCGATGCTGGTGCAAAGCATAAAAAAATTCAGTGGCTGAATTGGTTAACTGCCTTCTGAGCCTTACCCAGGAAGGTCATTTGCTGCATAGATGCTTATTTCTTTGGATCTTCTGGTGCTTTACCAGCCCTCACTTGTCACCCCTAGCATCTATGTATGTTGACAGGATGTTGTCTTCAACCTGAACACGTAAAGCCTCCTTTGACATTTTAATGAGCTGGCCCACTGTGAGTGTATATGGAAGGGAAATTAACTTGGATGCTCCCTCCTGATTGCGTTGCTTTGTTGCTCTCCTTTTCTGTTCTGCAGTTGTGTACTGGTGGTGATGGCAAGAAACCTTGTCATATTGACAGTGAGTGAATGTTTGGGAGAGGATCTATTTCCCCATGCCAAAGAGATGTCCCTGAGGACACGTGTTCTACAATTTATATTAAATTAATTTCTCCTGTGTTTCTGCGATGCTTTTGGTGAGCCTTTTACTTAAGGTGGGACATGATTCAACTTCGGAGTCTTAAGGGAAGACTCAGAGCATGGATGAGAGAGGTTCCATCCATCCATTTCCCTCTCACCACCTTTTCCTCTGTCTCTCTTATCCCTTTCTCTTGCTCTTATGCTCAATATTCCTATTTACAGGAACAGTGCCCACCTTAACAACGCATCATACAGTCTAAAACACATGGTATCCTCCATGTGCTTCCCCAGTTGTGCATGCATCAGCTCTAAGATGCAGTCATTTGTCTAGTACCATGCAGAAGTGTTGCTCCATGCAGTAGGTTCACTGGCAAGCCCAGCACACAGGCCTCCACAGCCATAGGAGAAGATATACAGGGCAGTGCGGCCCAACTGACTTGTGTCTGACAGCATCAGTCAACCTTTTTACAGAGAAGGAGGAGTAAGAAATACTATGTTCTAAAAAGATTTTTAAAAAATTTGGGCAAATAGTGTGTGTGCTGTCTCTCCACCAATGGAGGATGCTGGTTCAGAGATGTTATGCACAGTGAGAGCCACTATCTTTGGGCCAATATCTTCTGGTGTGACAGAAATAATTTACTGAACTGGCTAATAAATACATGTCCACTGTAAGGTTTGCTTCAGCAGTGCATATACTAAAATTGGAATGATTCTATGATTTCAGGGAAGAAGTTCTCTCGTTAAGCTACCTGCTAGGACCGCTGGCCTGGGATGAGGAAGTGCTACACTCCGCATGTTAGAGGGTTAGGATTGTGAGGGTTTCTTAAGTACATACCCGGGGACAAGGGTAAATAGTGTATTTTACCCCTTCGTCCCCAGTGTACCCTGAGCAGGCTGAAAGAAGGTTATCAGTATGAATAAACAACAAATGCAATTGCCCGGAGTAGAAAGACTGAATATTGATGTATGGGTTTGTGGAAGTGGTAGCCAGAACCGCTAGAGATTTTCAGGGCTGTTATCATAGAAAATGGAGAGGATTCTCTGTTCTCCTTCCTGCAGGATGGCTAGGAGGACATTTTCCCATTGGGGGCAATCGTGACACCAAGACAGCATTACCATACTTGCAAGGGAGGAGGAGTGGATAGATGAGATTATTTTTAGCTGATGACCTGCTGGGGGAATTATACTGACTTACATCAGCTAATGATCTAATTCTCCGGACTGTGTTGTAAATGAAGTGTACACACAAAAGTTCTACACTGAAGCAACCTCAAGAGCCAGCTTCAACTCCTGTATGGGTTGTCCAGTTCCCTTCCACACCATCTAGCTGTCTGCTTAACATGTCATTAGCTGCCTGCCTGATACTTCCAGGAGACCCAGCACGCTGTATCCCAACCCTAAATAGTAACCTTGAGATCCAGCAATAAAGCTTACAGAGAGATATGTGAAACAACTTCAAAAGAAGATGCTGAAAACAGCTTCCTTGGCTCCCCCAGGAGGCAGGGCCAGCAGGATGGAAAACTTACACTGACATGTCTGGTACTGAATCACATCCTGTCAGCTCATGTCATGATGCCAGGAAGAGGGATCAGCAGAGAAGAGTCAGAGAGAGAGCAAAGAGAGTAAAGGACAGAAAAGGAGTGGAAGCTGGGAAGCGGGTGGTGACATTTTATCCAACCTGGCAGTCAAGTAACACCCACAGTGCCCCCTTCCTCCTACAAATCTGTTCACAGGTCTGCCCTTCCTCCATGCCATCCTGAAGCCAAATTAAGTTCACTGCTTCTCGAGGAGTAGCATAAATAATATGGTTGTGCTGAATACATATGCAGAATGATAACTTGTTGGGGGAGCGCTTGTTTCTTGCTAGGGTGATCTATGATGCATCAGGGGTGCTCTTGCCTATTATCTGTAGCCTTTGCCGAGGCAGGAGATGTGCCTTTCAGATAAATGGATCTCAAATCAATAGTCTTCTAACCTTAGGGTGGTGATCTTAGGTATGATAATGAATATGGAAAAATTATTGGCACAGAAGGTTTCTCTAATTGTGCTGAGCTAACTGAGTAGCAAATGTGGAAATGTCCACATAAAAACACCTGACTCTTGTGACTTCTCACCCGCTATATGAAGGTCTTGCCCTTACTCGGACTTCCATATTCATAAGCATACAGTTCTGCCCAGGAATTCAATATGCCAGTGATGATCTGCAATCCAGTCCAGTCCTCATTCTCATGGTGTTTCAAAGCATAGGTGTTTTGTATGTATGCTGTGCTACATGTTTTATGATCACAGATTAATAACAACTAGCAAGATGAACAGCAACCGTACAACTGAAGATCCTACAGCACTTTACAGACATGACTGCCTAACTCCAAAGTCACCCAAGATGAATATTTATTTAGGAAATATCCTCAGGTTAGGATCCCCAGTGTATGTGCGTGCTAAAACCACAGGGTTTTTTTACCCTAGTGTATCCCCAGACCTGTGCCTGCTTAAGGATGAACCTAACTCCTGCTAAACGCTGTGAATATTAAGGGATCCTTTATATCTCTCTGCTTCTTGGTTGTGTTTACTTTGGCCCCTGCTGTGGGCTGTTCAGCTTTGCAGGATGCTCTCATTTCAGCACAAGTATTGTGAGTTTGTTTAGTGTTTCTCAGCTTCTGTTTATAAAGGGGATAGTGGAGCAGCTGTGCTCTCTGAAGGATGATCCCCTTCGGCACTCGCAGGAATCGTTGAGGAAGAGAAAAACTAGGACAAAAAAAATTAGTCGAAATAGCCTGATCTTGCTCCATCCTATGCTGCATCCTCTCTGGAGGCATCTCCCCACCCCAGCAAAACCTCTTTTTCTTCGTTTGGCAGAAGGAAGAGGCAGGGTGAGGAGACAGAAGCACTTTACCCTTGCCTAAACTATTGCCTAATGCCAGTAACACATTCCATTTGACAACGTACTTCACCCAGCTATCTTCATAAGCTGCAAAACCATCCGATGCCAAGATGCATTTGACACTCAGACCCCTTCTGAGACCCCTTCTGCCACCTCTCCCCCTGAGAGTACGATCTAAGGAAAGGACTAGCCTTGTGGAGCGCAAAGAGAGCAGGACCAGGAGTCATAAAAATTCACAGGCACCTCAAGGCTATTTCATGTGGTCTCAGTCATCAACATATACATATATGTATGTATGTGCTGCTGCTGTTTCATTTCCTACTGCCTGATCTATGGTGAGAGGTAGTGATTATCAGCAGATAAATATGCTGACACCTAGCTTTTTTAAAATGCTCCAGATGTATTGCAGTCAGGGCTGAGGTCTTTAACCCTTGATGACCGTGGCAAGAGCCAGGAAATCACATGGCGCTAGCAGTAATACCCCGGTCTTATACAGCCCTTCTTACTCATCAGTCTCAAAGCACTTTACAAGGAGATAAACATTGTCTCCACTTTACTGAGGTGGAGCTGGAGAGACGAGGGTGAAGTGGTTTGTTCTGCTGTGACTTGCAAGGCAGGTTTAGGGGCAAGCTGGGACCTGAACCCAAGTTTGCAGAGCAATCCCAAGGCAATGTTGTGGTTGGAAATTTGTTCTGGTAAAAAGTGATGGTTAGGTGTTCCCAAAATATCTTGTAAGTTTGTGACAGTGTTTTTGAACTGTTCATTTGAGGGGAAAAAAACCCCATGAAGATGAGATATGACTTACATGCTAAGAGATGGAGTACATGCATATTTCTAAGTGGTGTATAGTACCAGAAGATACTGTAATTAAGAGATGGGGCAAACTAGTGGCTGGGAGAAGCCAGCTGGGGTTAGAGGCTGAATCTCTTTGACGTATCCTCTGTACCAGTGGCCAAACTATCATGGCAATAACTATTGGCACAGTATAACCAAAGAAAGCTTGGGATTACTATATGAAAATCTTATATGTCTCCTACCATCGTCCTGATGCAACTTTCAGCTTCCTAAAATACAAGAATAAGAAGCAGTGTCACGTACCTCTCTAACAGCTGACAACCTCTGAGGCTGTCATGAAGGCTGACGCCACCATCCCCATTTCAATGGTGTGGGCACCAATAAGCAGGAAGATGAGAACTTTGCTCAGCACCATCGAGTGGAGCAGGGCTGGTGTTCCTGGTACAGGAGCTGTCTGCACAGAGAGGTTGCGTTTGTGCAACAAAGCAGTTTGACGATGGTGAACCCCGTGCTGACCCTTACACAAGACCTAGTTTATTTCTGTCTAGCGGAAATTGCTGAAGAATTGGCTTATATGAAATTACTCTAAAGCTCTGTGTCACATGGGGCATTTACATATATACATGGTCACCTTCACTCATCCAACTAGGATGTTCTGCCTCACCTGCTGAGCAGTTCTGCTACACCTGCTGACAAATTAACGTTCCTAGTCTGAAGTACTCAGAGTCATATGTAATGTGAGGTTGGTGAACGTCCCCCAAGCATATGTGCACTTCACTAAAGAGCACAAACAAGCTCATGCTCTTACAGCTAAGCCAGGAGACCGTTCCATCTTTATTTAAACCAGTTCTTGAGACTGATCATGGATGGGGGTAGCTCATCTCACAGAGGACTATTTCCTGCTCAGGAGAGGTAAAAGAAGGATCACAAGTCACCTTGTGAAAATGCAAGGATGAGTGGCAGGACATGTGAAGTCCTATTCTGCATCCATTAGCTGCAATGGATCACCAACCAACTCAATTAATCTGATCAATTCCTCTGAGCTGTTAACAAGATTACTCACATGAATAATATCGGATTAGGCTCCTGAAGCTTATTGCTTAGTCTTTCTGCCTGACCACTGGCTGGACCTCTGTGCTTTTGCTTCTGCATGTATGAAACAGACATAATGGTGTCTCAGTCACTAGGAGCAGTAGAGTTGCAAGGCTTGATGTTGGGAAAGCGCATGGATGTGGAGAAGCTCTGAAGCTGTTGAGCAATTTCACTTCAGTCCCAACAGAGGATGAGATTTTGCCCTTAAAACTCAGAATCAGCCATTAATGGATGACCTTTTTTTTTTTTTCTGCATTACACAGTGGCTGGAATCATCCCTAACATTTCCAACACCTGAAACACATCCAGATCAGCACTGGTCGGAGCGGTGGTCCATAGTCTTTTCCTGAGACCAAGGGGAGGAGAAGTAGTGGATGATCTCAGCATTTATGCTCCAAGATGCCGCTGAGCCTGTGTCTGTCTCTTTCAAACAGTCATTGTAATTTAGATGGGGAAAAGAGAGGGGCAAAGAAAAGGCTCCAAGTGCAGATCAAAGAATGAGAACGTAAAGATTATTTCCTGCAGAGCAATCAGATAACATGCATTTTGCCCAGATGGTTATGAATATTAACCATTGCTTTTGTCAGATCTGAGCCACTCCACCTCTCTTCCACATTCCCCATATGATCGGAGGAACCACAGTGAGTCATAAACCAGAGATGTGTCACTGATTAATTTCCCTTCTCATCATCCATACTGTATGAATTTTTGAAATGTGCTGTAAAACGCTGCTAGGAATGAAGAGTGGCTGAGGCTTGGAAGGAACCCACACCCTTTGTTACAATGCTTATGGGTGATGAAAAATAGAAGAGCTTTGATGTGATTATCATTGGACAGACGGAACAATTAATTCTTTCATCAAATGTGAGCATTAAAGCTGCCTCACAATAAAAGAATCTGACTTCAAACTCATGTTGCTCTCATTATGGTTTTTTTTTTATGATGCCATATTAATAATACTGGCTGCAATATATATTATGAAGCGGATATATAAGTGCTTTCAGTGTTTGGTTCCTATAACAGGTAACCTCCCTTCCTAGCTTTTTTTTGTTTTTCTTTTTTAACTTCGATGCACATTGTAAACAGAAGCAAAACAGAGCAATTTTTTTTTTTTTCAGGTCTAGGAGACTGATGAAATTGCAGTCAGATCTGAAGATCAGATCTGGTGTGACAGGCGTGACAGATTTTTCTCTCACCTGCTGCATACACAGACAACAGAAACAAACTTGCAACAGGCCTTTCCGTTTGTTTAGTGGACCTGGTGTTGGTGGAAGGGCTTGAGGCTGACAGTCGGGGCCAATATGGATAGTCAGTGTAAAGAGTCAGGTCAGCAGCCTTTGGCCTCTCCTGAGGCTGAGGGGCCATCTCCATTCCGACCTTGGTGTCTCTGTTGTCTGAGTGAAGAGATGTGTTCGGAGTGGTCATTTTTCATGACATGCATGCATTTCCTGTAGGCTGCCAAACAGACATTAGATAGTAATGGCCTTGCTTGCTCCTGATCTGGGTTGGATTTTAGCCTAGTGAAAGGCACTATATATCATTATCAGACCCTTGAGCCACCTCGTCCTCCATAAGCATGCATTTCTGCTATATATTCAAGCTTTTGCTCAGCAATACAATCTATTTGCTGGGCAATGTGTATCTCCATCACCCACAGGTGTATATAGTTACATGCAGTTGGTTGGGTTTAGGAAGACTGTTTGGGTTGTAGCAGTCCCTTACAAAGGTTAATTGTTTTTGGAAACCAGACATGAATCTCCACTGGGCTATAAAAATGAAATACAATAGAGTTGCTTCAAACTTTCCTGTTCCTGTTGGTATGGAGAACTGTGAGACAATGCATTGCAATGTGGATACCATTGATTTACTGCTACAAACATTAGCAAGAAAGTTTTGAATGAACTGAAAGCTTAATGAACTTGGACTGATTTCCTGCTGGAGACGGAATAATGGTGATACATGTTCAGTGGTCACACATGGGATCATGAGTTTCACAATCACTTGCATGATCCATGCAGCAGACCAGGAAATCGAATATAGTTTATTTCTGTGACTATATCAGAAATAACCAACAAAGTCAGTAGCATTAATGTAATAACCAAAGACGACTGCAGGTTCTAGGCTTAGTCCTGGCCTGGCTAGAAGCACAGAGCTTTCAAACTCCAGGTCAAGACACAGTAGTAAAGAATAATCTAAATGCATGAAACGCTTGTGGTGCTGGTTTCCATTTATAGCCTGGTTTCTCCTGTGCAGCTCCAAGCAATCTGTACTGGTCATGCACAGTTTTGAAGCTGGTTTTGAACTGGGATTACAAATAGGGGAAGCGTGTTGCTCATATGAGGTTAGGTTTCCCTGGTCAACATGCAGACATCTAGGTGTGGAGGGCAAAGGGCTCTAGGTCCCTGACGTAAGCTCCGAGGAATGAGAAGGCCTGCCCCAAAGAGGAGGCACTTCCCCACCAGGCAGGGAGGTGCCTTTCCCACAGAAAAGCCTGGAAAGCCAGAAAGGCCTCCAGCCCCCTCCATGAGGAGCTGCAGTCTCTGCATCCCAAAAGCATGCCACCCTTTATTTTCAGCACTAGAGTGAGAAAATAACATCTCTGACTGAAGTTATAGGCACAGTGGATGTGTTGTGATAGTTAAATACACAGAGGTGCTTTGCTTAGAAAGAGTTCAGTGGGCTGGGGAGGAGGCAAGCAAAAAAATGCAAACTGAGAGCAAAGCTTGTTGCTGACATTTGTTGAGCAGCACATGGTGACCTGGTTTCAGCACCTGTAGTCCCCAACACCTCCTAAATGCTGAGCTAATCCTCCCCCAGCAAAGGAACAGGCTATGACCGCATTTGCAGTGACAGATTTCAATAGCAACAAAATCTCTTCCCATGTAACTCGTAGGAAAACCTGCCCTTTCCTTCAAGGAACAAGAAAGGGGGATTAAATTTTGTAAGTAGAGATATGAATTAAAAAATCAGGTAAACGTTTGGAGGAAGAACCATAGTTTTTCTGCTATCAGTGCTTGACTTGCTAGTGTTATTTCTGGCATGGACATAGTTAGAGAATCATTAAAAACAATCGGAAATAGGCCCAAATCCAAACAGCATTTGGATCTAATAACAGACTAGATTTTATGATATATCTCATGATATAGGTCTCCAATCTGTTTATGTCAACATTTATGTGGATAGGAGGCCAGGTGTATTCACATGTTATGCTTCTGCCTGTCTGCTTACATTTGAATAACCATATACCTGTTTTCTTCAGAAGCAGCTGCTGTTCCCAAAGACAGAGCTATTGTGGCCTGTTGTGAAGGATGTTTGCAAGCTTTGCACAGTGGAGACTTTACGTGCTCTTTCCAGCTCTTTGGTCTATTTGAGATTAAAGTGTTCAATCTGAAATGATATGATAGCTCTTTGGGAGAAAACATAGTGGTCACTGGGCCAAAGCAGATACCCACACCAGCATGCAAATATCTAGCAGCCATCTATGACGGAGGCAGCATGCAAACACCCCCCTCCCCCAGCCCCCCAAATAAAACACTTTGCCTGGAGAGCTGTTTATTGGAGATCTTTTATGGATCTCAAGCCCTAATTGCCAACAGACCTTCTCCTTAACCAAATAAACACCACTGAGTAACCAGCCTTTAAAAGATAATTGGTGTCAGCTAGTAATATCACTCCAGAGTCAGACCTTTGCAGGTATTAAGAAAATGTTTTATCTGTTATTCTGTTCTCCTTGTTTCTGTAGCCTGTAATCTTCTCTTTATACTGAACTCCTCCCCAGAGCTGTAAAATTTCACTTGGCTTTAAATGTTGCCTTTCTCTCATCAGAGTGTGGATGAAGTGAAGTCTGTAATAAAAAGCAAGATTTATTAGCCTTTCTCTACCATCCCCAAGGCTTGAGAGGGAAGATTATTGGAGTTACCACATCAGATAGTCGATGTGCTTGCAAGAGCTATAAAACTTGTATTAGATGTGGTTGGGGAGGGGGCTCCAATGGCAGGCATTTACTCCTAGTGCTGCAGTAAAACCCCAAAGATATTAGTTTCCTTCACAATGTTTTGATTTCCAACTGTGTGAGATAAATAATTTAGAATTAAAGCAAGTCCTAATAAAAAAGAAACAATATTGATGACAGAATTTCTCCAATAGCAAATTATTGAACATGAGCTGTTGAGCCCAGGACAGTGGAGGTTCCTGTCCCAGCAGAGGGGCTGTGGAATAGGACCCTGGCTGTGCTGGCTTTAGCTGGTGTCAGAAGAAGGAGAACTCTTTTGTGCATGAGATAAATGCAAAAGATTTTTGAGAGTTTTTTTAGGTGAGGAAGTCAAGGCATTTCAATACACCCTATGTCTTCAGGCAGAGAAAAGTGCAATATGCTGCTTGGTCAATTTATTACCTACCCAGCTGGGTCCCTGTCTCCTGCTCACGCTGTAAGCAAGGTGTGTGCTTTGGGCTCTAATTGTACGTCCATCAAGTCCAAGGAAACTCTATCATGGAGGTGGGTGAAGTGACCGTGATCCTTGTATCTTGCCCATGCTGCAAGCAAAACTATATTGGGCCAAAATCAAAGTGGTGTAAACAGGTACCTCTTCCTTCCACATGTCTTCTTTCCTCTGGTCTGCATTTGATCCGACAATAAAACCTAGCACTCAGCACCACCATTTCCTTGAGTTTCTGCTCAGGATCACACTTACCCGAGCCGTCTTTCAAATACTGTTGAGGAGGAGTGGAGAAATAGTTGATCACTAACAGGTGATTGGCAGGGTGAGCTATAGCTGGATTTAAAACAGCTCCAAGTGGGAATCAGGCTGCAGATGGTCCTAGAAGGAAGTTTCTGAAATGTATGGTTTGCTGAGTGGTGTTTGCTAGCTTTAGCTAACAGCAGCCATCAGAACTTTTAGGGGAATACAGAAAAAGGGCTTTTGATCTTGGTGCTAAGTGCCATGTGTCTCAGTGAACTCAGAGCTACTGGACAGCAGCATCTTCATCAGCTGAAAAAATCCTTTGCATGAAGACTCAGCAACTGTGGATGCTTTGTACCATAAAAGCTAGTGGCAGGGGCATATAAGAGCAGGCAAATGAAGATACCTTATGATGCCTAAAGGGAACATAGTAAAGATAGAGCAGAATAATCTGCCTGCTTTCTGTGCTTCTCCAGAGATACTGACCAGCCATAAACTCAGTTTAACTTTGCCAATTCAATGGGTTTTGTCGTTGTGCTTTACAGCATAAGAACAGCACACAGCAACAGGAATATTGCTGAGTCTGGAGCTCATTCAGGAAAAGCTGGAACTGGAGCCTATCACCAGCTTTCAGAATTCCTCACAACAACAGCACAGCTTATAGGTGCCATCCCTCGTCCCCTCTAAACTTTTGCATTGCAGTCGGTCTGAACAGAAATTGTTGGCGTTCAGATGGCCCCTTGCATGAGTATACAGCTGAATGTGCCTGAAAAGATCTTGTGATGGGATCAGTGACTGCACATTTAGCAAAAGTTAGCCTTGGAGGGGTGAGAAAGCAGAGATGATGCTTGATTGGGTTGAGTAAGGAAGCTAAGTCCTCTGGGCTGGGAGGCAGATGTAATGCAATCGTTTGTAATAGCTAGGGATGAAGCTAATGGCTCCAGTTATCCTTTCAGTCTCAGTTGTCATAACAGATAAGCCAAGCCATAGCTGAGATCTGCCAAGACCAGGTGAGACAGAGGCTAGTCTGTGAGTGTGAGTCTGCAGTGTCATGCAGGCAGTGGGAGACGGCGTGGAGGGACTTCTGTGAGCATCGAACTGAGAGCTGTGCCATCAGCCCTCAGACCAAAGAACAGAGAAGGTCCACAGCTGACCCCCGAAGGGGTGCAGAGCAAGTGTTACAGGATTGTTGCCATCAGGAGATGGTGGAGTAAAATAGTCTGATAGTGGTTTTCCTTCTTGTTAAAACATAGGGGAAAAAAAAACCTCAGACATAATAACAGGAAAGCCTTTGAAAAGTAAGCGCTGTTCTCAGGAAAACATTGAGTTTTTCCTCCAGAAAAAGTTTTTCTTCCTCACCTGCATCTGCAGACCTGTACTAGAAATTGCTTGGGGTGAACACTAGAGTAGCAGTTTCCAAAGTTGGCCTTGTAGCCTTGTACCTGGTCAGTGAAAGGTGAAGCTAGTCACAGAGCCCTCACCCTGATCCCAGGCGCTAGCCATCCTGCCATAGGCAAAGCTTTAGGAAAGTCTTACGTAGCACATCAGATGCATTTCAGCACAAAAAAAGCAGTTGCAGAGGTGAGAATAGAGCCCGCTGATCTAACTGCTGGAGATACAGCTATTTCATTTCTTTCTGTTTGAAATTTGAGATTTTAAGTCAGGAGAGAGAGGAAAAAGTATTTCAACTTTAGAAAACAGATGCACGTTCTCATTTGTATTTGCGATGACAGGCGACTTGTTTTCTCACTGTGAAGGAGAACTCTGCTTCTCTCAGTGTCTCCTAGTACTCAGAGAATCTGTATTTTATTCAGTGTTTCCTAGAACAAAACTGCTTATCTACCAAGTCAAAATCTGATTTTAATCTGCTAGTCATCACCACAAGCTCCACAGGGAACTTGAAAACCAACTAAGACTCTTTGTCCTTACCTTACAATTGCTAATAAATATTCCTTAGTTGGAATTGAATTGGCTTTCTTATTGGCAATGCAAAATCTAATTTGCTCTTTTGGAGGCATTGGCAGCACAGAAATGATGTCAAGTCCTTTTCTTTTAGCCATGATCTGTAACTTCCCAGGAGTCAGGAAAAGAAACAAGAACATGGAGTAAGAGAATGCCACTTGATACTCTTGTGACTGCTCCAGCCCTTTCTTCTATACCCACCATCTCTTACAAATATGTTGTAGCATTTCCTCTGCAAACTGATGAGTTTATGCATGCAGACATGTGACTGTACCCCTGTATTTACAGACACTTTGTAATGCAATCAAGATTAAAATTACAAGCTTTCTGGAGGAGCTTTCCCAGGATAAAATTGTGCCTTGCTAGAATGCAGTAGAGCAGTTTGTGGCCACAGCATTCTGCACTTCCCTGAAGTTTAGGGATGTTGCTTACAGCGTAGCACCGGTCACAGATACCTTGTGCAATGCCCCAGATCACCGCAGCTGGGGGGAAAGGATGCGAGATGCTGATACATCCCTAGAAGCTGTCATTGATTAAGGGGTAGATTCTGGAGATAGTTTCTTCTATGGCTGTATGGGTGAGGATGGTGGGAGTGGAGCTGACATTTCTGCTGGGTGATTCCCCCAAGCCAACAACCACAAATCTCGTTAATCACTCAGTTACAAAGGCAAGAACTGAAAGCAACCAAGCTGCTTTCTTCCAGCATGGACCAAAAACACCAGCACCCATCCAGCAGCCTGATCAGCGCTCCTCCGTCTTTCTTGAGGTTGTCCTTTCTCATCCCTCGCCCTTGTGACTCCTGCTCTCTCTCCTTCAGTCTGCTTTTTTTCCACGTTTCTGCATCACACTGTTTTAAAATGGAGCAGGGAAAATGTTTAAGAGGGGCAAAATGATATAGTGCCATTGCTAGCCCTTGAGATCTCTTCCTGGTCTTCTCCCTGTGGCTGTTTCCCATTCCAAACATTGCAGATGAAGCGTACATCCCACGTCACTGAGTATGGAAAAGGCTCCCAGAGATATCTCCCATTTTAGCCTATGTTTGTCTTTTTTATTGAATTTAGAGTGTTTCTCTGTCATACTGGGAGAATCATTCATTCTCGTCCCTTGTCAATATTTAGTTGCCAATAGCTCTCTGGGGAAAACTACTTTGGGGTCTAAGAACTACGTTATTAGTTGATATACAGATAGCTCTACAGGTGAGGTGAGGTGACCCTGTTGCTCCAAATCTGAGCCTCAGCCTTGCCGCTAAGAGTCGTATCCACATGATGGTGAAGACACAAGTCAACGTGATGCCTAGTCCCAAAGCTGCAACCACCTCCTAGTCTCGCCAGCACAGTCAGCCCTACCCTGGGCCCCTCGGTCTTCCCAAATCTCCATTCCTTCAAGAAGCAGTAGCCACCTTCTCCACCCTCTCTGTCCCTGCACACATGGGACAGTTCCCCAGACCACCCGTTAGACCCCCAGCCCTTCGTCCCCGGAACCCCAGTCCCGGGGCAGAGCAGTCAGCCCTGGCAGTTCTGGCCCTCATCCTCCCAGGAGTGAAATGCCTCTTTTGTGCTCTAGAGCCAGCTTTTGCTGACTCACTTTTGCTGTCCCTGGTCTGTGCAAAACAACAAAAACCTCCTTTTCCAGTATCCCTGGAAAACACCAGTGCTAAATCAGTGAGAAAAAGCCAAGAATATGATGTGGAAAGCACAACAGGAAAGTGAAATTTATTCTGCTCAACCAAATAAGGCTTACTTAACGAGATATTTGATCCTTTGAATACACTGCTGTTGTTCTTACACCGCTAAACAGTCAGACAACTGGTACCTCCTTGGATAGCTCACAATACTCCAGCCAAAATCCCAGACCCCTTTGTACGAAGCTAAAAGGAACTCCTCAAGTGTTTGTTTTGTTGGGAGGACAAATGAAATGAATGCTGCCTTAATAAAGAAAAATAGGTAACATTTTAACGTAATGAGATAATCATTGTTTACTCTTCTGGTGTATTCATTATACCTGATGAAGCCTTGTCATCATAATCTAGGTGCCAGGAGTCAATCTATTAGATTTACACTGTAATTCAGCATTCATAGCAGGATCATTTCTTTAAAGAGTTTATAGAAATGGGATGTCAGACTTATGTTCTATTTTTTCAGTTTTGGCCTTTTTTTTTTTTTAAGCAACACTGTCAATTTAAAAGCTGTATAACAAATGTCTTTCCCTATGTAACCAACTGCACAAATTTTGAAAATCTAATTTAGCGTTCACAATGAGGGCCTGCTGTTTTCTTTGCCCGCCGCTGCAAAGACAAGGAAATGCAGCCAGCTTCAATTTCCTTTATAGCCAATTTCACTTTCAGATTCTTGGTGCAGAAAAATGTGGAGTGCAGGCAGAGTGAGGGATGATAAACGCTTGTTTAATAGCAACTATTTTGGTTCAATTTAAAAGGAAAAGAAACTGCTTAACAGCTTCTGCTGCATTAGATTTATATGCTTACTTATTATTATTAGAAAATTCCATGTTTTGAGAATTCTGCAATTGCTTTTATTAGCATGAATACTGTGTTTTCCACAGTCTTGACTTGTAGTTGATTTCTTTTTAATCCCATACTTGAGAAATGATTTTAGGAACTGATTTTAGGTATTGATTGAAACACTTGTACACAGCACCGAGTTTATGTAGTTTTATTCCAGCTGCAGTTCAGTAGGTAGGCAACACCAGAAGGAACATTAAGACTGTTCAAAGCACACAGCTTCAGGCTGAAGCAGCACGTTGGGCATGTGGCTGTAGCGCTTTTGATCCAGTTCTCTGGGGTAGGAGGGAGTGAAAATGTGAAAATCACATTACTGTATTGTCACGCTGCAGCCTGGGATGACATATGCAGGACAGTGGATACATTTTAAACCTACCAGCTCAGACCCTATGTCCTGCTCAGGTTTAACGGGCAGCTGAACACTGGTTCGGGGTGAGAAGTGAGGTCCTATTGCCTTTGCTGCTCCTTCTGCCCTTGCCCATGCGCCTCCTCTCTCCTCCCTGAGAGACCCTCTCAAGGTGAAATGGAGGTTTCATCTCCGTGGCCTGGTTGGTCTTTGGGATCTCAGCTGAAGTGCATGCTGCAGATTGCAGAGGTGGCCTTTGGGGTAACGTTGCAATCTATAAATTTTAATAGATAGTTGCCTGCACTGCTGCTGAGAGTACTACGTGTCTGTGATTAATGAATCTTCTTTAACGGTCCACTATTAATTTTTTTTTTCCCAGCCCTATTACAGCCAGTAAACCTGGATGGATTTTTTTTTTTAATCCAGTTTCCCATTTTATGCCACTGCTGTAGTAGGGTATCTAAGTAAATCTGCTTTCCCCTTTTCCATCTATTTTTTCTTTTTTTCACTGGCTATCTGATTCTCCAAATCGAGATAAATTTCCTTAGGTATCACCATTCTCTTCCTGGATCAGGGTCTCAGATCTGGCTCATTACATTACTGAGTACTGTTGTCCTTGAATTACTGTTATCCTGCCTTTCTCGCACTGGCTCAGGTGAATGGCTTTGGTCAGTCCTCTCTCAGATGCTATTTTGTTCTGCACACTAAGATTCATTTAGTCTTAATGTCTGTGTGTAAACTTCTTAACAGCAAATGGATACAGTTATCTCTTAACAGAGGTTTTCCAGCAGTGCAGGATCCTGGCTTGTATAAACCCCCATTATCCTTTCCCTGCTAACTTCTGCCCTTTAAACTGTTACCAGCAGTTTCCTGGAGCGGCTGTTGTGCTGCGGTAGCGGCTGCTGAGATTTTGTTGGCTCTCATGGGGCTGCGAGTGAGCATGCTGCAGAAGCGAGGCGGCTCTGAGGCCTGACCTGTAGCAGGCTTGGGGAAACCTGTGCCTTGCTGGGACTGAGAACATCTGTCCAAAGCAGGCTGCATGTGCACGTGCACTTGGACATTCGCCACTGGGTCACAGGTGGATGTCCTGCATCACAGGACGGACGCTACTGCGGAGGCTGAGTGCTGAGAGGCGTACCAGCTCCAGCTAACTCTGGGGCCTATAGAGTGGGCTGAGGTTGTAAGTTACCTTTTTCCAAATAGAATCAGGACCTATTATGGGAATGCATTCCTGAGTCGGAGATTGTCAGCATCTCCGTTAGGGTGAGGCAGTGAAGGGTGTCTCCGCTGCAGCTGCTGCTGTGGTCCATTTCCTTGAGGCAGCAGCCCGTGGCAGGTCTGAGAACGCCCTTATTTTGGTCCACGTGACACAGGATGCTATCACCAGCCTCTACAGAGGCAGAGGCAGCTTTTCTCAACAGGAGAGCTGACTCTACAGAACAGCATTGCTGTTGCCAAAGATGCCTTTAGTTTAATTTTCCTGCTTGGAAGCAGGTCCAACCCCAGCTGGACCGTCCTCTAAACAGAGGAAAATGAAGATGACAAACCAAAAGACTATGGATCCCATGGCAGTGGCCTATGCACTGAGGGCTTTCCCATGCCCTCTGGTGCACTAGAGGACACCCTGCTTTCTGTGAATGAGCCAGCAGTGGGGGTTATGGGGCAGTGGTGAGGCACAAGGGGTCTCTAGGCTATATCTGTCTACACGCTCCCACGACAAAGGCCCCTACCGGCTGTTGCTGCCCGTGGCACTGCGGGACAGTTCTGTCCTGGCGTATGTCACTCCCTTGGAGTCTGCCAGACTCTCATCCAGCGCCTACATAGGGAAGCGTGGCCATGCAGGTCAGAGCGAAGGTCTGGCCAGACCAGCGTCCTCTTTCCCACAGTAGCTAATAACGGATGTCTAAAGAATGTAGACAGCTAGTTGTAACTCCTCAGGCTAATTTCCCATTCTCCAGAGATCTGCGGCTACAGGACTTCCCAAAGTTAGAGGTGTTTTCTTTCTATTCACATTTATATTCCAATCACTTCAGAGATCTGCTTAAGCTTTTGGCCTCCATCCACCTTGTGGCAAGGAGCTCCATGGTTTCATTACATGAGCTGCAACGAACCACCTCCTTTTGGTTGCTTGGACTTTGCAAAGAGAACTGGTAGATTTTTACCCTTGGAACACCAGACCTTTGATAAATACTTGTGCTGTTGTGCTCAGATCTGAGGCAGAGTCCTCTTGCATTGCAGAACTGTAGTCATGTCACAGGAGTTGTCTCTCTTTACTCCCTCACAGGTGACTTCTGGATTCAGGCCTATTAATTTTACAGTCAGTGCTTTAACAAGGTTAGATCTTAGGGCTGCTTAACAGAAATCCAACATTTTATATGCAATGGGGGGACAGAGGAAGTTGTTTTTCTATGACCTGCTGTGATTGTAGTGCCTGGCTGTCTCGGGGAAAAGCTCTTAGCAAATGAAAACAGATTGTCCTCTCCTGATCTTAGAAGGCCATGAGGATTTCTTCCTGATTTCTTTCTCCCTCCCCTTCCTCCCGCCTTTGCAGATTTATACAGCTGAGTAAAATCATGCAGCATCTCTTAGATAATGAGAATGAGTCTGCATGGGGAATAACTAGACATCCATACCAATAAAATGTTGCTTTAATGATGGCAATTTTCTGGCCCATATTAATTTATCACATTCTCCGGAGAGCACTTTGTTATGAAGCTACTGTGTCAAATGCTTTGCCAGCTTTGTTGAACGGTAAAGAGTAAAAAGGCTCCCAGAGCAGGCAGAGGAATGCTATAATTGTTCTTACAATCTGGGTGACATGCTGCCTTTATTGAATATGTACATTATATATAGGATTACTTCCTGTTCTATAGTGGCTTTTTTCTGAGGGTCTCTATGCCCCCGGGACATTCAATATTTAATACAATTAATATTCTATATGAATAGTCATTAAAGATCACCCTTAGGAGCATCAGGAGGATAAATTTGGCCCATAGGAAAAGGCTTGAGAAACCATTTGTTCTGTGGCCGTCAACTTCCTGCAATGGCCCAAGAACAGAGCAGGCTGAAGAAGAGACCTTTGCTCACTGTCATTCTCTCCATTTGCAAACTCGGACTTCCTTGGTGTCATTTCCCCTTTCCAAAAGCACATCCCTCTTCCTGTCCCTGCCACATCCACCTCCCCTGCCATGGCTCTAGGAGCTTGGTGACGTGTCTGGCAGTGAATCTTGGAACAAAGGTCCCATGTGCCCTGGCATGAGGGAAATGGAAATGAGACCACCCCCGCTCCTCCCCCCCCCCACAATGTGGAAATAACAGTGATGAAGCTCCACAGCTGAAGGGTTTTAAGTTTTTTTTTCCTGTGTAGCTAACACAGACCTGTGATGGTGCTAGAGGTCCTATGCAGAAGCTAACCCTTGCCTGGCTCCTCACCACCCCTACAAAGGATGACTGGCACCACTACCCACCTCAGCCTGATGGTCTCCTTTCCAGTGGCTTCAAGCCCTAGATGGGATAAGCTGCAAACTTTGGCTCAAAGCTATTTAAGGTGTCCTCCCTTGAGCAAAAATTTTTGTATGTATTTTTCAAGATCTAGTTAATGTCTATTAAGCCCTATAGGCACTCCATACGCCCCGTGTTTGCCTGGCCCACCTTCCTCTCCTTGTTGGTCTCCTGGCACAGCTGTCTTGCCAAGAGTCTGCTCTCCGGTCCTCACTGCAGCGTGAGGCGTTCTCGGATAAAGGGAAGATGCATTTTATCAGTCACAACTGACTCTGGAACCTACCCCTGTCCCAGTTAGACTAATAGCTTAATAGACAAGTGCCACATGCTGACAAGTGAAATGCCCAAACAAACTGACTACAGTGCGTCCTAACTTGCCATGAGTCTCACTGTACAGCTAGCTGCCTTTGCTTGTGGCCAGCAAATCTGTTACTGCAAACTGCTCGCTGTCATCCCCTGCGCTCAGCTCATGACACCGTGCCAGCTCAAAGGCCACGCTGCTCTGGAAGATTCTTCTTTTGTGTGTCTAGGGAACTGTCTGACTCTAGAGGTGTGAAAGAAAACAACTGCGTGCACTGTTGTTACCACTTGGGCCTGAGGTCGCAAATAAACCAGGAAACGGAGGGAGAAGAAAGTGGTAGAGGAAGCAAGTCATTGGGCTTTCCCAAATATCAGAGTTTTTACAAGCATATCTGTCAGGCAGTGCAGAAATGAATGGGCTGAAATGAAAAAGAGGCCTCAGAGTGAAATGCAAACAGAGAGGAACAGACAGAAGGCAGGCAAACAGAACGAAGGCGGTCCAGGCTCTTGGACCGGTCTGTGTTGGTAACTGCTCATTTCCAGTGCTGCTTGGGTGGCATTGCCATCCTGCTCATCATCACTGAGCCACGGTTTGAGGCTCCACTTTGACTTTGGTGATACCTTAAGCAATGTTCTGTTTGTTTTCTGTAGCTCTGAAATGAGGCTAATAATTTTTCTCAACTGCACTATAGTAATGCAAAATAATATATAGTACCTAATAATTTTTCATGATAAGGCAGGCCTGACAGCCCTGCTATCCATCACGCAATGCTGATGGCAAATATCGTTTAAAAGGTCAGCACTTTAAATCCATGATCTCTCCTGATACAGCTTGTGCTGTTCATGTGTACCCTTTCCAACAAGCATGTATCTCATGGCAGGTATTTATTTGTGTGTACTTCATTCTATTTAAAGATCCTTGTTTTACTCCTTGAGGACCAAAAAGAAGTAAAAAGGGGAGAGGGTGGGAAAAATTAACGAAGGGATAAAAGTCTGTTTCAGACAATGGTTTAGTACGTTGCGCTCCCTTGACCATCTGTATTGTCAGTCCACGCAGGACATATATAGCAAGCAGCTGGATAATAACTGGGAATTATGGCTTGGAGTGCAACTTGTAGTCTGCTGGATAGTTTATGGCACTGATTTTCTTCCCTACCAATACTAACAACACATGACAGGGAAATAATCAGAGGAAGCCGAGAATAAAATCGGCACAAGCTGCCGGTGATAGCTTCAGCCCCTATGCCCTGCTTCAATTGCTGAAACATAGAAGCGTTTCCTAGAAACACCAGGACAGGGCTCATATTGCGAAGTGCTGAGCATCTCCTGAAAGATCCTGAGCACTCAGAGTCTCTCTTGGGCGACTGAAGGTGTTCAGCACCTTTACACAGGTGCTCAGTATCCCCAAGGATGGGGCTCTTGCATGGGAGTACAGGTTAGCCATCTACTCCCTGCAGCACACACACATTTGCTCTTTAGAAATGCACTTACACGACTCCTAATCATTCACTTTTTTTCAGTGACCTTTAAATGCACAAATTAAAAGGACGCTGTCAATACAGAAATAACAACATGATGGAGTGTAATTTGGGACAAATTCCATACCTATGGATTGAAGCAAAAAATCTAGGAAGCATTTAAAATGAATCCCATAAACAGAGTAAACAAAAAAAAATCTTGGTGCCTTTCCACCACTGATAGTGTTTTCCTTCCTTTTAGTCTTTGTGTAACTTGGAACAGGAAACAAAATATATCAGTTTTAAGAACCCAGTTACAGTTTCACTGTCCTGTGTCCCAAATGTCCTAAGACAATGCTGGGTTCCCTTGACTCCCAGCGTTATTAGGTAATGATTACATGAAACAGGCTTATTCTTTCCTCAGCAGACTGAGTTACTGACACTAAATTAGGTCATATTATTTAGTACTTACATAGCTTTTTAAAGATGTCTTGAAGTTTTAGACTTAGGAGGCTGTGTTATATATCACAGCTGTGTGTGTGTGTGTGTGTGTGTGTGTGTGTGTGTGTGTGTGTGTGTGTGTGTGCATGCTTGTGTTCAAAAATCAGTGTCCTCTTGAATCATATTCTGAACCGTAACATTTCCTTCTCCATCCAAAGAAAATGCTATATTAAATGTCTTTGTTTCACAAATAGTTTAGGCCAGCATAATCAGCAAGCCTAACCGGCAAGCCTGCCCACTCTTCCCACCTTTGCACCATCCCTCATGTCTGTGTGGCTGTTTGTGTGGCTACATGGTGAAATGGAATAGGACTCATCTGAGCTACAAATTTAACTGGCAAAACCAAGAAAAAAAGATTAAAATTCCCTTTAGTTTTAAGCTGGATCAGTGCCTGATCTGGTCAAAAATATACTTAGTAAAAAAACACCGTCTGCACTGAAAGCGCTCTGTGGTTCAGATACCAGGACTGTGTTCATGGAGCCGTGGGTCACATTTTAGCCTCAGTTTCCCATTTGAGGCTAACTGGCTGCATAGTAACACCTGCCACTCTCAGCCTGGGCACCAAAAACCCAGATCTTGGAGTTAACATTTGTTTTTTGAATTGTTTGAATTGTTTTGTCACTTAGTTGCTAAGGTGGCTGCTGATTTCCTCTGCTCCTCCTTTCTCAAAGTAGCCACTGCAGAGTTCCTGCCCAGGCTTGGTGATGGTTGACTTCCAGCCTTCCACATTTAAAAAATATTAAAGACATCTTATCTGGCTTCAGCCAGCCCTCGGTCATCAGAATACATGGTCTTTTGCTTCTTGGTAGACTCTATTTAAAAGTAGCAGCCAAAACTGTGCCACGAAATGGAAGCAAAAGAGAGAAATAGATAATTTCAGCTCTTCCAGATAGCCGCAGGAAAGAAACTTCCTTCAAAATGTTCTGGCTACACTAGGAAACCCTCACTCCTCCACCCCTCAGAGGAACGGACAATGCACGGGATCCCCCAAGAGGCACTCAGTTGGAAAAAGAAAATCTCAATGGGTGTAACTGGTGATGATCCATTGCCAAACAGTTAAGTCTGACAGGGTGAGTCTGGGGGATGGAAGAGAGAGATTAAGCCCCATAAGAATATACATTAGCTCGAACAGGGCACTACTGTTGTCAAGCCAACTGTCGAAGGCTCAGGATGCAGACTCCGTGTGTGGAGAGGGTGTTCAGTGGAAACTGCAGCATACTGCTATTGCTGGCAGTATAGACAGAGGTTTCTAACAAGTGCATAAAGCTGAAATGCAGTCAGCAGGGCTAAGGAAAACCCATCAGCTACAGCAATTTCTGTGATTCTCCAATAGTGGCTGGCTCTGAATTTGCCTCTTGGAGGCTGCTGCATCCTCTAAAAGTGGGAATTTGGCACATATACTAGATACAATCTCTTTCAGGGCAGTTGCCATTAATTGGTGACTTTTGGAACTCATTTTAAACTAAGGGCAAGTGTGGCTTTTCTCTATATTTAAGTTAAATAAGCTTCACCTTTTTGCCCCTGACAGTGCTTCTTTTCCGTCCTTTTTGGACAGAGATACTGGGCCAGATGCTTCTTCTCATTTTCAGACAGGGAGAGGACGCACATTCTGGCACTAGCAGAAGCTGCCACCCAGGCTAAGGACGTCTCTGGAGGGCCTCAATCCTATTTAGACATCCTCGTGGCAGCAACCCAGCACTGAAGGCTTGGAGGGGGAAGCAGAATCAGCTGTGCCTGTGTGCAGACACCTTCATCAGCATCTGTTCCCCTCCCGCTGTGTATAAGGGCTGCCATGAAGCTTTGTTTAGGAGCTTTCACCCGTATTCCTCTTAAACATTCTTCTCACAGTTTCACTCTTGTCTCTTTTATAGTCCTGAGACCTATCACTCACAGAACTGAACATGCTATTAAGCTCTCTGATACTGAATTATCTATGCAGGCTGTTAGCTGAGCTTTCTTTTGCTGCTTTCACCTTTTTTTGAAAGCCTGTTCTGTGTTCCAGGCTCACTCAGACCCTGCGTATTTCATGCCTACACGCTCCCCTTCAGAGATGCCCAAGAATGGCACTCCCCACTGGCTAAGACAAAACACTCTGGATAAATCTTTACTTGTTTGTTTTCTCTCTCATTCCTCTCTGCAGCCTGTACTCTTTAGGATTCGTCACCTAGTAAAAAAAATGTACAGCCAAATGATGTAAATCGTATTTTCTAATCACCTTACTTTATGTTCAGATTTGGAAAATGAACGTTCACTCCAAGCACCAAAGTATGCCAGGTTAAATACCACAAAGCACATGCTGGCAGAGTCAAGGGATGCACATGTCTGCCCCGGCATTTTTATGGTATGCGTTTTGCTGTTTGGACAAGTAACTTTTTCTGGGATCTTTTTTTTAGTTCTCTGAGAGATTTTCAGTTCTCTTCTTCTGCTTTTATGTTGGTAACAGGCTCTTTAGAGACATGAGGTTCTGCAGTATAATAGGGAAAACTCATCCAATAAGGATGGCTGTGTCACTGTGTGGGGTGAACAATCTGTTGCAAATGTCCCTTAATCGGAGTCAGAATATTTTTTGTGTGAAAATCAGGTGTGCGATAGGAAAGTGGGAGCTCAGCAGCACAACCTGAGACATCCACCCAAAGAAGGCCCTGAAAAGAGAAGCTATCCATTCAGTTGTCAATAGTACTCTTATTTTTGCTGTTTCCCTTTCTTCTAAAACTCATTTTTCCAGGAGAGAGCTGATCTGAAGACAGAGGGAATCTGCATTGGTTTGTCTTAACTTCGGGAGGATGACGCAATCTGCACGCAAACCAAAGCAAAGTTGTCACACTGAGGGCATATCTGTTCCCAGTTATACTAGACTAACTTCTATCACCTCAGTAATACTCAGCAAATTTCGTCAATGTAAGGTCTACAGTCTCTCACTTCAGGCTCGATGGCACAAATTCTTCCCTCGTGCATTTTGGGAATCTCCCAGCAAACTGGGAGATTCATGTGTTCAAGGCAAGATGGAATTTGGTCCACAGAAATTTAGAGCTGGGATATTTCTATTGCCAGTTTAAACTGTGCTTTTCTCATGGCCTTGTCCAAGCCCTTCAGACCTCAGAGAGAGCTCTTGCCTATGCAGTGGAGTTCGGTGCAGTGATTCCAGCTTTCCAGACCAAGCCTCTGTCCCTCTGCACTCCAGATGTCCAGAAGGAAGATCCACCTCTTCAGGAGGTAGATCCACACAGCATGTACTTTCCACTCAGAAATCTGATCAGTGATCTGTTTCCTTTCCTTGCTACACAGACATTGAAAAAACACAGACACCTAACAGTGATGCTATCAGAAAGTAACAAAATAAAAAGTATCACGTTTTTTTTTTCCAAACAATGACACTCATTTTCCTTTAGAAAGCTCTGAAGCTAAATTCCCATGGGAACAGCTGTCTGATCTGTTTATTGGCAGACTTCTGAAAACAACTGCCTTCCACACCATCATGGATACAGTCGGCACTGGCTCTGCAGCACTGATGCAGCTGCCACCTGACGTACTACACAGCCAAACACCTCCTCCGCTCAGTCTGTGGAACGTCCTCAGCCAGCCAGTGACCCCTAAATGCACCTTAACCTTGCAACACACGGACATACACATGCCTTCCTTCTGATCCCCTACACAGCTCTGCCAGCGCTTCACATTCCTGACCTGATTCATCTCCTGTTAACTTTCCTGCTGCTATTTGGGCAGGAGCAGATGAGTGATGGACACATGGGGAAATGATGATGAGACTTAAAAAAGAAAGCAAAGATAAACCAAACCCCAAAGCCTCAGCTCTTGCATCAATTTCAAATTCAGTTATGGCAGCCCCTGAAGGAGAACTCATCTTAGGCATGCTATCAATCTTCCATTTATCCAAACTACAGGAGATAGCTGTTTCCACAGCAGACTCTTGCATCCCTCACCACAAAGTCAACAGGAGCCTCCTGTGTCATTTGCAGCAGTTCTCTGCTAGCACAGGCAACCATGTTTTATCATCTCTGACCTCAACCTCACGTAACTCTGGTTTAAGTGTGGTTAGTCTAGCTCTTTTAGTGGTACCCAAACTACCCTTTTAGTGGTAGTTCCTCTGTCTTGACCACTCTGCACACACTACTGCAGACTAGTGGCTGCTTTTCCTTTCTTTGCTGGAAATTCCTGTCCTGTTACATTCTAGTGACTCAGCCATCCTACAGCTGTTACAATACTAAGGTTTGACTAATTCAGCAATACCTTCACCAAGAGCAGCTGGTCTGTTCTCTATGGGATTTCTGTGTTCACCTGTTCTCTTAGCATTTCTCACAGAAGACAGGATTACTCAGAATCACATTTTCCCCTAACTTGTACATGGACTGGAAGGGGAAGAATATAATTTTAATCCAAAGAGGCACCAGTAAGTTCTGTTGTTTCTCTCTAAAGCAATCTGGATAAACTGTAGGTTATAGTCTGGGATAGCAAAGATCTAATATAAATCCCATGCAACCTGCAAGATAACATTCTCTTAAGGCCCATCCACTTCTAAAGCCTCAACTTCTAGTTTAAAAGATATCTTTTTCTGTTTTCTTTTTTTAACAAATGGCAGCTAAAGGGGCTCATTCTGGGACAACAAAGGGGCAGCCTTCCCATGCTAAATACTCAGACCTGTGTCTTTTTTCTTTCTGCATCAAAAGACCTTCACTAGATTTGTCTGATTTCTCTTGGAAAGTCCTGAATGGAGATTCTATAAATAAGCTATCAGGTATCTCTCTCGATGAGACCAAGTGTCACTATAAAGAAAACAAGAAAGACTTTTCCTGGGCAGAAAACAATAAAGCATAAGCCAAAAAACAAACGAACAAACAAAAAGCCAAAGAAAAGGAAACACTTGAAGGTCTTGATTTCTCTTGTTCCCACTGAAAGCACATGTTGGCTGAGGAAACTTGAATGGCACTAATTCTGCGTGCCTAGAGTTGTGTAATGGAGGAGCCGCATGGCTGAACAGTGGCTATGCTCTCTAAAGAGGATACTTGCATAATTTAAAACAAAAAACAGGCCTTAGTTGCTTCATCC
The DNA here is from genome assembly GCF_040807025.1 of Struthio camelus. Lineage (NCBI taxonomy): Eukaryota > Metazoa > Chordata > Aves > Struthioniformes > Struthionidae > Struthio > Struthio camelus. Next base: position 190,760 of record NC_090955.1, on the reverse strand, counting down.
TCTAGGCAGGAACTGCAACCTCTTCCTCTTCCCAGGTAATGTAGTATCCCACCGGGAGTTCTCAGGAGGCTCTGAGGATGGCACTGGAGTTTGGTGGTGAGAATAGCAACCTCAGTACTATTCCAGCCATACCAGCGACAACTCATGTTATCTTAAGTGATCCCTTCTTGTACAATGGCTAAAATCGTGTTTATCTATTCCAGAAACGCTCTGTGAGACATATGCTGACAAATAACTAAAAGGAACTCTTAGTTTATTATTGTAGGACAATTAAACAATGACTAGGAGATCACTGAGATAGTCTGTTGGTGGTGGCAGAGGCTTTAGGGATCTGCTTCAGCCTTGTTTATGGGGAAGAAAACAAGATGTAGAGAACAACATGTAAAAATTAATGAGAACAACCCAGGGGATGGGAAGGGAGAGAGAACCAATACAAACTGGGGCTTACAGAGCCCAGTAATTTCCCTTTTCAAATGCATTTTTCCTGAGTAGGTCTGTGTACCCTTCCTTGCCTCAAGACACAGTTTTACAACCCATATAATTTCCAAAGGACTTATAAAGGATGAAGAGACGAGTGAAACTTCATTATCCTAAACCTGGCTGATAACTTTGGGTAATGAAGTGATAAATAGAGTCCATTATGAAGTTACCGGTGATCAGACTTTGCTGGTAAACAAGTAACATGTACAAAAACCTGTAAGTTTTCTAAAACTATATTCAGTCTCTTTTCTTCTTTTCTTGAAGCTTTGCTAAAATCTTATCATTTTCACTTTACCAGAAGACTCCCACCATACTGATGCAAATTCGTATTTGAAACAGGCCACCTGGATCAACTAGGGGCTTGGCCTGATTTGTATAAGCATTTGCTGATTACTGCTACCTCTGTTGGCAATGGGGGTTGACCTGCTGGAAAGCAGCTCTGTGGAGAAGGACCTGGGAGTGCTGGTGGACAACAAGTTAAACACGAGCCAGCAGTGTGCCCTTGTGGCCAAGAAGGCCAATGGTATCCCCGGTTGCATTAGGCAGAGTGTTGCCAGCAGGTCGAGGGAGGTGATCCTCCCCCTCTACTCAGCCCTGGTGAGGCCTCACCTGGACTACTGGGACCAGTTCTGGGCTCCCCCGTACAAGAGAGAGATGGCACTACTGGAGAGGGTCCAGCAAAGAGCTACTAAGATGATGAGGGGACTGGAGCATCTCTCCTCTGAAGAAAGGCTGAGAGAGCTGGGCCTGTTTAGCCTGGAGAAGAGAAGACCCGGGGGGGGGGGGGGGGGGGGAATCTCATAAATGTGTGTAAATATCTGAAGGGAGGTTGTCAAGAGGATGGGGCCAGACTCTTCTCCGTGGTGCCCAGCGACAGGACAAGAGGCAACGGGCAGAAACTGAACCACAGGAAGTTCCATCTGAACCTGAGGAAAAACTTCTTGACTGTGAGGGTGACAGAGCACTGGCACAGGTTGCCCAGAGAGGTTGTGGAGTCTCCTTCCCTGGGGATATTCAGGTCCCTTCCAACCTCAGCCATTCTGTGATTCTGTTTTCAGTGTTTAGTGAAGCTTTTGCAAGCTAAATGCCATTTGGGCTATATTCCATCTTGGCCCAGTAGGGGAAACTACCAGCTAGGACCTGGGTCATTAGTGGATTTGACATCCTTTTCTTTGCATTTTTATCACATTGCTTTGTGATGCAGTTTGTGCAGATTCAAAAATCACTAGACGATCTTGGATTTCACAGACAGAAATGCCTTAGGCTTTATTTTTCACTTCTTTGTTTTACTTAAGATAGTCCCGATAAAAGAAAGTAAGATTTCTCATGCAAAGAGCCAGAAAGGGAACTGTAGCTTTAACAATAGAGATTTCTGCTATCAGAGGAGATCTGGACATCCAGCTGGTAAGGCTGTGCCTTGGAACTGCTGCCTTTTCTAATTGAGAGCTAATAGGTTCAATTTCCAGCATTCCACCTGCCCCGTGGATACTGATGGTATCCTGGATGTAATGTAATGAGATGCTCAGCTATAGAGATTCTTGTCACCACAACTAAAGTTATCCACAGGTTAGCAGCTGGAAACAAAATTTCAAAGCCATATTCTAAGGATTTTCAAGGGTTTTACTCTCTTTCTTTCAAGTATAAGTATGGTATGAGTTGGGCGTATTCCATATTGCCATCACAAGGTAAAATTTTAACTTCCCAGAAGCAGTACACGCAAGTTGCAGTTGTATTACTGTTCATGACAGAATTTATATTAACTCCAAGAGCAGGCATTTCTTGCTAACTGCAAAATGTAAGTGATCACAACTGGGGTCACTCCATAGGATTGTGGAAGATTTATACAGCTAAACAAGAGGAGGTCAGTTGATCTGCATATACTTAGAAAAGTAGTTAAATCCCTTCTCTTCAAGTACAGGACAGCAACTACCAATTAGGACCAGAGAGGTGCATTTTACACAGTTTTTTCCCCCACAGGCTAGGAGGTATTGGAACAATGAATGATATTTGTTCACGTTATTTTTCTGTGTTATGTCAAGTGATGGCCACCTTGCTTAGAAGCTGGGGGTTGGAAAGACAAAGTGCTGCAAGATGGGAGATTTTTGTTCTCAGTATTCCCACTCACTCACTCTCTGGCCTTGTGAAAATCAATAGAATTGACTGGGAGGAAAAAACTGACTTCTGGAAAAAACAAAATTGAAATATTTCTGCTTAAATCTGAACCAGTACATTTAGGAATGCCACTGCTGCAGTTTCTGGGAGTTGTGATTCATGATTTCAACCTCCTGCTCTTGTCAATGGCACATGCTCCTGTTTCAGTACAGCTCTCATTCCAAACTGCAATCTGCTCTTGACTAATAGAGGCCGGGCTTCACGTAAGGGTCATGGAAGATGAAATCCTAGTTTGACTCCTGGAGGAGATCAAGGCCATCTCTTTTTGCAATGGACTGCTTTTCAGCCCAGTGTCTTCCAGATATTCTTTTAATGAAAAATTTCCCACAAAGAACCGCGTTTTCTTTCAAAACCTGCTTTAGTAGAAAAATGTTGACCAACTCTGTTTAATAACGTTCTTAAGCTTCATCTTTCCTGTAAGGAGGATGATTGTCCTGATGATTGCCCAGATGAGCAAAGTAATCTGAACGCAATCTGAATGCAAATCCTTATATATGTCTGGAGAAATATGTTGTGCCCTTGCAGACTCACGTGGGGTGTTCAAGCAGGAACTTGCTTGTTGGCTGCAATCCTACAAGTGGAATTCCGTAAGTGGGTTTCCTGTGGGCATGTGCGGATCACATGGCCAGGTTTTAAATGTATGACCTCTTTTTTCCAGCAGGAATTGCTTTTCTCTCAGTATTTCCCCCAAATTAGTACCTGAACAATCAGAGTTCTGTGGATGCTCTTGTTCATCTGACCTGCCTTATACATGAGTGTATAGGAATAGAGTCACCAGAAAGCAACTCAGTGACAGATGCATGCCACAAGGAAAGCAAAGTTGCAAGGAAATCAGCACAGGCTTTAACCAACCACTTTTAAAAAGCATAAATCATCCTAGGGAGAGAAAGGTTCACTCCAGTGTATATGGAGAGCTTTTAAAACTTCCAAAAGCAGGTGCAAAGCTCAAAATATCTTGCTTACAGACATGATGTACAGACAGTCTCCATGTTCTATCCATTACTTGCTTTAATTCAAAAACATTTTAACTACTAGCAAAGTTCTAGCCTGTCACCAAAGTCAATTATTCACAGCAATGGACAGAGACATTGACAGACTGCACAGGCATTAATGCAGTTTAGGGCTGGGGGCTCCTGGCACTCTGGTAATTTAGTGTGGCCGATTATGCAGACCAGCAGAAACTTGGGAACTTTACTTACAATAAATGTGCAAAACATAATCTATCACTACCTGAAACATAAACTGGATAACCCCCTTCCTTTGTCCCAGTGGAACTGAAGGGGGGAATGAATTGTTGAATGAGACACGCAGGGTCGTGCTATTTTCTTCACCCCTCCGGGTGGCGATGCATTCATTGCAGGAATACCCTTGCAGCATTAGTACAGCTAAATCAAAAATGAAATCAAGAGTGCTTATACAGAACTAAGAAACAGCAGGAATCTAAGGTTCTCAGAAGGACCTCCCTACATGTGCTTTACTGCTGATGCATTGAGTCTTCCCTCAACAAGAATGCTGAACTCTGAAATCACTAGGAGGGAGGGGATGTGATATGGACAAGTAAGATAAATTTTTGAAAGTGTCAGAAAGAGTTCAGCCCCCTCCAACCTTTCCTAAAAGCTCAATGTGGAGGTTTAACTGACTGACCTTTGGACTTCACAAATTTCCCTTTTTCTTTTCCACTTTCCAGCATTCATTTTCTATGTCAAATGCATCCTATTAGACAAGCGATTTGCTCACTTTCCTGCCTCCACCCCGTGACTGCTCACAATGGCAGGAATAGAAGAGAAAACAGCTGCTGGGCTTTCACATTTCTGATGCGCTGCCTGCCCCTTGCAATGTGGTTGGGATTTTGTGTTTCTGAAATACCCTGCACTAGCCTCCACGGGATAGGAAGAGAGTGATTGCCACTCTGGCCTTGTCTATATCAATATATATTTCCATATTTACAATGTTGGGACAATGATTCTGATCTCTCCCGTTCTGGGCTGACCTGTGTCACCCATCCTTGGTGGGGCCATTCCACCAAAAACCAAAATGTATCAATTTTGATGCAGCTTGAAATGACATCTTCAATCTCTTCCTTTTGTCCGTCACAAAACCTGCCTTCGTCACAAGCTGGACTCCAACCTGACCCCATCTCCCTCGTACCCCTTGTTTGTTGCCCAGATCTGCAGATTCTTCCACCACAGCCTCTCCTTCCCTTTCAGGTCAGAATGATAAAAGCTTTGTCCAAGGCTGTGTGTCTCCCATCTGGACATCTCCAGTTTTCTCCACTCAATCATTGTCTATTGCTCTTGCTGAAATCTCTTTGAAATGCTGCAAGCTAGGCCTACCAAGGCTAGCCAAGATAATGCTGTCCTCCATTTTCAAGCCATTCATGTGCTAGATCCACTGTTTCAGGCCACCCAAAGGGTTGGCGGATGCTCAAACAGCTGAATGCCAATGGCAATTTTGTGAGCAAATAGCATTGCTCCCACAAGAGCTAGTGGGCCACGTCACATCACATCCTCCCAACTCCTTTCCTCGCTACTTGAAGGATCCGATGGAAGAATGAACTACTGCAAACCAACCTGGTTCAGTCCTCCCTGGCTTGTCCCCTTACCTCTACTTTTCCTTCAAGCTACATTCAGGCTAAGCTTAACATAATCAAAAGTACCTTGCTGAAGTAAAATGGTTTCCTAACTCCTCCCTATTGTACTGAGACCTCTTTTTACCAACATATACCTGGCCAGCCCATGGGTCTGTATCCTGAAATAGAGAGATTTTTACAGACCTTTGGAGCTGTGAGGAAATCCACAGAGCTTGGGATAAAGTAATATTCCCTCCTTTATTCCCTATCCTGAACACAACAGCTCCCAATAGTTCTGTATTTCCTTAATGTATGACGGATACCAATATAAATTCCTGTTCAAAAAAGGTTCTTCCTCTGTTTTTTAACCTATGTTGCCTATATTATCTAGCCCATGGCCATCCGCATGCCTATATTTGAAGGCCCCCATCCCTGTCCTCAACTAAATCTCTAAGAAGTTACCTTGCAAATTAGTTTAAAACCCATGAAGACTGGGAGCACTTGAGGTAGAAATCACCGAGTCATGGAGGAGGACAAGGATCAAATACCTGGCAGATTTGGGACCAATGGAAGTAACATTTTTTTACTTTGTTATTCACCAAATTTTCTGCAAGCTTTTTTCTCTTGTTCAGCCTGGTCAACGAGGTGAAAGATTTTGTATGATGCATAGGGAAAGATATTTACCTCATGCCATTCTCCAGGAATTCAGCTCGCCTTATGTAGTTGCGCTCAACTTCATTGTGCTGTATAAGGATGGTAGCTTGTTTAGAGCTAGACATGGTATTCCCAGTCCAGTGTTAGACTGTTAGAAGTTGACCCATCATCCTATGTGAACATTTTGTAAAATGTCTATCCTGCAAGGGTTACAAAATGATTTTCAGTTTAACAGTACGGCCAGACAGACACTGGTCGATTCTCCCCTGTTAAAATCATCCAAACATAAGAATTAACACATACAAACAAACTTTCTAGGCCAAACATTTTGTCATGTCTCCAGCAGAAGACGACGACCGAGTGCTTTGGAAGAAACTGGAAAACATCCCACAGTAAAACCAGCCTGGTGTAACTCATCCACCAGAAAAAGCATCCCCTAACTCTGCTGGACTTCCTCAGAAAAACATCAGCTGAAATCGAAACAAAACTTTTCTTGAAGTAAGGAATGAGTAAAATATCTGGTCTAGAGCATTCTGCACACAGAATTTCTGATGCTGAGAGAAAGCACATGTGAGCCAAGCGCTGCAATTTCTTAAGCAGACCCTACCAGTCGTGCAGTTTCAAATACTCCATATGTTTTTTTCTGAAATCTAAGGGCCCCTTCAGACAAACCTGATCTCAGCCGTGGAAGTTTCAGTTCACTTGCTATCAATCCAGCACATGGCCATTTGGAGACTTCACACCGTGAAGTCTCCAAATCCTGTCCAAAAGCAAAAAACTTAATGTGCAAAAGAAAATGAGGTAGCTTTTTCCCTGGACATTTGCACTGTGCTTTCACAGCCACATGAAGAATTATGTTCCCTCCCACCCCATAGTGTCAGCACAGAGAATACCAGAGAAATGAGCAACTGTTAGTCACCAGTAGAGAAAGGTTCCTGCAAAAATGCAGAAGGCTCATGCCATCACTAAAGGAGTAATATGTGCTACGGAGGGTTTTCTTATCATTACTAAGTCATCCCTAGTGACCAGCCCTAGTTAACCCTTTGTGCATGCTAAATGCACTCCTTGGGACCACAGAGTTTGGTGTTATGTTGGAAAGGATGCAAGGAAACAGAGGATTCCCATACATCCTACTTTCCTCTGGCATCTACCCCTTTTTCAGAGATTTTGTTTGAGTTAATTTGAAGGGTTTTTTTTTTTTTTAATCTTTTATAATTGCCTAAGGTTTTCCAAAACGCAGGGTTCTATCATGAACTCAGCCTGGCTTCTGTACACTCAAGGCATGCAGATGTTTTCAATCGTGTGTTTGGGTCTATTGCATATGGCAGGCACGGGAAGTCCAACACTTCTAGGAAGTCCCAGCTGCTCTCATGAGGCTGCATCACCCACTGGTGACCTAACCATTCGGTCATGCTGCCTTACACTTCCAGTTACTACTGCCTTTACCTTTACTATCTTGAGTCTCTTCTTTCTTTTAATGTACTTCTTCATCTTGATTTTGACTTGTCTCAGTCCTTTGTGGTTCAGCTACACAACTGGATACAGAGGGATATTCTCAAAAGACTCTCAGTGATTTAGGTTTGGGTTTAGGCTCTGCTTTAGCCGTTGGAGACCATGTTCTAGCTACCCAAACACCAGCTGTACACACTGCTGGCCCCCAGAAGGAAGAGCCTGCATTTCCTGCAAGGGTCTTGTCCCTAAACATGCCTGTTTTGGATAGAGGGTGTAGAGAATTATCAGAGCTTTACATGCAAACACAAAGAGCTTGGAAAGCAGAACTATTCACAGATAAAACCTGTCCATATGCAAAAACCTAACCTGTTTTCCCTAACCTGATATGTGGAGAAGCAGAGCAAGATTTGCCTCTCAGAGAGGCTCAGAGAAGGAAAAGCCTTCCATGGTGGATTGAGGCCAGTAGATAATATTTAGTAGCTCCTCAGAGTTACATTCTTGAGCTTGCCCGCCTTGGAAGCAGCACCCAAGGGAAAGACCTCAGCGTGGTAAAGCATTTCATTAATACCAAAGAATTTAAGGGGTTTGGTTTCCAGTGTAGTCTTCAAGGTGATGATTTTGCATTGTGTGGTTGAATCCGTAAACTGGGGTTGCATACTTCAACCCAGAGCATGATCCAACCCATGGGTTTTCCAGAGTTCATGGAAACGTCTTGGTACAGCTCTGTCCCCTTCACGTCCCCCACCGGCCCTGGAAGCTGCTGGCCAGCACATGCTGGATGGGGTTAGCTGGCACGCAGAGGCTGCCCAGGCACAGTATCCTCCCTTGTGGGCTTGTGCTCCCTGCTACTGAAATGCAGCACTTTTGATTTAAGGAGCTTCCAAGAACCTGAACTACTCAAGGGAAGAATATTTCACTTGGTCTTATTTTGCAAAATACTGCTGATGCGTATTTTGGCTTTCCCTGTTTTTCCACTCATGCTGTTTATTAACTGGAGAAGCTGATTATGACTGTATCAGTACAGCCACTTACTTGCCTTATGCTGGCCCTCTCCGTCTCCCCCCATCCCCCGTTCCTCCCAGTTAGTCCAGAGCATGTCGCCAACAGACCTCGATGGGACATGGGCTTCCCTCCCCATCCTTTCCTGCTTTACCTAACTTTGAAAACTGTCAGGCAGGAAATGACCATTTCACAGTCAAGGCAAGCTTTGCCCATCTGCTTCAGCAGGCCCTTCTTGCTGTAGCCACATCCGTTGGAAACTGCCCCGAAGACCGGCTTCCCTCCAGTGTAGTCTGTCGGCAAAGAGGCAGGAAGGACAAAGAGAAAAAAACAATCCTGCTTTGCAAATAAAGAAAGAAAGAACAGAAAAGCAAGTGCAACGGCTTGGGCCAGATGTCTTCCCCTTCCTGCTCCGCTCACGGCTCTTTGATATTTTCTGGTATCTAAGATGTTAGAAAACGCCCTACCATTCTGTAGAGACAGACCCTTCCTGCGGCCCGGCCGACCGGCACCGGCACCGGCAGCGGCACCGGCACCGGCACCGGCACCGGCACCGGCACCGGCAGCGGCACCGGCAGCGGCCCCCGGACCGGGAGCGGCAGCGGCAGCGGTGCGCCTGCGCGAGCCGGGCGGCGCAGCCCCGGCCGGGAGCGCGCGAGGGCGCCGTCTGCGCTTCGCCCCGCGCTCGCTCGCCGGAGCGCTCTGCGGCGCGTGCGCCGTGCTCGGCGCAGCATGGCGGCGGGCCGGGGCGCGTTCGGCGGCGGCGGCGGGTGAGGGCCGCGGCCGCCTGGCGCCGAGGGCTCGGGGGCGCCGGTGAGGCCGGCGCGGCCCTTCGGGAGGCGTCGCGGTGTCGCCTGCCCGCGGGGGCGTCGCTGCGTGGCGGCGGAGGAGCGGGGAAGGCGGGGACGGGGGTGTTCCCGGGGCCGGGCCGGTTCGTGAGGGCTGCGAGCGGGCCGGGCCGGGCCCTCGAGGCGCTGCTCGCCCGTCCCCGTCTCTGGCTCTCGTCGCCCGGTCGGAGTCGGGGCGGGTGCGTGCTGGCCGCGGCAGCCGCAGACACGCCGCGGGCCAGAGCGGGATTGGGGCGCGGCGGGCCGGGCCCCGGGCGCCGGGGAGGGGGAGCGGGGGCGCGCGGCCCGGGGGGCGATGCGGAGGGGAAGGGGAGGAGGGGGCGCGGGGTGGCAGCTCCCCGAAGGTGCAGCAGTGAGGAGCGGAGGGAGGGGCGAGGGGTGATGCAGGGGGGCATGTGGCTCACCGATTTGGTTGTGTCTCCCAAGACCTGCGAGACCTCGCCGGACTTGAGGTGCTTTCCTGCGTCCTGTGGAAACAGGATCTCTGGGACGTCTTGTTGCTGCTTTTGTGTCACCTGCTGCCCTGCTAGAGCATGCTAAGTTATGCCCTTTGTGCTGTAGTCTGGTCTTTCTGAGGTGGAGCTGGGGTGGGAGAAAGGCAGGCCTCTGGACTGTTATGAGCTGCTTTGTGTTCCCCTGACTTGATCCCCTATCAGATAAAAGGGAATTTGCAGCAGTGTGAGCCTAGAGAAGCTGGATGCTGCTCAGCAGGAAGCTGGGTTGTAAGCTTTGTTCTTTTGCTCCTGCACCTGCCTGTGGAGTATAAATGGTCGTCACGAGCAAAACAGCTTCATCTCATCTGTGTGCTGAGGTGAGGGTGAGAAATAGGGAGAAGAGGGCTGGAGAAGGCAGGAGTTCAAAACTTCTTTTTGTTTAACACGTTAGCAGTCTATCTATATGTGTGTGACTGAGATACATCTACACAGGTAATCATTTGCGTATATGCTGTTCATTCATAGCTACTGAGTTGGAGCAGTACTTATGAGGTCATACCACATCTCTGTTTCATCTAGCCATTCAAAGAGATTCCAGCTTCTGAACAAAACAAAACAGGTTTCTGATTTAGTCTTGACTGTATACAGTTCTGAAGCCTTACACAAACTAGTGAATATCCACCTTAGATATGGTCCAAATTAAGGATCCTTGGTTGTTGTGTTTATTTCTCCATGCGTTTTGTTTAGTGGATTCAGTGCAGCAGCCAGCCTTTCAACCCATCTCTCAGGCCTCTTCTGGAGAACAGCCCACTCTTTGGCTTATCTGCTGGCCAGCCCTTGGGAAGCTTTTGCATATGAGCCTTACAGTTCTCCCTGCGTGCACTTAGTTCTTCTCCACCCTCCCCCAGCCTTTTTTTCTAGTAACTATTACTTCAGTTGTACTTAGGGAACCCATTCATTCCCACGAATGGGACCTGCGTGGGGTCCTTTTTGTGACATTTAGGTAAGATTAAAACAGTTTCCTTTTGGACAATGTCCCTTAAATATGCCAACAGTGCACTTTCAGTGAGCTATTTTGCCTGCAATACCATCCGCAACAGTTCCCGTGATCATGAAGCATTTTTCCAGTTGTTCTGTAAGCATCTTGAAGAGAAAGTACATTTCTTACACGGATTATTGGATAAATTAGATCATTTACATAGTGTGCATGACAGTTAAGACTGATTGGAAATAAATGGAACAAGGTAACGGTCACACTTGGTGAAATCATGATCCAAGTAGTCCCTTTAGGTCTGAAAACCGATATATTTACGTATCTGATGCGTATTTTGCGCTGCTGCTTGCTGGCCCTGCGAGAGCATCTGGGATGGTCCATGTTGTTCGCCCATGGAGTGCATGTGCTCTTGCTGAGTTCTTGCTTAGTACTTCCTGAAGGGCTATACTGTGCTGTCAGTACGCACCCACCCCTGCCCCACCATCGCTCCCTGATGAAGAAGGCTTTGAATTTATCTTAGCAAGCATGATTGTTTGCGTAGCTTCTGGCTCATTTCTTTCCTTGGAACTCTTTTCTCTTTGCTATTCTGGTCCCTCCAAACAACGTCTGCTTCTAGTATTATTAATGTTGGGCCGTAATCCTTCCAGAGGCTTCCTTAAGTCAAGAGGTTCCAGTATTGTTTGTACTTTGAGGGTGAAAGTCCTTCACAACAGGTGTCTTAAGTATGTAACTGTTTTATGGGGATTTTGGCTTTCACAAGTTACTGTTTCTTTCAGGAGCCAGCTACAAAAGTAACTTTACTATAGTAGAAAAATGGGGTTACAAATGTACCAGCAACAGCACCATAGTGCACAGTAAAACCATAATCTACACTACTGGTAGCACATTAATTGGAAAAAGAGTAACAAATTTGGTGTTGTAGAACGGAGAATTAGTTGGTTTTATTAAAAATTGCTAAATATAATTTTTCACATGTGCCAATATGCACCTGAGTCCTTCTGACTCAAATTTCTTTTTGTAAAGCGAGGCTTTCCAAGTCCAAGACGTGTTCCTTTCTGCAAAGATACTGCATACTGCCTATGATTTTCCCATACATGAAAAGATGGTTCTCAGATCAGGCAGCTTCTTTGTAGTGACAGATATCTAATGCTGTTTTCCCAAGACAGGAACGTTGTGGTTGCACGTTTTTACAATTCAAGCCATCTCATCAGTAACAAAAATCCTTTTGTCATCAACTTGATGCGTGAGTACGTCATACATGTGTAGTGTTTTGCAGTGCCTATAATCAAGGAACCTGGCTTCTGCTGTGTGTAATTTATAGCTGTGTATAAATAAATCTGCTCCTCACAGAGCAAGACTGTATGCAGGTGCAGTCCTCCCAGTCCCATTGTTGTAAAGCTGCGTTTAACAGAATACGATATGTTGAAGTACAGTGTGCTGTGATAAGCTTTTCTAGACGTAACAGATTCACTTGGGCTTCTCATAGCTCTCAAAAATCTTATGTTTTATAAGTTATGTCTTTCTATATACGTGTATTATTCTCCTTTCCATACAGAGATATGGCTTGGTATGTTGGTGGTCTGTTAATCAGAGTAGCCAATAATAAGAGGGGCATCTATCCTTAGGGAGAGAAGTGGAGTTTCTCTTATTTGGAGGGGGAGACAGCTTTAAATTGGATCAATGTCTTGCTTCTACGCTCAATTTGTTTACGTTTTGCACTTCTCTTTAACTTCCGCTAGGGAAATTAAAGTATTGCATCTTTCCCTTTTCGTGTATGCATATATGGTAACAAAATGGAAGAAAAACCAGCAAAAGCAAGCCTAAGCAAAATATAGCTAACAATATCCACAATGTTGGAATGGATTACTTCCATGCTGCTCCGGGGGGGCAAAAATAACAAACAGTTGTTATTAACAGTACCTCTGTAATTGCTGCTAGAACTTCTCCTCCTATTTTTGTTGGCTTTAAGGGTCCGCCTGATAGCATTTTTCCTTTTCTTTTTAATTTTTCAACTTATCTCATTATTCTTAATCAGTAATTTGGTAGTTCTCTATCCATATGCGTTATCGATCGATTCCATCCGTTCTTTAAAAGAAAATGACAGATTTAATAACTGAAATAAGAATTGCTACATGTAGGTATAAGAGTTTTAGCCTCTTTTTCTTTGTTTTTTTTTTATCCTCTCTTTCTTTATTTTCTTTGTTAAAAGAAATGCTAGGTGTAATGCATGAGTAAAATTAATGCACTGAAGGTTTAACTTTTAACTTTTAATTTCATTCCTGTTTAACAAGCACCAGCTACTATTAGGCTCTCAGGAATGCAGTGATCACAGAACTACATGTGTTTTGGGAAGTGCATTTCTAAAGGTGGTTTGTCTGGGTGCAGCGATCAATCAAACCCTTTGAGACTACCTCTGATCTGTTTAATTTCATTTTGAATTTCTTTCTTTCTTTGCTTTCTGATAGGGCGTCTGTCAGCTAACAATAAAGAAAATGAAAGAGCCTGTCCACGTAGGAGAACTTATATATGGTAAATGTAAATATGCTAGACCTCTGGTACATCACAAGCATTTGTTTAAATTTGTGCATTCAAATCTGTAGTTCCACACTCAGAACGTGGCGTTTGTCCAGTATCTAATTCCTTTGTGTAATATAGAAGCCACTGTACAGCTGCCAATATCTACAACAGATTATTAGTGAGAATGAGAATGCTGTATTTCAACTTATGACTGCAAAACAGGCTCCTTTATGTCCAGTTTCAGAATTATGACCTACTTCATCGTTCTGCTTTGACGTTATTTCTTAGCAGGAATGGTAGCACTTTAACTGTGCAGTGGTTGAAACCCATAATTTATAGGCCAGAGCAGTTATGCTGTACCTTTCTTTGATATGCATTTCATTCTTGTATCAGGCTTCTGGGAAAATCAATTGTACAGAATTCCAGAAGGTGTGCCCTTAAATGTGCGGTAAATCTAGAAGAGTGCCTGAGTTCCAAATGGTTTGTAAGGATCTGGGGGCCTCGGTGAGGCAAACGCGTCCGTTCAGGTGACTGCAGGCGTCTGTGTGTCTCCTGCCCTCTGGGACCATCCCTGCATGGAGGCAGAGGTACGGGACCAGGCGGGGGGCTCGGGCCCAGCTCTGTGCCGTGCAAGCAGTGCAGAGCAGGGTCTGCCCGGAGCGCAGGTTTGACTTTCCCTTCTCCATATGTCGCCTTTAGGCGCCCCCGTTCCTCCCCTGCGTGGGCCAGGGCGTGTGCTTGCGCCTGTGGAGGCAGCTGGGAGGAGCAGGGAGGCTGGCAGGCCCCGGAGTGGGGTCAGGGTACAGCGACCACAGGAGGACGGCTCCTGTTGTGGCAGGCATGCCCGAGGGTGCTGGTAAGTTGCAAGGAAATTTAAAACCACTGGACCGAACAGATTTAAGGTCAATTTGAGCCAAGTACAATTAGTGCAGCCCCAAATTCTTTACTTGAGAATTGCAGCTAGGGAAACAAGAAGATAGATAGAAGAAAAATATTCCCAGGCACCCTGAGGCCTCCCCCAGCCCCAGGCACAGACTGTAGGCACCAGCCAACCTGGGCACCAACTGATGGAAACTCCCACTGAGCCTCGCTGAGCCCTGTGCCCTCCTGTACAACTGCCCCGAAGCCATGGGGTTCCCCAGTCCAGTGTGTGTTGATGGGTCCTCTGTTGCCTGTGACATCTCCCCAGGCACTTGCATGCTGCTGCGCAGGAGTGGCACAGCAGCCTGATGCCTCTTCTTATCTGGGACACGCTTGAGTTAGACTTACGAATGTTGTCCATATCCAGCAATACCTCAATTCTGTACAGTTTGCTGGTCTTTTTTTCCCTATCAATCTGTGTGTCGTGGTGTATAGGTGTCTTACCTTACAACGTGGCTAAAATATAATGATTAATAATTTAATAACACACATAATTAACTTCACAGTCGGGTACATAATAAGGTTGAAAACGTAGTTGCCGTTTGGCTGCCATCCCTTAACTATGTCACCAGTGCACGATTCAGTGAGCTATTCTGCCTGCTCTGCTGTTCTCATTGGTTCCCCTGCTCATCAAGCATTTTTCCCGTTGTTTCTTGAAGAAGAGGTACATTTTGTACACTGATTATTGAGTAAATTAGATAATTTTTGTGGTATGCATGCAAACACAGCTGTATCTCACAAACAGTTACAGACTTGGTCAGAAATTAATGCAACAAGTTCATGGTCACGCTTGATGAAATCACAATTTAGTCTTTGACACCTGAGAACTTATCTTCATGTATATAATAGGTATTTTGCTCTGCTGCTTGCCAGATGTGTGATACCATTGAAAACGTTCCACGTTGTACACCCAGGAAGTGGTTGTGCTCCTGCTGGGTTCTTGCTGAGCACTACCTGCGGGGGCTATGCTGTGCTGTTCAGCTCCTCCCCACCTTTTTGATAAGGGATGCTTGCAATTTCTGTTAGCAAACGTGATTGTTCGCATAGCTTCCGATTCATTCTTTTTCTTGGAACTCCTTTCTCTTCTGCTGTTCTAGTTCCTCCCTCCGTGAAGTCAGCAGGTTCCAGTAGTGTTTGTATTCTCAGGGCAAAAGTCTTTCACAGCTCATATTTTAGAGATGTGGTTGTTACACTTGGGATTTTCCTCTCAGGAGTTACTGCATATTTTGATAGCCAGTTACAGAAATAGCTGTGCTATAGCAGAGAGGTGTGGTTGCGTAACACAATAATACCACACTCGTACTTGCAGCACGATAATTGGACAAAATAGTAACAAATCTGGTGTTGTAGAACTGAAAGGTAGTTGTTTCCGTTGCAAAGTGCTAAATGCAGGTTTTGATATGTGCCGTTATGCAGCTAAGTCCAGTTCTGACTGGATGTGCAGAAAAGCCAAGTTCCTTTTAGTTAAGTGGGGTTTTCAACTTCAAAGAGCGTTCCTCTTTGCAAAGATACTGCATGCTGCCTATGCTTTTTCTAGACTTAAGGAGATGGTTCTCAGATTAAACAGCTTATTTGCAGTGATCAGTATCTATGGCTGTTTTCCCAAAACAGGAATACTGGAGTTGTGCATTTTTACAATTCACTGGTCATTTCAGTAACAGAAATCCTTTTGTCATCCAATTAGTGTGTGAATACACATTGTGCACGTGTGGTGTTCTGCGATGACCATCATTGAGGAACCTCTGCCTTCTGCTGTGTGTGATTTTCTGCCCTGCTCTTCCCAGGGCAAGGCTGTACTGAAATCCCAATACTGAAAAGTTATACAGTCCGTTCAAGTACAGTGTGCTGTGGGAGGCTTTTCTAGACTTAAATGATTTACCTGAGCTTCTCATAGTTCTCAAAGATGTAAGTATATTTTGTAAGTATGTGAAGTGATAGCTTTCTCTATATATATATATGTTTTCACATCACATGTATAGATGCTGCCTTGTATGCCGGTGATCTGTTAATCACCATAGCCAGTAATGATAGGAGGGACATATATCATTAGCGAGAGAAACAGGGTTTCTCTTGTTTGGAGGTGGAGGCATCTGTAAATTGGATCGATTGCTTGCTTCTGGTCTCCTGGTTTGTTTACATTTTGCTCTTCTCTTTCTTCAGCGTCAGGAGTTCATCTTAGAAGAAAGTATTACATCTTCTCCTTTTCAGATATATATATGATATCAAAATGAAACAAAAAACAATGAAAGCAAAACTAAGCAATGCATGGCTAACGATATCCACAGGGTTGGACTGGATTGCTTAGTCTTCCATTCTACCCATGGGAGACAAAAATAACAAGTGACTGTTATCAATACTACCTTTATAATCTCAACTGGAACTTCTCCCTCTATTTTTGTTGATATAAAGTGTCTAATTGGTAGTCTTTTTCCTTTATTTATTTTTCAGTTTATTAGCTAATTAATCAGCAGTTGGGCAGTTCTCCATCTGCACGTATTTGCCATTGATCACATTTATGTTCTAAAACAAGCTGACAATTTCATGTTTTAATTTAAATGAGGAACTGTTACGTGTCTGTGTAGATTGTGATCTTTTTCACTTTTGAAAGAAATGCTGGGTGTAATACATCAATAAAACTAATGTACTTTAGGGTTCACTTTAACAAACAGTAAACTGACTGTTTTAAGTTCTGATTAGTAGATGAGTATAATTATTGTCCAGTATTCATCTCTACTGTCTTCCAACACTATTTCTGTTCTGGTGCAATCATACTACTTTGCTCTTTAGAATTTAATCCTCCAAGATTCCTTCTGTAGTTAGGCTCTCACATGAAAGAACATTACTGCAAGCAACAATCATTTGGTTTAGAAGCTTCTCTTTGAGTTGTTGTCATCCTTAGGAAGGTTGCCCTGTGACACAAAAGGGAAAGACCTCTCAAAGACCTTTAAGTTACTATGTTCTTGGGGCACTAAAAACAAAAAACAAACAACAACAAAAAACCCAAAATTTTAACTGTGATTGATGAAACTGCTTATCACCACTATGCCCAACTACCAGAAGGTTGTGTATGTTTAAAGTCAACATAAGATTTGCAATCTTAGACTTGTATTACAGACCTTTTGTTATTGTAGTAGTAACCTATTGATCAAAGAGAATATGTTTAGTTTAAGGCATTACAACCGTTTCTCATGTCCATGTATTCTATATTTTGTTCTTCTGGAGGAAGATTTCAGTAGAAACGGTTTCACAGATGTGATTTTTGTTAGCGTTTGTCAGTTTTGTAAACTTTCCCATGGTGTGATTTCTTGTAGAAAAATATATGTAATTGCAGTCATTGTTTGGTAAACAAGTAAGATATTCTTGTTGTTTGTAACATAATTGTGTGTGTGTGTGTGTGTGTGTTGTCACCACTGCTAGCCAAAACTTTTGCATTAAGTTGTATAACAAGTAGAAGAAGTCCACTTTGTCACACACATGATGTCTAAAGGTGAAACCAATGTCATGGCAAGGGTTTTCTTGGAGGTGAGGAATGTGGGGGAGTTAGAGCTCTTGACAGAAGCTAGGATATATACAAATTGTGTCATTTAGGTTGTCAGAGTTGTGATTTTTTGTTTTTAAGTAAAAATTCTTGGCAGTTTCTGCCTAGAATCTCTCGTACAAAGGTTTTAGAGATACATTTTGAGTGAGTAATGGTTTGGCCAGGTTTGTTAACTAGTGCCATTGTCATAGCTTTTTAGGAAAAATCACAGTTGAGATCAAGTGCGTATTCCTTTCTTGAACATTATTGTGAAGAGTGTATGTTAGTGATATTTAAAAGTAAGCCTGTGGCACCAAAGTAGCAAGTGTAGCGAAGACTAAATGCTCATTTTGGTGTTATCCTCTCCTAGAAAAGCATTTAGAGCAGATTAGAACATTGATTGTACTACTTTGCTTACTGAGTGGACCATGGTACATCAGAAAAACCTGCAGTGAAGGAGATCCAGTGGTCTGATCTCTTTGCCATTTGCTGTGGGGTTTAGAACAAGTTGTACCAGACAATTGTGTCCCCTTAGGCCCCGGGAAGTTATTTGGTCATCTTAAAGCTCTTGCAGCTTGGTTCGAAGAAGGTGGCTGCTAATCAAAAGTAATGATAATTCTGGGGATTCACTGGAAACTTAAAGGACAATACTGCCCTTTTTCAAAGGCTGTGTGCTTTCACTAATACCTGCAGTTATCAAGCCACTAGGTTTTTCTGACAGTAACAGCCTTTAAGCTGTGATCACTGCTCAAAAAGTCCAGATGTTTTAGAAACTGAACAAGCCTTCTTAGCTTGTTGACTGCAGTACCTCAAAAGATGGCCAGAGTGCTGATATTTTCATGCTTTAGTGTGGTAGGCATACTCTGTGCAAACATACCTTGTGTTTAAGCTTAAAAACTGTGCAGAATGTCAAGGAGCTCTCTTTTTGTTACACAAAGCAATTAGTCAAAAGGCAGAGGTTGAAAGTCCTAAATAAGGTCATTGCTTGTTTAGGGGTTGCAAATGTGATGGAATTTCTTCCTTTTAAATCTCACCTATAATATGCTTGCTAGAAATACCTGGGAAGAAAAAAAGGAATATAAATGTTAATATTATTAGCAATATTTATGCATTGTGGACGGGTTCCTAGGGTACCCCGTGCTCTTCTCCCCTCTACGTTACCCCCAAATTTACCCCTTTTGCAGTATTTTGGTGCTTATTTTGCTCTTTCTTGTCCCAAAGCAGGTCAGAGTTCGGTGTGGACAGAAGGAGAAGGAGCCAGCTGTGGGTAAACGGGTCCTGGATGGCATTGCGGGGGCACCATGAGTCCTGGCGCAGCCCATCTTCAGCACAGGGAGAGGCTGGAGTGCTGTTATGGTGAGCGTTGAGAGAGGTAACTCTCTTTGGATTTTTGTGGCGTTTCGTTCTCCCCCGATCCCTCCTTTCAAGTATTTGTGCTCTGTGGATGCCTCAGTTTGGCTTTTTGTGACTTTTAGATTGCCCCGTTGAGGTTCTTTTTGCCCCCGAGGTCCTTGCTTTCACCGTCTCGTCCCCACAGATCCCTGAATTGTTTCTTCTCCCGTGCCTAGCCCACCAAATAAATCCCTTCCTTTCCCGTTTTTTGCTACTCCTAGATCCTTCCTTTTGCAGTTGTGAACCACCAGTTCGCTCCGTTAAGCTTTTCGTGTACCCTGCATCCATCTTTTGGGCTTTTTGCTCCCATCCCCTCCCCCCAAATCTCTCTGTAAAGCTTTTTTTGGGCCACTTATATGCTTCTGGCTCTGTGTGTCCCCACCCCCCAACATGGGTTTTTGTGTCTCCTAGATGCCTTCTTTTGGCTCTTTCTGCTGCCTGCCTCCCCCCCCGCCGCCCCCTGTTGAATAAAGCAGTGATTAAAGGCAAACTTGGTATGTCTTTATGCAGCTGCAACCCTTTAGCTGGGAAGCAAATACCTTATTGTGGTTTGTAATGTTTCTGGGCTAACTCTGGGGAAATCCTCATGACAGCTTGGATCTTTTTGTGTTGTTTCTATAAGTTCGTTACTTTAAAAGTTTGAAACTAGTATCCGTTTAACTTACTGCCTTGCTGTCATAACTGAGTGTAAAGCAAAGATTGTGTCGCCATTGTGTACAACCTCCTTCACATGGTGCTTACATTCATATACAATGTTCTTCCCACAAGTAATCTTGCCTTTTCCTTTACTTTATTAAACAAACAAAAACAACGCCTTTCTGAGCCAATACTGAACAACTCGGTGGATGTGCTTCTAACACTACTGTAGTGTCACAGGAGGCAGCTGAGAGCA
This sequence comes from Struthio camelus, assembly GCF_040807025.1. Lineage (NCBI taxonomy): Eukaryota > Metazoa > Chordata > Aves > Struthioniformes > Struthionidae > Struthio > Struthio camelus. The sequence continues at coordinate 170,919 of NC_090955.1, read as the reverse complement.
GTCAATAACCCAGTGTTCTAGACGTGCCAAGGCAGGAAGAAGTGGACTAGTTATTGAGCTTCCCTCGAGAGCGGAGAGAAAGATTCCCAGTGGGAGGTTGTGCGCTCTCTAACTATTCTGGAGGCTTTACCTTGTGATGCATTTCTCTGGGTAGGCCGAAACACTCGTCGCCCCTAGCAGGTAAGGGCCAGTTGAACTGTTTCTACAACAGCCAGGACCACCTTGTGCTGAGGGCTCAGCAGTACCAGAGAAGTGAGGGTGTCCCAGGGGTGGCTGCAGGTGCCTGGATTTCTCCTGCCCACCTCAAGGAATGGGTTTGGGGGAAAAAGGGTGGGGAGGTTCAGGGGCCTTGCAGCACTCTGCACCATGAGTGCGCAGAGTAGGATCTGCCTGGAATGCATATTTGACTTTCCCTGGTTGTTTTTTGTTTGTTTCTTGTTTTTTGTTTTTTTTAAACCTTGGCTTTAGGGCTGAGGTTTCTCTCCAAAGCAGGCTTGTACGCGTGCCTTCGCTCATGTAGAGGCAGATGGCCTGGAGGCGTGGGGGGGCAGGCTGTCCCGCGAGCAGGAGTTTTGTGCGGTGTCCCAGGGAGGAGAGCTGCGATGTACCTCGTGTGCCCAAGGGTGTCAGTAAGCGACAAGATGATAACAAGTGGCTGTCAGTTACAGAGCTACTTCTTTGCCATTCCCCGTACTAAAGAAAAATCAATTTACGGATTGGCTTTCACATGTAGAGACAGACAATGTACCTTTCCTCAGGGGTAGCTGGGGTTTCACAATGCCCCTGCAATAACACGTGGTTGTTGTCAGAGAAGTGTTAGCCAAGTTGCCTGCAGAGAATATAGAAAAGGTGTTACCTTAATGCTGTGGTGGGCAGAACTACGGAAAAAGAGGTGCGAGAGTATCGGAGCCTTAAAACGGACTGGACGGGACAGGATTGAAGGTCAGTTTGTGTACAGTGCACAAGTAGTGCGACCCCAGGATCATTGTACGGGTACTGTAACTGGGGAAACAGCATGCTGACAGAAGAAGAAAGGTTAAATCTTTGGGTGAAATAAAGGGTCCTTCCCATCAATCCTGAGTAAGAGGGTTGCATTTCTTAGAGCGGCGTATCCATCACTTTTGCGGTAGCAGCAGAGCACCGCAGTGGGAGGTTCTGGATAGGAGGCAGGAGCAGAGCTGGCACGAGGCTCTTTTCCCTGTCCGGACGGAAGCGGCTGTAAGCGCGCTTGCCCTAAACCGACGAGGACGAGGCCCGCCGGGCTGGGGCCCTTCCCGGGGCCCCGACTGCGGGCACTTGGCGCGCCCCGCCGCCCGAGGCCTGCTCCGCCTGCCCGCCGGGGCGCTGGGCCCCGGGCACTGCCGACACGCCTCAGTGCTGCGCCGCCGCCGGGACAGGGGGTGCTCGGGAGGTCCCCACCACCGTCTCCTCCGGCAGGACAGAGGTGCCCAGCGGGAGGGTACGAAAGGGTCGAGGGGCCCAACCGGATGGGCGGGGGGCGCGGGGAGCTGCCGTCGGCGGAGGGCGATGCCGCAGCGGGGCCGGGGCCGCGCACGCGCACAGCGGCCGAGGTGCTCCCGGCTGCAGCCAGCGGGGCCGCGCACGCGCATTGCGGCCGAGCTGCTCCCGGCTGCAGCCAGCGGGGCCGCGCACGCGCATTGCGGCCGAGCTGCTCCCGGCTGCAGCCAGCGGGACCGCGCACGCGCATTGCGGCCGAGCTGCTCCCGGCTGCAGCCAAGGGGGCCGCGCACGCGCACAGCGGCCGAGCTGCTCCCGGCTGCAGCCAGCGGGGCCGCGCACGCGCATTGCGGCCGAGCTGCTCCCGGCTGCAGCCAGCGGGGCCGCGCACGCGCATTGCGGCCGAGCTGCTCCCGGCTGCCCTCGGGCGGTGACACCCCACTACTGCAGCCGCTCAGCTCAGGCGGGCGCAGCAGCACCGCTCTGCTGCCTGCTGCCCCCAAGTGACGACAAACAGTACTGCAGCCCGGCGAGTAACGCAGACACACTGCGGCACTGTGCTCAGTGCTGCCCTCGGGTGGTGACACACCAGTACTGCAGCCAGCCGAGGAACGACTGAGAACTGGTGCGGAGCTGCGCAGAGCTGCCCTCGGGCGATGAAATTCCACCGCTGCAGCAGGACGGCTCACCCCTGCATAGCGCTGCCGCGCTGCTGTCATAGCCTGATTACAGACCAGCACTGCAGCCAGGCGAAAAACGCAGGAGCACTGCCCCCGACTCGCCCCATGCAGTCCTCGGGCGATGACAACGCAGCACTGCGTCCAGCGAGGGCGAACTGGGCTTTCCCGTGCTCCCTGCTGCCCTCGGGTGTCGACAGCAGTACTGCACCCAGGGAGAGAGCGCATGCGCGGTGATCCCGCCGTGCTCCCTGCTGCCCTCCGGTGTCGACAACCCGCTACGCAGCCGCCGCTGCCCTCGCCGGCGTACGGCGAATACTGCAGCCAGCCGGCCCGCACCCGCGCAGTGCCGGTCGCCGTGTTCGCCCCTACTCCGCCGTGTGTCGCTAACGGGTAAGCGAAGGGGCCGTGCTCCTCGCCCCTTCCCCGTGCTCACAGACCCGCAGCGCAGAGTGCTTTTCCGTACTGGTGCTTCCTTCCTGTTGTCGCGGGGACGGGCAGTGCCGCCTCGGCGCTGCTCCGCGGTGCCCTCGCACCGGTGCAGCACCGGAGCCCGCTCGCTGATCCCCGCCGGGCTCTCGGGCACGGACCGAGCAGCCCCGGATCGCCCGCCGCTGAGCGCGAGCCCCGCGGGGCCGCGGCGGGGGCGGCGGGCTGCAGTGCGCGTGCGGGAGCGGCCGGCTGCAGCCCCGCGCCGGGAGCACGCGGGGGCGCTCTTCCCCGCCTGGCCTCCCTCCGCTGCTCCCCTCCTCCCCCCCTCCCCTTCCCTCGCCTCCCTCCGCTCCCCTCCTCCCCCCTCCCCTCCCCTCCCGCTCGGGGCGGAGCCGGCGCATGCGCGGTGCTCGAGAGCCGGGCCCCCGGCGCTGCCGCGCCCCGTTCGCGATCGGCGCATGCGCGGCGGCGGGGAGCAGCATGGCGGCGCGCGGGGACGGAGTTTTCGCTGGGGCGGTGGCAGGTGAGGGCCGAGGCCGCCCGGAGTCGGGGATGCGGGGACTTCGGTGAGGCGAGCGCGTCGCTTCGGGTGGCCGCGGGTGTCAGGCGGTTCCTGCCCGCGGGGGCCGTCGCTGCGTGGAGGCGGAGGTGCGGGGCGAGTTTTGGGGAGGGGGCTCGGGCCTGGTGCCGGCAGCGCGGCCCAGGGTCTGCCGGGAGCGCGGGTTTGACCGTCCGTTTGCCGCGTGTCGCCCTCAGGGCCCCGGTTCCTCCCCGGCGCGGCCGGGGCGGGCGCTCGCCCCTGCGGAGGCGGCCGGGAGGAGCGGCGAGGCTGGCGGGCCCCGGAGCGGCGTTGGGCCGACGGCTCCCGTCGCGGCTGGCCTGCCCGAGGGTGCTGATAAGTCGCCAGGAAGCTTAAAGCTACCGGACCAAACCGATTTAAGGTCACTTTGAGCCAGGTGCAGTTAGTGCAGCGCCGAGATCGTTTACTTGAGAGTTGTAGCTAGGGAAATGAGAAGGTGAACAGAGGAAAAGTACTCCCAGGCACCCGCACCCTGAGGCCTCCCCCAGCTGCGGGCCCAGACTGTGGGCCCCAGCCAACCCGGGCACCAACTGACTGTAACCCCTGCTGAGCCTCGCTGAGCCCCGCGCCCTCCTGCACAGCTGCCCCGAAGCCACGGGGTTCCCCAGTCCGGTATGTGTCGATGGGTCCTCCGTTGCCTCTGACGTCTGCCCAGGCGCTCGTACGCTGCACGGGGGTGTGGGTGTCTCCAGCAGTGGCACAGCAGCCTGACGCCTCCTCTTTTCTGCTCTCCTTAGAGAAAAGGGAACTTACAGCCCTTCTCGGTGACGAATGGTGACAGATTGGCAGGTGGCAAACAGATTTTTCCCTCTGCGCGTGCAAGAGGACTCTCTAAATGTGGCTTGTCCTCAGAGAAGGAGAGAGGTGCTCCTCCAGCCCATAGGACGATGGGTACTGTTAATTACCACCTTTACTTACCAAAAGTGTTGTGAAAGCGGAAGGGACTAGAGATGATGCCTAGCAGATTATGTACTGCGTGTAAAGCTGAAACAAACAGCAAGCCCCTCTGACACCGGAAACGGTTTAGTCCCAAGTAATAGAGGAACGTAGCTTTGAGTAACGCGAAGAGAAGCGGTTACATCAATCACCCTGAAAGCCTTAGAGAAGCGATCCAAAAGTCTGATCCCCTCATGGCCTCATCGGTCTTGTTGGTTTGTCTGGCAGGGTAACCCATCGAAGGAGGACATCTTGAAGAGAAGCAGCTAGACCTAGTGATCCAGTTGTTCGCTTTGGGCATCGCTTCTGAAGCGAGCGTCCGCGTACGGGAGGAATCTAGGAGCCGTGTCAACAAAAGGTTTGAAACGGAGGTGGGCAAACGAAGCGCTGTCGTTCTTCCACGTAGTTAAAGACCAAGAGACTTGCCGGTTAAGCACGCGTACGCGAGGGTTCAAGAAAGGACACTGAACAGTACAATCACACCGAACCGGAATAAAAACGAATAAGCTGTCGTGGAAGGTGGCGTTATGGAAACAGTTCGACCCTAGGTTTCTGAGGAGCAGAGTCTCGCGGACATCTAGCAGCAAAATTAATTATCTGTTTAAACGCCGGTACAGCAAAGTAACAGCTCGAGCTGGGTGCCTCTGGGGAAGGACCCCGAACAAAGAAATTTGCCGGTAATTCTCCTCCTTACAGTCTTATTTCCCCACCTGCCAGCGACAGTCTCTTCCAGTCTTGTGTACTGGAGTCGGTGGTCTCTTCCCTTTTGATTGGTTCACGTCTGCATCCCGGGACGGTTGCTATGTGCCTGTTTCACGGTGCCTTATCTTACCTGAAGTTACCTCTGTCCAGTGCGTGCTGTATCTTTGAGGGCTGGTTCTAGCTGGGTTTGCAGTCGCATCCTCAGCATTGTCTCTCGAGCTCATTTCCAGTTCACGCCTGCAGCCTTCGTCTACTTCAGGCACTAGTGCTAAGTTGGGCTACAGCTAAATTAAATCCCTTTTCTAACAATGGCGTGGGTGAGTATTAGGGGATGTGCCTGCCTGTCCGATAACCTAGTCCTAACGGCCGTATGTAATGTTTCCAAACTGTTTACCCTGTAACGCGTCGCGTGATGCAAAGCGCTGTATTAAGACCTCTCCTTTAAGGACGGGGCAGGGTGGGGGGGGGGAAGAACATGGTAAAGAGGAAAAGAACACACGTGAATTTAAGTGTTTCATTGGAGGTAAAAACGCAAGTTTAACAATCCCTGTTTGTTACAGGGATGGAAGCAACGATAGCAAAAGCTGACGAAGAGAAAAGACGGGCGAGCGGTTTTTGGCGATTAATACCTAAGGCACCGGATAAAACAAGGAAGCCGGAACGAAGTTTAGCGGACCCTTCATCTCGGCAGAAACTGCTACAGAAGGAGGTGTTCTGGCGTGGGCAACTAGTGATAACAAACGCCTGTTATTTCTGTCTCCCAGGGGCAGCGCTGAGGACTAAGTAACCCGTTCCTACCCTGTGGCTACTGTTAGCTGTGTCTGCCGTAGTTTTGCTTTGGGTGTTTCTGTTTGGTGTCGCTATCTTACATGCATCTACGAAAAGGGAAAGATGTGATGCTTTGTAGATTAATTGCCGCGGCTGAAACTGGAGAGACCGGAAAAACGTAAGCGAGCTGGAGGAATGAAATCAAATGGAACCAGCCGAAAGCTGCCTCCGTCTCCCAAAGAGGCAAAGCCCGTTCCTCCTGGTGAGGAAGGATCGCCATCGATGGGGATCAGGATAACAGATGGCCAACATATCACAGGTCTGTACGCGCTACAAAAAGTATGCTGCGTGCGTGTGTTTCTGTGCATGTGTAGACTTCGTGTGTCTATGAAGCATCGTATTTTAAAAGCTACAAGACAGCAAATTATTATCTTAGGGGAACGATAGTCAAGTGACCAGAGTTACCGAGAAGGAAGCGAGGGGAGAGAGAGGTGTCTGAATTGTAAAATTAAGAGAGTGATTTCAGGAAGGCTCAGTTAGTGCAACCCCAGGCTAGTGACATGGCCATGGTATTTGGGGAAAGAGGAAGAGGGGAGATAGGAGAAAGGCCAAAGCCTCGTGGCATTTAGGGTCCTCCTCATCAGTTCCGACTTGGAGCGATTTTTAGGAGGATTTAATTTCCTCCAGCAGTGGTAAGATAGCTTTGCGGGCATCAGCAGACCGTGGCGGAAATTCCTGGAGGGAGTCGGGAACGGAGCCGGAGCAAGGAACACAACGCCGCTTTCACTAAACTGAGAGAAGCGTCTGTAAAAAATCTCCTGCCCTAAAGTTGCCGGGACGAGGCAAGCCTTTCTCAGTAATGCTTTCCACGTCTGCTGCTTCCGCGGGAGCAGCACCGTTAGAAAACAGCGGTAAGGGAAAGCGGGTGCTGGCAGCAGCATCCTTACATCCATCCCCTTTGAGGCCCGAACAGAAATTCTCCGGCTGCGAGAAGGACTGCTTAGTGGCAATCTGGGCTGTAGCTGCCCTTGAGATTTCTTTTTTTTTGCCTCTGATGGCACAGATGCAGGCCGATCTGCTCAATTCCCTCTGGAACAGCTAATGCCAGGGAAACGAGTAGACAGCAGCGCATCCTCTCTCCAAGTGGCACAGCGGGCACGAAGCGTAACGGGGGGTGGGTTGCTGCGCAAGCGTTACGAGGAGCGGATCTTCCTCTGCGTGTCTTGAGTTGAATGAGGGGCAGAGCGCGGTTGTGCCACAAATGTGGACGCAGAAGGCTTCCAAAAGATTAATCTCTAGCGGCTACTTAGTCCCGCTTCCCTTTCACAGCAACCCGAGGGTCGTCATAGTGACCAGAACGGGGGCTGGGGGAAGCGGTGTTTGTGCCTTGCATGCTATCGTTGATCTTGCTTGCGTGTGTCTTAGTGTGTGTGCTTTTTGCGCCTATAAACGAGTTTGGTTTCTTAAAAATTTCCTGCGGCGCTCTCCGCTTTTTTTGCTGTGCTTTATGCTTTGGTAGGGCGATGGATTTTACCGTGCCCCCAGCGATGAGCGCTGGCTGACAAAGTTATCCTGTGCCAGACAAGACGGAGGAGTTCAGACCCGCAGCCTGCCAGAAGAACGGCGCCTGGGAGGGGTTGCTGGCCTTGAGCCGTAGGCGCTGATGCGCGTGGCTCGTTCTGTCAGACACGGAGAGGTTTTCGTTGGCTGCAGGAATTGTAGCTTGGCTTTACACCCACCCCATAGCGGTAGTATTTTTGTGTTTATACGTTGCCTTAATCCTAGGCGTTCGGAACATCGGGGAAGGACTATATGCTGCCGTGAAGAACTACGGGCTGCTGCCCTCAGACCTCTGTCAATTATCGCGTGTCAGGAGCGGCCAGGAGAATCCAAATGCCAGCGGAAAGGTTCTCTGCCCGGTCCCGAAGAGGAGCCTTCGGCCGTAGGAAGGTTGGCAGCGTCCTTACCGTGACCCGTGAGCCACGCTTCGTGGACCAGCAAAGGAGAGGGGGGAGTAGCGCCTGGTAGCCCAGTCGCTATGGCATCGCTGGCGCTAGCAGGCCCGCGAGGTCTGTGTGAAGCCTCACCTGCCTGTCTGGAGCTTTATTTTGGTCTGTTTACCCGGAGTAACCGGCGAGGCCTAAAATGAGAATTTAGGATGGCTAGATGGGTAACCTGTGACCCGACCTGTCCTCGCCTTGCTTTGCTGCCTAGCAGCAAGTAATAACGGGAACTTGGGACCCCAGAATAAAAACTGTTGCAGTGCTTAAGGGAGGACCTGCGTTTGCCCAGGTTAGGGAACCGTAATGAAAGCTTGGGGGGGGGGGGAGCGGGAGGGGGGAGAGGAAGCTCCAAAACAGGAACCTCCCGGTGACCTTGGTGGTTTGATTCATTTGCAGAATAGTGTTCCGAGGGCCAGCAACCTGAGGAGGAGCCGCTCGACCCGTTTTGTTGATTTCGGTGATGCTGTTTTAAGGAAGCACGTAAGTACAGAAGAGCTCTGGGAGGGTTTTCAAACAAGACGGGGAAGAGCGTGGGAAAGCTAGGTGCCGTGAGTACGGAAGTTGTTAAGGGCTGAGAGAATTTGGGGGGTTAAGCGTGCGCACGTGACGGTCTGAAAGGGGCTGATGCACAAGCAGTAGTAAAAGGGCGTGACGGAGTGCAAGGTTCCTCCCCGGTGTGGGCCCGTGCGTGCGCCCTCGCTCTCGCGGACGCAGGCGCTCTGGAGGCGCAGGGATTCGGGCAAGCAGGCCCACAGGCGGACTTGGGGAAAACGGTGTGCAGAGCGCTCGGTGGGTGAGCGGGGCTGGAGCGGGTCGAGGGCTGTCCCGGGCGGGCTGCCTGGGTCCATCCGGTTCTGCTCCCTGTCCCTCTGTCCAGCTCTCCATCTTTCTCTTTCTTTCCCTATAGCTCTGTCCGGTGCCCCATCCCTTTGTTTAACTACTCGTTGCTCTGCCCAGCTCCCCATCCCTCTTGTACTCTTCCCGTCCCTCTGTCAATACCTGCTTCCCTCTGTCTGCTTCTCCATCCCTCTGACTGGCTCCCTATCGCTCTGTCCAGCTCTTCGTCGTCCTCTTTCTCTCCCGATCCCACTACCTGCCTGCTGTCCCTCTGCCTGGCTCCCCATCCCTCCACCACCCCCCCCCAACTGCTCTGTCTATCTGCCTCTTCGTACCTCTCTTTGCCCCTTCAGCCCTCCATCCACCTCTCCAGTCTTCTCTGTTTCCATCCCTCTGTTCAGCTCCTCATCCATCTATTTGCCGCCTCCTTATCCCTCTTTTCCCCTGTACCATCCCATCTCTCTGTCCGACTTCCCCTCTCTCTTTTGGGGGGTTTAGTACCTGTTTTAGCAGACAATCGCGTGTCCCTTTAGGCCCCAGGAAGCAGAAAGTTCTGACCTGACAGCAAAGTATTTGGTCTTTTTAACGCTCTTGCGGCTGAAGGTGACTCCTAATGAAAAGCAATGAGAATTCTGAGGATTCACTGGAAACGTAAAAGACAGTATCTGCCCTTTTTAAAAGGCTGTGTGCTTCCGCTAATAATACCTGTAGTAATCAAGCCACTAGATTTTTCTGACAATGAGAGCCTTTAAGCTGCGATCGCTACTCGAAAAGTCCAGATATTTTAGAAACTGAACGAGCCTTCTGAGCTTGCTGACTGCAGTACCTCGAAAGATGATCAGAGTGCTGATGTTTTCATGCTTTAGTGTGGTAGAGATGCTCTGTGCAAACATCCCTTGTGTTTAATCTTCAAAACTGCGCAGACTGTCACGGAGCTCTCTTTTGACTATCTACTTTGCGTAACAAACAGAAAGGCAGGAGGTTGACAGTGCTAAATGAGTAAGGTCATTGCTTGTTTAGGGGTTGCAAATTTTATGGAATTTTGTCCTTTTAAATCTCATCTAGAATATGCTTGCAAAAAATCCCTGGGAAGAAAACAAGGAGTATAAGCAGCTTTTTAATATTATTAGCAATACTTATGCGTTCTGGATGGGTTCCTAGGGTCCCCCATGGTCTTCTGCCCTCCCCATTACCCCCAAATTTACCCATTTTGCAGTGTTTTGGCACTTATTTTGCTCTTTCTTGTCCCGAAGCAGGTCAGGGTTTGGTGTGGACAGAGGGGGGAAGGAGCCAGCTGTGGGTAAATGGGCCCTGGATGGCATCGCGGGGACACGGCGAATCCTGGCACAGCCCATCTTCAGCACGGGGAGAGGCCGGAGTGCTGCCGTGATGAGTGCTGAGAAAGGTACCTCTCTTTGGATTATGTGCACCCCAGAGCCCACCTTCTGGCCTTTCATTCTCCCCCGATCCCTCCTGTCAAGTATTTGTGCTCTGCGGATGCCTGAGTTTGGCTTTTTGTGACTTGTAGGTTCCTCCGCTGAGGTTCTTTTTGCCCCTGAGGTCCTCCCTTTCACCATCTTGTCCCCACAGAACCCTGAATTGTTTCTTCTCCCTCGCCCAGCCCACAACATCCCTTCCTTTTCCTTTTCTTTTTTGCTGCCCCTCGATCCTTCCTTTTGCAATTTTGCACCACCAGTTCACTCTGTTAAGCTCTTCTCTCTTTTGGGCTTTTTGCACCCCCCACCCCCCACCCCCTTTGTAAAGCTTTTTTTGTGCCGCTTACAAGCTTCTGGCTTTTTTTCCCCTGAGAAGCCTTCCTTCTGGCTTTGTGTGTCAGCACCCTCCCCTTTTTGAATAAAGCAGAGATTAAAGGCAAACTCGGTATCTCTTTATGCAGCTGCAACCCTTTGGAGGGGAAGCAAATACGTTATTGTGGTTTGTAGTATTTCTGGGCTAACTCTGGGGAAATCCTCATCACAGTTTGGATTTTTTGTTGTTGTTTCTATAAGTTCGTTGCTTTGAAAGTTTGAAACTAGTATTCGTTTGGCTTACTGCCTTACTGTCATAACTGAGCGTAAAGCAGAGATTGTGTTGCCATTGCATATGACCTCCCTCATATGGTGCTTGCGTTCATATACGTGTGTTCTCCCCAGGAGTACTCTTGCCTTTTCCTTTCCTTTAGTAAACAAACGCCTTTCTGAGCCAATACCGAGCAACACGGTGGATGTGCTTCTAGCGCTAACGTCGCGTCGCAGGAGGCAGCTGAGAGCAGTCGATAAGCCGGTGCTCTAGACATGCAAAGGCAGGAAGAAGCGGACTAGCTATTGAGCTTCCCTCGAGAGCAGAGGAAGAGGAGAAGAAACCCAGGGGGCGGTCGTACGCCCGCTGACGATTCCGGAGGCTTTGCCTTGCAATGCGTTTCTCCTGGTAGGCGGCAGCACTCATTGCCCGTGGCGGGTAAGGGCCGGAACCACCTTGCGCTGAGGGCTCAGCAGAACCAGAGAGGCGAGGGTGTCCCTGGGGTGGCTGCGGGTGCCTGGATTTCTCCGGCCCACCTCAAGGCATGCGTTGCGGGGAGAAAAGGGTGCGGGCTTTCAGGGGCCTGGCAGTGCTCTGCTCCGTGCGGGCACAGGGCAGGGTCTGCCCTGAACACATGTTTGCCTCTCCCTGTCTTTGTTTTAATTCCTGCCTTTAGGGCTGAGGTTCCTCCCCAGAGCAGACTTGTACGTGTGCCCTCGCTCGTGTAGATGCAGATGGCCTGGAGGTGTGGGGAGGCAGGCTGTCCCGCGAGAAGGACTTTTGCGCGGCGTCCCGGGGAGGATAGCTGTGATGTACCTCGTGCACCCAAGGGTGTTGGTAAGCGACAAGATAACAAGTGGCTGTTTCCTGGTCACTCCCCTCACTAGAGAAAAATCGATTTACAGATTGGCTTTCACATGGAGAGAGAAACAGTACACCTTTCCTCAGGTCTGGTTGGGGTTTCACAGTGTGCCTGCACTAACACGTGGTCGTTGTCAGAGACGGTTTAGACGGGTTGCTTGCAGAGAGGTAGGAAAGGCATTACCTTTCGTGGACAGTGCTGTGGTGGGCAGAGCTACGGACGAAGAGGTGTGAGAGCGAGGTGCCTGAGCCTTAAAACTGACTGGAAGGGACAGGATTCAAGGCCGGTTGGTGCACAGCACACAGTTAGCGCAACGCCAGGCTCATTATAAAGGTACTGTAATTGGGGAAACGGCCCGCTGACAGAAGAAGAAAGGTTAAAGCTCTTTGTGAAATAAAGGGTCCTTCCCATCAGTGCTGAGGAAGAGGGTCGCGTTTCTTAGAGCGGCGTATCCGTCGTTTTTCTGGTAGCAGCAGAGCACCGCAGTGGGAGGTTCTGGAAGAGTCAGGAGCAGAACTGGCAGGAGGCTCTTTTCCCTGTCCGGATGGAAAAACGGCTGTAAGCACGCTTGCCAGAAACCGAGGAGGCCGAGGACGAGGCCCGGCTGGGGCCCTTGCCTTGGGCCCTGACTGCGGGCACCCGGCGCGCCCTGCCACCCGAGGCCTGCTCGCCCCAGGCGCGACTGCCACCGCCACCACCCCTCGGCGCTGCTGCGCCCCGGTGCTGCGCCGCCGCCGAGACACGGGGTGCTCGTGAGGTCCCCGCCACCGTCTCCTCCTGCAGGACACAGGTGCCCGGGGGGAGGGTACGAAAGGGTCGGGGCGGCCCGACCGGAGGGTGCGGGGAGCGGCGGCGGCCGCTGCCGGCCTAGGCCAGCGGGGTCGCGCATGCGCACTGGATCAGACCGGCTCGCGGCTGCGGCAAGCGGAGTGGCGCATGCGCATTGGGGGGCGACCCGCTTACTCCCTGCTGCCCTCAAGTGACTACGAACCGGTACTGCAGGCAGGGGATTAACGCATGCGCACTGCTCCAGATGTGCTCCATGCTGCCCTCGGGTGATGCCACCCCAATAGTGCAGCCAGCCGACGAACGCATGCGTCCTGGACGCATCGGTTCCTTGGTGCCCCTCGAGCGATGAAAGCCTGCCAGCCAACCAGCCGCCTCGCGCATGCGCGCCGCCCCGACACTGCTCCCTACGGCCCTCAGCTACGAACAGCGTAGTACTGCAGGCAGCCGCTGCGCGCATGCGCACTTGCTCGGCGTGGCTCGTTGGTGCCCTCGGCTGGCCAAAAATCGGTACTGCAGCCCGAAAAATCAGTACTGCAGCCGAAGCGGGGCGCAGGCGCAGTGGTTTCGGTGTGGCTTGTTGGTGCCCTCGGCTGGCGAAAAATCGGTACTGCAGCCCGAAAAATCGGTACTGCAGCCCGAAAAATCAGTACTGCAGCCCGAAAAATCGGTACTGCAGGCGAAGCGGGGCGCATGCGCAGTGGGTTTCGGCGTGGCTCGTTGCCGCCCTCGGCTGGCGAAAAATCGGTACTGCAGCCCGAAAAATCGGTACTGCAGCCGAAGCGGGGCGCATGCGCACTGGGTTTCGGCGTGGCTCGTGGGTGCCCTCGGCTGGCCAGAAATCGGTACTGCAGGCGAAGCGGGGCGCAGGCGCAGTGGTTTCGGCGTGGCTCGTTGGTGCCCTCGGCTGGCCAGAATTCGGTACTGCAGCCCGAAAAATCGGTACTGCAGGCGAAGCGGGGCGCATGCGCAGTGGTTTCGGCGTGGCTCGTTGGTGCCCTCGGCTGGCCAGAAATGGGTACTGCAAGCGAAGCGGGGCGCATGCGCACTGGGTTTCGGCGTGGCTCGTTGGTGCCCTCGGCTGGCCAGAAATCGGTACTGCAGGCGAAGCGGGGCGCATGCGCAGTGGTTTCGGCGTGGCTCGTTGGTGCCCTCGGCTGGCGAAAAATCGGTACTGCAGGCGAAGCGCGGCGCATGCGCAGTGGTTTCGGCATGGCTCGTTGGTGCCCTCGGCTGGCGAGAAATCGGTACTGCAGGCGAAGCGGGGCGCATGCGCAGTGGTTTCGGCGTGGCTCGTTGGTGCCCTCGGCTGGCGAGAAATCGGTACTGCAGGCGAAGCGGGGCGCATGCGCAGTGGTTTCGGCGTGGCTCGTTGGTGCCCTCGGCTGGCGAAAAGTGGGTACTGCAGGCGAAGCGGGGCGCAGGCGCAGTGGTTTCGGCGTGGCTCGTTGGTGCCCTCGGCTGGCGAGAAATCGGTACTGCAGGCGAAGCGAGGCGCATGCGCAGTGGTTTCGGCGTGGCTCGTTGGTGCCCTCGGCTGGCCAGAAATCGGTACTGCAAGCGAAGCGGGGCGCATGCGCAGTGGTTTCGGCGTGGCTCGTTGGTGCCCTCGGCTGGCCAGAAATCGGTACTGCAGGCGAAGCGGGGCGCATGCGCAGTGGTTTCGGCGTGGCTCGTTGGTGCCCTCGGCTGGCGAGAAATCGGTACTGCAGGCGAAGCGAGGCGCATGCGCAGTGGTTTCGGCGTGGCTCGTTGGTGCCCTCGGCTGGCCAGAAATCGGTACTGCAGCCGAAGCGGGCCGCATGCGCAGTGGTTTCGGCGTGGCTCGTTGGTGCCCTCGGCTGGCGAGAAATCGGTACTGCAAGCGAAGCGGGCCGCATGCGCAGTGGTTTCGGCGTGGCTCGTTGGTGCCCTCGGCTGGCGAAAAATCGGTACTGCAGGCGAAGCGGGGCGCATGCGCAGTGGTTTCGGCGTGGCTCGTTGGTGCCCTCGGCTGGCGAGAAATCGGTACTGCAAGCGAAGCGGGGCGCATGCGCAGTGGTTTCGGCGTGGCTCGTTGGTGCCCTCGGCTGGCGAGAAATCGGTACTGCAGGCGAAGCGAGGCGCATGCGCAGTGGTTTCGGCGTGGCTCGTTGGTGCCCTCGGCTGGCCAGAAATCGGTACTGCAAGCGAAGCGGGGCGCATGCGCAGTGGTTTCGGCGTGGCTCGTTGGTGCCCTCGGCTGGCCAGAAATCGGTACTGCAGGCGAAGCGGGGCGCATGCGCAGTGGTTTCGGCGTGGCTCGTTGGTGCCCTCGGCTGGCGAGAAATCGGTACTGCAAGCGAAGCGGGGCGCATGCGCAGTGGTTTCGGCGTGGCTCGTTGGTGCCCTCGGCTGGCGAGAAATCGGTACTGCAGGCGAAGCGAGGCGCATGCGCAGTGGTTTCGGCGTGGCTCGTTGGTGCCCTCGGCTGGCCAGAAATCGGTACTGCAGCCGAAGCGGGCCGCATGCGCAGTGGTTTCGGCGTGGCTCGTTGGTGCCCTCGGCTGGCGAGAAATCGGTACTGCAAGCGAAGCGGGGCGCATGCGCAGTGGTTTCGGCGTGGCTCGTTGGTGCCCTCGGCTGGCGAGAAATCGGTACTGCAGGCGAAGCGGGGCGCATGCGCAGTGGTTTCGGCGTGGCTCGTTGGTGCCCTCGGCTGGCCAGAATTCGGTACTGCAGCCGAGGCGGGCCGCAGGCGCAGTGGTTTCGGCATGGCTCGTTGGTGCCCTCGGCTGGCAAAAAATCGGTACTGTAGCCCGAAGAATCGGTACTGAAGGCGAAGCGGGGCGCAGGCGCAGTGGTTTCGGCGTGGCTCGTTGCCGCCCTCAGCTGGCGAAACATCGGTACTGCAGCCGAAGCGGGCCGCATGCGCAGTGGTTTCGGCGTGGCTCGTTGGTGCCCTCGGATGGCCAGAAATCGGTACTGCAGGCGAAGCGGGGCGCATGCGCAGTGGTTTCGGCGTGGCTCGTTGGTGCCCTCGGCTGGCCAGAATTCGGTACTGCAGCCGAAGCGGGGCGCATGCGCAGTGGTTTCGGCGTCGCGCGTTGCCGCCCTCGGCTGGCGAAACATCGGTACTGCAGGCGAAGCGGGGCGCATGCGCAGTGGTTTCGGCGTGGCTCGTTGGTGCCCTCGGCTGGCGAGAAATCGGTACTGCAGGCGAAGCGGGGCGCAGGCGCAGTGGTTTCGGCGTGGCTCGTTGCCGCCCTCGGCTGGCGAAACATCGGTACTGCAGCCGAGGCAGGCCGCATGCGCAGTGGTTTCGGCGTCGCGCGTTGCCGCCCTCGGCTGGCGAAACATCGGTACTGCAGGCTAAGCGGGCCGCATGCGCAGTGGGTTTCGGCGTGGCTCGTTGCCGCCCTCGGCTGGCGAGAAATCGGTACTGCAGGCGAAGCGGGGCGCATGCGCAGTGGTTTCGGCGTGGCTCGTTGGTGCCCTCGGCTGGCCAGAAATCGGTACTGCAGGCGAAGCGGGGCGCAGGCGCAGTGGTTTCGGCGTGGCTCGTTGGTGCCCTCGGCTGGCCAGAATTCGGTACTGCAGCCCGAAGAATCGGTACTGCAGGCGAAGCGGGGCGCAGGCGCAGTTGTTTCGGCGTGGCTCGTTGGTGCCCTCGGCTGGCCAAAATTTGGTACTGCAGCGGTAAGGCGCTCGCATGCGCGCTGGGTTTCCCCTGCTCACTGCTGCCCTCCGGTGTCGACACGCCAGTTCTGCAGCCGCCACTGCCCTCGCCGGCATACGGAGAATACTGCAGCCAGCCGGCGCGCACCCGCGCAGTGCCGGTCACCGTGTTCGCCCCTACTCTGCCCTGTTTGGGTAACGGGTAAGCGAAGGGGCCGTGCTCCTCGCCCCTTCCCCGTGCTCATAGACCCGTAGCGCAGAGTGCTTTTCCGTACTGGTGCTTCCTTCCTGTTGTCGCGGGGACGGGCAGTGCCGTCTCGGCGCTGCTCCGCGGTGCCCTCACACCGGTGCAGCAGCGGAGCCCGCTCGCTGATCCCCGCCGGGCTCTCGGGCACGGACCGAGCAGCCCCGAGGCGCCCGCCGCTGAGCGCGAGCCCCGCGGGGCCGCGGCGGGGGCGGCGGGCTGCAGTGCGTGTGCGGGAGCGGCCGGCTGCAGCCCCGCGCCGGGAACACGCGGGGGCGCCGTTCCCCGCCTGGCCCCCCTCCCGCTCCCCCCCTCGCCCCCTCCCCTTCCCTCCGTCCCTCCCACTCCCCTCCTCGCCCCTCCCCTCCCCTCCCCTCCCGCTCGGGGCGGAGCCGGCGCATGCGCGGTGCTCGAGAGCTGGGCTCCCGGCGCTGCCGCGCCCCGTTCTCGGGCGGCGCATGCGCGGCTGGCGGCGCATGCGCGGCGGCGGAGAGCAGCATGGCGGCGCGCAGGGACGGAGTTTTCGCTGGGGCGGCGGCGGGTGAGGGCCGAGGCCGCCCGGAGTCGGGGATGCGGGGGCCCCGGTGAGGTGAGCGCGTCTCTTCGGGTGGCCGCGGGTGTCAGGCGGTCTCCTGCCCGCTGGGGCCGTCGCTGCGTGGAGGCGGAGGTGCGGGGCGAGTTTTGGGGAGGGGGCTCGGGCCTGGTGCCGCGCCGCGCCGGCAGCGCGGCCCAAGGTCTGCCGGGAGCGCGGGTTTGACCGTCCGTTTGCCGCGTGTCGCCCTCAGGGCCCCGGTTCCTCCCCGGCGCGGCCGGGGCGGGCGCTCGCCCCTGCGGAGGCGGCCGGGAGGAGCGGCGAGGCTGGCGGGCCCCGGAGCGGCGTTGGGCCGACGGCTCCCGTCGCGGCTGGCTTGCCCGAGGGTGCTGGTAAGTCGCAAGGAAGCTTAAAGCTACCGGACCAAACCGATTTAAGGTCACTTTGAGCCAGGTGCAGTTAGTGCAGCGCCGAGATCGTTTACTTGAGAGTTGTAGCTAGGGAAATGAGAAGGTGGACGGAGGAAAAGTACTCCCAGGCACCCGCACCCTGAGGCCTCCCCCAGCTGCGGGCCCAGACTGTGGGCCCCAGCCAACCCGGGCACCAACTGATGGAAACCCCCACTGAGCCTTGCTGAGTCCTCCCTCCTCTACAGCTGCCCCTAAATAGTATCTTGGTTTTAATAATTTAAATTAATTTATTAATTTATGAATTAACAGATTAATTTGTAAAAGGTGTTCTAATACATATCGGGTGTGATCTGTGTCTCCCCCTTGACTCCTTCCCACTTTAGAGAAGAGGGAATTTACAGCGCTTCTTGCTGAAGAATGTTGATGGGTGGATGCACAGATGACAAATGGATTTTTCTCTCTTTTCCTCACCACCAAGCCCTCTGTATGTGCAAGAGGACTCTCGAAGTGTGGCTGGTCTGAGATAATAGTGCTGTGCACAATGCTTAAGGAGAATATTAACATAGAACTGCAGGCTAAGGGATAACCTAAAACACTAAAAGGCTCAGGAAAAAGCTAGGAGAACAGTGAGGGGCTATGGGAAGCCCCAGTGACGCTACAGAAAACAGCCTGGCTTTTAGGCACGTTCTCAGAGAAGGAGCAATGTCTTACTCCAGCCCATAGGCAATGGGTGCTATTAATTACCACCTGTAATTACCAAAAGTTCTGTAAAAGCAGAAGGGGCTAGAGATGATGCATAGCAGATTATGAACTATAAAGTTGAAACAACAATCTTCTTTTAAAATAGAAACACGTTAGTCCTAAGTAATAGATGAATGTAGCTTTGAGTAACGTGAAGAGAAGTGGTTAAGTCAGTCACCCTGAAAACCTTTGAGAAGTGGTCCAAAAATCTGGTACCCTCATGGCCTCATCAGTCTTTCGGGTTTGTTTGGTAGGGTGGCCCACTGAAGGGGGACACCTTGAAGAGAAGCAGCTAGACGTCATGATGCAGTTGTTCATTTTGGTCATCGCCTCTGAGGTAAGCATCCAAGTACAGGAGGGATAATCTAGGAGATGTATCAAAAAGGTAACAGGTTTGAAACAGAGGCAGGCAAATTAAGTGCTGTCATTCTTCCATGTAGTTAAAGACTGAGAGAATTGTTGGTTAAGCACGTGTATACAAGGGTTTGAGAAAGGATATTGAATGGTACAATAACAGTGAACCAGAATAAGGTTTCATGGAAGATGGCATAGGTGTGTACTAGGTGATGTGCCTGCCTGTCTAATAACCTAGCCCTAGTTGCTGTATGTTTTGTTACCAAACTGTTTACCCTGTAATGTATGATGCCAAGTGCTGTTATAGCACCTTTCCTTTAAGGAAAAGAAAATAAAAAAAGAACATGGTAAAGAGAAAAAGAACATGCACAAATGTAAGTGTTTCATTGAAGGTAAAATGCAAGTTTATCTGTTTGTTACAGAGATGGAAGCAATGATAGCAAATGCTGACAAAGAGAAAAGATGGACAAGCAGTTTTTGGTGATTAATACCTAATGGACTGGATGAAACAGGGAAGCAAAAATGAAGCTTAATGGACCCTTAATATCATCAGAAACTGCTACAGAAGGAGGTGTTCCACTATGGGTAACTAAGGTAACTATTATAACAAATGCCTGTTATTTCTGTCTCCCGGGGGTGGCACTGAGGACTAAAGTAACCCGTTCTTACCTTTTGGATATTGTTAACTGTATCTGCCTCAGTTTTGCTTTGGTTGTTATCTTATATCCGTATACAAAAAGGAAAAGATATAATACTTGTTAGAGTAATTGCCATGGCTGAAATTGAACAGACCAGGAAAATGTAAGCAAGCTGAAGTAATAAAATCAAATGGAACCAACTGAAAGCTGTCTCCATCTCCCCAAAAGGGAAACCCCATTCCTCCTGTTGAGGAAGGATCCCTAGGAATAGTGATCAGGATAACAGATCACCAACATATAACAGAAGGTCTGCACGTGTTACAAAAAGTATGCTGCATACATATTTCTTTGCATGTGACTTTATGTATCTATGAAGCATCATATTTTAAGAGCTACAAGACAGCAACTTATTATCATAGGGGAATGATAGTCAAGTGACCAGAGTTCCCGAAGAGGAAGTGAGAGTGAGAGAGAAGTATCTGAATTGTAAAATTAAGAGGTGAATTTCAGGAAGGCTCAATTGGTGCAACCCCAGGTTCCTGATATGGCAATGGTATTTGGGGAAACAGGAATAGAGTAGCTAGAAAAAAGGTTAAAGCCTTATGAAATTAAGACTCTTTCTTGTCAGTTCCAACTTTAGGGCAATTTTAGGAGGATTTAATTACCTCCGGCAGAGTTAATATAACTTGCGTGGTATCAGCAGACCACGGTGGGAATTACGGGAAAGGAGTCAGGAATGGAGCTGGAACAAGGAACATGATGCTGCTTTCACTCAACTGAAAGAAGCGGCTGTAAAATCTCCTGCCCTCAAATTCCCAGGACAAGGCAAGCCTTTTTCAGTAAGGATTCCCACATCTACTGATTTCGTGGGAGCAGCGCTGCTGCAAAAGAGCAGTAGAGGGAAAGTGGGTGCCAGTGGCATCATCCTTACATCCCCTTTGAGGCCCGAACAGAAACTCTCTGGCTGTGAGAAAGACTGTTTAGAAGCAATCTGGGCTGTAACTGTCTTTGAGACTTTTACCTTTTATCAGCCCAGATGCAGCCCAATCTGCTCAATTCCCTCTAAACTAGCTCATGTCAGGGAAATAAATAGGCAGCAGAGTATCCTCTGTCTAAGTGGGACAGTGGGCACTGATCTTAACAAGGGGGGAGTTACAGTGCAAGTGTACCAAGAAGCAGATCATCTTCTGTGCATCTGAATTGAATGAGGGGTAGAGCGCGGTTGTGCCAAAAATGTGGACACAGAAGGCTTCTGAAAGATTAAGCTCTAGGAGCTACTTAGTCTAACTTCCCTTTCACAGCAACCCAAGTGTCCTCATGGCTTCCAAAAGGGGAGTTGGGGGAAGCGGTATTTGTGGCTTGCCTGTGCTCGTTTGCTTTGCTTGTGTGTATATTAGATCTGCTTTTGTGCATATAAACGGGTTTGTCTTATGATTTTCTGCAGAGCTCTGATTTTTTTTTTTTGCTTTGCTTTATACTTTCGGAGGATGATGGATTTTACCGTGCCTCCATCAACAAGCGCTGGCTGACAAAGTTATAATGTCCCAGCGGAGACTCTTAGGCAAGACGGAGGAGTTCAGACACGCAGCCTGCCAGAAGAACGTCACCTGGGAGGGGTTGCTAGCCTTGAGCTATAGGCGCTGATGCATATGGCTCATTCTGGCAGACACGGAGGGGTTTTCTTTGGTGGCAGAAATTGTAGCTTGACTGTACACCCTATAGCGGCAGTATTTTTGTGTTTATAAATTGTGTTAATCTTAGGTATTCAGAACATCGGGGATCGACTACATGCTGCCATGAAGAACTACAGGCTACCGCTCTCAGACCTTTGTAAGTTACAGCGTGTCAGGAGCGGCCAGGAGAATCCAAATGCCAGTGGAAAGATTCTCTGCGTGGTCCTGCTGAAGAACTTCAGCTGTAGGAAGGTTGGCTGCATCCTCACTGGACTTGTGAGTAATAAGCCACAATTCATGGACCAGCCAAGGAGAGAGGGGAATAGTGGGCCCGTGGGTGCACCCTCGCTCTTGCAGACACAGACACTCTGGAGGTATAGGGATACAGGCAAGCAGGCCCACAAGTGGCCTCCACGTGCCTTTCGGTGTGGCTGCGGGTCCTCCACACAGCAGTGCCCAAGTGGACTTTGGGCCCAGCGGTACACAGGGAGCTCTGCAGCTCAGCAGGTGAGTGGAACTGGAGCGTGTTGAGGGCTGTTCCGGGCTGTCTGGATCCATCTGGTTCCACTCGCTGTCCCTCTGTCCAGCGCTCCATCTTTTTCTTTCTTTCCCCGTAGCTCTGTCCGATACCCCGTCCCTTTGTTTAGCTACTCAGTGCCCTGCCCAGTTCCCCATCCCTCTGGTACTCTTCGCATCCCTCTGTCAATATCTTCCTCCCTCCGACTGGCTCCCTGTCGCGCTGTCCAGCTCTCCATCATCCTTTTCCCCTCTCTGTCCCACTACCCGCCCGCTGTTCCTCTGTCCAGCTCCCCATCCCTCTGCTGCTCTTGTCTGTCTCTTTGTACCTTTCCAGCCTTCTGTCCCCCTCTCCAGCCTTCTCTTTCTCTTTCCATCCCTCTGTTCAGCTCCCCATCCATCTATTTGTCTCCCTATCCCTCTTTTCCCCTCTTCTATCTCATCTCTCTGTCTGACTTCCCCTCTCTCTTTTTTTTCTCTCCACCTTTCTGGTTGGCTCTTCATCCTTCTCACTCTCTTCCCATTGGTCTGACTGGCTCCCTTTCCCTCTCTTCCAGTCCCCGTTCCTCTGTCTGGTTCTCCACCCTTCTCTTTTGCTTCCCGTCCCTCTGTCTGCTTCCCCTTCCCTCCTTTCCTCTCTTTATTCTTCTGTCCACTTCTACATCCCTCTTTTTCTCTCTTCTGCTCCCTGGTCCTCTGTCCAGCCCTCCACCTGTCTGGCCCTCTGTCCTCTTTTTCTCTTCCTTTGTCCAGGGCCCTGACCCTGGGGCTAGGTCTCTATCCTTCTCTTTCTTTTTCCATCTGTCAGCCAAGCTCTCTATCCCTCTTTTCTTCTGTTCTGCTCCCTGTCCCTCTGTCCAGCTGAAGGTTCATCATTCCTTTGTGTTTTGTCTGGTGTGGAAGGTGTCAAGAGGCAATTGGTGCTCGGCAGAGACGATCAGTAGCAACCAGAGGGTCCCATCAATCTGCCTGGTTCAGGTCATGTCAGATACCCCTGCAGTGACTCTATGTGCAGAGGCATGGGGCTGCGGATGTGCAGTGGGGGAGCACTAATGGGCCAAAGATGCTGTGGAGGATGTGGTAGACATTAGCATGTGGTAGAGATTAGCAGAGGCTCCGAGTACTCGGGTGTTAGGACAGGTGCAGGTAGGGCAGGGTGTGCTAGGGCAGTCTGGAGCTGCTGTTGTCCGTCTTACACGTCAGCGCAGTCTGCAGTTACTGTGTCTTGTCTGCCTGTGCGCAGACAGGGCTGCTGCGCGGTGCAGTTGGAGTCGTGATTGTGTCGCTGGCATTGAGCCCTGTTTTCTGACTTTATGCAAACTGTTGTCTTCCCTACATCAGCCTTACTCTGCTCCTCTTCCAGGAGCCTGTGCTCAGCTCTGCTTTCCAACACGCTGTCACGTCACAGGGATTTCCAGCACGGTCTGTCTAACTTGGGCCACATGCTAGGCAGCCTGAACGAGTGAAGCAAAATCCTTCTTCTGTCATTGTCCAGGCCAGAGTCAGTTTCCCATCAGCTCAGTCTCCAGAGTTTGGAGTTTTTGGAGGCCTTAGTTTTTATCCTGCCTTGGCTGGACAGTGCTTTCTGAGAGTGTCCGTCAGCGGCACAGTTTCCCTGAGGAGGACCATCTACCGAAGGCTGGAGGTGGCCGAGTGCCTGAGCGAGCCTGACTGTATGTGAGGGCTGCCGTGACATCCTTGCGATAAAACGGAGCCTGAGAGAGTGACTGGAGCAGTGTAGAGGGTCAGTCATAATTGTGGGAACAGTTACGGGCCTTGGACAAGGGAGTAGTTCTAGGAGGGCTGCGCAGTTGCCTGGCCTCTCAGTAACTGTTCTGGCTTCTTTGCAGGTGCTGAAGCATAGTCTGGCAGTCGAAGGAGCGGTGTCACAGCTGGGAGCTCTGCGGAGATCTGTGGCTGGCCATGAAGGTTGCGCTCTGACTTGCAGCGTGGACACAGCTAAGTCTTGGGGCTGCACTGTGTGTGTGCAGGGCTGGGAGGTGGAAGGTGGTTGTCCCCTAGGTGGTTGCTGGTGTCACTGGCTGTGGATGTTTGCCCATGGAACCGAGGGGACCAAAAATATTAATTGTCTGTAATGGAGTTGAATAAGCGCTTGCAATGTTTCAGGTAGGTTCAGTGGAAGTGCAGCTTACTGCAGTCCTGTGGAGCGATTCTTGCATGTGCTCACATTTGAATGGTGGCTAAGACCAAGCTTATAAACAGCAACTGTAACATGATTCTGATGCATATCTTCCTGTTCTGCTGTACTTCTAAATGAAGGGGAAACTTCTTAAGCTGTGGGCAAAACTTGCAAGCTCATGTGTACTTTGGTGTTTCTTGCTTAAAGCTGAGGGTTTGGAGTTTTTCACTTGAGGTTTATTGTTTAGTTTGTTGTTGAGGGTCTGTCACTCAGGGGCTATGGTTTATTACTTTATTTTGTGGGGTTGTCTTTATCAGTCAGGGTTTACAGTTCGCTGACTTAGCGATCAGGGCGCAGGATTTAAAATCCAACCTCATCCGTAAATTTTAAAGCAACCACTTGGGTTCCAAGATTTGCAGTTTGTCACTTAGGGTTCAGGGCTTACGCCTTACTGATAAATGACAAGGGCTGAATCCTTAGATAATAAACTGTAAGCCCCGAAGCCTAAGCAGCAGGCTGCAAACCCTTCTTTGGGGTTCCTAACCTTCCCCTGTTCCCAGTGTTCAGCTTTGCGCACTGACCTGAGGTCTGGATTTGATAAGGCGCAGGCCCATCGCACTGAGAGTGGTAATGTGACAGGTGAGGTGAGAGCTGTGAAAGTGTCTTGCAGGGCTCTAGTCTGGGGTAGGGCAGTAGTGCAGACAGGCAGGATCAGAGATCAAAGATCCTCTCACCTGTCAGAGCTGAATCCTATCCCTGAAGGAAAAAGTAGAGGGGATAGGCTGTCAGCTACTCAGACGCCTGCCACCTCAAGGGCAGCAGCAGGAGCTGACCCTTCCCCAAAGGACCGACGAACGCTGGTGCAGAGATGACTCTTCAGGTGTCACAGGGTAAGGAGAAGCATGCTGGCACTGAGCTCCATGGCAAACTCCCTCCCAGGTGTTGCTTCTGTGCAGTAAAACAATAAACAGTTGCTTTACTCTTTGCGCTCGTGTCTGTGGTTTCTGCTGTCGCTTTGCCTGAAGATGATGCCCAGGGGAGGAGGTTACACATTGTGTCTGGGATTGGGAGCTGGTCCCCACATCCTTTGTACTTGGGGGTCCCTGCGGTTCCCAGGGACCCCAGTGCTGTTCACAGGGCTCAGGGTAACTTCCCTTGTATTGCCTCGACCCTTGGGGCTCTTGGTGGAGTTTTCCATTATCCTGGGGGCAGCCAGGGCCCCCCCCAGGGCCATGTGAAGTCCCCAGACTGCCCTCAGATTTGCTTTCAGCACTCCGCAATGTCCCTCATGTGTCGGTGGCGGGGGCCTGTGTGCCTGGTGCTGGGAGACAGTTTTCCTGGGGAAAGGGGGAGCCTGCAGGCACCTTGCCGTCAGCTGCATTGAGCCCTGTGACATGCCTTGTGGCCCCTTTAGTGTGCACAAAGGCCCTTCACTTGAATTTTGGTTTGCCCAAGAGCCCTGCATTTGCCCTTTGGTGGTCCTCAGGACAGCTCAATTCACGTTTTGGGTTGCTGGCAAGCCCTCTGTGTGCTTTTCCGCGTGCCCTGGGGCCCGATGTTTGTTTTGCAGCACACTGCAAAGTTCCTTGTCCAGGGATCCAGGACAAGGATCCCTGGAAAGATCCAGAGGATCTTTATCCCCTGTCCCAGAGTTTTCTGGGTGATTTTTGGTGTGCCCCAGGGTCCTGCCTTTGCCTTTTGGTGCCCCCAGAGTCACTCTGTTTGCTCTATCATCACCTGGTAATTTTTTTTTTTTAACTTCTATTGCACCCAGAGGTCTCGATTTGTTCTCTTGTCCCCTGAATACTCCCTTTTCCTCTCTGTACAGCCCAGGGCTCTCCCTTCAGCTTTTAGCGAGCACCTCTCAGGCGCTGGGGTGCCTCTGCTGCCCTGGCAGCCCCAGCTGTCCCTGATGGGGCTGAGGGTAATTCCCTTCCCCTGGTTCCTGAGGGCTGCAGCTGGGGGCCCTGGGGCTGGAACAAGCCCCAGGTGGGGCTGGGGGCCACGGCAGGCATGTGCCGGGGCTGGGGCCGCAGTCGGGAGGAAGCTCGTGCAGGGGCCGGTCTGGGACAACGGAGCTGCCTCTGAGCACCGCCCGCCGGGACCGGCGCTGCGGCCGCACCGCGGAGGAGGTGAGCGGGGCCGGGGGGTGCGCGCGTCCCGGCAGACGGGAGCATCTCGGGCCAGCGGAAACTGCGCCGGGGATGGCGGTGCACCAGGGCGGTGGGGAAGAGCGGAGCACCGGGGCCACGGGGAGTGGTCAGGAAGGGGGTGCGCCAGGGCTGGGGGAGAGGTAGGAGGGGGGCCAGGGCTGTGATGGGGCGAGGAGCGGAGAGAAAAGGGGGGCGCCAGGGCGAGGGTGGAACGAGGAAGGGGTTGCGCCGGGGCTGGAGGAGGAAGGAAAAGGGGCGTCGGGGCTGCAGTGGTGTGGGGGGAGGGAGGACGGGGGGGCGTCGGGGCTGGCGGGGTTGGTTTATTGCGCGGTCGGAGTGGCGCGAGGGGTCCTGGGTCAGACCGGGACCGTGTCGGGGGGGGCGGGGGAAGGAGAGATCCCAGAGGAAGGCCTGGGAGAGTCGCAGTGGGGGCAGGGGCAGTGTCGGAGCTGACCCGGGGCCGGTCCGGCGGCGTCGGGGGAATCTCGGGCCGGGGTTGGGGATCGCGGGGCCGCGCTCCGGGCTCGGCGGCGTCCGGGTGTCAGGGGGCGGGAGGGTGGTTGGGACGGGAAGGAAGTGAAGGAACCGAGGGTCAAGCTTCACAGAGCGCTGAGGACCGCGGCATGCCGGGAGCAGTAGTCTTCCGGCACGGGGCTTCCGGGCGGCCATGTTGTTTCGCGGGCCATGCCGGGAGCAGTAGTCTTCCGGCATGGGGCTTCCGGGCGGCCATGTTGTTTTGCGGGCCATGCCGGGAGGAGTAGTCTTCCGGCACGGGGCTTCCGGGCGGCCATGTTGGTTCGCCGTGCATGCCGGGAGGAGTAGTCTTCCGGCACGGGGCTTCCGGGCGGCCATGTTGGTTCGCTCTGCATACTGGGAGGAGTAGTCTTCCGGTACGGGGCTTCCGGGAGGCCATGTTGCTTTGCGCGGTGTGCCGGGAGCAGTAGTCTTCCGGCACGGGACTTCCGGGAGGCCATGTTGTTTCGCTCTGCCTGCCGGGAGTAGTAAACTTCCGGCACTGAGCTTCCGGGAGGCCATTTTGTTTCGCTCTGCCTGCCGGGAGCAGTCGTCTTCCGGCAAGGGGCTTCCGGGCGGCCATGTTGTTTCACTCTGCATGCTGGGAGTAGTAAACTTCCGGCACTGAGCTTCCGGGCGGCCATGTTGCTTCGCTCTGCATGCCGGGAGGAGTAGTCTTCCAGCAGTAGCTTTCCCGGCGGCCATTTTAATCTGCAGGGCATGCTGGCAGGTGTTACCTTCCCCTGCTGGGCTTTTGGGAGACCATCTTGTGTCTCTCGAGGTGGCAGGAGGTGCAGCTGTCAGCGGGTTTCCCACCCGCTGGCCACGTTGTGTTCTGTGGCATACCAGGAGCTGTAGTTCCAGGTGTCTGTGCCTTCTCAGCCCTGCAGCATTGGCCCAGTGTCTCTGTTCCTCACTGGACATTTGCTGCTCCCAGGAGAGTGTCCATGGGTCACCGAGGCAGTGGAATTTCCCTGTCTTTCCCTGGTACAGGGCAGGAAGTATTTTCCATCTCTGGTGTGCCCAGACAGGGTTCTTCCCCAGGGCCTGGGGATGTCCCTATTGTCCCTGGGGAGGGCAGGGAGAGTGTGAGGGGCCGTGGGGGCTCCTGATAGTCATAGCTTTGTTCAGGCTTAGGGCCAGGTAGGCAGCAACAACTAGGAGGAGTGGTGGCGCTGGGAGGGAATGGTGCAAAGCTGTCCTGTTTTGCAGCACAAGGAAACGCAACCAGCACTGTGGCTGTCCGAGGACCCTAAAAGAGCCGGAGAGACCCTGGAACAGCCGCAGGCACCCACAGCAGCCCCAGGGACTGTGTCACTGCCTCCCAAGGTCACTGTGTTCAGCTACCTTTAACTGGGTGGAAAGAGCCTCCAGGAGCCCTGGGCACAGCTGCAGAGGATCCCCAGTTGCCTCTACATATTTTCTTTACAAACATGGGATCTCTTGGATGCCTTGCTGCTGCTTCTGTGTTGCTCAGTGCCTAGGTGTGCTATGTTCGCATCCACCCTCTGTGCTGCCCTCTGCTCTGTTAGAGCTGTTGGCCGGATCAAAAGGGGTGTGCGGCTAAGAGCTAGGCCAGGGGGTCTCAGCTGCCTGGTATAGGACAAATAGGAGGGGGAATGGGCAACAGGACATAAAAGTACATGTGGATGAGAAACAGGTGCTTTAGAGGACTAAGATGCAGGGGCAACTGACAGGAGTAGAAGTAGCAGGGGAAAAGGGTGATGAGGAAGATGTGTTGTTAGAGGCAGTACAGCGGAGAAGAGAGGGGGAAAAATGCTCCTATGATGAAATAAGAACTGTCCTGAAGAGATTTGCTTTTTGCCCTTCAGGTTATGACTCTACATGACTTCCTGAGAACTGTTCTGAGCACATGGTGTTGTAGGTCAAGACTGCCTGGGCAGT
Organism: Struthio camelus; assembly: GCF_040807025.1. NCBI lineage: Eukaryota > Metazoa > Chordata > Aves > Struthioniformes > Struthionidae > Struthio > Struthio camelus. The sequence goes on along the minus strand of NC_090955.1, from coordinate 143,404 downwards.
GATCCTCAAGTTGTCTGCCAAGACTACGCAACAGCTGACAGCTGCCTGCGGAATGAAAGCAAAGGCCTGCTTCTCAGAGGTAAGAGGCAGGGTCCAAGTGGAAGGATTATGGCAGGTGAGTTAATGTCCCAGAACCTTCAGTTTTCTGCCTCATCACCCCAGGACTCACCCGTTTGCTCCCTAGTTCCTTCAGGACCTATCCATTTGCCTTCAGGTGTGCTCCAAGACACTCCATTTGTTCTCCTGTCCCCTCGGAAGTCTTTGCTGCTTTCTAGTTCCTGCATGATTACTCTGCCATTTAGTGTCTGTGGGTCTTCTGGTAGCATCAAGACTCCTATGTTTGTTCTTTTGTCCTATTAAGTCCCCTCTCTCTTTCTTCTGGGTCCCTCAAAACCCCTCCATTTGCCATTAGTGCATCCCAGAGCCTTTGTTTTTCCCTGTAGTCCTCTCAGGATGCCTCTGTTTGCCCTCTGAGCCCCTTAGGGCCCACCTCACTGTCTCTTAGTCCCATCAGCAGCCCTCTGATTGCCACACACTCCCCTCAGGAACCTTTGTTTGCCTTGAGGGCACTCCAGAACCCTGGGCGCTCATGGCACCCTTTCAGTGTGCCCTGAAGCCCTCCTTTTCTATTCCTTGCACCACAGAGTCCTCTCTATGCCCTATCCCTATGACCGTTCTGTGTGCCCTCTATCCCATCAGGTCCCCTTTCCTTCCAGTCCCCTCAAGACTCCTCCATCTTCCTTTCTTTTACCTCAGAGCTCTCTGTGTTCTCTAGTCTGATCAAAATCAATCCATGTGGCATGTAGCCTCAAAACTGCTGGCCTTCATTGTGTTCCAGCATTGCCTAAATGCCCCCAAATCCCACCTGAGCTCCTCCTTGGGAGTTCTGTTTCTCTCAGATCCCTTTCTGTTCTCCTTCTTTGCCTCTTAGTGCATACTATAGCCCTCCATTTCCTTGCAGCCTGCCTTATGCCTTCTCAATTATCTTCTACTCCCTTCAGAACCCCCATGTTTGTTCTTCAAAGCACCCCAGAACCCTGTGTTCTCCTGTCGTGCTCCAGGGCCGTTTGCAACCTAGTCCCATCAGAACCAGTCCTTTTCCATTTTGGTGCACCCCAGTGCCCACTGTGTGCTGTCTCTTCCCCTCAGGACCCCGGCATCTAATCCCCACAGAATGCCTCCTTTGGCCCTTGGGCTCCCTAACAACCCCTTCCTGAGCCCTTGATTTGAACTGGAGACATCCTTCTGACATGCCATCCTAGAACCCAATGAATGCCCTCTAATCTTCTCAAGACTCTTCCATTTTCTAATCTAGTTACCTCAAAACTGCTCCCAAAGCCTTCACTGTGCCCTAGAGGCCTCTCTTTGATGTCTAGTCCCCCTAGGCCTGCTCCAATCCTCTCAGAAGCCCTCCATTGTGCACCAGAGGCTCTCTTGGGTGTGTAGAGTCCTTAGGAGCCCTCTAGTACCCTCAGAACCCCTCCTGAGGCCTTTGTAGTGCCCCAGAGCCCTCTTGGGGTCCAGTAGCTCTCTTAGGACCTAATTCCTTCAGTACCCCTCTTTTGGCCTGCGTTGTGCAGGAGCCCTCTGTTAGCCTTCTAGCTCTCAGGGGACCACTCCAGTCCCATCAGAACCCCTCCTTTTGCCTTCATTGTGCCCCCTTGCTTTTTTTTTTTTTTTTTTTCTTTCTAGCCCACTTACAACTTCCCTAGTCTACTCTAGGTGTCTCTTTTGGCCAAAATTGTGTCCCAGAGCCCTCTTTTAGCCCTCCAGATCCCTTAGGACCTCTCTTTTCCCCCTCAGGATCCTTTAGGACCTTTGTTCCCAGAGGCTTCCTTTGATCATATAACCCCCTTATGACCCTTCTAGTGAACTCGGTACCCATCTTTTGGCCTTTCCTGTGCCCCAGAGAGCTCTATTGACCCTCTAGACCCACTAGAACCTTTCCAGTCGCCCCTGAACCCCTCTAGAGGCCTTTATTATGCCACAGAGCTGTCTTTTGGCCCTCCTGACCCCTGAGTCTTTTTTTGGCAATGTTAGACCCCTGAGAATCCCTCTAGTGCACTCTGAATGACTCTTCCAAACTTCTTTCTGCCCCAGAACAGTCAGGCCCTTTGGACCCCTTAGGACCCCTGTAGTCCCCTTGGAACTGCCCTGTAGGATTTCGTTGTACCCCAGAGTTCTGTGTTAACCCTCTGGAGCCCTTAGCACCCCTCTAGGCTGCCCTACTCTCCACTTTGGCCTTGAATTTTGACCCACAGACCTCTGTTGGCCCTCTAGTCCCTTCAGAAACCTTCCAGAGGCATTTGTTACTCAGAACCAGTCCTCGGATGCTTGTTGTGCTCCAGAGCTGTCTTCTGGCCCTCCAGCACCTACAGGAGCCCGTTTATCTGCTCAGAACCCCTCCTCAGGTCTTCCTTGTTCCCTAGAGTCATTTTTCAGGGACATGGAGGCCCAAGCGGTCCTCTAGTGCGCTCTAGCCTACTCTTCCAACATTCTGTCAGCCCTAAAGCTGTATCTTGGCTCCTCAGGCCCCTTAGCACCACTCCAGGGCACTCTGGACCACTCTTTGTGTCTTCCTTGCTGCCCAGAGCTGTCTGCCAGCCCTCCGCTGGCAAATAGTTCCTTTGGCTAGGAACTGTCTAGTTGCCTCTGAAGCCCTCCTGAGGTCACCCTTGTTCCCCAGGTTTTAATTTGTTGGCCATCGGGTCTCCTCAGCATCCCTCTAGTGTGTTCTGGGCTACTCTTTTGGCCTGTCTTCTTCCCCGAGGCTGTATGTTGGCCCTCGAGACCCCTTAGGCCCCCTGGAGTCAACTCACAAACCCTCTGGAGCCCTGGGTTGGCCCTCCAGCCCCCTCAGCAGCCCTCTCTTCTGCTCTGGAGCCCCCTTTAGGCCACCTTCTTCTCACCACAGACATCTGCTGGCCCCCATAAACCCCTTGAAGGCCCCCTCCAGTGTGCTATGGCCTACTCTTGCCGCCTCCTTTGGGCCCCAGAGGTGTCTTTTGGACGTCCAGCCCCTTTAGCCCCCCTCTAGTCCCATCAGAAGCCCTGGGGAGACCTTGGTTTGTCCTGGAGCCCCGCTGTGGCCCTCCGGCCCTCCTAGCAGCCATCTAGTATACTCGGGACGACTCTTGAACCGAACGCTGTGCCCCAGAGTCCTCTTTAGGCCCTCTGGACCCCTTGGGACTGTTCTTGTTCCCCAGAGGCCGCCATGGAGGTCCTCCTTCTTCCTTCCCCAGAGTTGTCTTTTGGCTAGGCACATGCCTGGAGGGCCCCCTCTGGTGCCCTCGGGACTACTCTGGCAGGTTTCCCTGTGCCCCAGAGCTGGATCTTGGCTCCCTAGGCCCCTTTGCACCGCTCTAGAGCACTCCGCACCACTCTCTGGCTCCTCCTTGCTAGCCAGAGCTGTCTCTTGCTTGTGCTGAGCCCTCAGGAACGGTCTAGGTGGCCCAGACCCCCTCCTGAGCTCCTCCTCCTTCCCCAGAGTCTCTTTGTGGCCATGCAGAGCCCTTAGAAGCCCTCTCGTGACTTCTGAACTACAATTGCAGTACTCGTTGTGCCCCAGAGCTGTTTTTTGGCCCCCCAGATCCCTTAGGCACTGTCTAGGTGGCCCTGATCCCCTCCTGAGCTCCTCTTCCTTCCCCAAAGTGGTCTTTTAGCTAGGCACACGCCTTGAGGGCCCCCTCTGCTGCCCTCGGGACTACTTTGGCAGGTTTCCCTGTGCCCCAGAGCTGTCTTCGGGCCCCCCACAGCTCTTAGCACTGCTGTCTCCACCTCAGAGCCCCTGGGCAGACTTTTGGGGTGCCCCAGAGCACTCTTTTGGCCCTCCGGACCCCTTAGGCACTGTCTAGGTGGCCCAGACCCCCTCCTCAGCTCCTCCTCCTTCCCTAGAGTGGGGTTTTGGGTCATGTAAACCCTTGAGGGCCCCCTCTGGTGCCCTCGGGACTACTCTGGCAGGTTTCCCTCTGCCCCAGAGCTGTCTTCGGGCCCCCCACAGCTCTTAGCACTGCTCTCTCCACCTCAGAGCCCCTGGGGAGACCACAGCACTGTTTTAGCCCTCCGGACCCCTTAGGCACTGTCTAGGTGGCCCAGACGCCGTCCTCAGCTCCTCCTCCTTCCCCAGAGTTGTCTTTTGGCTAGGCACACGCCTTGAGGGCCCCCTCTGGTGCCCTCGGCACTACTCTGGCAGGTGTCCCTGTGCCCCAGAGCTGGATCTTGGCTCCCTAGGCCCCTTCGCACTGCTCTAGAGGGCTCCGCACCACTCTTTGGCTCTTCCTTGCTGCCCAGAGCTGTCCCTTGCTCGTGTCGAGCCCTCAGGAAAGGTCTAGGTGGCCCAGACCCCCTCCAGAGGTCTTCCTTTTCCCCCAGAGTCTCCTTTTGTCCTGGCACACGCCTTGAGGGTCCCCTCTGGTGCCCTCGGGACTACTCTGGCAGGTTTCCCTGTGCCCCAGAGCTGTCTTCGGCCCCCCCACAGCTCTTAGCACTGCTCTCTCCACCTCAGAGCCCCTGGGGAGACCTTTGGGGTGCCCCAGAGCTGTCTTTTGCCTCTCCAGACCCCTTAGACACTGTCTAGGTGGCCCAGACCCCTTCCTCAGCTCCTCCTCCTTCCCTAGAGTGGGGTTTTGGGTCATGTAAACCCTTGAGGGACCCCTCTGGTGCCCTCGGGACTACTCTGGCAGGTTTCCCTCTGCCCCAGAGCTGTCTTCGGGCCCCCCACAGCTCTTAGCACTGCTCTCTCCACCTCAGAGCCCCTGGGGAGACCTTTGGGGTGCCCCAGAGCTGTCTTTTGGCTCTCCAGACCCCTTAGGCACTGTCTAGGTGGCCCAGACCCCTTCCTCAGCTCCTCCCCCTTCCCTAGAGTGGGGTTTTGGGCCATGTAAACCCTTGAGGGCCCCCTCTGGGGCCCTCAGCACTACTCTGGCAGGTTTCCCTGTGCCCAGAGCTGGATCTTGGCTCCCTAGGCCCCTTCGCACTGCTCTAGAGTACTCCACAGCACTCTCTGGCTCTTCCTTGCTAGCCAGAGCTGGCTCTTGCTCGTGCTGAGTCCTCAGGAACGGTCTAGGTGGCCCAGACCCCCTCCTGAGCTCCTCCTCCTTCCCCAGAGTCTCTTTGTGGCCATGCAGAGCCCTTAGAAGCCCTCTCGTGACTTCTGAACTACAATTGCAGTACTCGTTGTGCCCCAGAGCTGTTTTTTGGCCCCCCAGATCCCTTAGGCACTGTCTAGGTGGCCCTGATCCCCTCCTGAGCTCCTCCTCCTTCCCCAGAGTGGTCTTTTAGCTAGGCACACGCCTTGAGGGCCCCCTCTGCTGCCCTCGGGACTACTTTGGCAGGTTTCCCTGTGCCCCAGAGCTGTCTTCGGGCCCCCCACAGCTCTTAGCACTGCTGTCTCCACCTCAGAGCCCCTGGGCAGACTTTTGGGGTGCCCCAGAGCACTCTTTTGGCCCTCCGGACCCCTTAGGCACTGTCTAGGTGGCCCAGACCCCCTCCTCAGCTCCTCCTCCTTCCCTAGAGTGGGGTTTTGGGTCATGTAAACCCTTGAGGGCCCCCTCTGGTGCCCTCGGGACTACTCTGGCAGGTTTCCCTCTGCCCCAGAGCTGTCTTCGGCCCCCCCACAGCTCTTAGCACTGCTCTCTCCACCTCAGAGCCCCTGGGCAGACTTTTGGGGTGCCCCACAGCACTCTTTTGGCCCTCCGGACCCCTCAGGAACGGTCTAGGTGGCCCAGACCCCCTCCTCAGCTCCTCCTCCTTCCCTAGAGTGGGGTTTTGGGTCATGTAAACCCTTGAGGGCCCCCTCTGGTGCCCTTGGGACTACTCTGGCAGGTTTCCCTCTGCCCCAGAGCTGTGTAGGTGCCCCCCACAGCTCTTAGCACTGCTCTATCCACCTCAGAGCCCCTGGGGAGACCACAGCACTGTTTTAGCCCTCCGGACCCCTTAGGCACTGTCTAGGTGGCCCAGACGCCGTCCTCAGCTCCTCCTCCTTCCCCAGAGTTGTCTTTTGGCTAGGCACACACCTTGAGGGCCCCCTCTGGTGCCCTCGGCACTACTCTGGCAGGTGTCCCTGTGCCCCAGAGCTGTCTTCGGCCCCCCCACAGCTCTTAGCACTGCTCTCTCCACCTCAGAGCCCCTGGGGAGACCTTTGGGGTGCCCCAGAGCTGTCTTTTGCCTCTCCAGACCCCTTAGACACTGTCTAGGTGGCCCAGACCCCTTCCTCAGCTCCTCCTCCTTCCCTAGAGTGGGGTTTTGGGTCATGTAAACCCTTGAGGGACCCCTCTGGTGCCCTCGGGACTACTCTGGCAGGTTTCCCTCTGCCCCAGAGCTGTCTTCGGGCCCCCCACAGCTCTTAGCACTGCTCTCTCCACCTCAGAGCCCCTGGGGAGACCTTTGGGGTGCCCCAGAGCTGTCTTTTGGCTCTCCAGACCCCTTAGGCACTGTCTAGGTGGCCCAGACCCCTTCCTCAGCTCCTCCCCCTTCCCTAGAGTGGGGTTTTGGGCCATGTAAACCCTTAAGGGCCCCCTCTGGGGCCCTCAGCACTACTCTGGCAGGTTTCCCTGTGCCCCAGAGCTGGATCTTGGCTCCCTAGGCCCCTTCGCACTGCTCTAGAGTACTCCACAGCACTCTTTGGCTCTTCCTTCCTAGCCAGAGATGTCTCTTGCTCGTACTGAGCCCTTAGGCACTGTCTAGGTGGCCCAGACCCCCTCCTGAGCTCCTCCTCCTTCCCCAGAGTCTCTTTGTGGCCATGCAGAGCCCTTAGAAGCCCTCTCGTGACTTCTGAACTACAATTGCAGTACTCGTTGTGCCCCAGAGCTGTTTTTTGGCCCCCCAGATCCCTTAGGCACTGTCTAGGTGGCCCTGATCCCCTCCTGAGCTCCTCCTCCTTCCCCAGAGTGGTCTTTTAGCTAGGCACACGCCTTGAGGGCCCCCTCTGCTGCCCTCGGGACTACTTTGGCAGGTTTCCCTGTGCCCCAGAGCTGTGTTGGGGCCCCCCAGAACTCTTAGCACTGCTGTCTCCACCTCAGAGCCCCTGGGCAGACTTTTGGGGTGCCCCAGAGCACTCTTTTGGCCCTCCGGACCCCTTAGGCACTGTCTAGGTGGCCCAGACCCCTTCCTCAGCTCCTCCTCCTTCCCCAGAGTTGCCTTTTGGCTAGGCACACACCTTGAGGGCCCCCTCTGGTGCCCTCGGGACTACTCTGGCAGGTTTCCCTGTGCCCCAGAGCTGGATCTTGGCTCCCTAGGCCCCTTCACACTGATCTAGAGCACTCCGCAGCACTCTTTGGCTCTTCCTTCCTAGCCAGAGATGTCTCTTGCTCGTACTGAGCCCTCAGGCAAGGTCTAGGTGGCCCAGACCCCCTCCTGAGCTCCTCCTCCTTCCCCAGAGTCTCTTTGTGGCCATGCAGAGCCCTTAGAAGCCCTCTCGTGACTTCTGAACTACAATTGCAGTACTCGTTGTGTCCCAGAGCTGTTTTTTGGCCCCCCAGATCCCTTAGGCACTGTCTAGGTGGCCCAGAGCCCCTCCTAAGCTCCTCTTCCTTCCCCAGAGTGGTCTTTTGGCTAGGCACACGCCTTGAGGGCCCCCTCTGGTGCCCTCGGCACTACTCTGGCAGGTTTCCCTGTGCCCCAGAGCTGGATCTTGGCTCCCTAGGCCCCTTTGCACCGCTCTAGAGCGCTCCGCACCACTCTCTGGCTCTTCCTTGCTGCCCAGAGCTGTCCCTTGCTCGTGCTGAGCCCTCAGGCAAGGTCTAGGTGGCCCAGACCCCCTCCAGAGGTCTTCCTTCTCCCCCAGAGTTGCCTTTTGGCTACGCACACGCCTTGAGGGCCCCCTCTGGTGTCCTCGGGACTACTCTGGCAGGTTTCCCTGTGCCCCAGAGCTGTCTTCGGCCCCCCCACAGCTCTTAGCACTGCTCTCTCCACCTCAGAGCCCCTGCGGAGACCTTTGGGGTGCCCCAGAGCAGTCTTTTGGCCCCCCAGACCCCTTAGGCACTGTCTAGGTGGCCCAGACCCCTCCTCAGCTCCTCCCCCTTCCCCAGAATGGGGTTTTGGGCCATGTAAACCCTTGAGGGCCCCCTCTGGGGCCCTCGGGACTACTCTGGCAGGTTTCCCTGTGCCCCAGAGCTGGATCTTGGCTCCCTAGGCCCCTTCGCACTGCTCTAGAGTACTCCACACCACTCTCTGGCTCTTCCTTGCTAGCCAGAGCTGGCTCTTGCTCGTGCTGAGTCCTCAGGAACGGTCTAGGTGGCCCAGACCCCCTCCTGAGCTCCTCCTCCTTCCCCAGAGTCTCTTTGTGGCCATGCAGAGCCCTTAGAAGCCCTCTCGTGACTTCTGAACTACAATTGCAGTACTCATTGTGTCCCAGAGCTGTTTTTTGGCCCCCCAGATCCCTTAGGCACTGTCTAGGTGGCCCAGATCCCCTCCTGAGCTCCTCCTCCTTCCCCAGAGTTGTCTTTTAGCTAGGCACACGCCTTGAGGGCCCCCTCTGGTGCCCTCGGCACTACTCTGGCAGGTGTCCCTGTGCCCCAGAGCTGGATCTTGGCTCCCTAGGCCCCTTCGCACTGCTCTAGAGGGCTCCGCACCACTCTTTGGCTCTTCCTTGCTGCCCAGAGCTGTCCCTTGCTCGTGTCGAGCCCTCAGGAAAGGTCTAGGTGGCCCAGACCCCCTCCAGAGGTCTTCCTTTTCCCCCAGAGTCTCCTTTTGTCCTGGCACACGCCTTGAGGGTCCCCTCTGGTGCCCTCGGGACTACTCTGGCAGGTTTCCCTGTGCCCCAGAGCTGTCTTCGGCCCCCCCACAGCTCTTAGCACTGCTCTCTCCACCTCAGAGCCCCTGGGGAGACCTTTGGGGTGCCCCAGAGCTGTCTTTTGCCTCTCCAGACCCCTTAGACACTGTCTAGGTGGCCCAGACCCCTTCCTCAGCTCCTCCTCCTTCCCTAGAGTGGGGTTTTGGGTCATGTAAACCCTTGAGGGACCCCTCTGGTGCCCTCGGGACTACTCTGGCAGGTTTCCCTCTGCCCCAGAGCTGTCTTCGGGCCCCCCACAGCTCTTAGCACTGCTCTCTCCACCTCAGAGCCCCTGGGGAGACCTTTGGCGTGCCCCAGAGCTGTCTTTTGGCTCTCCAGACCCCTTAGGCACTGTCTAGGTGGCCCAGACCCCTTCCTCAGCTCCTCCCCCTTCCCTAGAGTGGGGTTTTGGGCCATGTAAACCCTTGAGGGCCCCCTCTGGGGCCCTCAGCACTACTCTGGCAGGTTTCCCTGTGCCCAGAGCTGGATCTTGGCTCCCTAGGCCCCTTCGCACTGCTCTAGAGTACTCCACAGCACTCTCTGGCTCTTCCTTGCTAGCCAGAGCTGGCTCTTGCTCGTGCTGAGTCCTCAGGAACGGTCTAGGTGGCCCAGACCCCCTCCTGAGCTCCTCCTCCTTCCCCAGAGTCTCTTTGTGGCCATGCAGAGCCCTTAGAAGCCCTCTCGTGACTTCTGAACTACAATTGCAGTACTCGTTGTGCCCCAGAGCTGTTTTTTGGCCCCCCAGATCCCTTAGGCACTGTCTAGGTGGCCCTGATCCCCTCCTGAGCTCCTCCTCCTTCCCCAGAGTGGTCTTTTAGCTAGGCACACGCCTTGAGGGCCCCCTCTGCTGCCCTCGGGACTACTTTGGCAGGTTTCCCTGTGCCCCAGAGCTGTCTTCGGGCCCCCCACAGCTCTTAGCACTGCTGTCTCCACCTCAGAGCCCCTGGGCAGACTTTTGGGGTGCCCCAGAGCACTCTTTTGGCCCTCCGGACCCCTTAGGCACTGTCTAGGTGGCCCAGACCCCCTCCTCAGCTCCTCCTCCTTCCCTAGAGTGGGGTTTTGGGTCATGTAAACCCTTGAGGGCCCCCTCTGGTGCCCTCGGGACTACTCTGGCAGGTTTCCCTCTGCCCCAGAGCTGTCTTCGGCCCCCCCACAGCTCTTAGCACTGCTCTCTCCACCTCAGAGCCCCTGGGCAGACTTTTGGGGTGCCCCACAGCACTCTTTTGGCCCTCCGGACCCCTCAGGAACGGTCTAGGTGGCCCAGACCCCCTCCTCAGCTCCTCCTCCTTCCCTAGAGTGGGGTTTTGGGTCATGTAAACCCTTGAGGGCCCCCTCTGGTGCCCTTGGGACTACTCTGGCAGGTTTCCCTGTGCCCCAGAGCTGTGTAGGTGCCCCCCACAGCTCTTAGCACTGCTCTCTTCACCTCAGAGCCCCTGGGGAGACCACAGCACTGTTTTAGCCCTCCGGACCCCTTAGGCACTGTCTAGGTGGCCCAGACGCCGTCCTCAGCTCCTCCTCCTTCCCCAGAGTTGTCTTTTGGCTAGGCACACGCCTTGAGGGCCCCCTCTGGTGCCCTCGGCACTACTCTGGCAGGTGTCCCTGTGCCCCAGAGCTGTCTTCGGCCCCCCCACAGCTCTTAGCACTGCTCTCTCCACCTCAGAGCCCCTGGGGAGACCTTTGGGGTGCCCCAGAGCTGTCTTTTGCCTCTCCAGACCCCTTAGACACTGTCTAGGTGGCCCAGACCCCTTCCTCAGCTCCTCCTCCTTCCCTAGAGTGGGGTTTTGGGTCATGTAAACCCTTGAGGGACCCCTCTGGTGCCCTCGGGACTACTCTGGCAGGTTTCCCTCTGCCCCAGAGCTGTCTTCGGGCCCCCCACAGCTCTTAGCACTGCTCTCTCCACCTCAGAGCCCCTGGGGAGACCTTTGGGGTGCCCCAGAGCTGTCTTTTGGCTCTCCAGACCCCTTAGGCACTGTCTAGGTGGCCCAGACCCCTTCCTCAGCTCCTCCCCCTTCCCTAGAGTGGGGTTTTGGGCCATGTAAACCCTTAAGGGCCCCCTCTGGGGCCCTCAGCACTACTCTGGCAGGTTTCCCTGTGCCCCAGAGCTGGATCTTGGCTCCCTAGGCCCCTTCGCACTGCTCTAGAGTACTCCACAGCACTCTTTGGCTCTTCCTTCCTAGCCAGAGATGTCTCTTGCTCGTACTGAGCCCTTAGGCACTGTCTAGGTGGCCCAGACCCCCTCCTGAGCTCCTCCTCCTTCCCCAGAGTCTCTTTGTGGCCATGCAGAGCCCTTAGAAGCCCTCTCGTGACTTCTGAACTACAATTGCAGTACTCGTTGTGCCCCAGAGCTGTTTTTTGGCCCCCCAGATCCCTTAGGCACTGTCTAGGTGGCCCTGATCCCCTCCTGAGCTCCTCCTCCTTCCCCAGAGTGGTCTTTTAGCTAGGCACACGCCTTGAGGGCCCCCTCTGCTGCCCTCGGGACTACTTTGGCAGGTTTCCCTGTGCCCCAGAGCTGTGTTGGGGCCCCCCAGAACTCTTAGCACTGCTGTCTCCACCTCAGAGCCCCTGGGCAGACTTTTGGGGTGCCCCAGAGCACTCTTTTGGCCCTCCGGACCCCTTAGGCACTGTCTAGGTGGCCCAGACCCCTTCCTCAGCTCCTCCTCCTTCCCCAGAGTTGCCTTTTGGCTAGGCACACACCTTGAGGGCCCCCTCTGGTGCCCTCGGGACTACTCTGGCAGGTTTCCCTGTGCCCCAGAGCTGGATCTTGGCTCCCTAGGCCCCTTCACACTGATCTAGAGCACTCCGCAGCACTCTTTGGCTCTTCCTTCCTAGCCAGAGATGTCTCTTGCTCGTACTGAGCCCTCAGGCAAGGTCTAGGTGGCCCAGACCCCCTCCTGAGCTCCTCCTCCTTCCCCAGAGTCTCTTTGTGGCCATGCAGAGCCCTTAGAAGCCCTCTCGTGACTTCTGAACTACAATTGCAGTACTCGTTGTGTCCCAGAGCTGTTTTTTGGCCCCCCAGATCCCTTAGGCACTGTCTAGGTGGCCCGGATCCCCTCCTAAGCTCCTCTTCCTTCCCCAGAGTGGTCTTTTGGCTAGGCACACGCCTTGAGGGCCCCCTCTGGTGCCCTCGGCACTACTCTGGCAGGTTTCCCTGTGCCCCAGAGCTGGATCTTGGCTCCCTAGGCCCCTTTGCACCGCTCTAGAGCGCTCCGCACCACTCTCTGGCTCTTCCTTGCTAGCCAGAGCTGTCCCTTGCTCGTGCTGAGCCCTCAGGCAAGGTCTAGGTGGCCCAGACCCCCTCCAGAGGTCTTCCTTCTCCCCCAGAGTTGCCTTTTGGCTACGCACACGCCTTGAGGGCCCCCTCTGGTGTCCTCGGGACTACTCTGGCAGGTTTCCCTGTGCCCCAGAGCTGTCTTCGGCCCCCCCACAGCTCTTAGCACTGCTCTCTCCACCTCAGAGCCCCTGCGGAGACCTTTGGGGTGCCCCAGAGCAGTCTTTTGGCCCCCCAGACCCCTTAGGCACTGTCTAGGTGGCCCAGACCCCTCCTCAGCTCCTCCCCCTTCCCCAGAATGGGGTTTTGGGCCATGTAAACCCTTGAGGGCCCCCTCTGGGGCCCTCGGGACTACTCTGGCAGGTTTCCCTGTGCCCCAGAGCTGGATCTTGGCTCCCTAGGCCCCTTCGCACTGCTCTAGAGTACTCCACACCACTCTCTGGCTCTTCCTTGCTAGCCAGAGCTGGCTCTTGCTCGTGCTGAGTCCTCAGGAACGGTCTAGGTGGCCCAGACCCCCTCCTGAGCTCCTCCTCCTTCCCCAGAGTCTCTTTGTGGCCATGCAGAGCCCTTAGAAGCCCTCTCGTGACTTCTGAACTACAATTGCAGTACTCATTGTGTCCCAGAGCTGTTTTTTGGCCCCCCAGATCCCTTAGGCACTGTCTAGGTGGCCCAGATCCCCTCCTGAGCTCCTCCTCCTTCCCCAGAGTTGTCTTTTAGCTAGGCACACGCCTTGAGGGCCCCCTCTGGTGCCCTCGGCACTATTCTGGCAGGTTTCCCTGTGCCCCAGAGCTGTCTTCGGGCCCCCCACAGCTCTTAGCACTGCTCTATCCACCCCAGAGCCCCTGGGCAGACCTTTGGGGTGCCCCAGAGCTGTGTTGGGGCCCCCCATAGCTCTTAGCACTGCTCTCTCCACCTCAGAGCCCCTGCGGAGACCTTTGGCGTGCCCCAGAGCTGTCTTTTGGCTCTCCGGACCCCTTAGGCACTGTCTAGGTGGCCCAGACCCCTCCTCAGCTCCTCCTCCTTCCCCAGAGTTGTCTTTTGGCTAGGCACACACCTTGAGGGCCCCCTCTGGGGCCCTCGGCACTACTCTGGCAGGTGTCCCTGTGCCCCAGAGCTGGATCTTGGCTCCCTAGGCCCCTTCACACTGATCTAGAGCACTCCGCAGCACTCTTTGGCTCTTCCTTGCTAGCCAGAGCTGTCTCTTGCTCGTGCTGAGTCCTCAGGAACGGTCTAGGTGGCCCAGACCCCCTCCTGAGCTCCTCCTCCTTCCCCAGAGTCTCTTTGTGGCCATGCAGAGCCCTTAGAAGCCCTCTCGTGACTTCTGAACTACAATTGCAGTACTCGTTGTGTCCCAGAGCTGTTTTTTGGCCCCCCAGATCCCTTAGGCACTGTCTAGGTGGCCCAGATCCCCTCCTCAGCTCCTCTTCCTTCCCCAGAGTTGTCTTTTGGCTAGGCACACGCCTTGAGGGCCCCCTCTGGTGCCCTCGGGACTACTCTGGCAGGTTTCCCTCTGCCCCAGAGCTGGATCTTGGCTCCCTAGGCCCCTTCGCACTGCTCTAGAGCACTCCGCAGCACTCTTTGGCTCTTCCTTGCTAGCCAGAGATGTCCCTTGCTCGTGCTGAGCCCTCAGGAACGGTCTAGGTGGCCCAGACCCCCTCCTGAGCTCCTCCTCCTTCCCCAGAGTCTCTTTGTGGCCATGCAGAGCCCTTAGAAGCCCTCTCGTGACTTCTGAACTACAATTGCAGTACTCGTTGTGCCCCAGAGCTGTTTTTTGGCCCCCCAGATCCCTTAGGCACTGTCTAGGTGGCCCTGATCCCCTCCTGAGCTCCTCCTCCTTCCCCAGAGTGGTCTTTTAGCTAGGCACACGCCTTGAGGGCCCCCTCTGCTGCCCTCGGCACTACTCTGGCAGGTTTCCCTGTGCCCCAGAGCTGGATCTTGGCTCCCTAGGCCCCTTTGCACCGCTCTAGAGCGCTCCGCACCACTCTCTGGCTCTTCCTTGCTAGCCAGAGCTGTCCCTTGCTCGTGCTGAGCCCTCAGGCAAGGTCTAGGTGGCCCAGACCCCCTCCAGAGGTCTTCCTTCTCCCCCAGAGTTGCCTTTTGGCTACGCACACGCCTTGAGGGCCCCCTCTGGTGTCCTCGGGACTACTCTGGCAGGTTTCCCTGTGCCCCAGAGCTGTCTTCGGCCCCCCCACAGCTCTTAGCACTGCTCTCTCCACCTCAGAGCCCCTGCGGAGACCTTTGGGGTGCCCCAGAGCAGTCTTTTGGCCCCCCAGACCCCTTAGGCACTGTCTAGGTGGCCCAGACCCCTTCCTCAGCTCCTCCCGCTTCCCTAGAGTGGGGTTTTGGGCCATGTAAACCCTTAAGGGCCCCCTCTGGGGCCCTCAGCACTACTCTGGCAGGTTTCCCTGTGCCCAGAGCTGGATCTTGGCTCCCTAGGCCCCTTCGCACTGCTCTAGAGTACTCCACAGCACTCTCTGGCTCTTCCTTGCTAGCCAGAGCTGGCTCTTGCTCGTGCTGAGTCCTCAGGAACGGTCTAGGTGGCCCAGACCCCCTCCTGAGCTCCTCCTCCTTCCCCAGAGTCTCTTTGTGGCCATGCAGAGCCCTTAGAAGCCCTCTCGTGACTTCTGAACTACAATTGCAGTACTCGTTGTGCCCCAGAGCTGTTTTTTGGCCCCCCAGATCCCTTAGGCACTGTCTAGGTGGCCCAGATCCCCTCCTGAGCTCCTCCTCCTTCCCCAGAGTGGTCTTTTAGCTAGGCACACGCCTTGAGGGCCCCCTCTGCTGCCCTCGGGACTACTTTGGCAATTTTCCCTGTGCCCCAGAGCTGTCTTCGGGCCCCCCAGAACTCTTAGCACTGCTGTCTCCACCTCAGAGCCCCTGGGCAGACTTTTGGGGTGCCCCAGAGCTGTGTTGGGGCCCCCCAGAACTCTTAGCACTGCTGTCTCCACCTCAGAGCCCCTGGGCAGACTTTTGGGGTGCCCCAGAGCACTCTTTTGGCCCTCCGGACCCCTTAGGCACTGTCTAGGTGGCCCAGACCCCCTTCCTCAGCTCCTCCTCCTTCCCTAGAGTGGGGTTTTGGGTCATGTAAACCCTTGAGGGCCCCCTCTGGTGCCCTCGGGACTATTCTGGCAGGTTTCCCTGTGCCCCAGAGCTGTCTTCGGGGTCCACAGAGCTCTTAGCACTGCTCTCTCCACCTCAGAGCCCCTGGGGAGACCTTTGGCGTGCCCCAGAGCTGTCTTTTTGCCCTCCAGACCCCTTAGGCACTGTCTAGGTGGCCCAGAGCCCCTCCTCAGCTCCTCCTCCTTCCCCAGAGTGGTCTTTTGGCTAGGCACACGCCTTGAGGGCCCCCTCTGGTGCCCTCGGCACTACTCTGGCAGGTTTCCCTGTGCCCCAGAGCTGTCTTCGGCCCCCCCACAGCTCTTAGCACTGCTGTCTCCACCTCAGAGCCCCTGGGCAGACTTTTGGGGTGCCCCACAGCATTCTTTTGGCCCTCCGGACCCCTCAGGAACGGTCTAGGTGGCCCAGACCCCCTCCTGAGCTCCTCCTCCTTCCCTAGAGTGGGGTTTTGGGTCATGTAAACCCTTGAGGGCCCCCTCTGGTGCCCTTGGGACTACTCTGGCAGGTTTCCCTGTGCCCCAGAGCTGTGTAGGTGCCCCCCACAGCTCTTAGCACTGCTCTCTTCACCTCAGAGCCCCTGGGGAGACCTTTGGGGTGCCCCAGAGCTGTCTTTTGGCTCTCCAGACCCCTTAGGCACTGTCTAGGTGGCCCAGACCCCTTCCTCAGCTCCTCCTCCTTCCCTAGAGTGGGGTTTTGGGTCATGTAAACCCTTGAGGGCCCCCTCTGGTGCCCTCGGCACTACTCTGGCAGGTTTCCCTGTGCCCCAGAGCTGTCTTCGGGCCCCCCACAGCTCTTAGCACTGCTCTCTCCACCTCAGAGCCCCTGGGGAGACCTTTGGGGTGCCCCAGAGCTGTCTTTTGGCTCTCCAGACCCCTTAGGCACTGTCTAGGTGGCCCAGACCCCTTCCTCAGCCCCTCCCCCTTCCCTAGAGTGGGGTTTTGGGCCATGTAAACCCTTAAGGGCCCCCTCTGGGGCCCTCAGCACTACTCTGGCAGGTTTCCCTGTGCCCAGAGCTGGATCTTGGCTCCCTAGGCCCCTTCGCACTGCTCTAGTGTACTCCACAGCACTCTCTGGCTCTTCCTTGCTAGCCAGAGCTGGCTCTTGCTCGTGCTGAGCCCTCAGGAACGGTCTAGGTGGCCCAGACCCCCTCCTGAGCTCCTCCTCCTTCCCCAGAGTCTCTTTGTGGCCATGCAGAGCCCTTAGAAGCCCTCTCGTGACTTCTGAACTACAATTGCAGTACTCGTTGTGTCCCAGAGCTGTTTTTTGGCCCCCCAGATCCCTTAGGCACTGTCTAGGTGGCCCAGATCCCCTCCTGAGCTCCTCCTCCTTCCCCAGAGTGGTCTTTTAGCTAGGCACACGCCTTGAGGGCCCCCTCTGGTGCCCTCGGGACTACTTTGGCAGGTTTCCCTGTGCCCCAGAGCTGTCTTCGGGCCCCCCACAGCTCTTAGCACTGCTCTATCCAGCTCAGAGCCCCTGGGGAGACCTTTGGGGTGCCCCAGAGCTGTCTTCGGGCCCCCCAGAACTCTTAGCACTGCTGTCTCCACCTCAGAGCCCCTGGGCAGACTTTTGGGGTTCCCCAGAGCACTCTTTTGGCCCTCCAGACCCCTTAGACACTGTCTAGGTGGCCCAGACCCCTTCCTCAGCTCCTCCTCCTTCCCTAGAGTGGGGTTTTGGGTCATGTAAACCCTTGAGGGCCCCCTCTGGTGCCCTCGGCACTACTCTGGCAGGTTTCCCTGTGCCCCAGAGCTGTCTTCGGCCCCCCCACAGCTCTTAGCACTGCTCTCTCCACCTCAGAGCCCCTGGGGAGACCTTTGGCGTGCCCCAGAGCTGTCTTTTGGCTCTCCAGACCCCTTAGGCAATGTCTAGGTGGCCCAGACCCCTTCCTCAGCTCCTCCCCCTTCCCTAGAGTGGGGTTTTGGGCCATGTAAACCCTTAAGGGCCCCCTCTGGGGCCCTCGGGACTACTCTGGCAGGTTTCCCTGTGCCCCAGAGCTGGATCTTGGCTCCCTAGGCCCCTTCGCACTGCTCTAGAGTACTCCACAGCACTCTCTGGCTCTTCCTTGCTAGCCAGAGCTGGCTCTTGCTCATGCTGAGCCCTCAGGAACGGTCTAGGTGGCCCAGACCCCCTCCTGAGCTCCTCCTCCTTCCCCAGAGTCTCTTTGTGGCCATGCAGAGCCCTTAGAAGCCCTCTCGTGACTTCTGAACTACAATTGCAGTACTCGTTGTGTCCCAGAGCTGTTTTTTGGCCCCCCAGATCCCTTAGGCACTGTCTAGGTGGCCCGGATCCCCTCCTAAGCTCCTCTTCCTTCCCCAGAGTTGTCTTTTGGCTAGGCACACGCCTTGAGGGCCCCCTCTGGTGCCCTCGGCACTACTCTGGCAGGTGTCCCTGTGCCCCAGAGCTGGATCTTGGCTCCCTAGGCCCCTTCGCACTGTTCTAGAGGGCTCCGCACCACTCTTTGGCTCTTCCTTGCTGCCCAGAGCTGTCCCTTGCTCGTGCTGAGCCCTCAGGAAAGGTCTAGGTGGCCCAGACCCCCTCCAGAGGTCTTCCTTTTCCCCCAGAGTCTCCTTTTGGCCTGGCACGCGCCTTGAGGGCCCCCTCTGCTGCCCTCGGGACTACTCTGGCAGGTTTCCCTGTGCCCCAGAGCTGTCTTCGGGCCCCCCACAGCTCTTAGCACTGCTCTATCCACCCCAGAGCCCCTGGGCAGACCTTTGGGGTGCCCCAGAGCTGTGTTGGGGCCCCCCATAGCTCTTAGCACTGCTCTCTCCACCTCAGAGCCCCTGCGGAGACCTTTGGCGTGCCCCAGAGCTGTCTTTTGGCTCTCCGGACCCCTTAGGCACTGTCTAGGTGGCCCAGACCCCTCCTCAGCTCCTCCCCCTTCCCCAGAATGGGGTTTTGTAAACCCTTGAGGGCCCCCTCTGGGGCCCTCGGGACTACTCTGGCAGGTTTCCCTGTGCCCCAGAGCTGTCTTCGGGGCCCGCAGAGCTCTTAGCACTGCTCTCTCCACCTCAGAGCCCCTGCGGAGACCTTTGGGTTGCCCCAGAGCTGTGTTGGGGCCCCCCATAGCTCTTAGCACTGCTCTATCCACCTCAGAGCCCCTGCGGAGACCTTTGGCGTGCCCCAGAGCTGTCTTCTGGCCCTCCGGACCCCTTAGGCACTGTCTAGGTGGCCCAGACCCCTTCCTCAGCTCCTCCTCCTTCCCCAGAGTTGTCTTTTGGCTAGGCACACACCTTGAGGGCCCCCTCTGGTGCCCTCGGGACTACTCTGGCAGGTTTCCCTGTGCCCCAGAGCTGGATCTTGGCTCCCTAGGCCCCTTCGCAACTCTCTAGAGCACTCCGCAGCACTCTTTGGCTCTTCCTTGCTAGCCAGAGCTGGCTGTTGCTCGTGCTGAGCCCTCAGGAACGGTCTAGGTGGCCCAGACCCCCTCCTGAGCTCCTCCTCCTTCCCCAGAGTCTCTTTGTGGCCATGCAGAGCCCTTAGAAGCCCTCTCGTGACTTCTGAACTACAATTGCAGTACTCGTTGTGTCCCAGAGCTGTCTTTTGGCTCTCCGGACCCCTTAGGCACTGTCTAGGTGGCCCAGAGCCCTCCTCAGCTCCTCCTCCTTCCCCAGAGTGGTCTTTTGGCTAGGCACACGCCTTGAGGGCCTCCTCTGGTGCCCTCGGGACTACTCTGGCAGGTTTCCCTCTGCCCCAGAGCTGTGTAGGTGCCCCCCAGAACTGTTAGCACTGCTCTCTCCACCTCAGAGCCCCTGCGGAGACCTTTGGCGTGCCCCAGAGCTGTCTTTTTGCCCTCCAGACCCCTTAGGCACTGTCTAGGTGGCCCAGAGCCCCTCCTCAGCTCCTCCTCCTTCCCCAGAGTGGTCTTTTGGCTAGGCACACGCCTTGAGGGCCCCCTCTGGTGCCCTTGGGACTACTCTGGCAGGTGTCCCTGTGCCCCAGAGCTGGATCTTGGCTCCCTAGGCCCCTTCGCACTGTTCTAGAGGGCTCCGCACCACTCTCTGGCTCTTCCTTGCTAGCCAGAGCTGTCCCTTGCTCGTGCTGAGTCCTCAGGAACGGTCTAGGTGGCCCAGACCCCCTCCTGAGCTCCTCCTCCTTCCCCAGAGTCTCTTTGTGGCCATGCAGAGCCCTTAGAAGCCCTCTAGTGACTTCTGAACTACAATTGCAGTACTCATTGTGTCCCAGAGCTGTTTTTTGGCCCCCCAGACCCCTTAGGCACTGTCTAGGTGGCCCAGACCCCTCCTCAGCTCCTCCTCCTTCCCCAGAATGGGGTTTTCGGCCATGTAAACCCTTGAGGGCCCCCTCTGGTGCCCTCGGGACTACTCTGGCAGGTTTCCCTGTGCCCCAGAGCTGTCTTCGGGGCCCCCACAGCTCTTAGCACTGCTCTCTCCACCTCAGAGCCCCTGCGGAGACCTTTGGCGTGCCCCAGAGCTGTCTTTTGGCTCTCCGGACCCCTTAGGCACTGTCTAGGTGGCCCAGAGCCCCTCCTCAGCTCCTCCTCCTTCCCCAGAGTGGTCTTTTGGCTAGGCACACACCTTGAGGGCCCCCTCTGGGGCCCTCGGCACTACTCTGGCAGGTTTCCCTGTGCCCCAGAGCTGGATCTTGGCTCCCTAGGCCCCTTCGCAACTCTCTAGAGCACCCCGCAACACTCTTTGGCTCCTCCTTGCTAGGCAGAGCTGTCTCTTGCTCGTGCTGAGCCCTCAGGAACGGTCTAGGTGGCCCAGACCCCCTCCTCAGCTCCTCCTCCTTCCCCAGAGTTGCCTTTTGGCTAGGCACACGCCTTGAGGGCCCCCTCTGGTGCCCTCGGGACTACTCTGGCAGGTTTCCCTCTTCCCCAGAGCTGTCTTCGGCCCCCCCAGAGCTCTTAGCAGTGTTCTATCCATCTCAGAGCCCCTGGGCAGACCTTTGGGGTGCCCCAGAGTAGTGTTTTGGCTCTCCGGACCCCTTAGGCACTGTCTAGGTGGCCCAGACGCCGTCCTCAGCTCCTCCTCCTTCCCCAGAGTTGTCTTTTGGCTAGGCACACGCCTTGAGGGCCCCCTCTGGTGCCCTCGGCACTACTCTGGCAGGTTTCCCTCTGCCCCAGAGCTGGATCTTGGCTCCCTAGGCCCCTTCGCAATTCTCTAGAGCACTCCGCAGCACTCTTTGGCTCTTCCTTGCTAGCCAGAGCTGTCTCTTGCTCGTGCTGAGCCCTCAGGAACGGTCTAGGTGGCCCAGACCCCCTCCTGAGCTCCTCCTCCTTCCCCAGAGTCTCTTTGTGGCCATGCAGAGCCCTTAGAAGCCCTCTCGTGACTTCTGAACTACAATTGCAGTACTCGTTGTGTCCCAGAGCTGTCTTTTGGCTCTCCGGACCCTTTAGGCACTGTCTAGGTGGCCCAGAGCCCTCCTCAGCTCCTCCTCCTTCCCCAGAGTGGTCTTTTGGCTAGGCACACGCCTTGAGGGCCCCCTCTGGTGCCCTCGAGACTACTCTGGCAGGTTTCCCTCTGCCCCAGAGCTGTGTAGGTGCCCCCCAGAACTGTTAGCACTGCTCTCTCCACCTCAGAGCCCCTGCGGAGACCTTTGGGGTGCCCCAGAGCTGTCTTTTGGCCCCCCAGACCCCTTAGGCACTGTCTAGGTGGCCCAGACCCCTCCTGAGCTCCTCCCCCTTCCCCAGAATGGGGTTTTGGGCCATGTAAACCCTTGAGGGCCCCCTCTGGTGCCCTCGGGACTACTCTGGCAGGTTTCCCTGTGCCCCAGAGCTGGATCTTGGCTCCCTAGGCCCCTTCGCAGTGCTCTAGAGTACTCCACACCACTCTCTCGCTCTTCCTTGCTAGCCAGAGCTGGCTCTTGCTCGTGCTGAGCCCTCAGGAACGGTCTAGGTGGCCCAGACCCCCTCCTGAGCTCCTCCTCCTTCCCCAGAGTGGTCTTTTAGCTAGGCACACGCCTTGAGGGCCCCCTCTGCTGCCCTCGGGACTACTTTGGCAGGTTTCCCTGTGCCCCAGAGCTGTCTTCGGGCCCCCCACAGCTCTTAGCACTGCTCTATCCACCCCAGAGCCCCTGGGGAGACCTTTGGGGTGCCCCAGAGCTGTGTTGGGGCCCCCCATAGCTCTTAGCACTGCTCTCTCCACCTCAGAGCCCCTGCGGAGACCTTTGGCGTGCCCCAGAGCTGTCTTTTGGCTCTCCGGACCCCTTAGGCACTGTCTAGGTGGCCCAGACCCCTCCTCAGCTCCTCCTCCTTCCCCAGAGTGGTCTTTTGGCTAGGCACACACCTTGAGGGCCCCCTCTGGGGCCCTCGGCACTACTCTGGCAGGTGTCCCTGTGCCCCAGAGCTGGATCTTGGCTCCCTAGGCCCCTTCACACTGATCTAGAGCACTCCGCAGCACTCTTTGGCTCTTCCTTGCTAGCCAGAGCTGTCTCTTGCTCGTGCTGAGTCCTCAGGAACGGTCTAGGTGGCCCAGACCCCCTCCTGAGCTCCTCCTCCTTCCCCAGAGTCTCTTTGTGGCCATGCAGAGCCCTTAGAAGCCCTCTCGTGACTTCTGAACTACAATTGCAGTACTCGTTGTGTCCCAGAGCTGTTTTTTGGCCCCCCAGATCCCTTAGGCACTGTCTAGGTGGCCCGGATCCCCTCCTAAGCTCCTCTTCCTTCCCCAGAGTTGTCTTTTGGCTAGGCACACGCCTTGAGGGCCCCCTCTGGTGCCCTCGGCACTACTCTGGCAGGTTTCCCTCTGCCCCAGAGCTGGATCTTGGCTCCCTAGGCCCCTTCGCACTGCTCTAGAGCACTCCGCAGCACTCTTTGGCTCTTCCTTGCTAGCCAGAGATGTCCCTTGCTCGTGCTGAGCCCTCAGGCAAGGTCTAGGTGGCCCAGACCCCTTCCTCAGCTCCTCCTCCTTCCCCAGAGTTGCCTTTTGGCTAGGCACACGCCTTGAGGGCCCCCTCTGGTGTCCTCGGGACTACTCTGGCAGGTGTCCCTGTGCCCCAGAGCTGGATCTTGGCTCCCTAGGCCCCTTCGCACTGCTCTAGAGCACTCCGCAGCACTCTTTGGCTCTTCCTTGCTAGCCAGAGATGTCTCTTGCTCGTACTGAGCCCCTAGGCACTGTCTAGGTGGCCCAGACCCCCTCCTGAGCTCCTCCTCCTTCCCCAGAGTCTCTTTGTGGCCATGCAGAGCCCTTAGAAGCCCTCTCGTGACTTCTGAACTACAATTGCAGTACTCGTTGTGTCCCAGAGCTGTTTTTTGGCCCCCCAGATCCCTTAGGCACTGTCTAGGTGGCCCGGATCCCCTCCTAAGCTCCTCTTCCTTCCCCAGAGTTGTCTTTTGGCTAGGCACACGCCTTGAGGGCCCCCTCTGGTGCCCTCGGCACTACTCTGGCAGGTTTCCCTGTGCCCCAGAGCTGGATCTTGGCTCCCTAGGCCCCTTCGCACTGTTCTAGAGGGCTCCGCACCACTCTTTGGCTCTTCCTTGCTGCCCAGAGCTGTCCCTTGCTCGTGCTGAGCCCTCAGGAAAGGTCTAGGTGGCCCAGACCCCCTCCAGAGGTCTTCCTTCTCCCCCAGAGTCTCCTTTTGGCCTGGCACGCGCCTTGAGGGCCCCCTCTGCTGCCCTCGGGACTACTCTGGCAGGTTTCCCTGTGCCCCAGAGCTGTGTTGGGGCCCCCCACAGCTCTTAGCACTGCTCTCTCCACCTCAGAGCCCCTGCGGAGACCTTTGGGGTGCCCCAGAGCTGTCTTTTGGCCCCCCAGACCCCTTAGGCACTGTCTAGGTGGCCCAGACTCCGTCCTCAGCTCCTCCTCCTTCCCCAGAATGGGGTTTTGGGCCATGTAAACCCTTGAGGGCCCCCTCTGGTGCCCTCGGGACTACTCTGGCAGGTTTCCCTGTGCCCCAGAGCTGTCTTCGGCCCCCCCACAGCTCTTAGCACTGCTCTATCCACCTCAGAGCCCCTGCGGAGACCTTTGGGGTGCCCCAGAGCTGTCTTTTGGCTCTCCAGACCCCTTAGGCAATGTCTAGGTGGCCCAGACCCCTTCCTCAGCTCCTCCCCCTTCCCTAGAGTGGGGTTTTGGGCCATGTAAACCCTTAAGGGCCCCCTCTGGTGCCCTCGGGACTACTCTGGCAGGTTTCCCTGTGCCCCAGAGCTGGATCTTGGCTCCCTAGGCCCCTTCGCACTGCTCTAGAGTACTCCACAGCACTCTCTGGCTCTTCCTTGCTAGCCAGAGCTGGCTCTTGCTCGTGCTGAGCCCTCAGGAACGGTCTAGGTGGCCCAGACCCCCTCCTGAGCTCCTCCTCCTTCCCCAGAGTCTCTTTGTGGCCATGCAGAGCCCTTAGAAGCCCTCTCGTGACTTCTGAACTACAATTGCAGTACTCGTTGTGTCCCAGAGCTGTTTTTTGGCCCCCCAGATCCCTTAGGCACTGTCTAGGTGGCCCGGATCCCCTCCTAAGCTCCTCTTCCTTCCCCAGAGTTGTCTTTTGGCTAGGCACACGCCTTGAGGGCCCCCTCTGGTGCCCTCGGCACTACTCTGGCAGGTGTCCCTGTGTCCCAGAGCTGGATCTTGGCTCCCTAGGCCCCTTCGCACTGTTCTAGAGGGCTCCGCACCACTCTTTGGCTCTTCCTTGCTGCCCAGAGCTGTCCCTTGCTCGTGCTGAGCCCTCAGGAAAGGTCTAGGTGGCCCAGACCCCCTCCAGAGGTCTTCCTTTTCCCCCAGAGTCTCCTTTTGGCCTGGCACGCGCCTTGAGGGCCCCCTCTGCTGCCCTCGGGACTACTCTGGCAGGTTTCCCTGTGCCCCAGAGCTGTCTTCGGGCCCCCCACAGCTCTTAGCACTGCTCTATCCACCCCAGAGCCCCTGGGCAGACCTTTGGGGTGCCCCAGAGCTGTGTTGGGGCCCCCCATAGCTCTTAGCACTGCTCTCTCCACCTCAGAGCCCCTGCGGAGACCTTTGGCGTGCCCCAGAGCTGTCTTTTGGCTCTCCGGACCCCTTAGGCACTGTCTAGGTGGCCCAGACCCCTCCTCAGCTCCTCCCCCTTCCCCAGAATGGGGTTTTGTAAACCCTTGAGGGCCCCCTCTGGGGCCCTCGGCACTACTCTGGCAGGTTTCCCTGTGCCCCAGAGCTGTCTTCGGGGCCCGCAGAGCTCTTAGCACTGCTCTCTCCACCTCAGAGCCCCTGCAGAGACCTTTGGGTTGCCCCAGAGCTGTGTTGGGGCCCCCCATAGCTCTTAGCACTGCTCTATCCACCTCAGAGCCCCTGCGGAGACCTTTGGCGTGCCCCAGAGCTGTCTTTTTGCCCTCCAGACCCCTTAGGCACTGTCTAGGTGGCCCAGAGCCCCTCCTCAGCTCCTCCTCCTTCCCCAGAGTTGTCTTTTGGCTAGGCACACGCCTTGAGGGCCCCCTCTGGGGCCCTCGGCACTACTCTGGCAGGTTTCCCTCTGCCCCAGAGCTGGATCTTGGCTCCCTAGGCCCCTTCGCAACTCTCTAGAGCACTCCGCAGCACTCTTTGGCTCTTCCTTGCTAGCCAGAGCTGTCTCTTGCTCGTGCTGAGCCCTCAGGAACGGTCTAGGTGGCCCAGACCCCCTCCTGAGCTCCTCCTCCTTCCCCAGAGTCTCTTTGTGGCCATGCAGAGCCCTTAGAAGCCCTCTCGTGACTTCTGAACTACAATTGCAGTACTCGTTGTGTCCCAGAGCTGTCTTTTGGCTCTCCGGACCCTTAGGCACTGTCTAGGTGGCCCAGAGCCCTCCTCAGCTCCTCCTCCTTCCCCAGAGTGGTCTTTTGGCTAGGCACACGCCTTGAGGGCCCCCTCTGGTGCCCTCGAGACTACTCTGGCAGGTTTCCCTCTGCCCCAGAGCTGTGTAGGTGCCCCCCAGAACTGTTAGCACTGCTCTCTCCACCTCAGAGCCCCTGCGGAGACCTTTGGGGTGCCCCAGAGCTGTCTTTTGGCCCCCCAGACCCCTTAGGCACTGTCTAGGTGGCCCAGACCCCTCCTGAGCTCCTCCCCCTTCCCCAGAATGGGGTTTTGGGCCATGTAAACCCTTGAGGGCCCCCTCTGGTGCCCTCGGGACTACTCTGGCAGGTTTCCCTGTGCCCCAGAGCTGGATCTTGGCTCCCTAGGCCCCTTCGCAGTGCTCTAGAGTACTCCACACCACTCTCTCGCTCTTCCTTGCTAGCCAGAGCTGGCTCTTGCTCGTGCTGAGCCCTCAGGAACGGTCTAGGTGGCCCAGACCCCCTCCTGAGCTCCTCCTCCTTCCCCAGAGTGGTCTTTTAGCTAGGCACACGCCTTGAGGGCCCCCTCTGCTGCCCTCGGGACTACTTTGGCAGGTTTCCCTGTGCCCCAGAGCTGTCTTCGGGCCCCCCACAGCTCTTAGCACTGCTCTATCCACCTCAGAGCCCCTGGGGAGACCTTTGGGGTGCCCCAGAGCTGTGTTGGGGCCCCCCATAGCTCTTAGCACTGCTCTCTCCACCTCAGAGCCCCTGCGGAGACCTTTGGCGTGCCCCAGAGCTGTCTTTTGGCTCTCCGGACCCCTTAGGCACTGTCTAGGTGGCCCAGACCCCTCCTCAGCTCCTCCTCCTTCCCCAGAGTGGTCTTTTGGCTAGGCACACACCTTGAGGGCCCCCTCTGGGGCCCTCGGCACTACTCTGGCAGGTGTCCCTGTGCCCCAGAGCTGGATCTTGGCTCCCTAGGCCCCTTCACACTGATCTAGAGCACTCCGCAGCACTCTTTGGCTCTTCCTTGCTAGCCAGAGCTGTCTCTTGCTCGTGCTGAGTCCTCAGGAACGGTCTAGGTGGCCCAGACCCCCTCCTGAGCTCCTCCTCCTTCCCCAGAGTCTCTTTGTGGCCATGCAGAGCCCTTAGAAGCCCTCTCGTGACTTCTGAACTACAATTGCAGTACTCGTTGTGTCCCAGAGCTGTTTTTTGGCCCCCCAGATCCCTTAGGCACTGTCTAGGTGGCCCGGATCCCCTCCTAAGCTCCTCTTCCTTCCCCAGAGTTGTCTTTTGGCTAGGCACACGCCTTGAGGGCCCCCTCTGGTGCCCTCGGCACTACTCTGGCAGGTTTCCCTCTGCCCCAGAGCTGGATCTTGGCTCCCTAGGCCCCTTCGCACTGCTCTAGAGCACTCCGCAGCACTCTTTGGCTCTTCCTTGCTAGCCAGAGATGTCCCTTGCTCGTGCTGAGCCCTCAGGCAAGGTCTAGGTGGCCCAGACCCCTTCCTCAGCTCCTCCTCCTTCCCCAGAGTTGCCTTTTGGCTAGGCACACGCCTTGAGGGCCCCCTCTGGTGTCCTCGGGACTACTCTGGCAGGTGTCCCTGTGCCCCAGAGCTGGATCTTGGCTCCCTAGGCCCCTTCGCACTGCTCTAGAGCACTCCGCAGCACTCTTTGGCTCTTCCTTGCTAGCCAGAGATGTCTCTTGCTCGTACTGAGCCCCTAGGCACTGTCTAGGTGGCCCAGACCCCCTCCTGAGCTCCTCCTCCTTCCCCAGAGTCTCTTTGTGGCCATGCAGAGCCCTTAGAAGCCCTCTCGTGACTTCTGAACTACAATTGCAGTACTCGTTGTGTCCCAGAGCTGTTTTTTGGCCCCCCAGATCCCTTAGGCACTGTCTAGGTGGCCCGGATCCCCTCCTAAGCTCCTCTTCCTTCCCCAGAGTTGTCTTTTGGCTAGGCACACGCCTTGAGGGCCCCCTCTGGTGCCCTCGGCACTACTCTAGCAGGTTTCCCTCTGCCCCAGAGCTGGATCTTGGCTCCCTAGGCCCCTTCGCACTGTTCTAGAGGGCTCCGCACCACTCTTTGGCTCTTCCTTGCTGCCCAGAGCTGTCCCTTGCTCGTGCTGAGCCCTCAGGAAAGGTCTAGGTGGCCCAGACCCCCTCCAGAGGTCTTCCTTTTCCCCCAGAGTCTCCTTTTGGCCTGGCACGCGCCTTGAGGGCCCCCTCTGGTGCCCTCGGGACTACTCTGGCAGGTTTCCCTGTGCCCCAGAGCTGTCTTCGGGCCCCCCACAGCTCTTAGCACTGCTCTCTCCACCTCAGAGCCCCTGCGGAGACCTTTGGGGTGCCCCAGAGCTGTCTTTTGGCCCCCCAGACCCCTTAGGCACTGTCTAGGTGGCCCAGACCCCTCCTCAGCTCCTCCCCCTTCCCCAGAATGGGGTTTTGGGCCATGTAAACCCTTGAGGGCCCCCTCTGGTGCCCTCGGGACTACTCTGGCAGGTTTCCCTGTGCCCCAGAGCTGGATTTTGGCTCCCTAGGCCCCTTCGCACTGTTCTAGAGGGCTCCGCACCACTCTCTGGCTCTTCCTTGCTAGCCAGAGCTGTCCCTTGCTCGTGCTGAGCCCTCAGGAACGGTCTAGGTGGCCCAGACCCCCTCCTGAGCTCCTCCTCCTTCCCCAGAGTCTCTTTGTGGCCATGCAGAGCCCTTAGAAGCCCTCTCGTGACTTCTGAACTACAATTGCAGTACTCATTGTGTCCCAGAGCTGTTTTTTGGCCCCCCAGACCCCTTAGGCACTGTCTAGGTGGCCCAGACCCCTCCTCAGCTCCTCCTCCTTCCCCAGAATGGGGTTTTCGGCCATGTAAACCCTTGAGGGCCCCCTCTGGTGCCCTCGGCACTACTCTGGCAGGTTTCCCTGTGCCCCAGAGCTGTCTTCGGGGCCCCCACAGCTCTTAGCACTGCTCTCTCCACCTCAGAGCCCCTGCGGAGACCTTTGGCGTGCCCCAGAGCTGTCTTTTGGCTCTCCGGACCCCTTAGGCACTGTCTAGGTGGCCCAGAGCCCCTCCTCAGCTCCTCCTCCTTCCCCAGAGTGGTCTTTTGGCTAGGCACACACCTTGAGGGCCCCCTCTGGGGCCCTCGGCACTACTCTGGCAGGTTTCCCTGTGCCCCAGAGCTGGATCTTGGCTCCCTAGGCCCCTTCGCAACTCTCTAGAGCACCCCGCAACACTCTTTGGCTCCTCCTTGCTAGCCAGAGCTGTCTCTTGCTCATGCTGAGCCCTCAGGAACGGTCTAGGTGGCCCAGACCCCCTCCTCAGCTCCTCCTCCTTCCCCAGAGTTGCCTTTTGGCTAGGCACACGCCTTGAGGGCCCCCTCTGGTGCCCTCGGGACTACTCTGGCAGGTTTCCCTCTTCCCCAGAGCTGTCTTCGGCCCCCCCAGAGCTCTTAGCAGTGTTCTATCCATCTCAGAGCCCCTGGGCAGACCTTTGGGGTGCCCCAGAGTAGTGTTTTGGCTCTCCGGACCCCTTAGGCACTGTCTAGGTGGCCCAGACGCCGTCCTCAGCTCCTCCTCCTTCCCCAGAGTTGTCTTTTGGCTAGGCACACGCCTTGAGGGCCCCCTCTGGTGCCCTCGGGACTACTCTGGCAGGTTTCCCTCTGCCCCAGAGCTGGATCTTGGCTCCCTAGGCCCCTTCGCAACTCTCTAGAGCACTCCGCAGCACTCTTTGGCTCTTCCTTGCTAGCCAGAGCTGTCTCTTGCTCGTGCTGAGCCCTCAGGAACGGTCTAGGTGGCCCAGACCCCCTCCTGAGCTCCTCCTCCTTCCCCAGAGTCTCTTTGTGGCCATGCAGAGCCCTTAGAAGCCCTCTCGTGACTTCTGAACTACAATTGCAGTACTCGTTGTGTCCCAGAGCTGTCTTTTGGCTCTCCGGACCCTTTAGGCACTGTCTAGGTGGCCCAGAGCCCTCCTCAGCTCCTCCTCCTTCCCCAGAGTGGTCTTTTGGCTAGGCACACGCCTTGAGGGCCCCCTCTGGTGCCCTCGAGACTACTCTGGCAGGTTTCCCTCTGCCCCAGAGCTGTGTAGGTGCCCCCCAGAACTGTTAGCACTGCTCTCTCCACCTCAGAGCCCCTGCGGAGACCTTTGGGGTGCCCCAGAGCTGTCTTTTGGCCCCCCAGACCCCTTAGGCACTGTCTAGGTGGCCCAGACCCCTCCTGAGCTCCTCCCCCTTCCCCAGAATGGGGTTTTGGGCCATGTAAACCCTTGAGGGCCCCCTCTGGTGCCCTCGGGACTACTCTGGCAGGTTTCCCTGTGCCCCAGAGCTGGATCTTGGCTCCCTAGGCCCCTTCGCAGTGCTCTAGAGTACTCCACACCACTCTCTCGCTCTTCCTTGCTAGCCAGAGCTGGCTCTTGCTCGTGCTGAGCCCTCAGGCAAGGTCTAGGTGGCCCAGACCCCCTCCTGAGCTCCTCCTCCTTCCCCAGAGTGGTCTTTTAGCTAGGCACACGCCTTGAGGGCCCCCTCTGCTGCCCTCGGGACTACTTTGGCAGGTTTCCCTGTGCCCCAGAGCTGTCTTCGGGCCCCCCACAGCTCTTAGCACTGCTCTATCCACCTCAGAGCCCCTGGGGAGACCTTTGGGGTGCCCCAGAGCTGTGTTGGGGCCCCCCATAGCTCTTAGCACTGCTCTCTCCACCTCAGAGCCCCTGCGGAGACCTTTGGCGTGCCCCAGAGCTGTCTTTTGGCTCTCCGGACCCCTTAGGCACTGTCTAGGTGGCCCAGACCCCTCCTCAGCTCCTCCTCCTTCCCCAGAGTGGTCTTTTGGCTAGGCACACACCTTGAGGGCCCCCTCTGGGGCCCTCGGCACTACTCTGGCAGGTGTCCCTGTGCCCCAGAGCTGGATCTTGGCTCCCTAGGCCCCTTCACACTGATCTAGAGCACTCCGCAGCACTCTTTGGCTCTTCCTTGACAGCCAGAGCTGTCTCTTGCTCGTGCTGAGTCCTCAGGAACGGTCTAGGTGGCCCAGACCCCCTCCTGAGCTCCTCCTCCTTCCCCAGAGTCTCTTTGTGGCCATGCAGAGCCCTTAGAAGCCCTCTCGTGACTTCTGAACTACAATTGCAGTACTCGTTGTGTCCCAGAGCTGTTTTTTGGCCCCCCAGATCCCTTAGGCACTGTCTAGGTGGCCCGGATCCCCTCCTAAGCTCCTCTTCCTTCCCCAGAGTTGTCTTTTGGCTAGGCACACGCCTTGAGGGCCCCCTCTGGTGCCCTCGGCACTACTCTGGCAGGTTTCCCTCTGCCCCAGAGCTGGATCTTGGCTCCCTAGGCCCCTTCGCACTGCTCTAGAGCACTCCGCAGCACTCTTTGGCTCTTCCTTGCTAGCCAGAGATGTCCCTTGCTCGTGCTGAGCCCTCAGGCAAGGTCTAGGTGGCCCAGACCCCTTCCTCAGCTCCTCCTCCTTCCCCAGAGTTGCCTTTTGGCTAGGCACACGCCTTGAGGGCCCCCTCTGGTGTCCTCGGGACTACTCTGGCAGGTGTCCCTGTGCCCCAGAGCTGGATCTTGGCTCCCTAGGCCCCTTCGCACTGCTCTAGAGCACTCCGCAGCACTCTTTGGCTCTTCCTTGCTAGCCAGAGCTGTCTCTTGCTCGTGCTGAGCCCTTAGGCACTGTCTAGGTGGCCCAGACCCCCTCCTGAGCTCCTCCTCCTTCCCCAGAGTCTCTTTGTGGCCATGCAGAGCCCTTAGAAGCCCTCTCGTGACTTCTGAACTACAATTGCAGTACTCGTTGTGTCCCAGAGCTGTTTTTTGGCCCCCCAGATCCCTTAGGCACTGTCTAGGTGGCCCGGATCCCCTCCTAAGCTCCTCTTCCTTCCCCAGAGTTGTCTTTTGGCTAGGCACACGCCTTGAGGGCCCCCTCTGGTGCCCTCGGCACTACTCTGGCAGGTTTCCCTCTGCCCCAGAGCTGGATCTTGGCTCCCTAGGCCCCTTCGCACTGTTCTAGAGGGCTCCGCACCACTCTTTGGCTCTTCCTTGCTGCCCAGAGCTGTCCCTTGCTCGTGCTGAGCCCTCAGGAAAGGTCTAGGTGGCCCAGACCCCCTCCAGAGGTCTTCCTTTTCCCCCAGAGTCTCCTTTTGGCCTGGCACGCGCCTTGAGGGCCCCCTCTGCTGCCCTCGGGACTACTCTGGCAGGTTTCCCTGTGCCCCAGAGCTGTCTTCGGGCCCCCCACAGCTCTTAGCACTGCTCTCTCCACCTCAGAGCCCCTGCGGAGACCTTTGGGGTGCCCCAGAGCTGTCTTTTGGCCCCCCAGACCCCTTAGGCACTGTCTAGGTGGCCCAGACGCCGTCCTCAGCTCCTCCTCCTTCCCCAGAATGGGGTTTTGGGCCATGTAAACCCTTGAGGGCCCCCTCTGGTGCCCTCGGGACTACTCTGGCAGGTTTCCCTGTGCCCCAGAGCTGGATCTTGGCTCCCTAGGCCCCTTCGCAGTGCTCTAGAGTACTCCACACCACTCTCTGGCTCTTCCTTGCTAGCCAGAGCTGGCTCTTGCTCGTGCTGAGTCCTCAGGAACGGTCTAGGTGGCCCAGACCCCCTCCTGAGCTCCTCCTCCTTCCCCAGAGTCTCTTTGTGGCCATGCAGAGCCCTTAGAAGCCCTCTCGTGACTTCTGAACTACAATTGCAGTACTCGTTGTGTCCCAGAGCTGTTTTTTGGCCCCCCAGATCCCTTAGGCACTGTCTAGGTGGCCCAGATCCCCTCCTAAGCTCCTCTTCCTTCCCCAGAGTTGTCTTTTGGCTAGGCACACGCCTTGAGGGCCCCCTCTGGTGCCCTCGGCACTACTCTGGCAGGTGTCCCTCTGCCCCAGAGCTGGATCTTGGCTCCCTAGGCCCCTTCGCACTGTTCTAGAGGGCTCCGCACCACTCTTTGGCTCTTCCTTGCTGCCCAGAGCTGTCCCTTGCTCGTGCTGAGCCCTCAGGAAAGGTCTAGGTGGCCCAGACCCCCTCCAGAGGTCTTCCTTTTCCCCCAGAGTCTCCTTTTGGCCTGGCACGCGCCTTGAGGGCCCCCTCTGCTGCCCTCGGGACTACTCTGGCAGGTTTCCCTGTGCCCCAGAGCTGTCTTCGGCCCCCCCACAGCTCTTAGCACTGCTCTATCCACCCCAGAGCCCCTGGGCAGACCTTTGGGGTGCCCCAGAGCTGTGTTGGGGCCCCCCATAGCTCTTAGCACTGCTCTCTCCACCTCAGAGCCCCTGCGGAGACCTTTGGCGTGCCCCAGAGCTGTCTTTTGGCTCTCCGGACCCCTTAGGCACTGTCTAGGTGGCCCAGACCCCTCCTCAGCTCCTCCCCCTTCCCCAGAATGGGGTTTTGTAAACCCTTGAGGGCCCCCTCTGGGGCCCTCGGCACTACTCTGGCAGGTTTCCCTGTGCCCCAGAGCTGTCTTCGGGGCCCGCAGAGCTCTTAGCACTGCTCTCTCCACCTCAGAGCCCCTGCGGAGACCTTTGGGTTGCCCCAGAGCTGTGTTGGGGCCCCCCATAGCTCTTAGCACTGCTCTATCCACCTCAGAGCCCCTGCGGAGACCTTTGGCGTGCCCCAGAGCTGTCTTCTGGCCCTCCGGACCCCTTAGGCACTGTCTAGGTGGCCCAGACCCCTTCCTCAGCTCCTCCTCCTCCCCCAGAGTTGTCTTTTGGCTAGGCACACACCTTGAGGGCCCCCTCTGGTGCCCTCGGGACTACTCTGGCAGGTTTCCCTGTGCCCCAGAGCTGGATCTTGGCTCCCTAGGCCCCTTCGCAACTCTCTAGAGCACTCCGCAGCACTCTCTGGCTCTTCCTTGCTAGCCAGAGCTGGCTGTTGCTCGTGCTGAGCCCTCAGGAACGGTCTAGGTGGCCCAGACCCCCTCCTGAGCTCCTCCTCCTTCCCCAGAGTCTCTTTGTGGCCATGCAGAGCCCTTAGAAGCCCTCTCGTGACTTCTGAACTACAATTGCAGTACTCGTTGTGTCCCAGAGCTGTCTTTTGGCTCTCCGGACCCCTTAGGCACTGTCTAGGTGGCCCAGAGCCCTCCTCAGCTCCTCCTCCTTCCCCAGAGTGGTCTTTTGGCTAGGCACACGCCTTGAGGGCCCCCTCTGGTGCCCTCGGCACTACTCTGGCAGGTTTCCCTGTGCCCCAGAGCTGTCTTCGGGGCCCCCACAGCTCTTAGCACTGCTCTCTCCACCTCAGAGCCCCTGGGGAGACCTTTGGCGTGCCCCAGAGCTGTCTTTTGGCTCTCCGGACCCCTTAGGCACTGTCTAGGTGGCCCAGAGCCCCTCCTCAGCTCCTCCTCCTTCCCCAGAGTGGTCTTTTGGCTAGGCACACACCTTGAGGGCCCCCTCTGGGGCCCTCGGCACTACTCTGGCAGGTTTCCCTGTGCCCCAGAGCTGGATCTTGGCTCCCTAGGCCCCTTCGCAACTCTCTAGAGCACCCCGCAACACTCTTTGGCTCCTCCTTGCTAGGCAGAGCTGTCTCTTGCTCATGCTGAGCCCTCAGGAACGGTCTAGGTGGCCCAGACCCCCTCCTCAGCTCCTCCTCCTTCCCCAGAGTTGCCTTTTGGCTAGGCACACGCCTTGAGGGCCCCCTCTGGTGCCCTCGGGACTACTCTGGCAGGTTTCCCTCTTCCCCAGAGCTGTCTTCGGCCCCCCCAGAGCTCTTAGCAGTGTTCTATCCATCTCAGAGCCCCTGGGCAGACCTTTGGGGTGCCCCAGAGTAGTGTTTTGGCTCTCCGGACCCCTTAGGCACTGTCTAGGTGGCCCAGACGCCGTCCTCAGCTCCTCCTCCTTCCCCAGAGTTGTCTTTTGGCTAGGCACACGCCTTGAGGGCCCCCTCTGGTGCCCTCGGGACTACTCTGGCAGGTTTCCCTCTGCCCCAGAGCTGGATCTTGGCTCCCTAGGCCCCTTCGCAACTCTCTAGAGCACTCCGCAGCACTCTTTGGCTCTTCCTTGCTAGCCAGAGCTGTCTCTTGCTCGTGCTGAGCCCTCAGGAACGGTCTAGGTGGCCCAGACCCCCTCCTGAGCTCCTCCTCCTTCCCCAGAGTCTCTTTGTGGCCATGCAGAGCCCTTAGAAGCCCTCTCGTGACTTCTGAACTACAATTGCAGTACTCGTTGTGTCCCAGAGCTGTCTTTTGGCTCTCCGGACCCTTTAGGCACTGTCTAGGTGGCCCAGAGCCCTCCTCAGCTCCTCCTCCTTCCCCAGAGTGGTCTTTTGGCTAGGCACACGCCTTGAGGGCCCCCTCTGGTGCCCTCGAGACTACTCTGGCAGGTTTCCCTCTGCCCCAGAGCTGTGTAGGTGCCCCCCAGAACTGTTAGCACTGCTCTCTCCACCTCAGAGCCCCTGCGGAGACCTTTGGGGTGCCCCAGAGCTGTCTTTTGGCCCCCCAGACCCCTTAGGCACTGTCTAGGTGGCCCAGACCCCTCCTGAGCTCCTCCCCCTTCCCCAGAATGGGGTTTTGGGCCATGTAAACCCTTGAGGGCCCCCTCTGGTGCCCTCGGGACTACTCTGGCAGGTTTCCCTGTGCCCCAGAGCTGGATCTTGGCTCCCTAGGCCCCTTCGCAGTGCTCTAGAGTACTCCACACCACTCTCTCGCTCTTCCTTGCTAGCCAGAGCTGGCTCTTGCTCGTGCTGAGCCCTCAGGAACGGTCTAGGTGGCCCAGACCCCCTCCTGAGCTCCTCCTCCTTCCCCAGAGTGGTCTTTTAGCTAGGCACACGCCTTGAGGGCCCCCTCTGCTGCCCTCGGGACTACTTTGGCAGGTTTCCCTGTGCCCCAGAGCTGTCTTCGGGCCCCCCACAGCTCTTAGCACTGCTCTATCCACCTCAGAGCCCCTGGGGAGACCTTTGGGGTGCCCCAGAGCTGTGTTGGGGCCCCCCATAGCTCTTAGCACTGCTCTCTCCACCTCAGAGCCCCTGCGGAGACCTTTGGCGTGCCCCAGAGCTGTCTTTTGGCTCTCCGGACCCCTTAGGCACTGTCTAGGTGGCCCAGACCCCTCCTCAGCTCCTCCTCCTTCCCCAGAGTGGTCTTTTGGCTAGGCACACACCTTGAGGGCCCCCTCTGGGGCCCTCGGCACTACTCTGGCAGGTGTCCCTGTGCCCCAGAGCTGGATCTTGGCTCCCTAGGCCCCTTCACACTGATCTAGAGCACTCCGCAGCACTCTTTGGCTCTTCCTTGCTAGCCAGAGCTGTCTCTTGCTCGTGCTGAGTCCTCAGGAACGGTCTAGGTGGCCCAGACCCCCTCCTGAGCTCCTCCTCCTTCCCCAGAGTCTCTTTGTGGCCATGCAGAGCCCTTAGAAGCCCTCTCATGACTTCTGAACTACAATTGCAGTACTCGTTGTGTCCCAGAGCTGTTTTTTGGCCCCCCAGATCCCTTAGGCACTGTCTAGGTGGCCCGGATCCCCTCCTAAGCTCCTCTTCCTTCCCCAGAGTTGTCTTTTGGCTAGGCACACGCCTTGAGGGCCCCCTCTGGTGCCCTCGGCACTACTCTGGCAGGTTTCCCTGTGCCCCAGAGCTGGATCTTGGCTCCCTAGGCCCCTTCGCACTGCTCTAGAGCACTCCGCAGCACTCTTTGGCTCTTCCTTGCTAGCCAGAGATGTCCCTTGCTCGTGCTGAGCCCTCAGGCAAGGTCTAGGTGGCCCAGACCCCTTCCTCAGCTCCTCCTCCTTCCCCAGAGTTGCCTTTTGGCTAGGCACACGCCTTGAGGGCCCCCTCTGGTGTCCTCGGGACTACTCTGGCAGGTGTCCCTGTGCCCCAGAGCTGGATCTTGGCTCCCTAGGCCCCTTCGCACTGCTCTAGAGCACTCCGCAGCACTCTTTGGCTCTTCCTTGCTAGCCAGAGATGTCTCTTGCTCGTACTGAGCCCCTAGGCACTGTCTAGGTGGCCCAGACCCCCTCCTGAGCTCCTCCTCCTTCCCCAGAGTCTCTTTGTGGCCATGCAGAGCCCTTAGAAGCCCTCTCGTGACTTCTGAACTACAATTGCAGTACTCGTTGTGTCCCAGAGCTGTTTTTTGGCCCCCCAGATCCCTTAGGCACTGTCTAGGTGGCCCGGATCCCCTCCTAAGCTCCTCTTCCTTCCCCAGAGTTGTCTTTTGGCTAGGCACACGCCTTGAGGGCCCCCTCTGGTGCCCTCGGCACTACTCTAGCAGGTTTCCCTCTGCCCCAGAGCTGGATCTTGGCTCCCTAGGCCCCTTCGCACTGTTCTAGAGGGCTCCGCACCACTCTTTGGCTCTTCCTTGCTGCCCAGAGCTGTCCCTTGCTCGTGCTGAGCCCTCAGGAAAGGTCTAGGTGGCCCAGACCCCCTCCAGAGGTCTTCCTTTTCCCCCAGAGTCTCCTTTTGGCCTGGCACGCGCCTTGAGGGCCCCCTCTGCTGCCCTCGGGACTACTCTGGCAGGTTTCCCTGTGCCCCAGAGCTGTCTTCGGGCCCCCCACAGCTCTTAGCACTGCTCTCTCCACCTCAGAGCCCCTGCGGAGACCTTTGGGGTGCCCCAGAGCTGTCTTTTGGCCCCCCAGACCCCTTAGGCACTGTCTAGGTGGCCCAGACCCCTCCTCAGCTCCTCCCCCTTCCCCAGAATGGGGTTTTGGGCCATGTAAACCCTTGAGGGCCCCCTCTGGTGCCCTCGGGACTACTCTGGCAGGTTTCCCTGTGCCCCAGAGCTGGATCTTGGCTCCCTAGGCCCCTTCGCAACTCTCTAGAGCACTCCGCAGCACTCTTTGGCTCTTCCTTGCTAGCCAGAGCTGTCTCTTGCTCGTGCTGAGCCCTCAGGAACGGTCTAGGTGGCCCAGACCCCCTCCTGAGCTCCTCCTCCTTCCCCAGAGTCTCTTTGTGGCCATGCAGAGCCCTTAGAAGCCCTCTCGTGACTTCTGAACTACAATTGCAGTACTCGTTGTGTCCCAGAGCTGTCTTTTGGCTCTCCGGACCCTTTAGGCACTGTCTAGGTGGCCCAGAGCCCTCCTCAGCTCCTCCTCCTTCCCCAGAGTGGTCTTTTGGCTAGGCACACGCCTTGAGGGCCCCCTCTGGTGCCCTCGAGACTACTCTGGCAGGTTTCCCTCTGCCCCAGAGCTGTGTAGGTGCCCCCCAGAACTGTTAGCACTGCTCTCTCCACCTCAGAGCCCCTGCGGAGACCTTTGGGGTGCCCCAGAGCTGTCTTTTGGCCCCCCAGACCCCTTAGGCACTGTCTAGGTGGCCCAGACCCCTCCTGAGCTCCTCCCCCTTCCCCAGAATGGGGTTTTGGGCCATGTAAACCCTTGAGGGCCCCCTCTGGTGCCCTCGGGACTACTCTGGCAGGTTTCCCTGTGCCCCAGAGCTGGATCTTGGCTCCCTAGGCCCCTTCGCAGTGCTCTAGAGTACTCCACACCACTCTCTGGCTCTTCCTTGCTAGCCAGAGCTGGCTCTTGCTCGTGCTGAGCCCTCAGGAACGGTCTAGGTGGCCCAGACCCCCTCCTGAGCTCCTCCTCCTTCCCCAGAGTGGTCTTTTAGCTAGGCACACGCCTTGAGGGCCCCCTCTGCTGCCCTCGGGACTACTTTGGCAGGTTTCCCTGTGCCCCAGAGCTGTCTTCGGGCCCCCCACAGCTCTTAGCACTGCTCTATCCACCTCAGAGCCCCTGGGGAGACCTTTGGGGTGCCCCAGAGCTGTGTTGGGGCCCCCCATAGCTCTTAGCACTGCTCTCTCCACCTCAGAGCCCCTGCGGAGACCTTTGGCGTGCCCCAGAGCTGTCTTTTGGCTCTCCGGACCCCTTAGGCACTGTCTAGGTGGCCCAGACCCCTCCTCAGCTCCTCCTCCTTCCCCAGAGTGGTCTTTTGGCTAGGCACACACCTTGAGGGCCCCCTCTGGGGCCCTCGGCACTACTCTGGCAGGTGTCCCTGTGCCCCAGAGCTGGATCTTGGCTCCCTAGGCCCCTTCGCACTGCTCTAGAGCACTCCGCAGCACTCTTTGGCTCTTCCTTGCTAGCCAGAGATGTCTCTTGCTCGTACTGAGCCCCTAGGCACTGTCTAGGTGGCCCAGACCCCCTCCTGAGCTCCTCCTCCTTCCCCAGAGTCTCTTTGTGGCCATGCAGAGCCCTTAGAAGCCCTCTCGTGACTTCTGAACTACAATTGCAGTACTCGTTGTGTCCCAGAGCTGTTTTTTGGCCCCCCAGATCCCTTAGGCACTGTCTAGGTGGCCCGGATCCCCTCCTAAGCTCCTCTTCCTTCCCCAGAGTTGTCTTTTGGCTAGGCACACGCCTTGAGGGCCCCCTCTGGTGCCCTCGGCACTACTCTGGCAGGTTTCCCTCTGCCCCAGAGCTGGATCTTGGCTCCCTAGGCCCCTTCGCACTGCTCTAGAGCACTCCGCAGCACTCTTTGGCTCTTCCTTGCTAGCCAGAGATGTCCCTTGCTCGTGCTGAGCCCTCAGGCAAGGTCTAGGTGGCCCAGACCCCTTCCTCAGCTCCTCCTCCTTCCCCAGAGTTGCCTTTTGGCTAGGCACACGCCTTGAGGGCCCCCTCTGGTGTCCTCGGGACTACTCTGGCAGGTGTCCCTGTGCCCCAGAGCTGGATCTTGGCTCCCTAGGCCCCTTCGCACTGCTCTAGAGCACTCCGCAGCACTCTTTGGCTCTTCCTTGCTAGCCAGAGCTGTCTCTTGCTCGTGCTGAGCCCTTAGGCACTGTCTAGGTGGCCCAGACCCCCTCCTGAGCTCCTCCTCCTTCCCCAGAGTCTCTTTGTGGCCATGCAGAGCCCTTAGAAGCCCTCTCGTGACTTCTGAACTACAATTGCAGTACTCGTTGTGTCCCAGAGCTGTTTTTTGGCCCCCCAGATCCCTTAGGCACTGTCTAGGTGGCCCGGATCCCCTCCTAAGCTCCTCTTCCTTCCCCAGAGTTGTCTTTTGGCTAGGCACACGCCTTGAGGGCCCCCTCTGGTGCCCTCGGCACTACTCTGGCAGGTTTCCCTCTGCCCCAGAGCTGGATCTTGGCTCCCTAGGCCCCTTCGCACTGTTCTAGAGGGCTCCGCACCACTCTTTGGCTCTTCCTTGCTGCCCAGAGCTGTCCCTTGCTCGTGCTGAGCCCTCAGGAAAGGTCTAGGTGGCCCAGACCCCCTCCAGAGGTCTTCCTTTTCCCCCAGAGTCTCCTTTTGGCCTGGCACGCGCCTTGAGGGCCCCCTCTGCTGCCCTCGGGACTACTCTGGCAGGTTTCCCTGTGCCCCAGAGCTGTCTTCGGGCCCCCCACAGCTCTTAGCACTGCTCTCTCCACCTCAGAGCCCCTGCGGAGACCTTTGGGGTGCCCCAGAGCTGTCTTTTGGCCCCCCAGACCCCTTAGGCACTGTCTAGGTGGCCCAGACGCCGTCCTCAGCTCCTCCTCCTTCCCCAGAATGGGGTTTTGGGCCATGTAAACCCTTGAGGGCCCCCTCTGGTGCCCTCGGGACTACTCTGGCAGGTTTCCCTGTGCCCCAGAGCTGGATCTTGGCTCCCTAGGCCCCTTCGCAGTGCTCTAGAGTACTCCACACCACTCTCTGGCTCTTCCTTGCTAGCCAGAGCTGGCTCTTGCTCGTGCTGAGTCCTCAGGAACGGTCTAGGTGGCCCAGACCCCCTCCTGAGCTCCTCCTCCTTCCCCAGAGTCTCTTTGTGGCCATGCAGAGCCCTTAGAAGCCCTCTCGTGACTTCTGAACTACAATTGCAGTACTCGTTGTGTCCCAGAGCTGTTTTTTGGCCCCCCAGATCCCTTAGGCACTGTCTAGGTGGCCCGGATCCCCTCCTAAGCTCCTCTTCCTTCCCCAGAGTTGTCTTTTGGCTAGGCACACGCCTTGAGGGCCCCCTCTGGTGCCCTCGGCACTACTCTGGCAGGTGTCCCTCTGCCCCAGAGCTGGATCTTGGCTCCCTAGGCCCCTTCGCACTGTTCTAGAGGGCTCCGCACCACTCTTTGGCTCTTCCTTGCTGCCCAGAGCTGTCCCTTGCTCGTGCTGAGCCCTCAGGAAAGGTCTAGGTGGCCCAGACCCCCTCCAGAGGTCTTCCTTTTCCCCCAGAGTCTCCTTTTGGCCTGGCACGCGCCTTGAGGGCCCCCTCTGCTGCCCTCGGGACTACTCTGGCAGGTTTCCCTGTGCCCCAGAGCTGTCTTCGGGCCCCCCACAGCTCTTAGCACTGCTCTATCCACCCCAGAGCCCCTGGGCAGACCTTTGGGGTGCCCCAGAGCTGTGTTGGGGCCCCCCATAGCTCTTAGCACTGCTCTCTCCACCTCAGAGCCCCTGCGGAGACCTTTGGCGTGCCCCAGAGCTGTCTTTTGGCTCTCCGGACCCCTTAGGCACTGTCTAGGTGGCCCAGACCCCTCCTCAGCTCCTCCCCCTTCCCCAGAATGGGGTTTTGTAAACCCTTGAGGGCCCCCTCTGGGGCCCTCGGCACTACTCTGGCAGGTTTCCCTGTGCCCCAGAGCTGTCTTCGGGGCCCGCAGAGCTCTTAGCACTGCTCTCTCCACCTCAGAGCCCCTGCGGAGACCTTTGGGTTGCCCCAGAGCTGTGTTGGGGCCCCCCATAGCTCTTAGCACTGCTCTATCCACCTCAGAGCCCCTGCGGAGACCTTTGGCGTGCCCCAGAGCTGTCTTCTGGCCCTCCGGACCCCTTAGGCACTGTCTAGGTGGCCCAGACCCCTTCCTCAGCTCCTCCTCCTCCCCCAGAGTTGTCTTTTGGCTAGGCACACACCTTGAGGGCCCCCTCTGGTGCCCTCGGGACTACTCTGGCAGGTTTCCCTGTGCCCCAGAGCTGGATCTTGGCTCCCTAGGCCCCTTCGCAACTCTCTAGAGCACTCCGCAGCACTCTCTGGCTCTTCCTTGCTAGCCAGAGCTGGCTGTTGCTCGTGCTGAGCCCTCAGGAACGGTCTAGGTGGCCCAGACCCCCTCCTGAGCTCCTCCTCCTTCCCCAGAGTCTCTTTGTGGCCATGCAGAGCCCTTAGAAGCCCTCTCGTGACTTCTGAACTACAATTGCAGTACTCGTTGTGTCCCAGAGCTGTCTTTTGGCTCTCCGGACCCCTTAGGCACTGTCTAGGTGGCCCAGAGCCCTCCTCAGCTCCTCCTCCTTCCCCAGAGTGGTCTTTTGGCTAGGCACACGCCTTGAGGGCCCCCTCTGGTGCCCTCGGCACTACTCTGGCAGGTTTCCCTGTGCCCCAGAGCTGTCTTCGGGGCCCCCACAGCTCTTAGCACTGCTCTCTCCACCTCAGAGCCCCTGCGGAGACCTTTGGCGTGCCCCAGAGCTGTCTTTTGGCTCTCCGGACCCCTTAGGCACTGTCTAGGTGGCCCAGAGCCCCTCCTCAGCTCCTCCTCCTTCCCCAGAGTGGTCTTTTGGCTAGGCACACACCTTGAGGGCCCCCTCTGGGGCCCTCGGCACTACTCTGGCAGGTTTCCCTCTGCCCCAGAGCTGGATCTTGGCTCCCTAGGCCCCTTCGCAACTCTCTAGAGCACCCCGCAACACTCTTTGGCTCCTCCTTGCTAGGCAGAGCTGTCTCTTGCTCATGCTGAGCCCTCAGGAACGGTCTAGGTGGCCCAGACCCCCTCCTCAGCTCCTCCTCCTTCCCCAGAGTTGCCTTTTGGCTAGGCACACGCCTTGAGGGCCCCCTCTGGTGCCCTCGGGACTACTCTGGCAGGTTTCCCTCTTCCCCAGAGCTGTCTTCGGCCCCCCCAGAGCTCTTAGCAGTGTTCTATCCATCTCAGAGCCCCTGGGCAGACCTTTGGGGTGCCCCAGAGTAGTGTTTTGGCTCTCCGGACCCCTTAGGCACTGTCTAGGTGGCCCAGACGCCGTCCTCAGCTCCTCCTCCTTCCCCAGAGTTGTCTT
Source organism: Struthio camelus (assembly GCF_040807025.1). Classification (NCBI taxonomy): domain Eukaryota; kingdom Metazoa; phylum Chordata; class Aves; order Struthioniformes; family Struthionidae; genus Struthio; species Struthio camelus. The sequence continues at coordinate 101,848 of NC_090955.1, read as the reverse complement.
TTGGCTAGGCACACGCCTTGAGGGCCCCCTCTGGTGCCCTCGGGACTACTCTGGCAGGTTTCCCTCTGCCCCAGAGCTGGATCTTGGCTCCCTAGGCCCCTTCGCAACTCTCTAGAGCACTCCGCAGCACTCTTTGGCTCTTCCTTGCTAGCCAGAGCTGTCTCTTGCTCGTGCTGAGCCCTCAGGAACGGTCTAGGTGGCCCAGACCCCCTCCTGAGCTCCTCCTCCTTCCCCAGAGTCTCTTTGTGGCCATGCAGAGCCCTTAGAAGCCCTCTCGTGACTTCTGAACTACAATTGCAGTACTCGTTGTGTCCCAGAGCTGTCTTTTGGCTCTCCGGACCCTTTAGGCACTGTCTAGGTGGCCCAGAGCCCTCCTCAGCTCCTCCTCCTTCCCCAGAGTGGTCTTTTGGCTAGGCACACGCCTTGAGGGCCCCCTCTGGTGCCCTCGAGACTACTCTGGCAGGTTTCCCTCTGCCCCAGAGCTGTGTAGGTGCCCCCCAGAACTGTTAGCACTGCTCTCTCCACCTCAGAGCCCCTGCGGAGACCTTTGGGGTGCCCCAGAGCTGTCTTTTGGCCCCCCAGACCCCTTAGGCACTGTCTAGGTGGCCCAGACCCCTCCTGAGCTCCTCCCCCTTCCCCAGAATGGGGTTTTGGGCCATGTAAACCCTTGAGGGCCCCCTCTGGTGCCCTCGGGACTACTCTGGCAGGTTTCCCTGTGCCCCAGAGCTGGATCTTGGCTCCCTAGGCCCCTTCGCAGTGCTCTAGAGTACTCCACACCACTCTCTCGCTCTTCCTTGCTAGCCAGAGCTGGCTCTTGCTCGTGCTGAGCCCTCAGGAACGGTCTAGGTGGCCCAGACCCCCTCCTGAGCTCCTCCTCCTTCCCCAGAGTGGTCTTTTAGCTAGGCACACGCCTTGAGGGCCCCCTCTGCTGCCCTCGGGACTACTTTGGCAGGTTTCCCTGTGCCCCAGAGCTGTCTTCGGGCCCCCCACAGCTCTTAGCACTGCTCTATCCACCTCAGAGCCCCTGGGGAGACCTTTGGGGTGCCCCAGAGCTGTGTTGGGGCCCCCCATAGCTCTTAGCACTGCTCTCTCCACCTCAGAGCCCCTGCGGAGACCTTTGGCGTGCCCCAGAGCTGTCTTTTGGCTCTCCGGACCCCTTAGGCACTGTCTAGGTGGCCCAGACCCCTCCTCAGCTCCTCCTCCTTCCCCAGAGTGGTCTTTTGGCTAGGCACACACCTTGAGGGCCCCCTCTGGGGCCCTCGGCACTACTCTGGCAGGTGTCCCTGTGCCCCAGAGCTGGATCTTGGCTCCCTAGGCCCCTTCACACTGATCTAGAGCACTCCGCAGCACTCTTTGGCTCTTCCTTGCTAGCCAGAGCTGTCTCTTGCTCGTGCTGAGTCCTCAGGAACGGTCTAGGTGGCCCAGACCCCCTCCTGAGCTCCTCCTCCTTCCCCAGAGTCTCTTTGTGGCCATGCAGAGCCCTTAGAAGCCCTCTCATGACTTCTGAACTACAATTGCAGTACTCGTTGTGTCCCAGAGCTGTTTTTTGGCCCCCCAGATCCCTTAGGCACTGTCTAGGTGGCCCGGATCCCCTCCTAAGCTCCTCTTCCTTCCCCAGAGTTGTCTTTTGGCTAGGCACACGCCTTGAGGGCCCCCTCTGGTGCCCTCGGCACTACTCTGGCAGGTTTCCCTGTGCCCCAGAGCTGGATCTTGGCTCCCTAGGCCCCTTCGCACTGCTCTAGAGCACTCCGCAGCACTCTTTGGCTCTTCCTTGCTAGCCAGAGATGTCCCTTGCTCGTGCTGAGCCCTCAGGCAAGGTCTAGGTGGCCCAGACCCCTTCCTCAGCTCCTCCTCCTTCCCCAGAGTTGCCTTTTGGCTAGGCACACGCCTTGAGGGCCCCCTCTGGTGTCCTCGGGACTACTCTGGCAGGTGTCCCTGTGCCCCAGAGCTGGATCTTGGCTCCCTAGGCCCCTTCGCACTGCTCTAGAGCACTCCGCAGCACTCTTTGGCTCTTCCTTGCTAGCCAGAGATGTCTCTTGCTCGTACTGAGCCCCTAGGCACTGTCTAGGTGGCCCAGACCCCCTCCTGAGCTCCTCCTCCTTCCCCAGAGTCTCTTTGTGGCCATGCAGAGCCCTTAGAAGCCCTCTCGTGACTTCTGAACTACAATTGCAGTACTCGTTGTGTCCCAGAGCTGTTTTTTGGCCCCCCAGATCCCTTAGGCACTGTCTAGGTGGCCCGGATCCCCTCCTAAGCTCCTCTTCCTTCCCCAGAGTTGTCTTTTGGCTAGGCACACGCCTTGAGGGCCCCCTCTGGTGCCCTCGGCACTACTCTAGCAGGTTTCCCTCTGCCCCAGAGCTGGATCTTGGCTCCCTAGGCCCCTTCGCACTGTTCTAGAGGGCTCCGCACCACTCTTTGGCTCTTCCTTGCTGCCCAGAGCTGTCCCTTGCTCGTGCTGAGCCCTCAGGAAAGGTCTAGGTGGCCCAGACCCCCTCCAGAGGTCTTCCTTTTCCCCCAGAGTCTCCTTTTGGCCTGGCACGCGCCTTGAGGGCCCCCTCTGCTGCCCTCGGGACTACTCTGGCAGGTTTCCCTGTGCCCCAGAGCTGTCTTCGGGCCCCCCACAGCTCTTAGCACTGCTCTCTCCACCTCAGAGCCCCTGCGGAGACCTTTGGGGTGCCCCAGAGCTGTCTTTTGGCCCCCCAGACCCCTTAGGCACTGTCTAGGTGGCCCAGACCCCTCCTCAGCTCCTCCCCCTTCCCCAGAATGGGGTTTTGGGCCATGTAAACCCTTGAGGGCCCCCTCTGGTGCCCTCGGGACTACTCTGGCAGGTTTCCCTGTGCCCCAGAGCTGGATCTTGGCTCCCTAGGCCCCTTCGCAGTGCTCTAGAGGGCTCCGCACCACTCTCTGGCTCTTCCTTGCTAGCCAGAGCTGTCCCTTGCTCGTGCTGAGCCCTCAGGAACGGTCTAGGTGGCCCAGACCCCCTCCTGAGCTCCTCCTCCTTCCCCAGAGTCTCTTTGTGGCCATGCAGAGCCCTTAGAAGCCCTCTCGTGACTTCTGAACTACAATTGCAGTACTCATTGTGTCCCAGAGCTGTTTTTTGGCCCCCCAGACCCCTTAGGCACTGTCTAGGTGGCCCAGACCCCTCCTCAGCTCCTCCTCCTTCCCCAGAATGGGGTTTTCGGCCATGTAAACCCTTGAGGGCCCCCTCTGGTGCCCTCGGCACTACTCTGGCAGGTTTCCCTGTGCCCCAGAGCTGTCTTCGGGGCCCCCACAGCTCTTAGCACTGCTCTCTCCACCTCAGAGCCCCTGCGGAGACCTTTGGCGTGCCCCAGAGCTGTCTTTTGGCTCTCCGGACCCCTTAGGCACTGTCTAGGTGGCCCAGAGCCCCTCCTCAGCTCCTCCTCCTTCCCCAGAGTGCTCTTTTGGCTAGGCACACACCTTGAGGGCCCCCTCTGGGGCCCTCGGCACTACTCTGGCAGGTTTCCCTCTGCCCCAGAGCTGGATCTTGGCTCCCTAGGCCCCTTCGCAACTCTCTAGAGCACCCCGCAACACTCTTTGGCTCCTCCTTGCTAGGCAGAGCTGTCTCTTGCTCATGCTGAGCCCTCAGGAACGGTCTAGGTGGCCCAGACCCCCTCCTCAGCTCCTCCTCCTTCCCCAGAGTTGCCTTTTGGCTAGGCACACGCCTTGAGGGCCCCCTCTGGTGCCCTCGGGACTACTCTGGCAGGTTTCCCTCTTCCCCAGAGCTGTCTTCGGCCCCCCCAGAGCTCTTAGCAGTGTTCTATCCATCTCAGAGCCCCTGGGCAGACCTTTGGGGTGCCCCAGAGTAGTGTTTTGGCTCTCCGGACCCCTTAGGCACTGTCTAGGTGGCCCAGACGCCGTCCTCAGCTCCTCCTCCTTCCCCAGAGTTGTCTTTTGGCTAGGCACACGCCTTGAGGGCCCCCTCTGGTGCCCTCGGGACTACTCTGGCAGGTTTCCCTCTGCCCCAGAGCTGGATCTTGGCTCCCTAGGCCCCTTCGCAACTCTCTAGAGCACTCCGCAGCACTCTTTGGCTCTTCCTTGCTAGCCAGAGCTGTCTCTTGCTCGTGCTGAGCCCTCAGGAACGGTCTAGGTGGCCCAGACCCCCTCCTGAGCTCCTCCTCCTTCCCCAGAGTCTCTTTGTGGCCATGCAGAGCCCTTAGAAGCCCTCTCGTGACTTCTGAACTACAATTGCAGTACTCGTTGTGTCCCAGAGCTGTCTTTTGGCTCTCCGGACCCTTTAGGCACTGTCTAGGTGGCCCAGAGCCCTCCTCAGCTCCTCCTCCTTCCCCAGAGTGGTCTTTTGGCTAGGCACACGCCTTGAGGGCCCCCTCTGGTGCCCTCGAGACTACTCTGGCAGGTTTCCCTCTGCCCCAGAGCTGTGTAGGTGCCCCCCAGAACTGTTAGCACTGCTCTCTCCACCTCAGAGCCCCTGCGGAGACCTTTGGGGTGCCCCAGAGCTGTCTTTTGGCCCCCCAGACCCCTTAGGCACTGTCTAGGTGGCCCAGACCCCTCCTCAGCTCCTCCCCCTTCCCCAGAATGGGGTTTTGGGCCATGTAAACCCTTGAGGGCCCCCTCTGGTGCCCTCGGGACTACTCTGGCAGGTTTCCCTGTGCCCCAGAGCTGGATCTTGGCTCCCTAGGCCCCTTCGCAGTGCTCTAGAGTACTCCACACCACTCTCTCGCTCTTCCTTGCTAGCCAGAGCTGGCTCTTGCTCGTGCTGAGCCCTCAGGAACGGTCTAGGTGGCCCAGACCCCCTCCTGAGCTCCTCCTCCTTCCCCAGAGTGGTCTTTTAGCTAGGCACACGCCTTGAGGGCCCCCTCTGCTGCCCTCGGGACTACTTTGGCAGGTTTCCCTGTGCCCCAGAGCTGTCTTCGGGCCCCCCACAGCTCTTAGCACTGCTCTATCCACCTCAGAGCCCCTGGGGAGACCTTTGGGGTGCCCCAGAGCTGTGTTGGGGCCCCCCATAGCTCTTAGCACTGCTCTCTCCACCTCAGAGCCCCTGCGGAGACCTTTGGCGTGCCCCAGAGCTGTCTTTTGGCTCTCCGGACCCCTTAGGCACTGTCTAGGTGGCCCAGACCCCTCCTCAGCTCCTCTTCCTTCCCCAGAGTTGTCTTTTGGCTAGGCACACACCTTGAGGGCCCCCTCTGGGGCCCTCGGCACTACTCTGGCAGGTGTCCCTGTGCCCCAGAGCTGGATCTTGGCTCCCTAGGCCCCTTCACACTGATCTAGAGCACTCCGCAGCACTCTTTGGCTCTTCCTTGCTAGCCAGAGCTGTCTCTTGCTCGTGCTGAGTCCTCAGGAACGGTCTAGGTGGCCCAGACCCCCTCCTGAGCTCCTCCTCCTTCCCCAGAGTCTCTTTGTGGCCATGCAGAGCCCTTAGAAGCCCTCTCGTGACTTCTGAACTACAATTGCAGTACTCGTTGTGTCCCAGAGCTGTTTTTTGGCCCCCCAGATCCCTTAGGCACTGTCTAGGTGGCCCGGATCCCCTCCTAAGCTCCTCTTCCTTCCCCAGAGTTGTCTTTTGGCTAGGCACACGCCTTGAGGGCCCCCTCTGGTGCCCTCGGCACTACTCTGGCAGGTTTCCCTCTGCCCCAGAGCTGGATCTTGGCTCCCTAGGCCCCTTCGCACTGCTCTAGAGCACTCCGCAGCACTCTTTGGCTCTTCCTTGCTAGCCAGAGATGTCCCTTGCTCGTGCTGAGCCCTCAGGCAAGGTCTAGGTGGCCCAGACCCCTTCCTCAGCTCCTCCTCCTTCCCCAGAGTTGCCTTTTGGCTAGGCACACGCCTTGAGGGCCCCCTCTGGTGTCCTCGGGACTACTCTGGCAGGTGTCCCTGTGCCCCAGAGCTGGATCTTGGCTCCCTAGGCCCCTTCGCACTGCTCTAGAGCACTCCGCAGCACTCTTTGGCTCTTCCTTGCTAGCCAGAGATGTCTCTTGCTCGTACTGAGCCCCTAGGCACTGTCTAGGTGGCCCAGACCCCCTCCTGAGCTCCTCCTCCTTCCCCAGAGTCTCTTTGTGGCCATGCAGAGCCCTTAGAAGCCCTCTCGTGACTTCTGAACTACAATTGCAGTACTCGTTGTGTCCCAGAGCTGTTTTTTGGCCCCCCAGATCCCTTAGGCACTGTCTAGGTGGCCCGGATCCCCTCCTAAGCTCCTCTTCCTTCCCCAGAGTTGTCTTTTGGCTAGGCACACGCCTTGAGGGCCCCCTCTGGTGCCCTCGGCACTACTCTAGCAGGTTTCCCTCTGCCCCAGAGCTGGATCTTGGCTCCCTAGGCCCCTTCGCACTGTTCTAGAGGGCTCCGCACCACTCTTTGGCTCTTCCTTGCTGCCCAGAGCTGTCCCTTGCTCGTGCTGAGCCCTCAGGAAAGGTCTAGGTGGCCCAGACCCCCTCCAGAGGTCTTCCTTTTCCCCCAGAGTCTCCTTTTGGCCTGGCACGCGCCTTGAGGGCCCCCTCTGGTGCCCTCGGGACTACTCTGGCAGGTTTCCCTGTGCCCCAGAGCTGTCTTCGGGCCCCCCACAGCTCTTAGCACTGCTCTCTCCACCTCAGAGCCCCTGCGGAGACCTTTGGGGTGCCCCAGAGCTGTCTTTTGGCCCCCCAGACCCCTTAGGCACTGTCTAGGTGGCCCAGACCCCTCCTGAGCTCCTCCCCCTTCCCCAGAATGGGGTTTTGGGCCATGTAAACCCTTGAGGGCCCCCTCTGGTGCCCTCGGGACTACTCTGGCAGGTTTCCCTGTGCCCCAGAGCTGGATCTTGGCTCCCTAGGCCCCTTCGCAGTGCTCTAGAGGGCTCCACACCACTCTCTGGCTCTTCCTTGCTAGCCAGAGCTGTCCCTTGCTCGTGCTGAGCCCTCAGGAACGGTCTAGGTGGCCCAGACCCCCTCCTGAGCTCCTCCTCCTTCCCCAGAGTCTCTTTGTGGCCATGCAGAGCCCTTAGAAGCCCTCTCGTGACTTCTGAACTACAATTGCAGTACTCATTGTGTCCCAGAGCTGTTTTTTGGCCCCCCAGACCCCTTAGGCACTGTCTAGGTGGCCCAGACCCCTCCTCAGCTCCTCCTCCTTCCCCAGAATGGGGTTTTCGGCCATGTAAACCCTTGAGGGCCCCCTCTGGTGCCCTCGGCACTACTCTGGCAGGTTTCCCTGTGCCCCAGAGCTGTCTTCGGGGCCCCCACAGCTCTTAGCACTGCTCTCTCCACCTCAGAGCCCCTGCGGAGACCTTTGGCGTGCCCCAGAGCTGTCTTTTGGCTCTCCGGACCCCTTAGGCACTGTCTAGGTGGCCCAGAGCCCCTCCTCAGCTCCTCCTCCTTCCCCAGAGTGGTCTTTTGGCTAGGCACACACCTTGAGGGCCCCCTCTGGGGCCCTCGGCACTACTCTGGCAGGTTTCCCTGTGCCCCAGAGCTGGATCTTGGCTCCCTAGGCCCCTTCGCAACTCTCTAGAGCACCCCGCAACACTCTTTGGCTCCTCCTTGCTAGGCAGAGCTGTCTCTTGCTCATGCTGAGCCCTCAGGAACGGTCTAGGTGGCCCAGACCCCCTCCTCAGCTCCTCCTCCTTCCCCAGAGTTGCCTTTTGGCTAGGCACACGCCTTGAGGGCCCCCTCTGGTGCCCTCGGGACTACTCTGGCAGGTTTCCCTCTTCCCCAGAGCTGTCTTCGGCCCCCCCAGAGCTCTTAGCAGTGTTCTATCCATCTCAGAGCCCCTGGGCAGACCTTTGGGGTGCCCCAGAGTAGTGTTTTGGCTCTCCGGACCCCTTAGGCACTGTCTAGGTGGCCCAGACGCCGTCCTCAGCTCCTCCTCCTTCCCCAGAGTTGTCTTTTGGCTAGGCACACGCCTTGAGGGCCCCCTCTGGTGCCCTCGGGACTACTCTGGCAGGTTTCCCTCTGCCCCAGAGCTGGATCTTGGCTCCCTAGGCCCCTTCGCAACTCTCTAGAGCACTCCGCAGCACTCTTTGGCTCTTCCTTGCTAGCCAGAGCTGTCTCTTGCTCGTGCTGAGCCCTCAGGAACGGTCTAGGTGGCCCAGACCCCCTCCTGAGCTCCTCCTCCTTCCCCAGAGTCTCTTTGTGGCCATGCAGAGCCCTTAGAAGCCCTCTCGTGACTTCTGAACTACAATTGCAGTACTCGTTGTGTCCCAGAGCTGTCTTTTGGCTCTCCGGACCCTTTAGGCACTGTCTAGGTGGCCCAGAGCCCTCCTCAGCTCCTCCTCCTTCCCCAGAGTGGTCTTTTGGCTAGGCACACGCCTTGAGGGCCCCCTCTGGTGCCCTCGAGACTACTCTGGCAGGTTTCCCTCTGCCCCAGAGCTGTGTAGGTGCCCCCCAGAACTGTTAGCACTGCTCTCTCCACCTCAGAGCCCCTGCGGAGACCTTTGGGGTGCCCCAGAGCTGTCTTTTGGCCCCCCAGACCCCTTAGGCACTGTCTAGGTGGCCCAGACCCCTCCTGAGCTCCTCCCCCTTCCCCAGAATGGGGTTTTGGGCCATGTAAACCCTTGAGGGCCCCCTCTGGTGCCCTCGGGACTACTCTGGCAGGTTTCCCTGTGCCCCAGAGCTGGATCTTGGCTCCCTAGGCCCCTTCGCAGTGCTCTAGAGTACTCCACACCACTCTCTCGCTCTTCCTTGCTAGCCAGAGCTGTCTCTTGCTCGTGCTGAGCCCTCAGGAACGGTCTAGGTGGCCCAGACCCCCTCCTGAGCTCCTCCTCCTTCCCCAGAGTCTCTTTGTGGCCATGCAGAGCCCTTAGAAGCCCTCTCGTGACTTCTGAACTACAATTGCAGTACTCGTTGTGTCCCAGAGCTGTCTTTTGGCTCTCCGGACCCCTTAGGCACTGTCTAGGTGGCCCAGAGCCCTCCTCAGCTCCTCCTCCTTCCCCAGAGTGGTCTTTTGGCTAGGCACACGCCTTGAGGGCCTCCTCTGGTGCCCTCGGGACTACTCTGGCAGGTTTCCCTCTGCCCCAGAGCTGTGTAGGTGCCCCCCAGAACTGTTAGCACTGCTCTCTCCACCTCAGAGCCCCTGCGGAGACCTTTGGGGTGCCCCAGAGCTGTCTTTTGGCCCCCCAGACCCCTTAGGCACTGTCTAGGTGGCCCAGAGCCCCTCCTCAGCTCCTTCTCCTTCCCCAGAGTGGTCTTTTGGCTAGGCACACGCCTTGAGGGCCCCCTCTGGTGCCCTTGGGACTACTCTGGCAGGTGTCCCTGTGCCCCAGAGCTGGATTTTGGCTCCCTAGGCCCCTTCGCACTGTTCTAGAGGGCTCCGCACCACTCTCTGGCTCTTCCTTGCTAGCCAGAGCTGTCCCTTGCTCGTGCTGAGCCCTCAGGAACGGTCTAGGTGGCCCAGACCCCCTCCTGAGCTCCTCCTCCTTCCCCAGAGTCTCTTTGTGGCCATGCAGAGCCCTTAGAAGCCCTCTCGTGACTTCTGAACTACAATTGCAGTACTCATTGTGTCCCAGAGCTGTTTTTTGGCCCCCCAGACCCCTTAGGCACTGTCTAGGTGGCCCAGACCCCTCCTCAGCTCCTCCTCCTTCCCCAGAATGGGGTTTTCGGCCATGTAAACCCTTGAGGGCCCCCTCTGGTGCCCTCGGCACTACTCTGGCAGGTTTCCCTGTGCCCCAGAGCTGTCTTCGGGGCCCCCACAGCTCTTAGCACTGCTCTCTCCACCTCAGAGCCCCTGCGGAGACCTTTGGCGTGCCCCAGAGCTGTCTTTTGGCTCTCCGGACCCCTTAGGCACTGTCTAGGTGGCCCAGAGCCCCTCCTCAGCTCCTCCTCCTTCCCCAGAGTGCTCTTTTGGCTAGGCACACACCTTGAGGGCCCCCTCTGGGGCCCTCGGCACTACTCTGGCAGGTTTCCCTGTGCCCCAGAGCTGGATCTTGGCTCCCTAGGCCCCTTCGCAACTCTCTAGAGCACCCCGCAACACTCTTTGGCTCCTCCTTGCTAGGCAGAGCTGTCTCTTGCTCATGCTGAGCCCTCAGGAACGGTCTAGGTGGCCCAGACCCCCTCCTCAGCTCCTCCTCCTTCCCCAGAGTTGCCTTTTGGCTAGGCACACGCCTTGAGGGCCCCCTCTGGTGCCCTCGGGACTACTCTGGCAGGTTTCCCTCTTCCCCAGAGCTGTCTTCGGCCCCCCCAGAGCTCTTAGCAGTGTTCTATCCATCTCAGAGCCCCTGGGCAGACCTTTGGGGTGCCCCAGAGTAGTGTTTTGGCTCTCCGGACCCCTTAGGCACTGTCTAGGTGGCCCAGACGCCGTCCTCAGCTCCTCCTCCTTCCCCAGAGTTGTCTTTTGGCTAGGCACACGCCTTGAGGGCCCCCTCTGGTGCCCTCGGGACTACTCTGGCAGGTTTCCCTCTGCCCCAGAGCTGGATCTTGGCTCCCTAGGCCCCTTCGCAACTCTCTAGAGCACTCCGCAGCACTCTTTGGCTCTTCCTTGCTAGCCAGAGCTGTCTCTTGCTCGTGCTGAGCCCTCAGGAACGGTCTAGGTGGCCCAGACCCCCTCCTGAGCTCCTCCTCCTTCCCCAGAGTCTCTTTGTGGCCATGCAGAGCCCTTAGAAGCCCTCTCGTGACTTCTGAACTACAATTGCAGTACTCGTTGTGTCCCAGAGCTGTCTTTTGGCTCTCCGGACCCTTTAGGCACTGTCTAGGTGGCCCAGAGCCCTCCTCAGCTCCTCCTCCTTCCCCAGAGTGGTCTTTTGGCTAGGCACACGCCTTGAGGGCCCCCTCTGGTGCCCTCGAGACTACTCTGGCAGGTTTCCCTCTGCCCCAGAGCTGTGTAGGTGCCCCCCAGAACTGTTAGCACTGCTCTCTCCACCTCAGAGCCCCTGCGGAGACCTTTGGGGTGCCCCAGAGCTGTCTTTTGGCCCCCCAGACCCCTTAGGCACTGTCTAGGTGGCCCAGACCCCTCCTGAGCTCCTCCCCCTTCCCCAGAATGGGGTTTTGGGCCATGTAAACCCTTGAGGGCCCCCTCTGGTGCCCTCGGGACTACTCTGGCAGGTTTCCCTGTGCCCCAGAGCTGGATCTTGGCTCCCTAGGCCCCTTCGCAGTGCTCTAGAGTACTCCACACCACTCTCTCGCTCTTCCTTGCTAGCCAGAGCTGGCTCTTGCTCGTGCTGAGCCCTCAGGAACGGTCTAGGTGGCCCAGACCCCCTCCTGAGCTCCTCCTCCTTCCCCAGAGTGGTCTTTTAGCTAGGCACACGCCTTGAGGGCCCCCTCTGCTGCCCTCGGGACTACTTTGGCAGGTTTCCCTGTGCCCCAGAGCTGTCTTCGGGCCCCCCACAGCTCTTAGCACTGCTCTATCCACCTCAGAGCCCCTGGGGAGACCTTTGGGGTGCCCCAGAGCTGTGTTGGGGCCCCCCATAGCTCTTAGCACTGCTCTCTCCACCTCAGAGCCCCTGCGGAGACCTTTGGCGTGCCCCAGAGCTGTCTTTTGGCTCTCCGGACCCCTTAGGCACTGTCTAGGTGGCCCAGACCCCTCCTCAGCTCCTCTTCCTTCCCCAGAGTTGTCTTTTGGCTAGGCACACACCTTGAGGGCCCCCTCTGGGGCCCTCGGCACTACTCTGGCAGGTGTCCCTGTGCCCCAGAGCTGGATCTTGGCTCCCTAGGCCCCTTCACACTGATCTAGAGCACTCCGCAGCACTCTTTGGCTCTTCCTTGCTAGCCAGAGCTGTCTCTTGCTCGTGCTGAGTCCTCAGGAACGGTCTAGGTGGCCCAGACCCCCTCCTGAGCTCCTCCTCCTTCCCCAGAGTCTCTTTGTGGCCATGCAGAGCCCTTAGAAGCCCTCTCGTGACTTCTGAACTACAATTGCAGTACTCGTTGTGTCCCAGAGCTGTTTTTTGGCCCCCCAGATCCCTTAGGCACTGTCTAGGTGGCCCGGATCCCCTCCTAAGCTCCTCTTCCTTCCCCAGAGTTGTCTTTTGGCTAGGCACACGCCTTGAGGGCCCCCTCTGGTGCCCTCGGCACTACTCTGGCAGGTTTCCCTCTGCCCCAGAGCTGGATCTTGGCTCCCTAGGCCCCTTCGCACTGCTCTAGAGCACTCCGCAGCACTCTTTGGCTCTTCCTTGCTAGCCAGAGATGTCCCTTGCTCGTGCTGAGCCCTCAGGCAAGGTCTAGGTGGCCCAGACCCCTTCCTCAGCTCCTCCTCCTTCCCCAGAGTTGCCTTTTGGCTAGGCACACGCCTTGAGGGCCCCCTCTGGTGTCCTCGGGACTACTCTGGCAGGTGTCCCTGTGCCCCAGAGCTGGATCTTGGCTCCCTAGGCCCCTTCGCACTGCTCTAGAGCACTCCGCAGCACTCTTTGGCTCTTCCTTGCTAGCCAGAGATGTCTCTTGCTCGTACTGAGCCCCTAGGCACTGTCTAGGTGGCCCAGACCCCCTCCTGAGCTCCTCCTCCTTCCCCAGAGTCTCTTTGTGGCCATGCAGAGCCCTTAGAAGCCCTCTCGTGACTTCTGAACTACAATTGCAGTACTCGTTGTGTCCCAGAGCTGTTTTTTGGCCCCCCAGATCCCTTAGGCACTGTCTAGGTGGCCCGGATCCCCTCCTAAGCTCCTCTTCCTTCCCCAGAGTTGTCTTTTGGCTAGGCACACGCCTTGAGGGCCCCCTCTGGTGCCCTCGGCACTACTCTAGCAGGTTTCCCTCTGCCCCAGAGCTGGATCTTGGCTCCCTAGGCCCCTTCGCACTGTTCTAGAGGGCTCCGCACCACTCTTTGGCTCTTCCTTGCTGCCCAGAGCTGTCCCTTGCTCGTGCTGAGCCCTCAGGAAAGGTCTAGGTGGCCCAGACCCCCTCCAGAGGTCTTCCTTTTCCCCCAGAGTCTCCTTTTGGCCTGGCACGCGCCTTGAGGGCCCCCTCTGCTGCCCTCGGGACTACTCTGGCAGGTTTCCCTGTGCCCCAGAGCTGTCTTCGGGCCCCCCACAGCTCTTAGCACTGCTCTCTCCACCTCAGAGCCCCTGCGGAGACCTTTGGGGTGCCCCAGAGCTGTCTTTTGGCCCCCCAGACCCCTTAGGCACTGTCTAGGTGGCCCAGACCCCTCCTCAGCTCCTCCCCCTTCCCCAGAATGGGGTTTTGGGCCATGTAAACCCTTGAGGGCCCCCTCTGGTGCCCTCGGGACTACTCTGGCAGGTTTCCCTGTGCCCCAGAGCTGGATCTTGGCTCCCTAGGCCCCTTCGCAGTGCTCTAGAGGGCTCCGCACCACTCTCTGGCTCTTCCTTGCTAGCCAGAGCTGTCCCTTGCTCGTGCTGAGCCCTCAGGAACGGTCTAGGTGGCCCAGACCCCCTCCTGAGCTCCTCCTCCTTCCCCAGAGTCTCTTTGTGGCCATGCAGAGCCCTTAGAAGCCCTCTCGTGACTTCTGAACTACAATTGCAGTACTCATTGTGTCCCAGAGCTGTTTTTTGGCCCCCCAGACCCCTTAGGCACTGTCTAGGTGGCCCAGACCCCTCCTCAGCTCCTCCTCCTTCCCCAGAATGGGGTTTTCGGCCATGTAAACCCTTGAGGGCCCCCTCTGGTGCCCTCGGGACTACTCTGGCAGGTTTCCCTGTGCCCCAGAGCTGTCTTCGGGGCCCCCACAGCTCTTAGCACTGCTCTCTCCACCTCAGAGCCCCTGCGGAGACCTTTGGCGTGCCCCAGAGCTGTCTTTTGGCTCTCCGGACCCCTTAGGCACTGTCTAGGTGGCCCAGAGCCCCTCCTCAGCTCCTCCTCCTTCCCCAGAGTGGTCTTTTGGCTAGGCACACACCTTGAGGGCCCCCTCTGGGGCCCTCGGCACTACTCTGGCAGGTTTCCCTGTGCCCCAGAGCTGGATCTTGGCTCCCTAGGCCCCTTCGCAACTCTCTAGAGCACCCCGCAACACTCTTTGGCTCCTCCTTGCTAGGCAGAGCTGTCTCTTGCTCATGCTGAGCCCTCAGGAACGGTCTAGGTGGCCCAGACCCCCTCCTCAGCTCCTCCTCCTTCCCCAGAGTTGCCTTTTGGCTAGGCACACGCCTTGAGGGCCCCCTCTGGTGCCCTCGGGACTACTCTGGCAGGTTTCCCTCTTCCCCAGAGCTGTCTTCGGCCCCCCCAGAGCTCTTAGCAGTGTTCTATCCATCTCAGAGCCCCTGGGCAGACCTTTGGGGTGCCCCAGAGTAGTGTTTTGGCTCTCCGGACCCCTTAGGCACTGTCTAGGTGGCCCAGACGCCGTCCTCAGCTCCTCCTCCTTCCCCAGAGTTGTCTTTTGGCTAGGCACACGCCTTGAGGGCCCCCTCTGGTGCCCTCGGGACTACTCTGGCAGGTTTCCCTCTGCCCCAGAGCTGGATCTTGGCTCCCTAGGCCCCTTCGCAACTCTCTAGAGCACTCCGCAGCACTCTTTGGCTCTTCCTTGCTAGCCAGAGCTGTCTCTTGCTCGTGCTGAGCCCTCAGGAACGGTCTAGGTGGCCCAGACCCCCTCCTGAGCTCCTCCTCCTTCCCCAGAGTCTCTTTGTGGCCATGCAGAGCCCTTAGAAGCCCTCTCGTGACTTCTGAACTACAATTGCAGTACTCGTTGTGTCCCAGAGCTGTCTTTTGGCTCTCCGGACCCTTTAGGCACTGTCTAGGTGGCCCAGAGCCCTCCTCAGCTCCTCCTCCTTCCCCAGAGTGGTCTTTTGGCTAGGCACACGCCTTGAGGGCCCCCTCTGGTGCCCTCGAGACTACTCTGGCAGGTTTCCCTCTGCCCCAGAGCTGTGTAGGTGCCCCCCAGAACTGTTAGCACTGCTCTCTCCACCTCAGAGCCCCTGCGGAGACCTTTGGGGTGCCCCAGAGCTGTCTTTTGGCCCCCCAGACCCCTTAGGCACTGTCTAGGTGGCCCAGACCCCTCCTGAGCTCCTCCCCCTTCCCCAGAATGGGGTTTTGGGCCATGTAAACCCTTGAGGGCCCCCTCTGGTGCCCTCGGGACTACTCTGGCAGGTTTCCCTGTGCCCCAGAGCTGGATCTTGGCTCCCTAGGCCCCTTCGCAGTGCTCTAGAGTACTCCACACCACTCTCTCGCTCTTCCTTGCTAGCCAGAGCTGGCTCTTGCTCGTGCTGAGCCCTCAGGAACGGTCTAGGTGGCCCAGACCCCCTCCTGAGCTCCTCCTCCTTCCCCAGAGTGGTCTTTTAGCTAGGCACACGCCTTGAGGGCCCCCTCTGCTGCCCTCGGGACTACTTTGGCAGGTTTCCCTGTGCCCCAGAGCTGTCTTCGGGCCCCCCACAGCTCTTAGCACTGCTCTCTCCACCTCAGAGCCCCTGGGGAGACCTTTGGGGTGCCCCAGAGCTGTGTTGGGGCCCCCCATAGCTCTTAGCACTGCTCTCTCCACCTCAGAGCCCCTGCGGAGACCTTTGGCGTGCCCCAGAGCTGTCTTTTGGCTCTCCGGACCCCTTAGGCACTGTCTAGGTGGCCCAGACCCCTCCTCAGCTCCTCTTCCTTCCCCAGAGTTGTCTTTTGGCTAGGCACACACCTTGAGGGCCCCCTCTGGGGCCCTCGGCACTACTCTGGCAGGTGTCCCTGTGCCCCAGAGCTGGATCTTGGCTCCCTAGGCCCCTTCACACTGATCTAGAGCACTCCGCAGCACTCTTTGGCTCTTCCTTGCTAGCCAGAGCTGTCTCTTGCTCGTGCTGAGTCCTCAGGAACGGTCTAGGTGGCCCAGACCCCCTCCTGAGCTCCTCCTCCTTCCCCAGAGTCTCTTTGTGGCCATGCAGAGCCCTTAGAAGCCCTCTCGTGACTTCTGAACTACAATTGCAGTACTCGTTGTGTCCCAGAGCTGTTTTTTGGCCCCCCAGATCCCTTAGGCACTGTCTAGGTGGCCCGGATCCCCTCCTAAGCTCCTCTTCCTTCCCCAGAGTTGTCTTTTGGCTAGGCACACGCCTTGAGGGCCCCCTCTGGTGCCCTCGGCACTACTCTGGCAGGTTTCCCTCTGCCCCAGAGCTGGATCTTGGCTCCCTAGGCCCCTTCGCACTGCTCTAGAGCACTCCGCAGCACTCTTTGGCTCTTCCTTGCTAGCCAGAGATGTCCCTTGCTCGTGCTGAGCCCTCAGGCAAGGTCTAGGTGGCCCAGACCCCTTCCTCAGCTCCTCCTCCTTCCCCAGAGTTGCCTTTTGGCTAGGCACACGCCTTGAGGGCCCCCTCTGGTGTCCTCGGGACTACTCTGGCAGGTGTCCCTGTGCCCCAGAGCTGGATCTTGGCTCCCTAGGCCCCTTCGCACTGCTCTAGAGCACTCCGCAGCACTCTTTGGCTCTTCCTTGCTAGCCAGAGATGTCTCTTGCTCGTACTGAGCCCCTAGGCACTGTCTAGGTGGCCCAGACCCCCTCCTGAGCTCCTCCTCCTTCCCCAGAGTCTCTTTGTGGCCATGCAGAGCCCTTAGAAGCCCTCTCGTGACTTCTGAACTACAATTGCAGTACTCGTTGTGTCCCAGAGCTGTTTTTTGGCCCCCCAGATCCCTTAGGCACTGTCTAGGTGGCCCGGATCCCCTCCTAAGCTCCTCTTCCTTCCCCAGAGTTGTCTTTTGGCTAGGCACACGCCTTGAGGGCCCCCTCTGGTGCCCTCGGCACTACTCTGGCAGG
Source organism: Struthio camelus (assembly GCF_040807025.1). NCBI lineage: Eukaryota > Metazoa > Chordata > Aves > Struthioniformes > Struthionidae > Struthio > Struthio camelus. The sequence continues at coordinate 85,342 of NC_090955.1, read as the reverse complement.
TTTCCCTGTGCCCCAGAGCTGGATCTTGGCTCCCTAGGCCCCTTCGCACTGTTCTAGAGGGCTCCGCACCACTCTTTGGCTCTTCCTTGCTGCCCAGAGCTGTCCCTTGCTCGTGCTGAGCCCTCAGGAAAGGTCTAGGTGGCCCAGACCCCCTCCAGAGGTCTTCCTTTTCCCCCAGAGTCTCCTTTTGGCCTGGCACGCGCCTTGAGGGCCCCCTCTGCTGCCCTCGGGACTACTCTGGCAGGTTTCCCTGTGCCCCAGAGCTGTCTTCGGGCCCCCCACAGCTCTTAGCACTGCTCTCTCCACCTCAGAGCCCCTGCGGAGACCTTTGGGGTGCCCCAGAGCTGTCTTTTGGCCCCCCAGACCCCTTAGGCACTGTCTAGGTGGCCCAGACCCCTCCTCAGCTCCTCCCCCTTCCCCAGAATGGGGTTTTGGGCCATGTAAACCCTTGAGGGCCCCCTCTGGTGCCCTCGGGACTACTCTGGCAGGTTTCCCTGTGCCCCAGAGCTGGATCTTGGCTCCCTAGGCCCCTTCGCAGTGCTCTAGAGTACTCCACACCACTCTCTGGCTCTTCCTTGCTAGCCAGAGCTGGCTCTTGCTCGTGCTGAGTCCTCAGGAACGGTCTAGGTGGCCCAGACCCCCTCCTGAGCTCCTCCTCCTTCCCCAGAGTCTCTTTGTGGCCATGCAGAGCCCTTAGAAGCCCTCTCGTGACTTCTGAACTACAATTGCAGTACTCGTTGTGTCCCAGAGCTGTTTTTTGGCCCCCCAGATCCCTTAGGCACTGTCTAGGTGGCCCGGATCCCCTCCTAAGCTCCTCTTCCTTCCCCAGAGTTGTCTTTTGGCTAGGCACACGCCTTGAGGGCCCCCTCTGGTGCCCTCGGCACTACTCTGGCAGGTTTCCCTGTGTCCCAGAGCTGGATCTTGGCTCCCTAGGCCCCTTCGCACTGTTCTAGAGGGCTCCGCACCACTCTTTGGCTCTTCCTTGCTGCCCAGAGCTGTCCCTTGCTCGTGCTGAGCCCTCAGGAAAGGTCTAGGTGGCCCAGACCCCCTCCAGAGGTCTTCCTTTTCCCCCAGAGTCTCCTTTTGGCCTGGCACGCGCCTTGAGGGCCCCCTCTGCTGCCCTCGGGACTACTCTGGCAGGTTTCCCTGTGCCCCAGAGCTGTCTTCGGCCCCCCCACAGCTCTTAGCACTGCTCTATCCACCCCAGAGCCCCTGGGCAGACCTTTGGGGTGCCCCAGAGCTGTGTTGGGGCCCCCCATAGCTCTTAGCACTGCTCTCTCCACCTCAGAGCCCCTGCGGAGACCTTTGGCGTGCCCCAGAGCTGTCTTTTGGCTCTCCGGACCCCTTAGGCACTGTCTAGGTGGCCCAGACCCCTCCTCAGCTCCTCCCCCTTCCCCAGAATGGGGTTTTGTAAACCCTTGAGGGCCCCCTCTGGGGCCCTCGGCACTACTCTGGCAGGTTTCCCTGTGCCCCAGAGCTGTCTTCGGGGCCCGCAGAGCTCTTAGCACTGCTCTCTCCACCTCAGAGCCCCTGCGGAGACCTTTGGGTTGCCCCAGAGCTGTGTTGGGGCCCCCCATAGCTCTTAGCACTGCTCTCTCCACCTCAGAGCCCCTGCGGAGACCTTTGGCGTGCCCCAGAGCTGTCTTCTGGCCCTCCGGACCCCTTAGGTACTGTCTAGGTGGCCCAGACCCCTCCTCAGCTCCTCCTCCTTCCCCAGACTTGTCTTTTGGCTAGGCACACGCCTTGAGGGCCCCCTCTGGGGCCCTCGGGACTACTCTGGCAGGTGTCCCTGTGCCCCAGAGCTGGATCTTGGCTCCCTAGGCCCCTTCGCACTGTTCTAGAGGGCTCTGCACCACTCTTTGGCTCTTCCTTGCTGCCCAGAGCTGTCCCTTGTTCGTGCTGAGCACTCAGGAACGGTCTAGGTGGCCCAGACCCCCTCCAGAGGTCTTCCTTTTCCCCCAGAGTCTCCTTTTGGCCTGGCACACGCCTTGAGGGTCCCCTCTGGTGCCCTCGGGACTACTTTGGCAGGTTTCCCTCTGCCCCAGAGCTGTCTTCGGGCCCCCCAGAACTCTTAGCACTACTTTATCCACCTCAGAGCCCCTGCGGAGACCTTTGGGGTACCCCAGAGCTGTCTTTTGGCCCCCCAGACCCCTTAGGCACTGTCTAGGTGGCCCAGACCCCTTCCTCAGCTCCTCCTCCTTCCCCAGACTTGTCTTTTGGCTAGGCACACGCCTTGAGGGCCCCCTCTGGTGTCCTCGGGACTACTCTGGCAGGTGTCCCTGTGCCCCAGAGCTGGATCTTGGCTCCCTAGGCCCCTTCGCACTGCTCTAGAGCACTCCGCAGCACTCTTTGGCTCTTCCTTGCTAGCCAGAGATGTCTCTTGCTCGTACTGAGCCCCTAGGCACTGTCTAGGTGGCCCAGACCCCCTCCTGAGCTCCTCCTCCTTCCCCAGAGTCTCTTTGTGGCCATGCAGAGCCCTTAGAAGCCCTCTCGTGACTTCTGAACTACAATTGCAGTACTCGTTGTGTCCCAGAGCTGTTTTTTGGCCCCCCAGATCCCTTAGGCACTGTCTAGGTGGCCCGGATCCCCTCCTAAGCTCCTCTTCCTTCCCCAGAGTTGTCTTTTGGCTAGGCACACGCCTTGAGGGCCCCCTCTGGTGCCCTCGGCACTACTCTGGCAGGTTTCCCTCTGCCCCAGAGCTGGATCTTGGCTCCCTAGGCCCCTTCGCACTGTTCTAGAGGGCTCCGCACCACTCTTTGGCTCTTCCTTGCTGCCCAGAGCTGTCCCTTGCTCGTGCTGAGCCCTCAGGAAAGGTCTAGGTGGCCCAGACCCCCTCCAGAGGTCTTCCTTTTCCCCCAGAGTCTCCTTTTGGCCTGGCACGCGCCTTGAGGGCCCCCTCTGCTGCCCTCGGGACTACTCTGGCAGGTTTCCCTGTGCCCCAGAGCTGTCTTCGGGCCCCCCACAGCTCTTAGCACTGCTCTCTCCACCTCAGAGCCCCTGCGGAGACCTTTGGGGTGCCCCAGAGCTGTCTTTTGGCCCCCCAGACCCCTTAGGCACTGTCTAGGTGGCCCAGACCCCTCCTCAGCTCCTCCCCCTTCCCCAGAATGGGGTTTTGGGCCATGTAAACCCTTGAGGGCCCCCTCTGGTGCCCTCGGGACTACTCTGGCAGGTTTCCCTGTGCCCCAGAGCTGGATCTTGGCTCCCTAGGCCCCTTCGCACTGCTCTAGAGTACTCCACACCACTCTCTGGCTCTTCCTTGCTAGCCAGAGCTGGCTCTTGCTCGTGCTGAGTCCTCAGGAACGGTCTAGGTGGCCCAGACCCCCTCCTGAGCTCCTCCTCCTTCCCCAGAGTCTCTTTGTGGCCATGCAGAGCCCTTAGAAGCCCTCTCGTGACTTCTGAACTACAATTGCAGTACTCGTTGTGTCCCAGAGCTGTTTTTTGGCCCCCCAGATCCCTTAGGCACTGTCTAGGTGGCCCGGATCCCCTCCTAAGCTCCTCTTCCTTCCCCAGAGTTGCCTTTTGGCTAGGCACATGCCTTGAGGGCCCCCTCTGGTGCCCTCGGGACTACTCTGGCAGGTTTCCCTCTGCCCCAGAGCTGGATCTTGGCTCCCTAGGCCCCTTCGCACTGTTCTAGAGGGCTCCGCACCACTCTTTGGCTCTTCCTTGCTGCCCAGAGCTGTCCCTTGCTCGTGCTGAGCCCTCAGGAAAGGTCTAGGTGGCCCAGACCCCCTCCAGAGGTCTTCCTTTTCCCCCAGAGTCTCCTTTTGGCCTGGCACGCGCCTTGAGGGCCCCCTCTGCTGCCCTCGGGACTACTCTGGCAGGTTTCCCTGTGCCCCAGAGCTGTCTTCGGGCCCCCCACAGCTCTTAGCACTGCTCTATCCACCCCAGAGCCCCTGGGCAGACCTTTGGGGTGCCCCAGAGCTGTGTTGGGGCCCCCCATAGCTCTTAGCACTGCTCTCTCCACCTCAGAGCCCCTGCGGAGACCTTTGGCGTGCCCCAGAGCTGTCTTTTGGCTCTCCGGACCCCTTAGGCACTGTCTAGGTGGCCCAGACCCCTCCTCAGCTCCTCCCCCTTCCCCAGAATGGGGTTTTGTAAACCCTTGAGGGCCCCCTCTGGGGCCCTCGGCACTACTCTGGCAGGTTTCCCTGTGCCCCAGAGCTGTCTTCGGGGCCCGCAGAGCTCTTAGCACTGCTCTCTCCACCTCAGAGCCCCTGCGGAGACCTTTGGGTTGCCCCAGAGCTGTGTTGGGGCCCCCCATAGCTCTTAGCACTGCTCTCTCCACCTCAGAGCCCCTGCGGAGACCTTTGGCGTGCCCCAGAGCTGTCTTCTGGCCCTCCGGACCCCTTAGGTACTGTCTAGGTGGCCCAGACCCCTCCTCAGCTCCTCCTCCTTCCCCAGAGTTGTCTTTTGGCTAGGCACACGCCTTGAGGGCCCCCTCTGGGGCCCTCGGGACTACTCTGGCAGGTGTCCCTGTGCCCCAGAGCTGGATCTTGGCTCCCTAGGCCCCTTCGCACTGTTCTAGAGGGCTCTGCACCACTCTTTGGCTCTTCCTTGCTGCCCAGAGCTGTCCCTTGTTCGTGCTGAGCACTCAGGAACGGTCTAGGTGGCCCAGACCCCCTCCAGAGGTCTTCCTTTTCCCCCAGAGTCTCCTTTTGGCCTGGCACACGCCTTGAGGGTCCCCTCTGGTGCCCTCGGGACTACTTTGGCAGGTTTCCCTCTGCCCCAGAGCTGTCTTCGGGCCCCCCAGAACTCTTAGCACTACTTTATCCACCTCAGAGCCCCTGCGGAGACCTTTGGGGTACCCCAGAGCTGTCTTTTGGCCCCCCAGACCCCTTAGGCACTGTCTAGGTGGCCCAGACCCCTCCTGAGCTCCTCCCCCTTCCCCAGAATGGGGTTTTGGGCCATGTAAACCCTTGAGGGCCCCCTCTGGGGCCCTCGGCACTACTCTGGCAGGTTTCCCTGTGCCCCAGAGCTGGATCTTGGCTCCCTAGGCCCCTTGACAACTCTCTAGAGCACCCCGCAACACTCTTTGGCTCCTCCTTGCTAGCCAGAGCTGTCTCTTGCTCGTGCTGAGCCCTCAGGAACGGTCTAGGTGGCCCAGACCCCCTCCTAAGGCCCTCCTCCTTCCCCAGAGTTGCCTTTTGACTAGGCTTACGCCTTGAGGGTCCCCTCTGGTGCCCTCGGGACTACTCTGGCAGGTTTCCCTGTGCCCCAGAGCTGTCTTCGGGCCCCGCAGAACTCTTAGCACTGCTTTATCCACCTCAGAGTACCTGGGCAGACCTTTGGCGTGCCCCAGAGCAGTCTTTTGGCCCCCCAGACCCCTTAGGCACTGTCTAGGTGGCCCAGACCCCTTCCTCAGCTCCTCCTCCTTCCCCAGACTTGTCTTTTGGCTAGGCACACGCCTTGAGGGCCCCCTCTGGTGCCCTCGGCACTACTCTGGCAGGTTTCCCTCTGCCCCAGAGCTGGATCTTGGCTCCCTAGGCCCCTTCGCACTGCTCTAGAGCACTCCGCAGCACTCTTTGGCTCTTCCTTGCTAGCCAGAGATGTCCCTTGCTCGTGCTGAGCCCTCAGGCAAGGTCTAGGTGGCCCAGACCCCTTCCTCAGCTCCTCCTCCTTCCCCAGAGTTGCCTTTTGGCTAGGCACACGCCTTGAGGGCCCCCTCTGGTGTCCTCGGGACTACTCTGGCAGGTGTCCCTGTGCCCCAGAGCTGGATCTTGGCTCCCTAGGCCCCTTCGCACTGCTCTAGAGCACTCCGCAGCACTCTTTGGCTCTTCCTTGCTAGCCAGAGCTGTCTCTTGCTCGTGCTGAGTCCTCAGGAACGGTCTAGGTGGCCCAGACCCCCTCCTGAGCTCCTCCTCCTTCCCCAGAGTCTCTTTGTGGCCATGCAGAGCCCTTAGAAGCCCTCTCGTGACTTCTGAACTACAATTGCAGTACTCATTGTGTCCCAGAGCTGTTTTTTGGCCCCCCAGACCCCTTAGGCACTGTCTAGGTGGCCCAGACCCCTCCTCAGCTCCTCCTCCTTCCCCAGAATGGGGTTTTCGGCCATGTAAACCCTTGAGGGCCCCCTCTGGTGCCCTCGGCACTACTCTGGCAGGTTTCCCTGTGCCCCAGAGCTGTCTTCGGGGCCCCCACAGCTCTTAGCACTGCTCTCTCCACCTCAGAGCCCCTGGGGAGACCTTTGGCGTGCCCCAGAGCTGTCTTTTGGCTCTCCGGACCCCTTAGGCACTGTCTAGGTGGCCCAGAGCCCCTCCTCAGCTCCTCCTCCTTCCCCAGAGTGGTCTTTTGGCTAGGCACACACCTTGAGGGCCCCCTCTGGGGCCCTCGGCACTACTCTGGCAGGTTTCCCTGTGCCCCAGAGCTGGATCTTGGCTCCCTAGGCCCCTTCGCAACTCTCTAGAGCACCCCGCAACACTCTTTGGCTCCTCCTTGCTAGGCAGAGCTGTCTCTTGCTCATGCTGAGCCCTCAGGAACGGTCTAGGTGGCCCAGACCCCCTCCTCAGCTCCTCCTCCTTCCCCAGAGTTGCCTTTTGGCTAGGCACACGCCTTGAGGGCCCCCTCTGGTGCCCTCGGGACTACTCTGGCAGGTTTCCCTCTTCCCCAGAGCTGTCTTCGGCCCCCCCAGAGCTCTTAGCAGTGTTCTATCCATCTCAGAGCCCCTGGGCAGACCTTTGGGGTGCCCCAGAGTAGTGTTTTGGCTCTCCGGACCCCTTAGGCACTGTCTAGGTGGCCCAGACGCCGTCCTCAGCTCCTCCTCCTTCCCCAGAGTTGTCTTTTGGCTAGGCACACGCCTTGAGGGCCCCCTCTGGTGCCCTCGGCACTACTCTGGCAGGTTTCCCTCTGCCCCAGAGCTGGATCTTGGCTCCCTAGGCCCCTTCGCAACTCTCTAGAGCACTCCGCAGCACTCTTTGGCTCTTCCTTGCTAGCCAGAGCTGTCTCTTGCTCGTGCTGAGCCCTCAGGAACGGTCTAGGTGGCCCAGACCCCCTCCTGAGCTCCTCCTCCTTCCCCAGAGTCTCTTTGTGGCCATGCAGAGCCCTTAGAAGCCCTCTCGTGACTTCTGAACTACAATTGCAGTACTCGTTGTGTCCCAGAGCTGTCTTTTGGCTCTCCGGACCCTTTAGGCACTGTCTAGGTGGCCCAGAGCCCTCCTCAGCTCCTCCTCCTTCCCCAGAGTGGTCTTTTGGCTAGGCACACGCCTTGAGGGCCCCCTCTGGTGCCCTCGAGACTACTCTGGCAGGTTTCCCTCTGCCCCAGAGCTGTGTAGGTGCCCCCCAGAACTGTTAGCACTGCTCTCTCCACCTCAGAGCCCCTGCGGAGACCTTTGGGGTGCCCCAGAGCTGTCTTTTGGCCCCCCAGACCCCTTAGGCACTGTCTAGGTGGCCCAGACCCCTCCTCAGCTCCTCCCCCTTCCCCAGAATGGGGTTTTGGGCCATGTAAACCCTTGAGGGCCCCCTCTGGTGCCCTCGGGACTACTCTGGCAGGTTTCCCTGTGCCCCAGAGCTGGATCTTGGCTCCCTAGGCCCCTTCGCAGTGCTCTAGAGTACTCCACACCACTCTCTCGCTCTTCCTTGCTAGCCAGAGCTGGCTCTTGCTCGTGCTGAGCCCTCAGGAACGGTCTAGGTGGCCCAGACCCCCTCCTGAGCTCCTCCTCCTTCCCCAGAGTGGTCTTTTAGCTAGGCACACGCCTTGAGGGCCCCCTCTGCTGCCCTCGGGACTACTTTGGCAGGTTTCCCTGTGCCCCAGAGCTGTCTTCGGGCCCCCCACAGCTCTTAGCACTGCTCTCTCCACCTCAGAGCCCCTGGGGAGACCTTTGGGGTGCCCCAGAGCTGTGTTGGGGCCCCCCATAGCTCTTAGCACTGCTCTCTCCACCTCAGAGCCCCTGCGGAGACCTTTGGCGTGCCCCAGAGCTGTCTTTTGGCTCTCCGGACCCCTTAGGCACTGTCTAGGTGGCCCAGACCCCTCCTCAGCTCCTCTTCCTTCCCCAGAGTTGTCTTTTGGCTAGGCACACACCTTGAGGGCCCCCTCTGGGGCCCTCGGCACTACTCTGGCAGGTGTCCCTGTGCCCCAGAGCTGGATCTTGGCTCCCTAGGCCCCTTCACACTGATCTAGAGCACTCCGCAGCACTCTTTGGCTCTTCCTTGCTAGCCAGAGCTGTCTCTTGCTCGTGCTGAGTCCTCAGGAACGGTCTAGGTGGCCCAGACCCCCTCCTGAGCTCCTCCTCCTTCCCCAGAGTCTCTTTGTGGCCATGCAGAGCCCTTAGAAGCCCTCTCGTGACTTCTGAACTACAATTGCAGTACTCGTTGTGTCCCAGAGCTGTTTTTTGGCCCCCCAGATCCCTTAGGCACTGTCTAGGTGGCCCGGATCCCCTCCTAAGCTCCTCTTCCTTCCCCAGAGTTGTCTTTTGGCTAGGCACACGCCTTGAGGGCCCCCTCTGGTGCCCTCGGCACTACTCTAGCAGGTTTCCCTCTGCCCCAGAGCTGGATCTTGGCTCCCTAGGCCCCTTCGCACTGTTCTAGAGGGCTCCGCACCACTCTTTGGCTCTTCCTTGCTGCCCAGAGCTGTCCCTTGCTCGTGCTGAGCCCTCAGGAAAGGTCTAGGTGGCCCAGACCCCCTCCAGAGGTCTTCCTTTTCCCCCAGAGTCTCCTTTTGGCCTGGCACGCGCCTTGAGGGCCCCCTCTGCTGCCCTCGGGACTACTCTGGCAGGTTTCCCTGTGCCCCAGAGCTGTCTTCGGGCCCCCCACAGCTCTTAGCACTGCTCTCTCCACCTCAGAGCCCCTGCGGAGACCTTTGGGGTGCCCCAGAGCTGTCTTTTGGCCCCCCAGACCCCTTAGGCACTGTCTAGGTGGCCCAGACCCCTCCTGAGCTCCTCCCCCTTCCCCAGAATGGGGTTTTGGGCCATGTAAACCCTTGAGGGCCCCCTCTGGTGCCCTCGGGACTACTCTGGCAGGTTTCCCTCTGCCCCAGAGCTGGATCTTGGCTCCCTAGGCCCCTTCGCAGTGCTCTAGAGGGCTCCGCACCACTCTCTGGCTCTTCCTTGCTAGCCAGAGCTGTCCCTTGCTCGTGCTGAGCCCTCAGGAACGGTCTAGGTGGCCCAGACCCCCTCCTGAGCTCCTCCTCCTTCCCCAGAGTCTCTTTGTGGCCATGCAGAGCCCTTAGAAGCCCTCTCGTGACTTCTGAACTACAATTGCAGTACTCATTGTGTCCCAGAGCTGTTTTTTGGCCCCCCAGACCCCTTAGGCACTGTCTAGGTGGCCCAGACCCCTCCTCAGCTCCTCCTCCTTCCCCAGAATGGGGTTTTCGGCCATGTAAACCCTTGAGGGCCCCCTCTGGTGCCCTCGGCACTACTCTGGCAGGTTTCCCTGTGCCCCAGAGCTGTCTTCGGGGCCCCCACAGCTCTTAGCACTGCTCTCTCCACCTCAGAGCCCCTGGGGAGACCTTTGGCGTGCCCCAGAGCTGTCTTTTGGCTCTCCGGACCCCTTAGGCACTGTCTAGGTGGCCCAGACCCCTCCTCAGCTCCTCCCCCTTCCCCAGAATGGGGTTTTGGGCCATGTAAACCCTTGAGGGCCCCCTCTGGGGCCCTCGGCACTACTCTGGCAGGTTTCCCTGTGCCCCAGAGCTGGATCTTGGCTCCCTAGGCCCCTTGGCAACTCTCTAGAGCACCCCGCAACACTCTTTGGCTCCTCCTTGCTAGCCAGAGCTGTCTCTTGCTCGTGCTGAGCCCTCAGGAACGGTCTAGGTGGCCCAGACCCCCTCCTAAGGCCCTCCTCCTTCCCCAGAGTTGCCTTTTGACTAGGCTTACGCCTTGAGGGTCCCCTCTGGTGCCCTCGGGACTACTCTGGCAGGTTTCCCTGTGCCCCAGAGCTGTCTTCGGGCCCCGCAGAACTCTTAGCACTGCTTTATCCACCTCAGAGTACCTGGGCAGACCTTTGGCGTGCCCCAGAGCAGTCTTTTGGCCCCCCAGACCCCTTAGGCACTGTCTAGGTGGCCCAGACCCCTTCCTCAGCTCCTCCTCCTTCCCCAGACTTGTCTTTTGGCTAGGCACACGCCTTGAGGGCCCCCTCTGGTGCCCTCGGCACTACTCTGGCAGGTTTCCCTCTGCCCCAGAGCTGGATCTTGGCTCCCTAGGCCCCTTCGCACTGCTCTAGAGCACTCCGCAGCACTCTTTGGCTCTTCCTTGCTAGCCAGAGATGTCCCTTGCTCGTGCTGAGCCCTCAGGCAAGGTCTAGGTGGCCCAGACCCCTTCCTCAGCTCCTCCTCCTTCCCCAGAGTTGCCTTTTGGCTAGGCACACGCCTTGAGGGCCCCCTCTGGTGTCCTCGGGACTACTCTGGCAGGTGTCCCTGTGCCCCAGAGCTGGATCTTGGCTCCCTAGGCCCCTTCGCACTGCTCTAGAGCACTCCGCAGCACTCTTTGGCTCTTCCTTGCTAGCCAGAGATGTCTCTTGCTCGTACTGAGCCCCTAGGCACTGTCTAGGTGGCCCAGACCCCCTCCTGAGCTCCTCCTCCTTCCCCAGAGTCTCTTTGTGGCCATGCAGAGCCCTTAGAAGCCCTCTCGTGACTTCTGAACTACAATTGCAGTACTCGTTGTGTCCCAGAGCTGTTTTTTGGCCCCCCAGATCCCTTAGGCACTGTCTAGGTGGCCCGGATCCCCTCCTAAGCTCCTCTTCCTTCCCCAGAGTTGTCTTTTGGCTAGGCACACGCCTTGAGGGCCCCCTCTGGTGCCCTCGGCACTACTCTGGCAGGTTTCCCTCTGCCCCAGAGCTGGATCTTGGCTCCCTAGGCCCCTTCGCACTGTTCTAGAGGGCTCCGCACCACTCTTTGGCTCTTCCTTGCTGCCCAGAGCTGTCCCTTGCTCGTGCTGAGCCCTCAGGAAAGGTCTAGGTGGCCCAGACCCCCTCCAGAGGTCTTCCTTTTCCCCCAGAGTCTCCTTTTGGCCTGGCACGCGCCTTGAGGGCCCCCTCTGCTGCCCTCGGGACTACTCTGGCAGGTTTCCCTGTGCCCCAGAGCTGTCTTCGGGCCCCCCACAGCTCTTAGCACTGCTCTCTCCACCTCAGAGCCCCTGCGGAGACCTTTGGGGTGCCCCAGAGCTGTCTTTTGGCCCCCCAGACCCCTTAGGCACTGTCTAGGTGGCCCAGACCCCTCCTCAGCTCCTCCCCCTTCCCCAGAATGGGGTTTTGGGCCATGTAAACCCTTGAGGGCCCCCTCTGGTGCCCTCGGGACTACTCTGGCAGGTTTCCCTCTGCCCCAGAGCTGGATCTTGGCTCCCTAGGCCCCTTCGCAGTGCTCTAGAGTACTCCACACCACTCTCTGGCTCTTCCTTGCTAGCCAGAGCTGGCTCTTGCTCGTGCTGAGTCCTCAGGAACGGTCTAGGTGGCCCAGACCCCCTCCTGAGCTCCTCCTCCTTCCCCAGAGTCTCTTTGTGGCCATGCAGAGCCCTTAGAAGCCCTCTCGTGACTTCTGAACTACAATTGCAGTACTCGTTGTGTCCCAGAGCTGTTTTTTGGCCCCCCAGATCCCTTAGGCACTGTCTAGGTGGCCCGGATCCCCTCCTAAGCTCCTCTTCCTTCCCCAGAGTTGCCTTTTGGCTAGGCACATGCCTTGAGGGCCCCCTCTGGTGCCCTCGGGACTACTCTGGCAGGTTTCCCTCTGCCCCAGAGCTGGATCTTGGCTCCCTAGGCCCCTTCGCAGTGCTCTAGAGTACTCCACACCACTCTCTGGCTCTTCCTTGCTAGCCAGAGCTGGCTCTTGCTCGTGCTGAGTCCTCAGGAACGGTCTAGGTGGCCCAGACCCCCTCCTGAGCTCCTCCTCCTTCCCCAGAGTCTCTTTGTGGCCATGCAGAGCCCTTAGAAGCCCTCTCGTGACTTCTGAACTACAATTGCAGTACTCGTTGTGTCCCAGAGCTGTTTTTTGGCCCCCCAGATCCCTTAGGCACTGTCTAGGTGGCCCGGATCCCCTCCTAAGCTCCTCTTCCTTCCCCAGAGTTGCCTTTTGGCTAGGCACATGCCTTGAGGGCCCCCTCTGGTGCCCTCGGGACTACTCTGGCAGGTTTCCCTCTGCCCCAGAGCTGGATCTTGGCTCCCTAGGCCCCTTCGCACTGTTCTAGAGGGCTCCGCACCACTCTTTGGCTCTTCCTTGCTGCCCAGAGCTGTCCCTTGCTCGTGCTGAGCCCTCAGGAAAGGTCTAGGTGGCCCAGACCCCCTCCAGAGGTCTTCCTTTTCCCCCAGAGTCTCCTTTTGGCCTGGCACGCGCCTTGAGGGCCCCCTCTGCTGCCCTCGGGACTACTCTGGCAGGTTTCCCTGTGCCCCAGAGCTGTCTTCGGCCCCCCCACAGCTCTTAGCACTGCTCTATCCACCCCAGAGCCCCTGGGCAGACCTTTGGGGTGCCCCAGAGCTGTGTTGGGGCCCCCCATAGCTCTTAGCACTGCTCTCTCCACCTCAGAGCCCCTGCGGAGACCTTTGGCGTGCCCCAGAGCTGTCTTTTGGCTCTCCGGACCCCTTAGGCACTGTCTAGGTGGCCCAGACCCCTCCTCAGCTCCTCCTCCTTCCCCAGAATGGGGTTTTGTAAACCCTTGAGGGCCCCCTCTGGGGCCCTCGGCACTACTCTGGCAGGTTTCCCTGTGCCCCAGAGCTGTCTTCGGGGCCCGCAGAGCTCTTAGCACTGCTCTCTCCACCTCAGAGCCCCTGCGGAGACCTTTGGGTTGCCCCAGAGCTGTGTTGGGGCCCCCCATAGCTCTTAGCACTGCTCTCTTGACCTCAGAGCCCCTGCGGAGACCTTTGGCGTGCCCCAGAGCTGTCTTCTGGCCCTCCGGACCCCTTAGGTACTGTCTAGGTGGCCCAGACCCCTCCTCAGCTCCTCCTCCTTCCCCAGAGTTGTCTTTTGGCTAGGCACACGCCTTGAGGGCCCCCTCTGGGGCCCTCGGGACTACTCTGGCAGGTGTCCCTGTGCCCCAGAGCTGGATCTTGGCTCCCTAGGCCCCTTCGCACTGTTCTAGAGGGCTCTGCACCACTCTTTGGCTCTTCCTTGCTGCCCAGAGCTGTCCCTTGTTCGTGCTGAGCACTCAGGAACGGTCTAGGTGGCCCAGACCCCCTCCAGAGGTCTTCCTTTTCCCCCAGAGTCTCCTTTTGGCCTGGCACACGCCTTGAGGGTCCCCTCTGGTGCCCTCGGGACTACTCTGGCAGGTTTCCCTCTGCCCCAGAGCTGTCTTCGGGCCCCCCAGAACTCTTAGCACTACTTTATCCACCTCAGAGCCCCTGCGGAGACCTTTGGGGTACCCCAGAGCTGTCTTTTGGCCCCCCAGACCCCTTAGGCACTGTCTAGGTGGCCCAGACCCCTCCTCAGCTCCTCCCCCTTCCCCAGAATGGGGTTTTGGGCCATGTAAACCCTTGAGGGCCCCCTCTGGGGCCCTCGGCACTACTCTGGCAGGTTTCCCTGTGCCCCAGAGCTGGATCTTGGCTCCCTAGGCCCCTTGGCAACTCTCTAGAGCACCCCGCAACACTCTTTGGCTCCTCCTTGCTAGCCAGAGCTGTCTCTTGCTCGTGCTGAGCCCTCAGGAACGGTCTAGGTGGCCCAGACCCCCTCCTAAGGCCCTCCTCCTTCCCCAGAGTTGCCTTTTGACTAGGCTTACGCCTTGAGGGTCCCCTCTGGTGCCCTCGGGACTACTCTGGCAGGTTTCCCTGTGCCCCAGAGCTGTCTTCGGGCCCCGCAGAACTCTTAGCACTGCTTTATCCACCTCAGAGTACCTGGGCAGACCTTTGGCGTGCCCCAGAGCAGTCTTTTGGCCCCCCAGACCCCTTAGGCACTGTCTAGGTGGCCCAGACCCCTTCCTCAGCTCCTCCTCCTTCCCCAGACTTGTCTTTTGGCTAGGCACACGCCTTGAGGGCCCCCTCTGGGGCCCTCGGGACTACTCTGGCAGGTTTCCCTCTTCCCCAGAGCCGTCTTCGGGGCCCGCAGAGCTCTTAGCACTGCTCTCTCCACCTCAGAGCCCCTGCGGAGACCTTTGGCGTGCCCCAGAGCTGTCTTTTGGCTCTCCGGACCCCTTAGGCACTGTCTAGGTGGCCCAGAGCCCCTCCTCAGCTCCTCCTCCTTCCCCAGAGTGGTCTTTTGGCTAGGCACATGCCTTGAGGGCCCCCTCTGGGGCCCTCGGGACTACTTTGGCAGGTTTCCCTGTGCCCCAGAGCTGTCTTCGGGCCCCGCAGAACTCTTAGCACTGCTTTATCCACCTCAGAGTACCTGGGGAGACCTTTGGCGTGCCCCAGAGCAGTCTTTTGGCCCCCCAGACCCCTTAGGCACTGTCTAGGTGGCCCAGACCCCTTCCTCAGCTCCTCCTCCTTCCCCAGACTTGTCTTTTGGCTAGGCACACGCCTTGAGGGCCCCCTCTGGGGCCCTCGGCACTACTCTGGCAGGTTTCCCTCTGCCCCAGAACTGTCTTCGGGGCCCGCAGAGCTCTTAGCACTGCTCTCTCCACCTCAGAGCCCCTGCGGAGACCTTTGGCGTGCCCCAGAGCTGTCTTTTGGCTCTCCGGACCCCTTAGGCACTGTCTAGGTGGCCCAGAGCCCCTCCTCAGCTCCTCTTCCTTCCCCAGAGTGGTCTTTTGGCTAGGCACACGCCTTGAGGGCCCCCTCTGGGGCCCTCGGCACTACTCTGGCAGGTTTCCCTGTGCCCCAGAGCTGGATCTTGGCTCCCTAGGCCCCTTGGCAACTCTCTAGAGCACCCCGCAACACTCTTTGGCTCCTCCTTGCTAGGCAGAGCTGTCTCTTGCTCGTGCTGAGCCCTCAGGAACGGTCTAGGTGGCCCAGACCCCCTCCTCAGCTCCTCCTCCTTCCCCAGAGTTGCCTTTTGGCTAGGCACACGCCTTGAGGGCCCCCTCTGGTGCCCTCGGGACTACTCTGGCAGGTTTCCCTCTTCCCCAGAGCTGTCTTCGGCCCCCCCAGAGCTCTTAGCAGTGTTCTATCCATCTCAGAGCCCCTGGGCAGACCTTTGGGGTGCCCCAGAGTAGTGTTTTGGCTCTCCGGACCCCTTAGGCACTGTCTAGGTGGCCCAGACACCGTCCTCAGCTCCTCCTCCTTCCCCAGAGTTGTCTTTTGGCTAGGCACACGCCTTGAGGGCCCCCTCTGGGGCCCTCGGCACTACTCTGGCAGGTTTCCCTGTGCCCCAGAGCTGGATCTTGGCTCCCTAGGCCCCTTCGCAACTCTCTAGAGCACCCCGCAACACTCTTTGGCTCCTCCTTGCTAGGCAGAGCTGTCTCTTGCTCGTGCTGAGCCCTCAGGAACGGTCTAGGTGGCCCAGACCCCCTCCTCAGCTCCTCCTCCTTCCCCAGAGTTGCCTTTTGGCTAGGCACACGCCTTGAGGGCCCCCTCTGGTGCCCTCGGGACTACTCTGGCAGGTTTCCCTCTTCCCCAGAGCTGTCTTCGGCCCCCCCAGAGCTCTTAGCAGTGTTCTATCCATCTCAGAGCCCCTGGGCAGACCTTTGGGGTGCCCCAGAGTAGTGTTTTGGCTCTCCGGACCCCTTAGGCACTGTCTAGGTGGCCCAGACACCGTCCTCAGCTCCTCCTCCTTCCCCAGAGTTGTCTTTTGGCTAGGCACACGCCTTGAGGGCCCCCTCTGGGGCCCTCGGCACTACTCTGGCAGGTTTCCCTCTGCCCCAGAGCTGGATCTTGGCTCCCTAGGCCCCTTCGCAACTCTCTAGAGCACTCCGCAGCACTCTTTGGCTCTTCCTTGCTAGCCAGAGCTGTCTCTTGCTCGTGCTGAGCCCTCAGGCAAGGTCTAGGTGGCCCAGACCCCCTCCTGAGCTCCTCCTCCTTCCCCAGAGTCTCTTTGTGGCCATGCAGAGCCCTTAGAAGCCCTCTCGTGACTTCTGAACTACAATTGCAGTACTCGTTGTGTCCCAGAGCTGTCTTTTGGCTCTCCGGACCCCTTAGGCACTGTCTAGGTGGCCCAGAGCCCTCCTCAGCTCCTCCTCCTTCCCCAGAGTTGCCTTTTGGCTAGGCACACGCCTTGAGGGCCCCCTCTGGGGCCCTCGGCACTACTCTGGCAGGTTTCCCTCTGCCCCAGAGCTGTGTAGGTGCCCCCCAGAACTGTTAGCACTGCTCTCTCCACCTCAGAGCCCTTGCGGAGACTTTTGGGGTGCCCCAGAGCTGTCTTTTGGCCCCCCAGACCCCTTAGGCACTGTCTAGGTGGCCCAGACCCCTCCTCAGCTCCTCCCCCTTCCCCAGAATGGGGTTTTGGGCCATGTAAACCCTTGAGGGCCCCCTCTGGTGCCCTCGGGACTACTCTGGCAGGTTTCCCTGTGCCCCAGAGCTGGATCTTGGCTCCCTAGGCCCCTTCGCACTGTTCTAGAGGGCTCTGCACCACTCTTTGGCTCTTCCTTGCTGCCCAGAGCTGTCCCTTGTTCGTGCTGAGCCCTCAGGAACGGTCTAGGTGGCCCAGACCCCCTCCAGAGGTCTTCCTTTTCCCCCAGAGTCTCCTTTTGGCCTGGCACACGCCTTGAGGGTCCCCTCTGGTGCCCTCGGGACTACTTTGGCAGGTTTCCCTCTGCCCCAGAGCTGTCTTCGGGCCCCCCAGAACTCTTAGCACTACTTTATCCACCTCAGAGCCCCTGTGGAGACCTTTGGGGTACCCCAGAGCTGTCTTTTGGCCCCCCAGACCCCTTAGGCACTGTCTAGGTGGCCCAGACCCCTCCTCAGCTCCTCCCCCTTCCCCAGAATGGGGTTTTGGGCCATGTAAACCCTTGAGGGCCCCCTCTGGGGCCCTCGGCACTACTCTGGCAGGTTTCCCTGTGCCCCAGAGCTGGATCTTGGCTCCCTAGGCCCCTTGGCAACTCTCTAGAGCACCCCGCAACACTCTTTGGCTCCTCCTTGCTAGCCAGAGCTGTCTCTTGCTCGTGCTGAGCCCTCAGGAACGGTCTAGGTGGCCCAGACCCCCTCCTAAGGCCCTCCTCCTTCCCCAGAGTTGCCTTTTGACTAGGCTTACGCCTTGAGGGTCCCCTCTGGTGCCCTCGGGACTACTCTGGCAGGTTTCCCTGTGCCCCAGAGCTGTCTTCGGGCCCCGCAGAACTCTTAGCACTGCTTTATCCACCTCAGAGTACCTGGGGAGACCTTTGGCGTGCCCCAGAGCAGTCTTTTGGCCCCCCAGACCCCTTAGGCACTGTCTAGGTGGCCCAGACCCCTTCCTCAGCTCCTCCTCCTTCCCCAGACTTGTCTTTTGGCTAGGCACACGCCTTGAGGGCCCCCTCTGGGGCCCTCGGGACTACTCTGGCAGGTTTCCCTCTTCCCCAGAGCCGTCTTCGGGGCCCGCAGAGCTCTTAGCACTGCTCTCTCCACCTCAGAGCCCCTGCGGAGACCTTTGGCGTGCCCCAGAGCTGTCTTTTGGCTCTCCGGACCCCTTAGGCACTGTCTAGGTGGCCCAGAGCCCCTCCTCAGCTCCTCCTCCTTCCCCAGAGTGGTCTTTTGGCTAGGCACATGCCTTGAGGGCCCCCTCTGGGGCCCTCGGGACTACTTTGGCAGGTTTCCCTGTGCCCCAGAGCTGTCTTCGGGCCCCGCAGAACTCTTAGCACTGCTTTATCCACCTCAGAGTACCTGGGGAGACCTTTGGCGTGCCCCAGAGCAGTCTTTTGGCCCCCCAGACCCCTTAGGCACTGTCTAGGTGGCCCAGACCCCTTCCTCAGCTCCTCCTCCTTCCCCAGACTTGTCTTTTGGCTAGGCACACGCCTTGAGGGCCCCCTCTGGGGCCCTCGGCACTACTCTGGCAGGTTTCCCTCTGCCCCAGAACTGTCTTCGGGGCCCGCAGAGCTCTTAGCACTGCTCTCTCCACCTCAGAGCCCCTGCGGAGACCTTTGGCGTGCCCCAGAGCTGTCTTTTGGCTCTCCGGACCCCTTAGGCACTGTCTAGGTGGCCCAGAGCCCCTCCTCAGCTCCTCTTCCTTCCCCAGAGTGGTCTTTTGGCTAGGCACACGCCTTGAGGGCCCCCTCTGGGGCCCTCGGCACTACTCTGGCAGGTTTCCCTGTGCCCCAGAGCTGGATCTTGGCTCCCTAGGCCCCTTGGCAACTCTCTAGAGCACCCCGCAACACTCTTTGGCTCCTCCTTGCTAGGCAGAGCTGTCTCTTGCTCGTGCTGAGCCCTCAGGAACGGTCTAGGTGGCCCAGACCCCCTCCTCAGCTCCTCCTCCTTCCCCAGAGTTGCCTTTTGGCTAGGCACACGCCTTGAGGGCCCCCTCTGGTGCCCTCGGGACTACTCTGGCAGGTTTCCCTCTTCCCCAGAGCTGTCTTCGGCCCCCCCAGAGCTCTTAGCAGTGTTCTATCCATCTCAGAGCCCCTGGGCAGACCTTTGGGGTGCCCCAGAGTAGTGTTTTGGCTCTCCGGACCCCTTAGGCACTGTCTAGGTGGCCCAGACACCGTCCTCAGCTCCTCCTCCTTCCCCAGAGTTGTCTTTTGGCTAGGCACACGCCTTGAGGGCCCCCTCTGGGGCCCTCGGCACTACTCTGGCAGGTTTCCCTCTGCCCCAGAGCTGGATCTTGGCTCCCTAGGCCCCTTCGCAACTCTCTAGAGCACTCCGCAGCACTCTTTGGCTCTTCCTTGCTAGCCAGAGCTGTCTCTTGCTCGTGCTGAGCCCTCAGGCAAGGTCTAGGTGGCCCAGACCCCCTCCTGAGCTCCTCCTCCTTCCCCAGAGTCTCTTTGTGGCCATGCAGAGCCCTTAGAAGCCCTCTCGTGACTTCTGAACTACAATTGCAGTACTCGTTGTGTCCCAGAGCTGTCTTTTGGCTCTCCGGACCCCTTAGGCACTGTCTAGGTGGCCCAGAGCCCTCCTCAGCTCCTCCTCCTTCCCCAGAGTTGCCTTTTGGCTAGGCACACGCCTTGAGGGCCCCCTCTGGGGCCCTCGGCACTACTCTGGCAGGTTTCCCTCTGCCCCAGAGCTGTGTAGGTGCCCCCCAGAACTGTTAGCACTGCTCTCTCCACCTCAGAGCCCCTGCGGAGACTTTTGGGGTGCCCCAGAGCTGTCTTTTGGCCCCCCAGACCCCTTAGGCACTGTCTAGGTGGCCCAGACCCCTCCTCAGCTCCTCCCCCTTCCCCAGAATGGGGTTTTGGGCCATGTAAACCCTTGAGGGCCCCCTCTGGTGCCCTCGGGACTACTCTGGCAGGTTTCCCTGTGCCCCAGAGCTGGATCTTGGCTCCCTAGGCCCCTTCGCACTGTTCTAGAGGGCTCTGCACCACTCTTTGGCTCTTCCTTGCTGCCCAGAGCTGTCCCTTGTTCGTGCTGAGCACTCAGGAACGGTCTAGGTGGCCCAGACCCCCTCCAGAGGTCTTCCTTTTCCCCCAGAGTCTCCTTTTGGCCTGGCACACGCCTTGAGGGTCCCCTCTGGTGCCCTCGGGACTACTTTGGCAGGTTTCCCTCTGCCCCAGAGCTGTCTTCGGGCCCCCCAGAACTCTTAGCACTACTTTATCCACCTCAGAGCCCCTGTGGAGACCTTTGGGGTACCCCAGAGCTGTCTTTTGGCCCCCCAGACCCCTTAGGCACTGTCTAGGTGGCCCAGACCCCTTCTCAGCTCCTCCCCCTTCCCCAGAATGGGGTTTTGGGCCATGTAAACCCTTGAGGGCCCCCTCTGGGGCCCTCGGCACTACTCTGGCAGGTTTCCCTGTGCCCCAGAGCTGGATCTTGGCTCCCTAGGCCCCTTGGCAACTCTCTAGAGCACCCCGCAACACTCTTTGGCTCCTCCTTGCTAGCCAGAGCTGTCTCTTGCTCGTGCTGAGCCCTCAGGAACGGTCTAGGTGGCCCAGACCCCCTCCTAAGGCCCTCCTCCTTCCCCAGAGTTGCCTTTTGACTAGGCTTACGCCTTGAGGGTCCCCTCTGGTGCCCTCGGGACTACTCTGGCAGGTTTCCCTGTGCCCCAGAGCTGTCTTCGGGCCCCGCAGAACTCTTAGCACTGCTTTATCCACCTCAGAGTACCTGGGGAGACCTTTGGCGTGCCCCAGAGCAGTCTTTTGGCCCCCCAGACCCCTTAGGCACTGTCTAGGTGGCCCAGACCCCTTCCTCAGCTCCTCCTCCTTCCCCAGACTTGTCTTTTGGCTAGGCACACGCCTTGAGGGCCCCCTCTGGGGCCCTCGGGACTACTCTGGCAGGTTTCCCTCTTCCCCAGAGCCGTCTTCGGGGCCCGCAGAGCTCTTAGCACTGCTCTCTCCACCTCAGAGCCCCTGCGGAGACCTTTGGCGTGCCCCAGAGCTGTCTTTTGGCTCTCCGGACCCCTTAGGCACTGTCTAGGTGGCCCAGAGCCCCTCCTCAGCTCCTCCTCCTTCCCCAGAGTGGTCTTTTGGCTAGGCACATGCCTTGAGGGCCCCCTCTGGGGCCCTCGGGACTACTTTGGCAGGTTTCCCTGTGCCCCAGAGCTGTCTTCGGGCCCCGCAGAACTCTTAGCACTGCTTTATCCACCTCAGAGTACCTGGGGAGACCTTTGGCGTGCCCCAGAGCAGTCTTTTGGCCCCCCAGACCCCTTAGGCACTGTCTAGGTGGCCCAGACCCCTTCCTCAGCTCCTCCTCCTTCCCCAGACTTGTCTTTTGGCTAGGCACACGCCTTGAGGGCCCCCTCTGGGGCCCTCGGCACTACTCTGGCAGGTTTCCCTCTGCCCCAGAACTGTCTTCGGGGCCCGCAGAGCTCTTAGCACTGCTCTCTCCACCTCAGAGCCCCTGCGGAGACCTTTGGCGTGCCCCAGAGCTGTCTTTTGGCTCTCCGGACCCCTTAGGCACTGTCTAGGTGGCCCAGAGCCCCTCCTCAGCTCCTCTTCCTTCCCCAGAGTGGTCTTTTGGCTAGGCACACGCCTTGAGGGCCCCCTCTGGGGCCCTCGGCACTACTCTGGCAGGTTTCCCTGTGCCCCAGAGCTGGATCTTGGCTCCCTAGGCCCCTTGGCAACTCTCTAGAGCACCCCGCAACACTCTTTGGCTCCTCCTTGCTAGGCAGAGCTGTCTCTTGCTCGTGCTGAGCCCTCAGGAACGGTCTAGGTGGCCCAGACCCCCTCCTCAGCTCCTCCTCCTTCCCCAGAGTTGCCTTTTGGCTAGGCACACGCCTTGAGGGCCCCCTCTGGTGCCCTCGGGACTACTCTGGCAGGTTTCCCTCTTCCCCAGAGCTGTCTTCGGCCCCCCCAGAGCTCTTAGCAGTGTTCTATCCATCTCAGAGCCCCTGGGCAGACCTTTGGGGTGCCCCAGAGTAGTGTTTTGGCTCTCCGGACCCCTTAGGCACTGTCTAGGTGGCCCAGACACCGTCCTCAGCTCCTCCTCCTTCCCCAGAGTTGTCTTTTGGCTAGGCACACGCCTTGAGGGCCCCCTCTGGGGCCCTCGGCACTACTCTGGCAGGTTTCCCTCTGCCCCAGAGCTGGATCTTGGCTCCCTAGGCCCCTTCGCAACTCTCTAGAGCACTCCGCAGCACTCTTTGGCTCTTCCTTGCTAGCCAGAGCTGTCTCTTGCTCGTGCTGAGCCCTCAGGCAAGGTCTAGGTGGCCCAGACCCCCTCCTGAGCTCCTCCTCCTTCCCCAGAGTCTCTTTGTGGCCATGCAGAGCCCTTAGAAGCCCTCTCGTGACTTCTGAACTACAATTGCAGTACTCGTTGTGTCCCAGAGCTGTCTTTTGGCTCTCCGGACCCCTTAGGCACTGTCTAGGTGGCCCAGAGCCCTCCTCAGCTCCTCCTCCTTCCCCAGAGTTGCCTTTTGGCTAGGCACACGCCTTGAGGGCCCCCTCTGGGGCCCTCGGCACTACTCTGGCAGGTTTCCCTCTGCCCCAGAGCTGTGTAGGTGCCCCCCAGAACTGTTAGCACTGCTCTCTCCACCTCAGAGCCCCTGCGGAGACTTTTGGGGTGCCCCAGAGCTGTCTTTTGGCCCCCCAGACCCCTTAGGCACTGTCTAGGTGGCCCAGACCCCTCCTCAGCTCCTCCCCCTTCCCCAGAATGGGGTTTTGGGCCATGTAAACCCTTGAGGGCCCCCTCTGGTGCCCTCGGGACTACTCTGGCAGGTTTCCCTGTGCCCCAGAGCTGGATCTTGGCTCCCTAGGCCCCTTCGCACTGTTCTAGAGGGCTCTGCACCACTCTTTGGCTCTTCCTTGCTGCCCAGAGCTGTCCCTTGTTCGTGCTGAGCACTCAGGAACGGTCTAGGTGGCCCAGACCCCCTCCAGAGGTCTTCCTTTTCCCCCAGAGTCTCCTTTTGGCCTGGCACACGCCTTGAGGGTCCCCTCTGGTGCCCTCGGGACTACTTTGGCAGGTTTCCCTCTGCCCCAGAGCTGTCTTCGGGCCCCCCAGAACTCTTAGCACTACTTTATCCACCTCAGAGCCCCTGTGGAGACCTTTGGGGTACCCCAGAGCTGTCTTTTGGCCCCCCAGACCCCTTAGGCACTGTCTAGGTGGCCCAGACCCCTCCTCAGCTCCTCCCCCTTCCCCAGAATGGGGTTTTGGGCCATGTAAACCCTTGAGGGCCCCCTCTGGGGCCCTCGGGACTACTCTGGCAGGTTTCCCTGTGCCCCAGAGCTGGATCTTGGCTCCCTAGGCCCCTTGGCAACTCTCTAGAGCACCCCGCAACACTCTTTGGCTCCTCCTTGCTAGCCAGAGCTGTCTCTTGCTCGTGCTGAGCCCTCAGGAACGGTCTAGGTGGCCCAGACCCCCTCCTAAGGCCCTCCTCCTTCCCCAGAGTTGCCTTTTGACTAGGCTTACGCCTTGAGGGCCCCCTCTGGTGCCCTCGGGACTACTCTGGCAGGTTTCCCTGTGCCCCAGAGCTGTCTTCGGGCCCCGCAGAACTCTTAGCACTGCTTTATCCACCTCAGAGTACCTGGGGAGACCTTTGGCGTGCCCCAGAGCAGTCTTTTGGCCCCCCAGACCCCTTAGGCACTGTCTAGGTGGCCCAGACCCCTTCCTCAGCTCCTCCTCCTTCCCCAGACTTGTCTTTTGGCTAGGCACACGCCTTGAGGGCCCCCTCTGGGGCCCTCGGGACTACTCTGGCAGGTTTCCCTCTTCCCCAGAGCCGTCTTCGGGGCCCGCAGAGCTCTTAGCACTGCTCTCTCCACCTCAGAGCCCCTGCGGAGACCTTTGGCGTGCCCCAGAGCTGTCTTTTGGCTCTCCGGACCCCTTAGGCACTGTCTAGGTGGCCCAGAGCCCCTCCTCAGCTCCTCCTCCTTCCCCAGAGTGGTCTTTTGGCTAGGCACATGCCTTGAGGGCCCCCTCTGGGGCCCTCGGGACTACTTTGGCAGGTTTCCCTGTGCCCCAGAGCTGTCTTCGGGCCCCGCAGAACTCTTAGCACTGCTTTATCCACCTCAGAGTACCTGGGGAGACCTTTGGCGTGCCCCAGAGCAGTCTTTTGGCCCCCCAGACCCCTTAGGCACTGTCTAGGTGGCCCAGACCCCTTCCTCAGCTCCTCCTCCTTCCCCAGAGTTGTCTTTTGGCTAGGCACACGCCTTGAGGGCCCCCTCTGGGGCCCTCGGCACTACTCTGGCAGGTTTCCCTCTGCCCCAGAACTGTCTTCGGGGCCCGCAGAGCTCTTAGCACTGCTCTCTCCACCTCAGAGCCCCTGCGGAGACCTTTGGCGTGCCCCAGAGCTGTCTTTTGGCTCTCCGGACCCCTTAGGCACTGTCTAGGTGGCCCAGAGCCCCTCCTCAGCTCCTCTTCCTTCCCCAGAGTGGTCTTTTGGCTAGGCACACACCTTGAGGGCCCCCTCTGGGGCCCTCGGCACTACTCTGGCAGGTTTCCCTGTGCCCCAGAGCTGGATCTTGGCTCCCTAGGCCCCTTCACAACTCTCTAGAGCACCCCGCAACACTCTTTGGCTCCTCCTTGCTAGGCAGAGCTGTCTCTTGCTCGTGCTGAGCCCTCAGGAACGGTCTAGGTGGCCCAGACCCCCTCCTCAGCTCCTCCTCCTTCCCCAGAGTTGCCTTTTGGCTAGGCACACGCCTTGAGGGCCCCCTCTGGTGCCCTCGGGACTACTCTGGCAGGTTTCCCTCTTCCCCAGAGCTGTCTTCGGCCCCCCCAGAGCTCTTAGCAGTGTTCTATCCATCTCAGAGCCCCTGGGCAGACCTTTGGGGTGCCCCAGAGTAGTGTTTTGGCTCTCCGGACCCCTTAGGCACTGTCTAGGTGGCCCAGACGCCGTCCTCAGCTCCTCCTCCTTCCCCAGAGTTGTCTTTTGGCTAGGCACACGCCTTGAGGGCCCCCTCTGGGGCCCTCGGCACTACTCTGGCAGGTTTCCCTGTGCCCCAGAGCTGGATCTTGGCTCCCTAGGCCCCTTCGCAACTCTCTAGAGCACTCCGCAGCACTCTTTGGCTCTTCCTTGCTAGCCAGAGCTGTCTCTTGCTCGTGCTGAGCCCTCAGGCAAGGTCTAGGTGGCCCAGACCCCCTCCTGAGCTCCTCCTCCTTCCCCAGAGTCTCTTTGTGGCCATGCAGAGCCCTTAGAAGCCCTCTCGTGACTTCTGAACTACAATTGCAGTACTCGTTGTGTCCCAGAGCTGTCTTTTGGCTCTCCGGACCCCTTAGGCACTGTCTAGGTGGCCCAGAGCCCTCCTCAGCTCCTCCTCCTTCCCCAGAGTTGCCTTTTGGCTAGGCACACGCCTTGAGGGCCCCCTCTGGGGCCCTCGGCACTACTCTGGCAGGTTTCCCTCTGCCCCAGAGCTGTGTAGGTGCCCCCCAGAACTGTTAGCACTGCTCTCTCCACCTCAGAGCCCCTGCGGAGACTTTTGGGGTGCCCCAGAGCTGTCTTTTGGCCCCCCAGACCCCTTAGGCACTGTCTAGGTGGCCCAGACCCCTCCTCAGCTCCTCCCCCTTCCCCAGAATGGGGTTTTGGGCCATGTAAACCCTTGAGGGCCCCCTCTGGTGCCCTCGGGACTACTCTGGCAGGTTTCCCTGTGCCCCAGAGCTGGATCTTGGCTCCCTAGGCCCCTTCGCACTGTTCTAGAGGGCTCTGCACCACTCTTTGGCTCTTCCTTGCTGCCCAGAGCTGTCCCTTGTTCGTGCTGAGCACTCAGGAACGGTCTAGGTGGCCCAGACCCCCTCCATAGGTCTTCCTTTTCCCCCAGAGTCTCCTTTTGGCCTGGCACACGCCTTGAGGGTCCCCTCTGGTGCCCTCGGGACTACTTTGGCAGGTTTCCCTCTGCCCCAGAGCTGTCTTCGGGCCCCCCAGAACTCTTAGCACTACTTTATCCACCTCAGAGCCCCTGCGGAGACCTTTGGGGTACCCCAGAGCTGTCTTTTGGCCCCCCAGACCCCTTAGGCACTGTCTAGGTGGCCCAGACCCCTCCTCAGCTCCTCCCCCTTCCCCAGAATGGGGTTTTGGGCCATGTAAACCCTTGAGGGCCCCCTCTGGGGCCCTCGGCACTACTCTGGCAGGTTTCCCTGTGCCCCAGAGCTGGATCTTGGCTCCCTAGGCCCCTTGGCAACTCTCTAGAGCACCCCGCAACACTCTTTGGCTCCTCCTTGCTAGCCAGAGCTGTCTCTTGCTCGTGCTGAGCCCTCAGGAACGGTCTAGGTGGCCCAGACCCCCTCCTAAGGCCCTCCTCCTTCCCCAGAGTTGCCTTTTGACTAGGCTTACGCCTTGAGGGTCCCCTCTGGTGCCCTCGGGACTACTCTGGCAGGTTTCCCTGTGCCCCAGAGCTGTCTTCGGGCCCCGCAGAACTCTTAGCACTGCTTTATCCACCTCAGAGTACCTGGGGAGACCTTTGGCGTGCCCCAGAGCAGTCTTTTGGCCCCCCAGACCCCTTAGGCACTGTCTAGGTGGCCCAGACCCCTTCCTCAGCTCCTCCTCCTTCCCCAGACTTGTCTTTTGGCTAGGCACACGCCTTGAGGGCCCCCTCTGGTGCCCTCGGCACTACTCTGGCAGGTTTCCCTCTGCCCCAGAGCTGGATCTTGGCTCCCTAGGCCCCTTCGCACTGCTCTAGAGCACTCCGCAGCACTCTTTGGCTCTTCCTTGCTAGCCAGAGATGTCCCTTGCTCGTGCTGAGCCCTCAGGCAAGGTCTAGGTGGCCCAGACCCCTTCCTCAGCTCCTCCTCCTTCCCCAGAGTTGCCTTTTGGCTAGGCACACGCCTTGAGGGCCCCCTCTGGTGTCCTCGGGACTACTCTGGCAGGTGTCCCTGTGCCCCAGAGCTGGATCTTGGCTCCCTAGGCCCCTTCGCACTGCTCTAGAGCACTCCGCAGCACTCTTTGGCTCTTCCTTGCTAGCCAGAGATGTCTCTTGCTCGTACTGAGCCCCTAGGCACTGTCTAGGTGGCCCAGACCCCCTCCTGAGCTCCTCCTCCTTCCCCAGAGTCTCTTTGTGGCCATGCAGAGCCCTTAGAAGCCCTCTCGTGACTTCTGAACTACAATTGCAGTACTCGTTGTGTCCCAGAGCTGTTTTTTGGCCCCCCAGATCCCTTAGGCACTGTCTAGGTGGCCCGGATCCCCTCCTAAGCTCCTCTTCCTTCCCCAGAGTTGTCTTTTGGCTAGGCACACGCCTTGAGGGCCCCCTCTGGTGCCCTCGGCACTACTCTGGCAGGTTTCCCTCTGCCCCAGAGCTGGATCTTGGCTCCCTAGGCCCCTTCGCACTGTTCTAGAGGGCTCCGCACCACTCTTTGGCTCTTCCTTGCTGCCCAGAGCTGTCCCTTGCTCGTGCTGAGCCCTCAGGAAAGGTCTAGGTGGCCCAGACCCCCTCCAGAGGTCTTCCTTTTCCCCCAGAGTCTCCTTTTGGCCTGGCACGCGCCTTGAGGGCCCCCTCTGCTGCCCTCGGGACTACTCTGGCAGGTTTCCCTGTGCCCCAGAGCTGTCTTCGGGCCCCCCACAGCTCTTAGCACTGCTCTCTCCACCTCAGAGCCCCTGCGGAGACCTTTGGCGTGCCCCAGAGCTGTCTTTTGGCTCTCCGGACCCCTTAGGCACTGTCTAGGTGGCCCAGAGCCCCTCCTCAGCTCCTCCTCCTTCCCCAGAGTGGTCTTTTGGCTAGGCACACACCTTGAGGGCCCCCTCTGGGGCCCTCGGCACTACTCTGGCAGGTTTCCCTGTGCCCCAGAGCTGGATCTTGGCTCCCTAGGCCCCTTCGCAACTCTCTAGAGCACCCCGCAACACTCTTTGGCTCCTCCTTGCTAGCCAGAGCTGTCTCTTGCTCATGCTGAGCCCTCAGGAACGGTCTAGGTGGCCCAGACCCCCTCCTCAGCTCCTCCTCCTTCCCCAGAGTTGCCTTTTGGCTAGGCACACGCCTTGAGGGCCCCCTCTGGTGCCCTCGGGACTACTCTGGCAGGTTTCCCTCTTCCCCAGAGCTGTCTTCGGCCCCCCCAGAGCTCTTAGCAGTGTTCTATCCATCTCAGAGCCCCTGGGCAGACCTTTGGGGTGCCCCAGAGTAGTGTTTTGGCTCTCCGGACCCCTTAGGCACTGTCTAGGTGGCCCAGACGCCATCCTCAGCTCCTCCTCCTTCCCCAGAGTTGTCTTTTGGCTAGGCACACGCCTTGAGGGCCCCCTCTGGTGCCCTCGGGACTACTCTGGCAGGTTTCCCTCTGCCCCAGAGCTGGATCTTGGCTCCCTAGGCCCCTTCGCAACTCTCTAGAGCACTCCGCAGCACTCTTTGGCTCTTCCTTGCTAGCCAGAGCTGTCTCTTGCTCGTGCTGAGCCCTCAGGAACGGTCTAGGTGGCCCAGACCCCCTCCTGAGCTCCTCCTCCTTCCCCAGAGTCTCTTTGTGGCCATGCAGAGCCCTTAGAAGCCCTCTCGTGACTTCTGAACTACAATTGCAGTACTCGTTGTGTCCCAGAGCTGTTTTTTGGCCCCCCAGATCCCTTAGGCACTGTCTAGGTGGCCCGGATCCCCTCCTAAGCTCCTCTTCCTTCCCCAGAGTTGTCTTTTGGCTAGGCACACGCCTTGAGGGCCCCCTCTGGTGCCCTCGAGACTACTCTGGCAGGTTTCCCTCTGCCCCAGAGCTGTGTAGGTGCCCCCCAGAACTGTTAGCACTGCTCTCTCCACCTCAGAGCCCCTGCGGAGACCTTTGGGGTGCCCCAGAGCTGTCTTTTGGCCCCCCAGACCCCTTAGGCACTGTCTAGGTGGCCCAGACCCCTCCTGAGCTCCTCCCCCTTCCCCAGAATGGGGTTTTGGGCCATGTAAACCCTTGAGGGCCCCCTCTGGTGCCCTCGGGACTACTCTGGCAGGTTTCCCTGTGCCCCAGAGCTGGATCTTGGCTCCCTAGGCCCCTTCGCAGTGCTCTAGAGTACTCCACACCACTCTCTCGCTCTTCCTTGCTAGCCAGAGCTGGCTCTTGCTCGTGCTGAGCCCTCAGGAACGGTCTAGGTGGCCCAGACCCCCTCCTGAGCTCCTCCTCCTTCCCCAGAGTGGTCTTTTAGCTAGGCACACGCCTTGAGGGCCCCCTCTGCTGCCCTCGGGACTACTTTGGCAGGTTTCCCTGTGCCCCAGAGCTGTCTTCGGGCCCCCCACAGCTCTTAGCACTGCTCTCTCCACCTCAGAGCCCCTGGGGAGACCTTTGGGGTGCCCCAGAGCTGTGTTGGGGCCCCCCATAGCTCTTAGCACTGCTCTCTCCACCTCAGAGCCCCTGCGGAGACCTTTGGCGTGCCCCAGAGCTGTCTTTTGGCTCTCCGGACCCCTTAGGCACTGTCTAGGTGGCCCAGACCCCTCCTCAGCTCCTCTTCCTTCCCCAGAGTTGTCTTTTGGCTAGGCACACACCTTGAGGGCCCCCTCTGGGGCCCTCGGCACTACTCTGGCAGGTGTCCCTGTGCCCCAGAGCTGGATCTTGGCTCCCTAGGCCCCTTCACACTGATCTAGAGCACTCCGCAGCACTCTTTGGCTCTTCCTTGCTAGCCAGAGCTGTCTCTTGCTCGTGCTGAGTCCTCAGGAACGGTCTAGGTGGCCCAGACCCCCTCCTGAGCTCCTCCTCCTTCCCCAGAGTCTCTTTGTGGCCATGCAGAGCCCTTAGAAGCCCTCTCGTGACTTCTGAACTACAATTGCAGTACTCGTTGTGTCCCAGAGCTGTTTTTTGGCCCCCCAGATCCCTTAGGCACTGTCTAGGTGGCCCGGATCCCCTCCTAAGCTCCTCTTCCTTCCCCAGAGTTGTCTTTTGGCTAGGCACACGCCTTGAGGGCCCCCTCTGGTGCCCTCGGCACTACTCTGGCAGGTTTCCCTCTGCCCCAGAGCTGGATCTTGGCTCCCTAGGCCCCTTCGCACTGCTCTAGAGCACTCCGCAGCACTCTTTGGCTCTTCCTTGCTAGCCAGAGATGTCCCTTGCTCGTGCTGAGCCCTCAGGCAAGGTCTAGGTGGCCCAGACCCCTTCCTCAGCTCCTCCTCCTTCCCCAGAGTTGCCTTTTGGCTAGGCACACGCCTTGAGGGCCCCCTCTGGTGTCCTCGGGACTACTCTGGCAGGTGTCCCTGTGCCCCAGAGCTGGATCTTGGCTCCCTAGGCCCCTTCACACTGCTCTAGAGCACTCCGCAGCACTCTTTGGCTCTTCCTTGCTAGCCAGAGCTGTCTCTTGCTCGTGCTGAGTCCTCAGGAACGGTCTAGGTGGCCCAGACCCCCTCCTGAGCTCCTCCTCCTTCCCCAGAGTCTCTTTGTGGCCATGCAGAGCCCTTAGAAGCCCTCTCGTGACTTCTGAACTACAATTGCAGTACTCGTTGTGTCCCAGAGCTGTTTTTTGGCCCCCCAGATCCCTTAGGCACTGTCTAGGTGGCCCGGATCCCCTCCTAAGCTCCTCTTCCTTCCCCAGAGTTGCCTTTTGGCTAGGCACACGCCTTGAGGGCCCCCTCTGGTGCCCTCGAGACTACTCTGGCAGGTTTCCCTCTGCCCCAGAGCTGTGTAGGTGCCCCCCAGAACTGTTAGCACTGCTCTCTCCACCTCAGAGCCCCTGCGGAGACCTTTGGGGTGCCCCAGAGCTGTCTTTTGGCCCCCCAGACCCCTTAGGCACTGTCTAGGTGGCCCAGACCCCTCCTGAGCTCCTCCCCCTTCCCCAGAATGGGGTTTTGGGCCATGTAAACCCTTGAGGGCCCCCTCTGGTGCCCTCGGGACTACTCTGGCAGGTTTCCCTGTGCCCCAGAGCTGTCTTCGGGCCCCCCACAGCTCTTAGCACTGCTCTCTCCACCTCAGAGCCCCTGCGGAGACCTTTGGCGTGCCCCAGAGCTGTCTTTTGGCTCTCCGGACCCCTTAGGCACTGTCTAGGTGGCCCAGAGCCCCTCCTCAGCTCCTCCTCCTTCCCCAGAGTGGTCTTTTGGCTAGGCACACACCTTGAGGGCCCCCTCTGGGGCCCTCGGCACTACTCTGGCAGGTTTCCCTGTGCCCCAGAGCTGGATCTTGGCTCCCTAGGCCCCTTCGCAACTCTCTAGAGCACCCCGCAACACTCTTTGGCTCCTCCTTGCTAGGCAGAGCTGTCTCTTGCTCATGCTGAGCCCTCAGGAACAGTCTAGGTGGCCCAGACCCCCTCCTCAGCTCCTCCTCCTTCCCCAGAGTTGCCTTTTGGCTAGGCACACGCCTTGAGGGCCCCCTCTGGTGCCCTCGGGACTACTCTGGCAGGTTTCCCTCTTCCCCAGAGCTGTCTTCGGCCCCCCCAGAGCTCTTAGCAGTGTTCTATCCATCTCAGAGCCCCTGGGCAGACCTTTGGGGTGCCCCAGAGTAGTGTTTTGGCTCTCCGGACCCCTTAGGCACTGTCTAGGTGGCCCAGACACCGTCCTCAGCTCCTCCTCCTTCCCCAGAGTTGTCTTTTGGCTAGGCACACGCCTTGAGGGCCCCCTCTGGGGCCCTCGGCACTACTCTGGCAGGTTTCCCTGTGCCCCAGAGCTGGATCTTGGCTCCCTAGGCCCCTTCGCAACTCTCTAGAGCACTCCGCAGCACTCTTTGGCTCTTCCTTGCTAGCCAGAGCTGTCTCTTGCTCGTGCTGAGCCCTCAGGAACGGTCTAGGTGGCCCAGACCCCCTCCTGAGCTCCTCCTCCTTCCCCAGAGTCTCTTTGTGGCCATGCAGAGCCCTTAGAAGCCCTCTCGTGACTTCTGAACTACAATTGCAGTACTCGTTGTGTCCCAGAGCTGTCTTTTGGCTCTCCGGACCCTTTAGGCACTGTCTAGGTGGCCCAGAGCCCTCCTCAGCTCCTCCTCCTTCCCCAGAGTGGTCTTTTGGCTAGGCACACGCCTTGAGGGCCCCCTCTGGTGCCCTCGAGACTACTCTGGCAGGTTTCCCTCTGCCCCAGAGCTGTGTAGGTGCCCCCCAGAACTGTTAGCACTGCTCTCTCCACCTCAGAGCCCCTGCGGAGACCTTTGGGGTGCCCCAGAGCTGTCTTTTGGCCCCCCAGAACCCTTAGGCACTGTCTAGGTGGCCCAGACCCCTCCTGAGCTCCTCCCCCTTCCCCAGAATGGGGTTTTGGGCCATGTAAACCCTTGAGGGCCCCCTCTGGTGCCCTCGGGACTACTCTGGCAGGTTTCCCTGTGCCCCAGAGCTGGATCTTGGCTCCCTAGGCCCCTTCGCAGTGCTCTAGAGTACTCCACACCACTCTCTCGCTCTTCCTTGCTAGCCAGAGCTGGCTCTTGCTCGTGCTGAGCCCTCAGGAACGGTCTAGGTGGCCCAGACCCCCTCCTGAGCTCCTCCTCCTTCCCCAGAGTGGTCTTTTAGCTAGGCACACGCCTTGAGGGCCCCCTCTGCTGCCCTCGGGACTACTTTGGCAGGTTTCCCTGTGCCCCAGAGCTGTCTTCGGGCCCCCCACAGCTCTTAGCACTGCTCTCTCCACCTCAGAGCCCCTGGGGAGACCTTTGGGGTGCCCCAGAGCTGTGTTGGGGCCCCCCATAGCTCTTAGCACTGCTCTCTCCACCTCAGAGCCCCTGCGGAGACCTTTGGCGTGCCCCAGAGCTGTCTTTTGGCTCTCCGGACCCCTTAGGCACTGTCTAGGTGGCCCAGACCCCTCCTCAGCTCCTCTTCCTTCCCCAGAGTTGTCTTTTGGCTAGGCACACACCTTGAGGGCCCCCTCTGGGGCCCTCGGCACTACTCTGGCAGGTGTCCCTGTGCCCCAGAGCTGGATCTTGGCTCCCTAGGCCCCTTCACACTGATCTAGAGCACTCCGCAGCACTCTTTGGCTCTTCCTTGCTAGCCAGAGCTGTCTCTTGCTCGTGCTGAGTCCTCAGGAACGGTCTAGGTGGCCCAGACCCCCTCCTGAGCTCCTCCTCCTTCCCCAGAGTCTCTTTGTGGCCATGCAGAGCCCTTAGAAGCCCTCTCGTGACTTCTGAACTACAATTGCAGTACTCGTTGTGTCCCAGAGCTGTTTTTTGGCCCCCCAGATCCCTTAGGCACTGTCTAGGTGGCCCGGATCCCCTCCTAAGCTCCTCTTCCTTCCCCAGAGTTGTCTTTTGGCTAGGCACACGCCTTGAGGGCCCCCTCTGGTGCCCTCGGCACTACTCTGGCAGGTTTCCCTCTGCCCCAGAGCTGGATCTTGGCTCCCTAGGCCCCTTCGCACTGCTCTAGAGCACTCCGCAGCACTCTTTGGCTCTTCCTTGCTAGCCAGAGATGTCCCTTGCTCGTGCTGAGCCCTCAGGCAAGGTCTAGGTGGCCCAGACCCCTTCCTCAGCTCCTCCTCCTTCCCCAGAGTTGCCTTTTGGCTAGGCACACGCCTTGAGGGCCCCCTCTGGTGTCCTCGGGACTACTCTGGCAGGTGTCCCTGTGCCCCAGAGCTGGATCTTGGCTCCCTAGGCCCCTTCACACTGATCTAGAGCACTCCGCAGCACTCTTTGGCTCTTCCTTGCTAGCCAGAGCTGTCTCTTGCTCGTGCTGAGTCCTCAGGAACGGTCTAGGTGGCCCAGACCCCCTCCTGAGCTCCTCCTCCTTCCCCAGAGTCTCTTTGTGGCCATGCAGAGCCCTTAGAAGCCCTCTCGTGACTTCTGAACTACAATTGCAGTACTCGTTGTGTCCCAGAGCTGTTTTTTGGCCCCCCAGATCCCTTAGGCACTGTCTAGGTGGCCCGGATCCCCTCCTAAGCTCCTCTTCCTTCCCCAGAGTTGCCTTTTGGCTAGGCACACGCCTTGAGGGCCCCCTCTGGTGCCCTCGGCACTACTCTGGCAGGTTTCCCTCTGCCCCAGAGCTGTGTAGGTGCCCCCCAGAACTGTTAGCACTGCTCTCTCCACCTCAGAGCCCCTGCGGAGACCTTTGGGGTGCCCCAGAGCTGTCTTTTGGCCCCCCAGACCCCTTAGGCACTGTCTAGGTGGCCCAGACCCCTCCTGAGCTCCTCCCCCTTCCCCAGAATGGGGTTTTGGGCCATGTAAACCCTTGAGGGCCCCCTCTGGTGCCCTCGGGACTACTCTGGCAGGTTTCCCTGTGCCCCAGAGCTGGATCTTGGCTCCCTAGGCCCCTTCGCACTGTTCTAGAGGGCTCTGCACCACTCTTTGGCTCTTCCTTGCTGCCCAGAGCTGTCCCTTGTTCGTGCTGAGCACTCAGGAACGGTCTAGGTGGCCCAGACCCCCTCCAGAGGTCTTCCTTTTCCCCCAGAGTCTCCTTTTGGCCTGGCACACGCCTTGAGGGTCCCCTCTGGTGCCCTCGGGACTACTTTGGCAGGTTTCCCTCTGCCCCAGAGCTGTCTTCGGGCCCCCCAGAACTCTTAGCACTACTTTATCCACCTCAGAGCCCCTGCGGAGACCTTTGGGGTACCCCAGAGCTGTCTTTTGGCCCCCCAGACCCCTTAGGCACTGTCTAGGTGGCCCAGACCCCTCCTCAGCTCCTCCCCCTTCCCCAGAATGGGGTTTTGGGCCATGTAAACCCTTGAGGGCCCCCTCTGGGGCCCTCGGCACTACTCTGGCAGGTTTCCCTGTGCCCCAGAGCTGGCTCTTGGCTCCCTAGGCCCCTTGGCAACTCTCTAGAGCACCCCGCAACACTCTTTGGCTCCTCCTTGCTAGCCAGAGCTGTCTCTTGCTCGTGCTGAGCCCTCAGGAACGGTCTAGGTGGCCCAGACCCCCTCCTAAGGCCCTCCTCCTTCCCCAGAGTTGCCTTTTGACTAGGCTTACGCCTTGAGGGTCCCCTCTGGTGCCCTCGGGACTACTCTGGCAGGTTTCCCTGTGCCCCAGAGCTGTCTTCGGGCCCCGCAGAACTCTTAGCACTGCTTTATCCACCTCAGAGTACCTGGGGAGACCTTTGGCGTGCCCCAGAGCAGTCTTTTGGCCCCCCAGACCCCTTAGGCACTGTCTAGGTGGCCCAGACCCCTTCCTCAGCTCCTCCTCCTTCCCCAGACTTGTCTTTTGGCTAGGCACACGCCTTGAGGGCCCCCTCTGGGGCCCTCGGGACTACTCTGGCAGGTTTCCCTCTTCCCCAGAGCCGTCTTCGGGGCCCGCAGAGCTCTTAGCACTGCTCTCTCCACCTCAGAGCCCCTGCGGAGACCTTTGGCGTGCCCCAGAGCTGTCTTTTGGCTCTCCGGACCCCTTAGGCACTGTCTAGGTGGCCCAGAGCCCCTCCTCAGCTCCTCCTCCTTCCCCAGAGTGGTCTTTTGGCTAGGCACATGCCTTGAGGGCCCCCTCTGGGGCCCTCGGGACTACTTTGGCAGGTTTCCCTGTGCCCCAGAGCTGTCTTCGGGCCCCGCAGAACTCTTAGCACTGCTTTATCCACCTCAGAGTACCTGGGGAGACCTTTGGCGTGCCCCAGAGCAGTCTTTTGGCCCCCCAGACCCCTTAGGCACTGTCTAGGTGGCCCAGACCCCTTCCTCAGCTCCTCCTCCTTCCCCAGACTTGTCTTTTGGCTAGGCACACGCCTTGAGGGCCCCCTCTGGGGCCCTCGGCACTACTCTGGCAGGTTTCCCTCTGCCCCAGAACTGTCTTCGGGGCCCGCAGAGCTCTTAGCACTGCTCTCTCCACCTCAGAGCCCCTGCGGAGACCTTTGGCGTGCCCCAGAGCTGTCTTTTGGCTCTCCGGACCCCTTAGGCACTGTCTAGGTGGCCCAGAGCCCCTCCTCAGCTCCTCTTCCTTCCCCAGAGTGGTCTTTTGGCTAGGCACACACCTTGAGGGCCCCCTCTGGGGCCCTCGGCACTACTCTGGCAGGTTTCCCTGTGCCCCAGAGCTGGATCTTGGCTCCCTAGGCCCCTTGGCAACTCTCTAGAGCACCCCGCAACACTCTTTGGCTCCTCCTTGCTAGGCAGAGCTGTCTCTTGCTCGTGCTGAGCCCTCAGGAACGGTCTAGGTGGCCCAGACCCCCTCCTCAGCTCCTCCTCCTTCCCCAGAGTTGCCTTTTGGCTAGGCACACGCCTTGAGGGCCCCCTCTGGTGCCCTCGGGACTACTCTGGCAGGTTTCCCTCTTCCCCAGAGCTGTCTTTGGCCCCCCCAGAGCTCTTAGCAGTGTTCTATCCATCTCAGAGCCCCTGGGCAGACCTTTGGGGTGCCCCAGAGTAGTGTTTTGGCTCTCCGGACCCCTTAGGCACTGTCTAGGTGGCCCAGACACCGTCCTCAGCTCCTCCTCCTTCCCCAGAGTTGTCTTTTGGCTAGGCACACGCCTTGAGGGCCCCCTCTGGGGCCCTCGGCACTACTCTGGCAGGTTTCCCTGTGCCCCAGAGCTGGATCTTGGCTCCCTAGGCCCCTTCGCAACTCTCTAGAGCACTCCGCAGCACTCTTTGGCTCTTCCTTGCTAGCCAGAGCTGTCTCTTGCTCGTGCTGAGCCCTCAGGCAAGGTCTAGGTGGCCCAGACCCCCTCCTGAGCTCCTCCTCCTTCCCCAGAGTCTCTTTGTGGCCATGCAGAGCCCTTAGAAGCCCTCTCGTGACTTCTGAACTACAATTGCAGTACTCGTTGTGTCCCAGAGCTGTCTTTTGGCTCTCCGGACCCCTTAGGCACTGTCTAGGTGGCCCAGAGCCCTCCTCAGCTCCTCCTCCTTCCCCAGAGTTGCCTTTTGGCTAGGCACACGCCTTGAGGGCCCCCTCTGGGGCCCTCGGCACTACTCTGGCAGGTTTCCCTCTGCCCCAGAGCTGTGTAGGTGCCCCCCAGAACTGTTAGCACTGCTCTCTCCACCTCAGAGCCCCTGCGGAGACTTTTGGGGTGCCCCAGAGCTGTCTTTTGGCCCCCCAGAACCCTTAGGCACTGTCTAGGTGGCCCAGACCCCTCCTCAGCTCCTCCCCCTTCCCCAGAATGGGGTTTTGGGCCATGTAAACCCTTGAGGGCCCCCTCTGGGGCCCTCGGCACTACTCTGGCAGGTTTCCCTGTGCCCCAGAGCTGGATCTTGGCTCCCTAGGCCCCTTCGCACTGTTCTAGAGGGCTCTGCACCACTCTTTGGCTCTTCCTTGCTGCCCAGAGCTGTCCCTTGTTCGTGCTGAGCACTCAGGAACGGTCTAGGTGGCCCAGACCCCCTCCAGAGGTCTTCCTTTTCCCCCAGAGTCTCCTTTTGGCCTGGCACACGCCTTGAGGGTCCCCTCTGGTGCCCTCGGGACTACTTTGGCAGGTTTCCCTCTGCCCCAGAGCTGTCTTCGGGCCCCCCAGAACTCTTAGCACTACTTTATCCACCTCAGAGCCCCTGCGGAGACCTTTGGGGTACCCCAGAGCTGTCTTTTGGCCCCCCAGACCCCTTAGGCACTGTCTAGGTGGCCCAGACCCCTCCTGAGCTCCTCCCCCTTCCCCAGAATGGGGTTTTGGGCCATGTAAACCCTTGAGGGCCCCCTCTGGGGCCCTCGGCACTACTCTGGCAGGTTTCCCTGTGCCCCAGAGCTGGATCTTGGCTCCCTAGGCCCCTTGGCAACTCTCTAGAGCACCCCGCAACACTCTTTGGCTCCTCCTTGCTAGCCAGAGCTGTCTCTTGCTCGTGCTGAGCCCTCAGGAACGGTCTAGGTGGCCCAGACCCCCTCCTCAGCTCCTCCTCCTTCCCCAGAGTTGCCTTTTGGCTAGGCACACGCCTTGAGGGCCCCCTCTGGTGCCCTCGGGACTACTCTGGCAGGTTTCCCTCTTCCCCAGAGCTGTCTTTGGCCCCCCCAGAGCTCTTAGCAGTGTTCTATCCATCTCAGAGTACCTGGGCAGACCTTTGGCGTGCCCCAGAGCAGTCTTTTGGCCCCCCAGACCCCTTAGGCACTGTCTAGGTGGCCCAGACCCCTTCCTCAGCTCCTCCTCCTTCCCCAGACTTGTCTTTTGGCTAGGCACACGCCTTGAGGGCCCCCTCTGGTGCCCTCGGCACTACTCTGGCAGGTTTCCCTCTGCCCCAGAGCTGGATCTTGGCTCCCTAGGCCCCTTCGCACTGCTCTAGAGCACTCCGCAGCACTCTTTGGCTCTTCCTTGCTAGCCAGAGATGTCCCTTGCTCGTGCTGAGCCCTCAGGCAAGGTCTAGGTGGCCCAGACCCCTTCCTCAGCTCCTCCTCCTTCCCCAGAGTTGCCTTTTGGCTAGGCACACGCCTTGAGGGCCCCCTCTGGTGTCCTCGGGACTACTCTGGCAGGTGTCCCTGTGCCCCAGAGCTGGATCTTGGCTCCCTAGGCCCCTTCGCACTGCTCTAGAGCACTCCGCAGCACTCTTTGGCTCTTCCTTGCTAGCCAGAGCTGTCTCTTGCTCGTACTGAGCCCCTAGGCACTGTCTAGGTGGCCCAGACCCCCTCCTGAGCTCCTCCTCCTTCCCCAGAGTCTCTTTGTGGCCATGCAGAGCCCTTAGAAGCCCTCTCGTGACTTCTGAACTACAATTGCAGTACTCGTTGTGTCCCAGAGCTGTTTTTTGGCCCCCCAGATCCCTTAGGCACTGTCTAGGTGGCCCGGATCCCCTCCTAAGCTCCTCTTCCTTCCCCAGAGTTGTCTTTTGGCTAGGCACACGCCTTGAGGGCCCCCTCTGGTGCCCTCGGCACTACTCTGGCAGGTTTCCCTCTGCCCCAGAGCTGGATCTTGGCTCCCTAGGCCCCTTCGCACTGTTCTAGAGGGCTCCGCACCACTCTTTGGCTCTTCCTTGCTGCCCAGAGCTGTCCCTTGCTCGTGCTGAGCCCTCAGGAAAGGTCTAGGTGGCCCAGACCCCCTCCAGAGGTCTTCCTTTTCCCCCAGAGTCTCCTTTTGGCCTGGCACGCGCCTTGAGGGCCCCCTCTGCTGCCCTCGGGACTACTCTGGCAGGTTTCCCTGTGCCCCAGAGCTGTCTTCGGGCCCCCCACAGCTCTTAGCACTGCTCTCTCCACCTCAGAGCCCCTGCGGAGACCTTTGGGGTGCCCCAGAGCTGTCTTTTGGCCCCCCAGAACCCTTAGGCACTGTCTAGGTGGCCCAGACCCCTCCTCAGCTCCTCCCCCTTCCCCAGAATGGGGTTTTGGGCCATGTAAACCCTTGAGGGCCCCCTCTGGTGCCCTCGGGACTACTCTGGCAGGTTTCCCTGTGCCCCAGAGCTGGATCTTGGCTCCCTAGGCCCCTTCGCAGTGCTCTAGAGGGCTCCGCACCACTCTCTGGCTCTTCCTTGCTAGCCAGAGCTGTCCCTTGCTCGTGCTGAGCCCTCAGGAACGGTCTAGGTGGCCCAGACCCCCTCCTGAGCTCCTCCTCCTTCCCCAGAGTCTCTTTGTGGCCATGCAGAGCCCTTAGAAGCCCTCTCGTGACTTCTGAACTACAATTGCAGTACTCATTGTGTCCCAGAGCTGTTTTTTGGCCCCCCAGACCCCTTAGGCACTGTCTAGGTGGCCCAGACCCCTCCTCAGCTCCTCCCCCTTCCCCAGAATGGGGTTTTGGGCCATGTAAACCCTTGAGGGCCCCCTCTGGTGCCCTCGGGACTACTCTGGCAGGTTTCCCTGTGCCCCAGAGCTGTCTTCGGGGCCCCCACAGCTCTTAGCACTGCTCTCTCCACCTCAGAGCCCCTGCGGAGACCTTTGGCGTGCCCCAGAGCTGTCTTTTGGCTCTCCGGTCCCCTTAGGCACTGTCTAGGTGGCCCAGAGCCCCTCCTCAGCTCCTCCTCCTTCCCCAGAGTGCTCTTTTGGCTAGGCACACACCTTGAGGGCCCCCTCTGGGGCCCTCGGCACTACTCTGGCAGGTTTCCCTGTGCCCCAGAGCTGGATCTTGGCTCCCTAGGCCCCTTCACAACTCTCTAGAGCACCCCGCAACACTCTTTGGCTCCTCCTTGCTAGGCAGAGCTGTCTCTTGCTCATGCTGAGCCCTCAGGAACGGTCTAGGTGGCCCAGACCCCCTCCTCAGCTCCTCCTCCTTCCCCAGAGTTGCCTTTTGGCTAGGCACACGCCTTGAGGGCCCCCTCTGGTGCCCTCGGGACTACTCTGGCAGGTTTCCCTCTTCCCCAGAGCTGTCTTCGGCCCCCCCAGAGCTCTTAGCAGTGTTCTATCCATCTCAGAGCCCCTGGGCAGACCTTTGGGGTGCCCCAGAGTAGTGTTTTGGCTCTCCGGACCCCTTAGGCACTGTCTAGGTGGCCCAGACACCGTCCTCAGCTCCTCCTCCTTCCCCAGAGTTGTCTTTTGGCTAGGCACACGCCTTGAGGGCCCCCTCTGGTGCCCTCGGGACTACTCTGGCAGGTTTCCCTCTGCCCCAGAGCTGGATCTTGGCTCCCTAGGCCCCTTCGCAACTCTCTAGAGCACTCCGCAGCACTCTTTGGCTCTTCCTTGCTAGCCAGAGCTGTCTCTTGCTCGTGCTGAGCCCTCAGGAACGGTCTAGGTGGCCCAGACCCCCTCCTGAGCTCCTCCTCCTTCCCCAGAGTCTCTTTGTGGCCATGCAGAGCCCTTAGAAGCCCTCTCGTGACTTCTGAACTACAATTGCAGTACTCGTTGTGTCCCAGAGCTGTCTTTTGGCTCTCCGGACCCTTTAGGCACTGTCTAGGTGGCCCAGAGCCCTCCTCAGCTCCTCCTCCTTCCCCAGAGTGGTCTTTTGGCTAGGCACACGCCTTGAGGGCCCCCTCTGGTGCCCTCGAGACTACTCTGGCAGGTTTCCCTCTGCCCCAGAGCTGTGTAGGTGCCCCCCAGAACTGTTAGCACTGCTCTCTCCACCTCAGAGCCCCTGCGGAGACCTTTGGGGTGCCCCAGAGCTGTCTTTTGGCCCCCCAGACCCCTTAGGCACTGTCTAGGTGGCCCAGACCCCTCCTGAGCTCCTCCCCCTTCCCCAGAATGGGGTTTTGGGCCATGTAAACCCTTGAGGGCCCCCTCTGGTGCCCTCGGGACTACTCTGGCAGGTTTCCCTGTGCCCCAGAGCTGGATCTTGGCTCCCTAGGCCCCTTCGCAGTGCTCTAGAGTACTCCACACCACTCTCTCGCTCTTCCTTGCTAGCCAGAGCTGGCTCTTGCTCGTGCTGAGCCCTCAGGAACGGTCTAGGTGGCCCAGACCCCCTCCTGAGCTCCTCCTCCTTCCCCAGAGTGGTCTTTTAGCTAGGCACACGCCTTGAGGGCCCCCTCTGCTGCCCTCGGGACTACTTTGGCAGGTTTCCCTGTGCCCCAGAGCTGTCTTCGGGCCCCCCACAGCTCTTAGCACTGCTCTATCCACCTCAGAGCCCCTGGGGAGACCTTTGGGGTGCCCCAGAGCTGTGTTGGGGCCCCCCATAGCTCTTAGCACTGCTCTCTCCACCTCAGAGCCCCTGCGGAGACCTTTGGCGTGCCCCAGAGCTGTCTTTTGGCTCTCCGGACCCCTTAGGCACTGTCTAGGTGGCCCAGACCCCTCCTCAGCTCCTCTTCCTTCCCCAGAGTTGTCTTTTGGCTAGGCACACACCTTGAGGGCCCCCTCTGGGGCCCTCGGCACTACTCTGGCAGGTGTCCCTGTGCCCCAGAGCTGGATCTTGGCTCCCTAGGCCCCTTCACACTGCTCTAGAGCACTCCGCAGCACTCTTTGGCTCTTCCTTGCTAGCCAGAGCTGTCTCTTGCTCGTGCTGAGTCCTCAGGAACGGTCTAGGTGGCCCAGACCCCCTCCTGAGCTCCTCCTCCTTCCCCAGAGTCTCTTTGTGGCCATGCAGAGCCCTTAGAAGCCCTCTCGTGACTTCTGAACTACAATTGCAGTACTCGTTGTGTCCCAGAGCTGTTTTTTGGCCCCCCAGATCCCTTAGGCACTGTCTAGGTGGCCCGGATCCCCTCCTAAGCTCCTCTTCCTTCCCCAGAGTTGTCTTTTGGCTAGGCACACGCCTTGAGGGCCCCCTCTGGTGCCCTCGGCACTACTCTGGCAGGTTTCCCTGTGTCCCAGAGCTGGATCTTGGCTCCCTAGGCCCCTTCGCACTGCTCTAGAGCACTCCGCACCACTCTTTGGCTCTTCCTTGCTAGCCAGAGATGTCCCTTGCTCGTGCTGAGCCCTCAGGCAAGGTCTAGGTGGCCCAGACCCCTTCCTCAGCTCCTCCTCCTTCCCCAGAGTTGCCTTTTGGCTAGGCACACGCCTTGAGGGCCCCCTCTGGTGTCCTCGGGACTACTCTGGCAGGTGTCCCTGTGCCCCAGAGCTGGATCTTGGCTCCCTAGGCCCCTTCGCACTGCTCTAGAGCACTCCGCAGCACTCTTTGGCTCTTCCTTGCTAGCCAGAGATGTCTCTTGCTCGTACTGAGCCCCTAGGCACTGTCTAGGTGGCCCAGACCCCCTCCTGAGCTCCTCCTCCTTCCCCAGAGTCTCTTTGTGGCCATGCAGAGCCCTTAGAAGCCCTCTCGTGACTTCTGAACTACAATTGCAGTACTCGTTGTGTCCCAGAGCTGTTTTTTGGCCCCCCAGATCCCTTAGGCACTGTCTAGGTGGCCCGGATCCCCTCCTAAGCTCCTCTTCCTTCCCCAGAGTTGTCTTTTGGCTAGGCACACGCCTTGAGGGCCCCCTCTGGTGCCCTCGGCACTACTCTGGCAGGTTTCCCTCTGCCCCAGAGCTGGATCTTGGCTCCCTAGGCCCCTTCGCACTGTTCTAGAGGGCTCCGCACCACTCTTTGGCTCTTCCTTGCTGCCCAGAGCTGTCCCTTGCTCGTGCTGAGCCCTCAGGAAAGGTCTAGGTGGCCCAGACCCCCTCCAGAGGTCTTCCTTTTCCCCCAGAGTCTCCTTTTGGCCTGGCACGCGCCTTGAGGGCCCCCTCTGCTGCCCTCGGGACTACTCTGGCAGGTTTCCCTGTGCCCCAGAGCTGTCTTCGGGCCCCCCACAGCTCTTAGCACTGCTCTCTCCACCTCAGAGCCCCTGCGGAGACCTTTGGGGTGCCCCAGAGCTGTCTTTTGGCCCCCCAGACCCCTTAGGCACTGTCTAGGTGGCCCAGACCCCTCCTGAGCTCCTCCCCCTTCCCCAGAATGGGGTTTTGGGCCATGTAAACCCTTGAGGGCCCCCTCTGGTGCCCTCGGGACTACTCTGGCAGGTTTCCCTGTGCCCCAGAGCTGGATCTTGGCTCCCTAGGCCCCTTCGCAGTGCTCTAGAGTACTCCACACCACACTCTGGCTCTTCCTTGCTAGCCAGAGCTGGCTCTTGCTCGTGCTGAGTCCTCAGGAACGGTCTAGGTGGCCCAGACCCCCTCCTGAGCTCCTCCTCCTTCCCCAGAGTCTCTTTGTGGCCATGCAGAGCCCTTAGAAGCCCTCTCGTGACTTCTGAACTACAATTGCAGTACTCGTTGTGTCCCAGAGCTGTTTTTTGGCCCCCCAGATCCCTTAGGCACTGTCTAGGTGGCCCGGATCCCCTCCTCAGCTCCTCTTCCTTCCCCAGAGTTGCCTTTTGGCTAGGCACACGCCTTGAGGGCCCCCTCTGGTGCCCTCGGGACTACTCTGGCAGGTTTCCCTCTGCCCCAGAGCTGGATCTTGGCTCCCTAGGCCCCTTCGCACTGTTCTAGAGGGCTCCGCACCACTCTTTGGCTCTTCCTTGCTGCCCAGAGCTGTCCCTTGCTCGTGCTGAGCCCTCAGGAAAGGTCTAGGTGGCCCAGACCCCCTCCAGAGGTCTTCCTTTTCCCCCAGAGTCTCCTTTTGGCCTGGCACGCGCCTTGAGGGCCCCCTCTGGTGCCCTCGGGACTACTCTGGCAGGTTTCCCTGTGCCCCAGAGCTGTCTTCGGGCCCCCCACAGCTCTTAGCACTGCTCTATCCACCCCAGAGCCCCTGGGCAGACCTTTGGGGTGCCCCAGAGCTGTGTTGGGGCCCCCCATAGCTCTTAGCACTGCTCTCTCCACCTCAGAGCCCCTGCGGAGACCTTTGGCGTGCCCCAGAGCTGTCTTTTGGCTCTCCGGACCCCTTAGGCACTGTCTAGGTGGCCCAGAGCCCCTCCTCAGCTCCTCCTCCTTCCCCAGAATGGGGTTTTGTAAACCCTTGAGGGCCCCCTCTGGGGCCCTCGGCACTACTCTGGCAGGTTTCCCTGTGCCCCAGAGCTGTCTTCGGGGCCCGCAGAGCTCTTAGCACTGCTCTCTCCACCTCAGAGCCCCTGCGGAGACCTTTGGGTTGCCCCAGAGCTGTGTTGGGGCCCCCCATAGCTCTTAGCACTGCTCTCTCGACCTCAGAGCCCCTGCGGAGACCTTTGGCGTGCCCCAGAGCTGTCTTCTGGCCCTCCGGACCCCTTAGGTACTGTCTAGGTGGCCCAGACCCCTCCTCAGCTCCTCCTCCTTCCCCAGAGTTGTCTTTTGGCTAGGCACACGCCTTGAGGGCCCCCTCTGGGGCCCTCGGGACTACTCTGGCAGGTGTCCCTGTGCCCCAGAGCTGGATCTTGGCTCCCTAGGCCCCTTCGCACTGTTCTAGAGGGCTCTGCACCACTCTTTGGCTCTTCCTTGCTGCCCAGAGCTGTCCCTTGTTCGTGCTGAGCACTCAGGAACGGTCTAGGTGGCCCAGACCCCCTCCAGAGGTCTTCCTTTTCCCCCAGAGTCTCCTTTTGGCCTGGCACACGCCTTGAGGGTCCCCTCTGGTGCCCTCGGGACTACTTTGGCAGGTTTCCCTCTGCCCCAGAGCTGTCTTCGGGCCCCCCAGAACTCTTAGCACTACTTTATCCACCTCAGAGCCCCTGCGGAGACCTTTGGGGTACCCCAGAGCTGTCTTTTGGCCCCCCAGACCCCTTAGGCACTGTCTAGGTGGCCCAGACCCCTCCTCAGCTCCTCCCCCTTCCCCAGAATGGGGTTTTGGGCCATGTAAACCCTTGAGGGCCCCCTCTGGGGCCCTCGGCACTACTCTGGCAGGTTTCCCTGTGCCCCAGAGCTGGATCTTGGCTCCCTAGGCCCCTTGGCAACTCTCTAGAGCACCCCGCAACACTCTTTGGCTCCTCCTTGCTAGCCAGAGCTGTCTCTTGCTCGTGCTGAGCCCTCAGGAACGGTCTAGGTGGCCCAGACCCCCTCCTAAGGCCCTCCTCCTTCCCCAGAGTTGCCTTTTGACTAGGCTTACGCCTTGAGGGTCCCCTCTGGTGCCCTCGGGACTACTCTGGCAGGTTTCCCTGTGCCCCAGAGCTGTCTTCGGGCCCCGCAGAACTCTTAGCACTGCTTTATCCACCTCAGAGTACCTGGGGAGACCTTTGGCGTGCCCCAGAGCAGTCTTTTGGCCCCCCAGACCCCTTAGGCACTGTCTAGGTGGCCCAGACCCCTTCCTCAGCTCCTCCTCCTTCCCCAGACTTGTCTTTTGGCTAGGCACACGCCTTGAGGGCCCCCTCTGGGGCCCTCGGGACTACTCTGGCAGGTTTCCCTCTTCCCCAGAGCCGTCTTCGGGGCCCGCAGAGCTCTTAGCACTGCTCTCTCCACCTCAGAGCCCCTGCGGAGACCTTTGGCGTGCCCCAGAGCTGTCTTTTGGCTCTCCGGACCCCTTAGGCACTGTCTAGGTGGCCCAGAGCCCCTCCTCAGCTCCTCCTCCTTCCCCAGAGTGGTCTTTTGGCTAGGCACATGCCTTGAGGGCCCCCTCTGGGGCCCTCGGGACTACTTTGGCAGGTTTCCCTGTGCCCCAGAGCTGTCTTCGGGCCCCGCAGAACTCTTAGCACTGCTTTATCC
The DNA here is from genome assembly GCF_040807025.1 of Struthio camelus. Taxonomy (NCBI): domain Eukaryota; kingdom Metazoa; phylum Chordata; class Aves; order Struthioniformes; family Struthionidae; genus Struthio; species Struthio camelus. The sequence goes on along the minus strand of NC_090955.1, from coordinate 40,652 downwards.
ACCTCAGAGTACCTGGGGAGACCTTTGGCGTGCCCCAGAGCAGTCTTTTGGCCCCCCAGACCCCTTAGGCACTGTCTAGGTGGCCCAGACCCCTTCCTCAGCTCCTCCTCCTTCCCCAGAGTTGTCTTTTGGCTAGGCACACGCCTTGAGGGCCCCCTCTGGTGCCCTCGGGACTACTCTGGCAGGTTTCCCTCTGCCCCAGAACTGTCTTCGGGGCCCGCAGAGCTCTTAGCACTGCTCTCTCCACCTCAGAGCCCCTGCGGAGACCTTTGGCGTGCCCCAGAGCTGTCTTTTGGCTCTCCGGACCCCTTAGGCACTGTCTAGGTGGCCCAGAGCCCCTCCTCAGCTCCTCTTCCTTCCCCAGAGTGGTCTTTTGGCTAGGCACACACCTTGAGGGCCCCCTCTGGGGCCCTCGGCACTACTCTGGCAGGTTTCCCTGTGCCCCAGAGCTGGATCTTGGCTCCCTAGGCCCCTTCACAACTCTCTAGAGCACCCCGCAACACTCTTTGGCTCCTCCTTGCTAGGCAGAGCTGTCTCTTGCTCGTGCTGAGCCCTCAGGAACGGTCTAGGTGGCCCAGACCCCCTCCTCAGCTCCTCCTCCTTCCCCAGAGTTGCCTTTTGGCTAGGCACACGCCTTGAGGGCCCCCTCTGGTGCCCTCGGGACTACTCTGGCAGGTTTCCCTCTTCCCCAGAGCTGTCTTCGGCCCCCCCAGAGCTCTTAGCAGTGTTCTATCCATCTCAGAGCCCCTGGGCAGACCTTTGGGGTGCCCCAGAGTAGTGTTTTGGCTCTCCGGACCCCTTAGGCACTGTCTAGGTGGCCCAGACACCGTCCTCAGCTCCTCCTCCTTCCCCAGAGTTGTCTTTTGGCTAGGCACACGCCTTGAGGGCCCCCTCTGGGGCCCTCGGCACTACTCTGGCAGGTTTCCCTCTGCCCCAGAGCTGGATCTTGGCTCCCTAGGCCCCTTCGCAACTCTCTAGAGCACTCCGCAGCACTCTTTGGCTCTTCCTTGCTAGCCAGAGCTGTCTCTTGCTCGTGCTGAGCCCTCAGGCAAGGTCTAGGTGGCCCAGACCCCCTCCTGAGCTCCTCCTCCTTCCCCAGAGTCTCTTTGTGGCCATGCAGAGCCCTTAGAAGCCCTCTCGTGACTTCTGAACTACAATTGCAGTACTCGTTGTGTCCCAGAGCTGTCTTTTGGCTCTCCGGACCCCTTAGGCACTGTCTAGGTGGCCCAGAGCCCTCCTCAGCTCCTCCTCCTTCCCCAGAGTTGCCTTTTGGCTAGGCACACGCCTTGAGGGCCCCCTCTGGGGCCCTCGGCACTACTCTGGCAGGTTTCCCTCTGCCCCAGAGCTGTGTAGGTGCCCCCCAGAACTGTTAGCACTGCTCTCTCCACCTCAGAGCCCCTGCGGAGACTTTTGGGGTGCCCCAGAGCTGTCTTTTGGCCCCCCAGAACCCTTAGGCACTGTCTAGGTGGCCCAGACCCCTCCTGAGCTCCTCCCCCTTCCCCAGAATGGGGTTTTGGGCCATGTAAACCCTTGAGGGCCCCCTCTGGTGCCCTCGGGACTACTCTGGCAGGTTTCCCTGTGCCCCAGAGCTGGATCTTGGCTCCCTAGGCCCCTTCGCAACTCTCTAGAGCACCCCGCAACACTCTTTGGCTCCTCCTTGCTAGGCAGAGCTGTCTCTTGCTCATGCTGAGCCCTCAGGAACGGTCTAGGTGGCCCAGACCCCCTCCTCAGCTCCTCCTCCTTCCCCAGAGTTGCCTTTTGGCTAGGCACACGCCTTGAGGGCCCCCTCTGGTGCCCTCGGGACTACTCTGGCAGGTTTCCCTCTTCCCCAGAGCTGTCTTCGGCCCCCCCAGAGCTCTTAGCAGTGTTCTATCCATCTCAGAGCCCCTGGGCAGACCTTTGGGGTGCCCCAGAGTAGTGTTTTGGCTCTCCGGACCCCTTAGGCACTGTCTAGGTGGCCCAGACACCGTCCTCAGCTCCTCCTCCTTCCCCAGAGTTGTCTTTTGGCTAGGCACACGCCTTGAGGGCCCCCTCTGGTGCCCTCGGGACTACTCTGGCAGGTTTCCCTCTGCCCCAGAGCTGGATCTTGGCTCCCTAGGCCCCTTCGCAACTCTAGAGCACTCCGCAGCACTCTTTGGCTCTTCCTTGCTAGCCAGAGCTGTCTCTTGCTCGTGCTGAGCCCTCAGGAACGGTCTAGGTGGCCCAGACCCCCTCCTGAGCTCCTCCTCCTTCCCCAGAGTCTCTTTGTGGCCATGCAGAGCCCTTAGAAGCCCTCTCGTGACTTCTGAACTACAATTGCAGTACTCGTTGTGTCCCAGAGCTGTCTTTTGGCTCTCCGGACCCTTTAGGCACTGTCTAGGTGGCCCAGAGCCCTCCTCAGCTCCTCCTCCTTCCCCAGAGTGGTCTTTTGGCTAGGCACACGCCTTGAGGGCCCCCTCTGGTGCCCTCGAGACTACTCTGGCAGGTTTCCCTCTGCCCCAGAGCTGTGTAGGTGCCCCCCAGAACTGTTAGCACTGCTCTCTCCACCTCAGAGCCCCTGCGGAGACCTTTGGGGTGCCCCAGAGCTGTCTTTTGGCCCCCCAGACCCCTTAGGCACTGTCTAGGTGGCCCAGACCCCTCCTGAGCTCCTCCCCCTTCCCCAGAATGGGGTTTTGGGCCATGTAAACCCTTGAGGGCCCCCTCTGGTGCCCTCGGGACTACTCTGGCAGGTTTCCCTGTGCCCCAGAGCTGGATCTTGGCTCCCTAGGCCCCTTCGCAGTGCTCTAGAGTACTCCACACCACTCTCTCGCTCTTCCTTGCTAGCCAGAGCTGGCTCTTGCTCGTGCTGAGCCCTCAGGAACGGTCTAGGTGGCCCAGACCCCCTCCTGAGCTCCTCCTCCTTCCCCAGAGTGGTCTTTTAGCTAGGCACACGCCTTGAGGGCCCCCTCTGCTGCCCTCGGGACTACTTTGGCAGGTTTCCCTGTGCCCCAGAGCTGTCTTCGGGCCCCCCACAGCTCTTAGCACTGCTCTATCCACCTCAGAGCCCCTGGGGAGACCTTTGGGGTGCCCCAGAGCTGTGTTGGGGCCCCCCATAGCTCTTAGCACTGCTCTCTCCACCTCAGAGCCCCTGCGGAGACCTTTGGCGTGCCCCAGAGCTGTCTTTTGGCTCTCCGGACCCCTTAGGCACTGTCTAGGTGGCCCAGACCCCTCCTCAGCTCCTCTTCCTTCCCCAGAGTTGTCTTTTGGCTAGGCACACACCTTGAGGGCCCCCTCTGGGGCCCTCGGCACTACTCTGGCAGGTGTCCCTGTGCCCCAGAGCTGGATCTTGGCTCCCTAGGCCCCTTCACACTGATCTAGAGCACTCCGCAGCACTCTTTGGCTCTTCCTTGCTAGCCAGAGCTGTCTCTTGCTCGTGCTGAGTCCTCAGGAACGGTCTAGGTGGCCCAGACCCCCTCCTGAGCTCCTCCTCCTTCCCCAGAGTCTCTTTGTGGCCATGCAGAGCCCTTAGAAGCCCTCTCGTGACTTCTGAACTACAATTGCAGTACTCGTTGTGTCCCAGAGCTGTTTTTTGGCCCCCCAGATCCCTTAGGCACTGTCTAGGTGGCCCGGATCCCCTCCTAAGCTCCTCTTCCTTCCCCAGAGTTGTCTTTTGGCTAGGCACACGCCTTGAGGGCCCCCTCTGGTGCCCTCGGCACTACTCTGGCAGGTTTCCCTCTGCCCCAGAGCTGGATCTTGGCTCCCTAGGCCCCTTCGCACTGCTCTAGAGCACTCCGCAGCACTCTTTGGCTCTTCCTTGCTAGCCAGAGATGTCCCTTGCTCGTGCTGAGCCCTCAGGCAAGGTCTAGGTGGCCCAGACCCCTTCCTCAGCTCCTCCTCCTTCCCCAGAGTTGCCTTTTGGCTAGGCACACGCCTTGAGGGCCCCCTCTGGTGTCCTCGGGACTACTCTGGCAGGTGTCCCTGTGCCCCAGAGCTGGATCTTGGCTCCCTAGGCCCCTTCGCACTGCTCTAGAGCACTCCGCAGCACTCTTTGGCTCTTCCTTGCTAGCCAGAGATGTCTCTTGCTCGTACTGAGCCCCTAGGCACTGTCTAGGTGGCCCAGACCCCCTCCTGAGCTCCTCCTCCTTCCCCAGAGTCTCTTTGTGGCCATGCAGAGCCCTTAGAAGCCCTCTCGTGACTTCTGAACTACAATTGCAGTACTCGTTGTGTCCCAGAGCTGTTTTTTGGCCCCCCAGATCCCTTAGGCACTGTCTAGGTGGCCCGGATCCCCTCCTAAGCTCCTCTTCCTTCCCCAGAGTTGTCTTTTGGCTAGGCACACGCCTTGAGGGCCCCCTCTGGTGCCCTCGGCACTACTCTGGCAGGTTTCCCTCTGCCCCAGAGCTGGATCTTGGCTCCCTAGGCCCCTTCGCACTGCTCTAGAGGGCTCCGCACCAGTCTTTGGCTCTTCCTTGCTGCCCAGAGCTGTCCCTTGCTCGTGCTGAGCCCTCAGGAAAGGTCTAGGTGGCCCAGACCCCCTCCAGAGGTCTTCCTTTTCCCCCAGAGTCTCCTTTTGGCCTGGCACGCGCCTTGAGGGCCCCCTCTGCTGCCCTCGGGACTACTCTGGCAGGTTTCCCTGTGCCCCAGAGCTGTCTTCGGGCCCCCCACAGCTCTTAGCACTGCTCTATCCACCCCAGAGCCCCTGGGCAGACCTTTGGGGTGCCCCAGAGCTGTGTTGGGGCCCCCCATAGCTCTTAGCACTGCTCTCTCCACCTCAGAGCCCCTGCGGAGACCTTTGGCGTGCCCCAGAGCTGTCTTTTGGCTCTCCGGACCCCTTAGGCACTGTCTAGGTGGCCCAGACCCCTCCTCAGCTCCTCCTCCTTCCCCAGAATGGGGTTTTGTAAACCCTTGAGGGCCCCCTCTGGGGCCCTCGGCACTACTCTGGCAGGTTTCCCTCTGCCCCAGAACTGTCTTCGGGGCCCGCAGAGCTCTTAGCACTGCTCTCTCCACCTCAGAGCCCCTGCGGAGACCTTTGGCGTGCCCCAGAGCTGTCTTTTGGCTCTCCGGACCCCTTAGGCACTGTCTAGGTGGCCCAGAGCCCCTCCTCAGCTCCTCTTCCTTCCCCAGAGTGGTCTTTTGGCTAGGCACACACCTTGAGGGCCCCCTCTGGGGCCCTCGGCACTACTCTGGCAGGTTTCCCTGTGCCCCAGAGCTGGATCTTGGCTCCCTAGGCCCCTTCACAACTCTCTAGAGCACCCCGCAACACTCTTTGGCTCCTCCTTGCTAGGCAGAGCTGTCTCTTGCTCGTGCTGAGCCCTCAGGAACGGTCTAGGTGGCCCAGACCCCCTCCTCAGCTCCTCCTCCTTCCCCAGAGTTGCCTTTTGGCTAGGCACACGCCTTGAGGGCCCCCTCTGGTGCCCTCGGGACTACTCTGGCAGGTTTCCCTCTTCCCCAGAGCTGTCTTCGGCCCCCCCAGAGCTCTTAGCAGTGTTCTATCCATCTCAGAGCCCCTGGGCAGACCTTTGGGGTGCCCCAGAGTAGTGTTTTGGCTCTCCGGACCCCTTAGGCACTGTCTAGGTGGCCCAGACACCGTCCTCAGCTCCTCCTCCTTCCCCAGAGTTGTCTTTTGGCTAGGCACACGCCTTGAGGGCCCCCTCTGGGGCCCTCGGCACTACTCTGGCAGGTTTCCCTCTGCCCCAGAGCTGGATCTTGGCTCCCTAGGCCCCTTCGCAACTCTCTAGAGCACTCCGCAGCACTCTTTGGCTCTTCCTTGCTAGCCAGAGCTGTCTCTTGCTCGTGCTGAGCCCTCAGGCAAGGTCTAGGTGGCCCAGACCCCCTCCTGAGCTCCTCCTCCTTCCCCAGAGTCTCTTTGTGGCCATGCAGAGCCCTTAGAAGCCCTCTCGTGACTTCTGAACTACAATTGCAGTACTCGTTGTGTCCCAGAGCTGTCTTTTGGCTCTCCGGACCCCTTAGGCACTGTCTAGGTGGCCCAGAGCCCTCCTCAGCTCCTCCTCTTTCCCCAGAGTTGCCTTTTGGCTAGGCACACGCCTTGAGGGCCCCCTCTGGGGCCCTCGGCACTACTCTGGCAGGTTTCCCTCTGCCCCAGAGCTGTGTAGGTGCCCCCCAGAACTGTTAGCACTGCTCTCTCCACCTCAGAGCCCCTGCGGAGACTTTTGGGGTGCCCCAGAGCTGTCTTTTGGCCCCCCAGAACCCTTAGGCACTGTCTAGGTGGCCCAGACCCCTCCTGAGCTCCTCCCCCTTCCCCAGAATGGGGTTTTGGGCCATGTAAACCCTTGAGGGCCCCCTCTGGTGCCCTCGGGACTACTCTGGCAGGTTTCCCTGTGCCCCAGAGCTGGATCTTGGCTCCCTAGGCCCCTTCGCAACTCTCTAGAGCACCCCGCAACACTCTTTGGCTCCTCCTTGCTAGGCAGAGCTGTCTCTTGCTCATGCTGAGCCCTCAGGAACGGTCTAGGTGGCCCAGACCCCCTCCTCAGCTCCTCCTCCTTCCCCAGAGTTGCCTTTTGGCTAGGCACACGCCTTGAGGGCCCCCTCTGGTGCCCTCGGGACTACTCTGGCAGGTTTCCCTCTTCCCCAGAGCTGTCTTCGGCCCCCCCAGAGCTCTTAGCAGTGTTCTATCCATCTCAGAGCCCCTGGGCAGACCTTTGGGGTGCCCCAGAGTAGTGTTTTGGCTCTCCGGACCCCTTAGGCACTGTCTAGGTGGCCCAGACACCGTCCTCAGCTCCTCCTCCTTCCCCAGAGTTGTCTTTTGGCTAGGCACACGCCTTGAGGGCCCCCTCTGGTGCCCTCGGGACTACTCTGGCAGGTTTCCCTCTGCCCCAGAGCTGGATCTTGGCTCCCTAGGCCCCTTCGCAACTCTAGAGCACTCCGCAGCACTCTTTGGCTCTTCCTTGCTAGCCAGAGCTGTCTCTTGCTCGTGCTGAGCCCTCAGGAACGGTCTAGGTGGCCCAGACCCCCTCCTGAGCTCCTCCTCCTTCCCCAGAGTCTCTTTGTGGCCATGCAGAGCCCTTAGAAGCCCTCTCGTGACTTCTGAACTACAATTGCAGTACTCGTTGTGTCCCAGAGCTGTCTTTTGGCTCTCCGGACCCTTTAGGCACTGTCTAGGTGGCCCAGAGCCCTCCTCAGCTCCTCCTCCTTCCCCAGAGTGGTCTTTTGGCTAGGCACACGCCTTGAGGGCCCCCTCTGGTGCCCTCGAGACTACTCTGGCAGGTTTCCCTCTGCCCCAGAGCTGTGTAGGTGCCCCCCAGAACTGTTAGCACTGCTCTCTCCACCTCAGAGCCCCTGCGGAGACCTTTGGGGTGCCCCAGAGCTGTCTTTTGGCCCCCCAGACCCCTTAGGCACTGTCTAGGTGGCCCAGACCCCTCCTGAGCTCCTCCCCCTTCCCCAGAATGGGGTTTTGGGCCATGTAAACCCTTGAGGGCCCCCTCTGGTGCCCTCGGGACTACTCTGGCAGGTTTCCCTGTGCCCCAGAGCTGGATCTTGGCTCCCTAGGCCCCTTCGCAGTGCTCTAGAGTACTCCACACCACTCTCTCGCTCTTCCTTGCTAGCCAGAGCTGGCTCTTGCTCGTGCTGAGCCCTCAGGAACGGTCTAGGTGGCCCAGACCCCCTCCTGAGCTCCTCCTCCTTCCCCAGAGTGGTCTTTTAGCTAGGCACACGCCTTGAGGGCCCCCTCTGCTGCCCTCGGGACTACTTTGGCAGGTTTCCCTGTGCCCCAGAGCTGTCTTCGGGCCCCCCACAGCTCTTAGCACTGCTCTATCCACCTCAGAGCCCCTGGGGAGACCTTTGGGGTGCCCCAGAGCTGTGTTGGGGCCCCCCATAGCTCTTAGCACTGCTCTCTCCACCTCAGAGCCCCTGCGGAGACCTTTGGCGTGCCCCAGAGCTGTCTTTTGGCTCTCCGGACCCCTTAGGCACTGTCTAGGTGGCCCAGACCCCTCCTCAGCTCCTCTTCCTTCCCCAGAGTTGTCTTTTGGCTAGGCACACACCTTGAGGGCCCCCTCTGGGGCCCTCGGCACTACTCTGGCAGGTGTCCCTGTGCCCCAGAGCTGGATCTTGGCTCCCTAGGCCCCTTCACACTGATCTAGAGCACTCCGCAGCACTCTTTGGCTCTTCCTTGCTAGCCAGAGCTGTCTCTTGCTCGTGCTGAGTCCTCAGGAACGGTCTAGGTGGCCCAGACCCCCTCCTGAGCTCCTCCTCCTTCCCCAGAGTCTCTTTGTGGCCATGCAGAGCCCTTAGAAGCCCTCTCGTGACTTCTGAACTACAATTGCAGTACTCGTTGTGTCCCAGAGCTGTTTTTTGGCCCCCCAGATCCCTTAGGCACTGTCTAGGTGGCCCGGATCCCCTCCTAAGCTCCTCTTCCTTCCCCAGAGTTGTCTTTTGGCTAGGCACACGCCTTGAGGGCCCCCTCTGGTGCCCTCGGCACTACTCTGGCAGGTTTCCCTCTGCCCCAGAGCTGGATCTTGGCTCCCTAGGCCCCTTCGCACTGCTCTAGAGCACTCCGCAGCACTCTTTGGCTCTTCCTTGCTAGCCAGAGATGTCCCTTGCTCGTGCTGAGCCCTCAGGCAAGGTCTAGGTGGCCCAGACCCCTTCCTCAGCTCCTCCTCCTTCCCCAGAGTTGCCTTTTGGCTAGGCACACGCCTTGAGGGCCCCCTCTGGTGTCCTCGGGACTACTCTGGCAGGTGTCCCTGTGCCCCAGAGCTGGATCTTGGCTCCCTAGGCCCCTTCGCACTGCTCTAGAGCACTCCGCAGCACTCTTTGGCTCTTCCTTGCTAGCCAGAGATGTCTCTTGCTCGTACTGAGCCCCTAGGCACTGTCTAGGTGGCCCAGACCCCCTCCTGAGCTCCTCCTCCTTCCCCAGAGTCTCTTTGTGGCCATGCAGAGCCCTTAGAAGCCCTCTCGTGACTTCTGAACTACAATTGCAGTACTCGTTGTGTCCCAGAGCTGTTTTTTGGCCCCCCAGATCCCTTAGGCACTGTCTAGGTGGCCCGGATCCCCTCCTAAGCTCCTCTTCCTTCCCCAGAGTTGTCTTTTGGCTAGGCACACGCCTTGAGGGCCCCCTCTGGTGCCCTCGGCACTACTCTGGCAGGTTTCCCTCTGCCCCAGAGCTGGATCTTGGCTCCCTAGGCCCCTTCGCACTGCTCTAGAGGGCTCCGCACCAGTCTTTGGCTCTTCCTTGCTGCCCAGAGCTGTCCCTTGCTCGTGCTGAGCCCTCAGGAAAGGTCTAGGTGGCCCAGACCCCCTCCAGAGGTCTTCCTTTTCCCCCAGAGTCTCCTTTTGGCCTGGCACGCGCCTTGAGGGCCCCCTCTGCTGCCCTCGGGACTACTCTGGCAGGTTTCCCTGTGCCCCAGAGCTGTCTTCGGGCCCCCCACAGCTCTTAGCACTGCTCTATCCACCCCAGAGCCCCTGGGCAGACCTTTGGGGTGCCCCAGAGCTGTGTTGGGGCCCCCCATAGCTCTTAGCACTGCTCTCTCCACCTCAGAGCCCCTGCGGAGACCTTTGGCGTGCCCCAGAGCTGTCTTTTGGCTCTCCGGACCCCTTAGGCACTGTCTAGGTGGCCCAGACCCCTCCTCAGCTCCTCCTCCTTCCCCAGAATGGGGTTTTGTAAACCCTTGAGGGCCCCCTCTGGGGCCCTCGGCACTACTCTGGCAGGTTTCCCTGTGCCCCAGAGCTGTCTTCGGGGCCCGCAGAGCTCTTAGCACTGCTCTCTCCACCTCAGAGCCCCTGCGGAGACCTTTGGGTTGCCCCAGAGCTGTGTTGGGGCCCCCCATAGCTCTTAGCACTGCTCTCTCGACCTCAGAGCCCCTGCGGAGACCTTTGGCGTGCCCCAGAGCTGTCTTCTGGCCCTCCGGACCCCTTAGGTACTGTCTAGGTGGCCCAGACCCCTCCTCAGCTCCTCCTCCTTCCCCAGAGTTGTCTTTTGGCTAGGCACACGCCTTGAGGGCCCCCTCTGGGGCCCTCGGGACTACTCTGGCAGGTGTCCCTGTGCCCCAGAGCTGGATCTTGGCTCCCTAGGCCCCTTCGCACTGTTCTAGAGGGCTCTGCACCACTCTTTGGCTCTTCCTTGCTGCCCAGAGCTGTCCCTTGTTCGTGCTGAGCACTCAGGAACGGTCTAGGTGGCCCAGACCCCCTCCAGAGGTCTTCCTTTTCCCCCAGAGTCTCCTTTTGGCCTGGCACACGCCTTGAGGGTCCCCTCTGGTGCCCTCGGGACTACTTTGGCAGGTTTCCCTCTGCCCCAGAGCTGTCTTCGGGCCCCCCAGAACTCTTAGCACTACTTTATCCACCTCAGAGCCCCTGGGGAGACCTTTGGGGTACCCCAGAGCTGTCTTTTGGCCCCCCAGACCCCTTAGGCACTGTCTAGGTGGCCCAGACCCCTCCTCAGCTCCTCCCCCTTCCCCAGAATGGGGTTTTGGGCCATGTAAACCCTTGAGGGCCCCCTCTGGGGCCCTCGGCACTACTCTGGCAGGTTTCCCTGTGCCCCAGAGCTGGATCTTGGCTCCCTAGGCCCCTTGGCAACTCTCTAGAGCACCCCGCAACACTCTTTGGCTCCTCCTTGCTAGCCAGAGCTGTCTCTTGCTCGTGCTGAGCCCTCAGGAACGGTCTAGGTGGCCCAGACCCCCTCCTAAGGCCCTCCTCCTTCCCCAGAGTTGCCTTTTGACTAGGCTTACGCCTTGAGGGTCCCCTCTGGTGCCCTCGGGACTACTCTGGCAGGTTTCCCTGTGCCCCAGAGCTGTCTTCGGGCCCCGCAGAACTCTTAGCACTGCTTTATCCACCTCAGAGTACCTGGGGAGACCTTTGGCGTGCCCCAGAGCAGTCTTTTGGCCCCCCAGACCCCTTAGGCACTGTCTAGGTGGCCCAGACCCCTTCCTCAGCTCCTCCTCCTTCCCCAGACTTGTCTTTTGGCTAGGCACACGCCTTGAGGGCCCCCTCTGGGGCCCTCGGGACTACTCTGGCAGGTTTCCCTCTTCCCCAGAGCCGTCTTCGGGGCCCGCAGAGCTCTTAGCACTGCTCTCTCCACCTCAGAGCCCCTGCGGAGACCTTTGGCGTGCCCCAGAGCTGTCTTTTGGCTCTCCGGACCCCTTAGGCACTGTCTAGGTGGCCCAGAGCCCCTCCTCAGCTCCTCCTCCTTCCCCAGAGTGGTCTTTTGGCTAGGCACATGCCTTGAGGGCCCCCTCTGGGGCCCTCGGGACTACTTTGGCAGGTTTCCCTGTGCCGCAGAGCTGTCTTCGGGCCCCGCAGAACTCTTAGCACTGCTTTATCCACCTCAGAGTACCTGGGGAGACCTTTGGCGTGCCCCAGAGCAGTCTTTTGGCCCCCCAGACCCCTTAGGCACTGTCTAGGTGGCCCAGACCCCTTCCTCAGCTCCTCCTCCTTCCCCAGAGTTGTCTTTTGGCTAGGCACACGCCTTGAGGGCCCCCTCTGGGGCCCTCGGCACTACTCTGGCAGGTTTCCCTCTGCCCCAGAACTGTCTTCGGGGCCCGCAGAGCTCTTAGCACTGCTCTCTCCACCTCAGAGCCCCTGCGGAGACCTTTGGGGTACCCCAGAGCTGTCTTTTGGCTCTCCGGACCCCTTAGGCACTGTCTAGGTGGCCCAGAGCCCCTCCTCAGCTCCTCTTCCTTCCCCAGAGTGGTCTTTTGGCTAGGCACACACCTTGAGGGCCCCCTCTGGTGCCCTCGGCACTACTCTGGCAGGTTTCCCTGTGCCCCAGAGCTGGATCTTGGCTCCCTAGGCCCCTTCACAACTCTCTAGAGCACCCCGCAACACTCTTTGGCTCCTCCTTGCTAGGCAGAGCTGTCTCTTGCTCGTGCTGAGCCCTCAGGAACGGTCTAGGTGGCCCAGACCCCCTCCTCAGCTCCTCCTCCTTCCCCAGAGTTGCCTTTTGGCTAGGCACACGCCTTGAGGGCCCCCTCTGGTGCCCTCGGGACTACTCTGGCAGGTTTCCCTCTTCCCCAGAGCTGTCTTCGGCCCCCCCAGAGCTCTTAGCAGTGTTCTATCCATCTCAGAGCCCCTGGGCAGACCTTTGGGGTGCCCCAGAGTAGTGTTTTGGCTCTCCGGACCCCTTAGGCACTGTCTAGGTGGCCCAGACGCCGTCCTCAGCTCCTCCTCCTTCCCCAGAGTTGTCTTTTGGCTAGGCACACGCCTTGAGGGCCCCCTCTGGGGCCCTCGGCACTACTCTGGCAGGTTTCCCTGTGCCCCAGAGCTGGATCTTGGCTCCCTAGGCCCCTTCGCAACTCTCTAGAGCACTCCGCAGCACTCTTTGGCTCTTCCTTGCTAGCCAGAGCTGTCTCTTGCTCGTGCTGAGCCCTCAGGCAAGGTCTAGGTGGCCCAGACCCCCTCCTGAGCTCCTCCTCCTTCCCCAGAGTCTCTTTGTGGCCATGCAGAGCCCTTAGAAGCCCTCTCGTGACTTCTGAACTACAATTGCAGTACTCGTTGTGTCCCAGAGCTGTCTTTTGGCTCTCCGGACCCCTTAGGCACTGTCTAGGTGGCCCAGAGCCCTCCTCAGCTCCTCCTCCTTCCCCAGAGTTGCCTTTTGGCTAGGCACACGCCTTGAGGGCCCCCTCTGGGGCCCTCGGCACTACTCTGGCAGGTTTCCCTCTGCCCCAGAGCTGTGTAGGTGCCCCCCAGAACTGTTAGCACTGCTCTCTCCACCTCAGAGCCCCTGCGGAGACTTTTGGGGTGCCCCAGAGCTGTCTTTTGGCCCCCCAGAACCCTTAGGCACTGTCTAGGTGGCCCAGACCCCTCCTGAGCTCCTCCCCCTTCCCCAGAATGGGGTTTTGGGCCATGTAAACCCTTGAGGGCCCCCTCTGGTGCCCTCGGGACTACTCTGGCAGGTTTCCCTCTGCCCCAGAGCTGGATCTTGGCTCCCTAGGCCCCTTCACACTGATCTAGAGCACTCCGCAGCACTCTCTGGCTCTTCCTTGCTAGCCAGAGCTGGCTCTTGCTCGTGCTGAGCCCTCAGGAACGGTGTAGGTGGCCCAGACCCCCTCCTGAGCTCCTCCTCCTTCCCCAGAGTCTCTTTGTGGCCATGCAGAGCCCTTAGAAGCCCTCTCGTGACTTCTGAACTACAATTGCAGTACTCGTTGTGTCCCAGAGCTGTTTTTTGGCCCCCCAGATCCCTTAGGCACTGTCTAGGTGGCCCTGATCCCCTCCTGAGCTCCTCCTCCTTCCCCAGAGTGGTCTTTTAGCTAGGCACACGCCTTGAGGGCCCCCTCTGCTGCCCTCGGGACTACTTTGGCAGGTTTCCCTGTGCCCCAGAGCTGTCTTCGGGGCCCCCCAGAACTCTTAGCACTGCTCTCTCCACCTCAGAGCCCCTGCGGAGACCTTTGGCGTGCCCCAGAGCTGTCTTTTGGCTCTCCGGACCCCTTAGGCACTGTCTAGGTGGCCCAGACCCCTCCTCAGCTCCTCCTCCTTCCCCAGAATGGGGTTTTGTAAACCCTTGAGGGCCCCCTCTGGGGCCCTCGGCACTACTCTGGCAGGTTTCCCTGTGCCCCAGAGCTGTCTTCGGGGCCCGCAGAGCTCTTAGCACTGCTCTCTCCACCTCAGAGCCCCTGCGGAGACCTTTGGGTTGCCCCAGAGCTGTGTTGGGGCCCCCCATAGCTCTTAGCACTGCTCTCTCGACCTCAGAGCCCCTGCGGAGACCTTTGGCGTGCCCCAGAGCTGTCTTCTGGCCCTCCGGACCCCTTAGGTACTGTCTAGGTGGCCCAGACCCCTCCTCAGCTCCTCCTCCTTCCCCAGAGTTGTCTTTTGGCTAGGCACACGCCTTGAGGGCCCCCTCTGGGGCCCTCGGGACTACTCTGGCAGGTTTCCCTCTGCCCCAGAGCTGGATCTTGGCTCCCTAGGCCCCTTCGCACTGTTCTAGAGGGCTCTGCACCACTCTTTGGCTCTTCCTTGCTGCCCAGAGCTGTCCCTTGTTCGTGCTGAGCACTCAGGAACGGTCTAGGTGGCCCAGACCCCCTCCAGAGGTCTTCCTTTTCCCCCAGAGTCTCCTTTTGGCCTGGCACACGCCTTGAGGGTCCCCTCTGGTGCCCTCGGGACTACTTTGGCAGGTTTCCCTCTGCCCCAGAGCTGTCTTCGGGCCCCCCAGAACTCTTAGCACTACTTTATCCACCTCAGAGCCCCTGGGGAGACCTTTGGGGTACCCCAGAGCTGTCTTTTGGCCCCCCAGACCCCTTAGGCACTGTCTAGGTGGCCCAGACCCCTCCTCAGCTCCTCCCCCTTCCCCAGAATGGGGTTTTGGGCCATGTAAACCCTTGAGGGCCCCCTCTGGGGCCCTCGGGACTACTCTGGCAGGTTTCCCTGTGCCCCAGAGCTGGATCTTGGCTCCCTAGGCCCCTTGGCAACTCTCTAGAGCACCCCGCAACACTCTTTGGCTCCTCCTTGCTAGCCAGAGCTGTCTCTTGCTCGTGCTGAGCCCTCAGGAACGGTCTAGGTGGCCCAGACCCCCTCCTAAGGCCCTCCTCCTTCCCCAGAGTTGCCTTTTGACTAGGCTTACGCCTTGAGGGTCCCCTCTGGTGCCCTCGGGACTACTCTGGCAGGTTTCCCTGTGCCCCAGAGCTGTCTTCGGGCCCCGCAGAACTCTTAGCACTGCTTTATCCACCTCAGAGTACCTGGGGAGACCTTTGGCGTGCCCCAGAGCAGTCTTTTGGCCCCCCAGACCCCTTAGGCACTGTCTAGGTGGCCCAGACCCCTTCCTCAGCTCCTCCTCCTTCCCCAGACTTGTCTTTTGGCTAGGCACACGCCTTGAGGGCCCCCTCTGGGGCCCTCGGGACTACTCTGGCAGGTTTCCCTCTTCCCCAGAGCCGTCTTCGGGGCCCGCAGAGCTCTTAGCACTGCTCTCTCCACCTCAGAGCCCCTGCGGAGACCTTTGGCGTGCCCCAGAGCTGTCTTTTGGCTCTCCGGACCCCTTAGGCACTGTCTAGGTGGCCCAGAGCCCCTCCTCAGCTCCTCCTCCTTCCCCAGAGTGGTCTTTTGGCTAGGCACATGCCTTGAGGGCCCCCTCTGGGGCCCTCGGGACTACTTTGGCAGGTTTCCCTGTGCCCCAGAGCTGTCTTCGGGCCCCGCAGAACTCTTAGCACTGCTTTATCCACCTCAGAGTACCTGGGGAGACCTTTGGCGTGCCCCAGAGCAGTCTTTTGGCCCCCCAGACCCCTTAGGCACTGTCTAGGTGGCCCAGACCCCTTCCTCAGCTCCTCCTCCTTCCCCAGAGTTGTCTTTTGGCTAGGCACACGCCTTGAGGGCCCCCTCTGGGGCCCTCGGCACTACTCTGGCAGGTTTCCCTCTGCCCCAGAACTGTCTTCGGGGCCCGCAGAGCTCTT
The DNA here is from genome assembly GCF_040807025.1 of Struthio camelus. Classification (NCBI taxonomy): domain Eukaryota; kingdom Metazoa; phylum Chordata; class Aves; order Struthioniformes; family Struthionidae; genus Struthio; species Struthio camelus. Next base: position 25,374 of record NC_090955.1, on the reverse strand, counting down.
AGCACTGCTCTCTCCACCTCAGAGCCCCTGCGGAGACCTTTGGCGTGCCCCAGAGCTGTCTTTTGGCTCTCCGGACCCCTTAGGCACTGTCTAGGTGGCCCAGAGCCCCTCCTCAGCTCCTCTTCCTTCCCCAGAGTGGTCTTTTGGCTAGGCACACACCTTGAGGGCCCCCTCTGGGGCCCTCGGCACTACTCTGGCAGGTTTCCCTGTGCCCCAGAGCTGGATCTTGGCTCCCTAGGCCCCTTCACAACTCTCTAGAGCACCCCGCAACACTCTTTGGCTCCTCCTTGCTAGGCAGAGCTGTCTCTTGCTCGTGCTGAGCCCTCAGGAACGGTCTAGGTGGCCCAGACCCCCTCCTCAGCTCCTCCTCCTTCCCCAGAGTTGCCTTTTGGCTAGGCACACGCCTTGAGGGCCCCCTCTGGTGCCCTCGGGACTACTCTGGCAGGTTTCCCTCTTCCCCAGAGCTGTCTTCGGCCCCCCCAGAGCTCTTAGCAGTGTTCTATCCATCTCAGAGCCCCTGGGCAGACCTTTGGGGTGCCCCAGAGTAGTGTTTTGGCTCTCCGGACCCCTTAGGCACTGTCTAGGTGGCCCAGACGCCGTCCTCAGCTCCTCCTCCTTCCCCAGAGTTGTGTTTTGGCTAGGCACACGCCTTGAGGGCCCCCTCTGGGGCCCTCGGCACTACTCTGGCAGGTTTCCCTGTGCCCCAGAGCTGGATCTTGGCTCCCTAGGCCCCTTCGCAACTCTCTAGAGCACTCCGCAGCACTCTTTGGCTCTTCCTTGCTAGCCAGAGCTGTCTCTTGCTCGTGCTGAGCCCTCAGGCAAGGTCTAGGTGGCCCAGACCCCCTCCTGAGCTCCTCCTCCTTCCCCAGAGTCTCTTTGTGGCCATGCAGAGCCCTTAGAAGCCCTCTCGTGACTTCTGAACTACAATTGCAGTACTCGTTGTGTCCCAGAGCTGTCTTTTGGCTCTCCGGACCCCTTAGGCACTGTCTAGGTGGCCCAGAGCCCTCCTCAGCTCCTCCTCCTTCCCCAGAGTTGCCTTTTGGCTAGGCACACGGCTTGAGGGCCCCCTCTGGGGCCCTCGGCACTACTCTGGCAGGTTTCCCTCTGCCCCAGAGCTGTGTAGGTGCCCCCCAGAACTGTTAGCACTGCTCTCTCCACCTCAGAGCCCCTGCGGAGACTTTTGGGGTGCCCCAGAGCTGTCTTTTGGCCCCCCAGAACCCTTAGGCACTGTCTAGGTGGCCCAGACCCCTCCTGAGCTCCTCCCCCTTCCCCAGAATGGGGTTTTGGGCCATGTAAACCCTTGAGGGCCCCCTCTGGTGCCCTCGGGACTACTCTGGCAGGTTTCCCTCTGCCCCAGAGCTGGATCTTGGCTCCCTAGGCCCCTTCGCAGTGCTCTAGAGTACTGCACACCACTCTCTGGCTCTTCCTTGCTAGCCAGAGCTGGCTCTTGCTCGTGCTGAGCCCTCAGGAACGGTGTAGGTGGCCCAGACCCCCTCCTGAGCTCCTCCTCCTTCCCCAGAGTCTCTTTGTGGCCATGCAGAGCCCTTAGAAGCCCTCTCGTGACTTCTGAACTACAATTGCAGTACTCGTTGTGTCACAGAGCTGTTTTTTGGCCCCCCAGATCCCTTAGGCACTGTCTAGGTGGCCCTGATCCCCTCCTGAGCTCCTCCTCCTTCCCCAGAGTGGTCTTTTAGCTAGGCACACGCCTTGAGGGCCCCCTCTGCTGCCCTCGGGACTACTTTGGCAGGTTTCCCTGTGCCCCAGAGCTGTCTTCGGGGCCCCCCAGAACTCTTAGCACTGCTCTCTCCACCTCAGAGCCCCTGCGGAGACCTTTGGCGTGCCCCAGAGCAGTCTTTTGGCCCTCCAGACCCCTTAGGCACTGTCTAGGTGGCCCAGACCCCTCCTCAGCTCCTCCCCCTTCCCCAGAATGGGGTTTTGGGCCATGTAAACCCTTGAGGGCCCCCTCTGGTGCCCTCGGGACTACTCTGGCAGGTTTCCCTCTGCCCTAGAGCTGTCTTCGGGCCCCCCACAGCTCTTAGCACTGCTCTATCCACCTCAGAGCCCCTGGGCAGACCTTTGGGGTGCCCCAGAGCTGTGTTGGGGCCCCCCATAGCTCTTAGCACTGCTCTCTCCACCTCAGAGCCCCTGCGGAGACCTTTGGCGTGCCCCAGAGCTGTCTTTTGGCTCTCCGGACCCCTTAGGCAATGTCTAGGTGGCCCAGAGCCCCTCCTCAGCTCCTCCTCCTTCCCCAGAGTGGTCTTTTGGCTAGGCACACGCCTTGAGGGCCCCCTCTGGGGCCCTCGGCACTACTCTGGCAGGTTTCCCTGTGCCCAGAGCTGGATCTTGGCTCCCTAGGCCCCTTCACAACTCTCTAGAGCACTCCGCACCACTCTTTGGCACTTCCTTGCTAGCCAGAGCTGGCTGTTGCTCGTGCTGAGCCCTCAGGAACGGTCTAGGTGGCCCAGACCCCCTCCTGAGCTCCTCCTCCTTCCCCAGAGTCTCTTTGTGGCCATGCAGAGCCCTTAGAAGCCCTCTCGTGACTTCTGAACTACAATTGCAGTACTCGTTGTGCCCCAGAGCTGTTTTTTGGCCCCCCAGATCCCTTAGGCACTGTCTAGGTGGCCCGGATCCCCTCCTAAGCTCCTCTTCCTTCCCCAGAGTTGTCTTTTGGCTAGGCACACGCCTTGAGGGCCCCCTCTGGTGCCCTCGGCACTACTCTGGCAGGTTTCCCTCTGCCCCAGAGCTGGATCTTGGCTCCCTAGGCCCCTTCGCACTGCTCTAGAGCACTCCGCAGCACTCTTTGGCTCTTCCTTGCTAGCCAGATCTGTCTCTTGCTCGTGCTGAGCCCTCAGGCAAGGTCTAGGTGGCCCAGACCCCTTCCTCAGCTCCTCCTCCTTCCCCAGAGTTGCCTTTTGGCTAGGCACACGCCTTGAGGGCCCCCTCTGGTGTCCTCGGGACTACTCTGGCAGGTTTCCCTGTGCCCCAGAGCTGGATCTTGGCTCCCTAGGCCCCTTCGCACTGCTCTAGAGCACTCCGCAGGACTCTTTGGCTCTTCCTTGCTAGCCAGAGCTGTCTCTTGCTCGTGCTGAGCCCTCAGGAACGGTCTAGGTGGCCCAGACCCCCTCCTGAGCTCCTCCTCCTTCCCCAGAGTCTCTTTGTGGCCATGCAGAGCCCTTAGAAGCCCTCTCGTGACTTCTGAACTACAATTGCAGTACTCGTTGTGTCCCAGAGCTGTTTTTTGGCCCCCCAGATCCCTTAGGCACTGTCTAGGTGGCCCGGATCCCCTCCTAAGCTCCTCTTCCTTCCCCAGAGTTGTCTTTTGGCTAGGCACACGCCTTGAGGGCCCCCTCTGCTGCCCTCGGGACTACTTTGGCAGGTTTCCCTGTGCCCCAGAGCTGTCTTCGGGACCCCCACAGCTCTTAGCACTGCTCTATCTACCTCAGAGCACCTGGGGATACCTTTGGCGTGCCCCAGAGCTGTGTTGGGGCCCCCCACAGCTCTTAGCACTGCTCTCTCCACCTCAGAGCCCCTGGGGAGACCTTTGGCGTGCCCCAGAGCTGTCTTTTGGCTCTCCGGACCCCTTAGGCACTGTCTAGGTGGCCCAGACCCCTCCTCAGCTTCTCCTCCTTCCCCAGAGTGGTCTTTTGGCTAGGCACACGCCTTGAGGGCCCCCTCTGGTGCCCTCGGGACTACTCTGGCAGGTGTCCCTCTGCCCCAGCGCTGGATCTTGGCTCCCTAGGCCCCTTCGCACTGCTCTAGAGCACCCCGCAACACTCTTTGGCACTTCCTTGCTAGCCAGAGCTGTCTCTTGCTCGTGCTGAGTCCTCAGGAACGGTCTAGGTGGCCCAGACCCCCTCCTCAGCTCCTCCTCCTTCCCCAGAGTTGCCTTTTGGCTAGGCACACGGCTTGAGGGCCCCCTCTGGGGCCCTTGGGACTACTCTGGCAGGTTTCCCTGTGCCACAGAGCTGTCTTCGGCCCCCCCACAGCTCTTAGCACTGCTTTATCCACCTCAGAGTACCTGGGGAGACCTTTGGCGTGCCCCAGAGCAGTCTTTTGGCCCCCCAGACCCCTTAGGCACTGTCTAGGTGGCCCAGAGCCCCTCCTCAGCTCCTCCTCCTTCCCCAGAGTGGTCTTTTGGCTAGGCACACACCTTGAGGGCCCCCTCTGGTGCCCTTGGGACTACTCTGGCAAGTGTCTCTGTGCCCCAGAGCTGGATCTTGGCTCCCCCACAGCTCTTAGCACTGCTCTATCCACCTCATAGCCCCTGGGGAGACCTTTGGGGTGCCCCAGAGCTGTCTTTGGGCCCTCCACAGCTCTTAGCACTGCTCTATCCACCTCAGAGCCCCTGGGCAGACCACAGCACTGTTTTGGCTCTCCGGACCCCTTAGGCACTGTCCAGGGGGCCCAGACCCCTTCCTCAGCTCCTCCTCCTTCCCTAGAGTGGGGTTTTGGGCCATGTAAACCCTTGAGGGCCCCCTCTGGTGCCCTCGGCACTACTCTGGCAGGTTTCCTTATGCCTGAGAGCTGGATCTTGGCTCCCTGGGCTCCTTGGCACCACTGTAGAGCACTCTACACTACTCTTTGGCTCTTCCTTGCTGCCCAGAGCTGTCTTTTGCTTGTGGTGAGCTCTCTGAAACTGTGTAGGTGGCCCAGATTCCCTACGGAGCTCCTCCTCCTTCCCCAGAGTCTCTTTGTGGCTATGGAGAGCCCTTAGAAGTCCTCTCGTGTCTTCTGAATCAGTCTTGCTGTAGTTGTTGTACCTCAGAGCGGTCTTCTGGTCCTCCAGACCCCTTTGGCACTGTCTAGGTCTTCCAGAACCCCTCCGCAGGTTTCTCGTGTTCCCCAGAGGCTTTTTTGCGGTTAGGCCCACCCGTCTAGTTCCCTCCGGACTACTCTGGAAGGTTTCCCTTTTGGGGCTCCCCAGAGTTCTTAGAACTCCTGTGTTCACATCAGGAGCCCTCTGGAGACCTTTGGGTTTCCACAGCCATGTGTTAGTTCTCTGTCCCTGTTGACAGCCCTCTGTTCTTGCCTGGCCTTTCCCCTTTTATCTTTCCCTGCAAACGTATGTTGGCTTCCTGGGCCCCTCAGTACCTTTCTAGTGTGATATGCATTCCTTTTCCAGCCTTCCTAGTGCTACAGAGCTTTGTTTTGGACTTCTAGCTCATGTAGTCCCTCCCAAAGCCCTCTGGAGGTCTTTGTTGGATCATAGAGCCCTCATTTGGCCCTGCAGCTGTCTTTGCAGCTCTGCAGTCTGTTGTGGAACTCTCTTTTGGCTGTAATTGTGCTCTAGAAGTTTTTTGTGCTTGTTGCTCTTGTATTTGGGACCTCTCTTTGTCTTTCTTTGTTCCCCAGAGCTGTCTTGTGGCCCTCTAGACCCCTCTTGAGCCATGTAGTCACTTCTGAACTCCTCCTGAGGGCTTCCTTGCACCTCAGACTCTCTTTTTGGCCATGTAGACCCCTTAGAACCCCTGTAGTGTGCTCTGGAGTCTCTTTTTGGCTTTCCTCATTTCCCAGAGCTGTATCTTGATTCTCTAGACTGATTTAGGACCCCTGTAGTGGCCTCAAAATGTTTCTGGAGTCTTTTGTCGCAACATGGAGCTCTGTGTTGGCCCTCCAGCCCTTTCAGCAGCTCTCAATTTTTCTCCCCTCCCCCCCCCCGCCCACTTTTTTGGCCTTTTATCATTCCCCCACAGACCTCTGTTGGCCGTCTAGGCTTTTTAGCACCCCTCTAGTGAACTCTGGAGTTCTATTTCAGCTTTCCTTTTTTCGCAGAGCCATCTTTTGGCTCTGTCAATCCTTTAAGATTGTTGTAGTGTCCTCAGAACTTTTCTGAACAGTGCTCTCTGTTCATCATCTAGTGGTCTTAGCAGCCTTGTTTTCCCTTGGACCGCTTGGGGAAACTCTAGTTATTCTCTACTGGCTTTTTTTTTTTTATTGTTCTCTAGTCTCCATTGGAAATGTGTAATCCAATCTGGAGTCCTCTGTAGAGCTTTGTTGTGTTGCATAGACTTCCATTGGTCCTGCAGACTTGTGAGGAGCCCCTTTATTTTATTCTGGATTATTCTTTGTTGTGCCCCAGAATGCTGCATTGGTCTTTCTGCCCTCTTAGCATCCCTGTTGTGCCCTCTGGAGCCATCCTGAGATCTCCTTGTGTCAGTTCTCCAGTTAGTGATACAGATATAGTATTCTCCTGGACAACTAGTCATTCCAGCCACTGACTTTTTTTCCTCATCATTTTAGGTACTATAGAAGACCCATTCCTCTTAGGAAGTGTTCCTATTACAGCAGAGGGCTTGTTCCCAGAGTTCATTTTGATATCCTGGTTTGCCCTTCAGGAAATGTTGCCCTGCCAGAGCAGCTGTATTCTAGGCAGACCTGAACCCATTAGAGGACTATGGTATAGCATTCCCTTTGTAGGTGCTGTGGAATGTTGTAGTTTTTTTCCTAAGTATAACCAGAACTCATTTGTAGTTTTTAATTTGAAGGCTTGTGCTAGTTAAGGTAAAAAGGAGTTTAATGACCTACCTCTTGATAATGTAGATACTATATGAAGTCTCAGTAACAAAACAGATGTTCTATTTCATAGAAGAGGTCTCTTTATCCCTTCTGTCCTCTCTGTTCTAGATGCTGAGTGGAAGAAGAATTGCTTCTGCCTAGCCCTATGTATTTATAGTTGCTGTTTGTTTGCCCCTCCCCTCCAAAGGGTTTCTGGGTAGGGAAGTGGGTGGGGCCTAGGGTTATATAAAGTGGGGGTCTCTCTTCCCTGAGTTCATTCTGCCTTTGATCTGCTGTGGGAGTGGTAGTTTGTAATGGGCTTAGCAAATAACAGCATTTGAGGATGTCCAACTATCCTGGAAGACCTATTTGTACGCTTGGAGATGCGAAGGGCATTGAACAATAGAAGAGCAATGAGGCAGCTTGAGCTGGAGCTGTGATTATGAGAGGGAAGTGTTTGTAGGAGATAGGGTTTTTTCTTGGGTAGCATGTCGGTGTGGGTTGTTTGGGCTGAAAAAGGGCTTCTGAATATCCTGTTGTATCTTTTGTTGACGGTCACTGTTGTTTTCTGGTGTTTTTGAGTTTATTGCGGAAGGGATGCAGCTTCCTCACTGGGCTCTTCTGAGATGATGACAGTTGGGGAATTGTTTGTTGCTCTGCAGGACTGCAGAAAAGAAGAGACAGGAGGGGTTCAGGGAAAACATTTTTTCCTAGTTTTGTACCCTAGTTTTTTTTGCATTGGGTGCAGTTGTGGTGTGGTGAAGCCAAGCGCTGGGATGGAGGCTGAGCAGGTAAGACGGGGACCTGTTTGGGTTAGGGCTCTACTGTGCCGTGGGGCTGGTGCTGGGCTGCTTCTCAGTGATGTCTTTTGTTGTGCTTTTTCAGGTGCTGTGTGGGCCTTTTCTGGGGTGGCTGAGGGTGTGAGCTGCAGTAGAAAGGTGTGTCCTTTGTTGTAGGGCTGTTGGTCGTTGCCTGGCAGAATAGTAACTGTGTTGCCTTTCCTAGGTGCCGCAGGTGTCCGCCCAGCCACAATGCTGGAGTTTGGACAGGCCGCAGGTGAGGGGAGGGACCGTGGTGTTTAGGAGGAGGGTGTTTTTGGTGAAGAGGCTGGAGGCATCTGGCGTGCAGGTGACCGCTTGTGTTGTGTTTTGGCAGGTGGTGAAGGTGAAGGTTTGTGACTGCAGGAAGAGCAGAACAGATGTGCCTGGCATCGAGGCTGGTTCTTGAGGACGGCGCAGCCGTGCCCGAGCTAAGTTGGGAGGGCCAAGGGTGTTGGCTTGTCTTGGGGTGTGTGTGTGTGCGTGTGTTGCCAGTCATTACAGTGTAGAGTCCTCCTGAGGATGAGTGCTGTGTGTGAGGCAGAGGGAGAGGGGGGTGTGCTAGGCTGGGCAGGTCCAGCCTGTATCTGTGTTGTTGTGTGCTGTGTTTGGTGTGTGTTGTAGGTGTCCTGTGTTTTACTCAGGTGTTGATGTTGCTCTTGTCCTTTGTGCTCATGGAGCACGATGCAGACTTTGCAGGGCTAGCACGGTAGGCGTCTGCAGGTTTTTGGAGTGGCCTGAGCACTCAGTGTTGTGCGAAGGGTTTGCATCTCCTCCTGTGCTGCCTGTGAAAAGGGGCGTTGTGTCGTGCCAGATTTGCATCGTAGCATCTGTGGCTCGCCTCGGGCGGCCGTGCTTCTTTGCCTCGGGCGGCCGCGCTTCTTCGCCTTTGGGGTCCCTTTCAGGGTTTTCTTCCCTGTGTGATCATGGCCTTGCTTCTTTCTGGCTGGCCTCTTGTCCAGTGATGGTCCTGGCTTTGCTGGCCCCTTTCCGTCCCAGGCCATGGTGTTTGACTCTTTCGTGGGCTTTTCCTGAGCCTTGAAGCTGCATGGTTGTGGTGTCATAGGGCTTTGTGCCCGGCAGGGTCTTATGTGTGAGAATTGTTCTTTGTGCCTAGGGCTTTCTGCTGTGTTTGTGTCTGCTGTTTGTGTGTGCATGTTTGTTTGGGGCTGGAGGTGCCTTGCCTGTGGATTTTTAGCAATGGCAGCGTGCAGAGTGGAGCGGCACAGGTGAAGGTGTGGGAGGAAAGGGTGGGTGCTGAAGGACTTTGGTTTTGTGGGCATGCCCTCAAGGTGTGGTGTTTTCTGTGTTTTTGCAGGCATTGCGTGAAGTGGTGGCGTAGAGAAGCTGAGTGCCGAGACGGAGGCTGAGCAGGTGTGAGGGGCAGCTTGTCATTGAGCGCTTTATTCTGTGAGTGGGGGGTGTTGGGCTGGTTCTTGGTGATGTCTTCTGTTGTGCTTTTTTTCAGGTGCTGTGGGGGGGCCTTTTGCCAGAGGATTTGGGGTGAGTGGAACAGTGAGTTCTTTGTTGTAGGGCTATTGGGCGTTTCCTGGCGGAAGAGTAACTGTGTTGTGTTGCCTTTCCCAGGTGCTGCGGGTGTCCGCCCGGCCACGATGTTGGGGTTTGGATGGGGCACAGGTAAGCGGAGGGACCGTGGTGTTTGGGAGGAGGGTGTTTTTGGAGGAAGAGGCTGGTGCTGCGTGGTGTGTGGGTGACAGCTTGTGCTCTGTTTTGGCAGGTGATGAGGGTGAAGGTTTGTGACTGAAGGCAGATCAGAGAGGAGGTGCCTGGCATTGAGGCTGGCTCTTGAGGATGGACAGTGATGCACAGCAGTGCCCAAGCTAAGTGGAGGGGTCAAGGGTTGGCTTGTCCTGGGGGTAGGGGTGTGTGTGTGTGTTTGCTGACCATGAGTGTATTGCTTTAGGATGATTGTTTTCGGTGAGGTCAAGGCCGTGGGGTTGTGCTTGGGGCTGGGCAGCTCCAGCCTGTGTCTGTGTTGTTGTGTGCTGTATGTTGTGTGTTGTAGGTGTCCTGTCTTTTGCTTAGGTCTTGCTGTTGCTCTTGTCCTTTGTGTTCCTGGAGGACAAAGGACGACTTTGCAGGGCTAGCACAGTAGTCATCTGTAGGCTTTGGGACTGGCCTCAGCGCTCAGTGTTGTGCAAAGGGATTGTATCTGCTGTGCCGCCCGTGAAAAGGGGCATTGTGTCGTGCCAGATTTGCAACATAGCTTCTTCGCCTCTTCTTCGGCGGCCGCGCTTCTTCGCCTCTTCTTCGGCGGCCGCGCTTCTTTGCCTTTGGGGCTCCCTTTCAGGGTTTTCTTCCCTGTGTGATCGTGGCCTTGGGTTTTTCTGGCCAGCCTCTTGTGCATCCACAGTCCTGGCTTTGCTGGCCCCTTTCTGTCACAGGCCATGGCATTTGAGTCTTTCCTGGGCTTCTCCTGAGCCTGAAAGGCACAGGGTTGTGGTGTTGTAGGGCTTTGTGCCTGGCAGGGTCTTATGCGTGAGAACTGTTTTTTGTGCCTAGGGCTTTCCTTTGTGTTTGTGTGTGCTGTTTGTGTGTGTGCATGTTTGTTTGGAGCTGGAGGTGCCTGTGGGTTTTAGCGATGGCAGTGTGCAGAGTGGAGTGGTGATGGGGAGTGGAATGGGGATAGGTCTGCCTTTGGGTGCTGCAGTTTGTGTTGCTTTTGCAGATGCAGAGCAGTGTTCCAGGTACTCAAGGGAGATGGAGGAAGACCAAGATGTGCACTAAGGAGGTGAGCTTGTGAGTGCTGTTTGCAGGAGGGTGTCTTGGGCAGCGGTTACCTGAACAATGTTTGTTTTGTGTTTGTAGGTGGGAAGCTGTGAGGCAAGTGGGTTGCTTGTGCCTAGGAGGAGCCTGGCCAGGTGAGTGTTGGTGTGAGAGATGGAGCAGAGCGTGGAGCGGGGCTGTTGTGTTGTTGGTGCTGTGCCTGTTGCCCAGTGGTGTTCTGGTTTTGCAGGTGCGTGGCAGAGCTTGGCGTGGCCTCCTGTAGCATGACAGTGGGGAAGGGTGAGCAGCACAGGTAAAAGTGTGGGAGCAAGGGGTGGGTGTGGATGGGGTGTGGTTTTGCAAACATCCCCTCAAGGTGTGGTGTTTTCTCTGGTTCTGCAGGTGTAGGATGCAGTTGTGGTGTGGAGAAGCTGAGTGCTGATGCGGAGGCTGAGCAGGTAAGAGGGGGCAGCTTGTTGTTGAGAGCTTTATCATTTGGTTGGGTGGTGTTGGGCTGCCTCTCAGTAATGTCTTTTGTTGTGCTTTTTTCAGGTGCTGTGGGGGGCCTCTTCCTGGATGGCTGAGGATTTGAGGTGAGTGGCATGGTGTGCCCTTTGTAGTAGGGCTGTTGGGTGCTGCCTGGCAGAAGAGTGACTTTGTGTTGTTTTTCCCAGGTGCTGTGGGTGTCCTAGTGCTGGGCAGGATGTCTGAGTTTGGAAGGGACGTGTTTCAGGTGAGCGGAGGGACCGTGTTGTTTCGGCGGAGGGTGTTTTTTGGGGAAGAGGCTGGAGCTGTGTGGCATGCAGGTGATGGTTTGTGGTCTGTTTTGGCAGGTGGTGAGGGCGAAGGTTTGTGACTGAAGGAAGGTCAGAGAGGAGGTGCCTGGCATCGAGGCTGGCTCTTGAGGATGGATGGTGATGCACGGCAGTGCCCAAGCTAAGTGGAGGGGGTCAAGGGTGTTCGTGTGTCTTGGGTGGTGTGGGTGTGTGGGTGGGTGTGTGCCTGGGCTGCCAGTCATTACAGTGTGGAGGCCTCGTGAGGGTGGGTGCTGTGTGTGAGGTAGAGGGAGAGGGGGGTGTGGTAGTCCGGGCAGCTCCAGCCTGTGTCTGTGTTGTTGTGTGCTGTGTTCTGTGTGTGTTGTAGGTGTCCTGTGTTTTGCTCAGGTGTTGATGTTGCTCTTGTTCTTTGTGCTCATGGAGCATGGCACAGATGTTGCATCGGTAGCATGGTAGGCATCCGGAGGCTTTTGAGTGGCCCGAGTGCTCAGCATTGTGCCAATGGATCATATCTCCTTCTGTGCTGCCTGTGAGAAGGGCTGGTGTGTTGCACTGAATTAGCATCATAGCTGTCTGTGGCTGGCCATCTTTGTGGTGATGTTTGAGCGCTTGTCGGCCGCTCTTCGCTCGTCTTCTGCGGCGGCCGCTCTTCGCTCGTCTTCTGCGGCGGCCGCTCTTCGCTCGTCTTCTGCGGCATCCTTTCAGGGTTTTCTTGCCTGCATGGTCGCAGCCTTGGGTCCTTTTGGCCAGCCTCTTGTGCTTCTGTAGTCCTGGCTTTGCTGGTCCCTTGCTGTCACAGCTTGTGGCATTTGACTCTTTCTTAGGCTTCTCCTGAGCCTCTGAGGTGCACGGTTGTGCTGTTGTAGGGCTTTGTGGCCAGCAGGGTCTTATGCATGGGAATCGTTCTTTCTGCCTAGGGCTTTCCTCTGTGTTTGGGTGTGCTGTTTGTGTGTGTGCATGTTTGTTTGGAGCTGGAGGTGCCTTGCCTGTGGGTTTTAGCAATGGCAATGTGCAGAGTGGAGTGGTGATGGGGAGTGGAATGGGGATAGGTCTGCCTTTGGGTGCTGCAGTTTGTGTTGCTTTTGCAGATGCAGAGCAGTGTTCCAGGTACTTGAGGGAGATGGAGGAAGACCGAGATGTGCTCTAAGGAGGTGAGCTTGTGAGTGCTGTTTGCAGGAGGGTGTCTTGGGCAGCGGTTCCCTGAACAATGTTTGTTTTGTGTTTGTAGGTGGGAAGCCATGAGGCAAGTGGGTTGCCTGTGCCTAGGAGGAGGCTGGTCAGGTGAGTGTTGGTCTGCGAGATGGAGCAGAGCATAGTGTGGGGTTGTTGGTGCTGTGCCTGTTGCCCAGTGGTGTTCTGGTTTTGCAGGTGCGTGGCCGAGGTCAGTGTAGCCTCCTGTAGCCTGACAGTGGGGACAGGTGAGTGGCGCAGGTAAAGTTGTGGGAGCAAGGGGTGGGTGTGGATGGGCTGTGCTTTTGCAAACATCCCCTCAAGCTGTGGTATTGTCTCTGGTTCTGCAGGTGTAGGATGCAGTTGTGGCACGGAGGAGCCGAGTGCTGAGATGGAGGCTGAGCAGGTAAGAGGGGCAGCTTGTCGTTGAGAGCTTTATTCTGTGGTTGGGTGGTGTCGGGCTGCCTCTCAGTAATGTCTTTTGTTGTGCTTTTTCAGGTGCTGTGGGGGGCCTCTTCCCGGATGGCTGAGGATTTGAGGTGAGTGGCACGGTGTGCCCTTTGTAGTAGGGCTGTTGGGTGCTGCCTGGCAGAAGAGTGACTTTGTGTTGTTTTTCCCAGGTGCTGTGGGTGTCCTAGTGCTGGGCAGGATGTCTGAGTTTGGAAGGGACGTGTTTCAGGTGAGTGGAGGGACCATGTTGTTTTGGAGGGGGGTGTTTTTGGGGAAGAGGCTGGAGCTGTGTGGCATGCAGGTGATGGTTTGTGGTCTGTTTTGGCAGGTGGTGAGGGTGAAGGTTTGTGACTGAAGGAAGGTCAGAGAGGAGGTGCGTGGCATCGAGGCTGGCTCTTGAGGATGGACGGTGATGCACGGCAGTGCCCAAGCTAAGTGGAGGGGGTCAAGGGTGTTGGTGTGTCTTGGGCGGTGTGGGGGGGGTGTGTGTGTGCGTGTGCTGCCAATCAGTGTCGTGTGGAGGCCTCCTGAGGGTGGGTGCTGCGTGTGAGGTAGAGGCAGAGGTGGGTGTGGTAGTCTGGGCAGCTCCAGCCTGTGTCTGTGTTGTGTGCTGTGTTCTGTGTGTGTTGTAGGTGTCCTGTGTTTTGCAGAGGTCTTGATGTTGCTGTTGTCCTGTGTGATTGTGGAGCACGGTGTAAACTTTGCAGGGCTAGGGTGTTAGGCATCTGCAGGCTATTGAGTGGCCCGAGCGGTCAGCGTTGCGTCGAGGGATGGTGTCTCCTTGTGTGCCGCCCACCAAAAGGGTTGGTGTGTTGCGCTGAATTTGCATCGTAGCTGTCTGTGGCCGCTCATCTCTGTGGCGATAGTGCTCGCCTTCTGCGGCTGTTCATCTTTGTGGCGATGCTCCTTGCCTTCCACGGCCGTTCTTCCTTGCCTTCCGTGGCTGTTCATCTTTGCGGCGATGCTCTTCCTTGCCTTCTGTGGCTGTTCATCTTTGCGGTGATGCTCTTCCTCGCCTTCCGCGGTCGCTCTTCCTTGTATTACGTGGCCGTTCATCTTTGTGGCGATGCTCTTCCTTGCCTTCCACGGCCGCTCTTCCTTGCCTTCTGCAGCCATTCATCTTTGTGGCGATGGTCTTCCTTGCCTTCCATGGCTTCTCTTCCTTGCCTTCTGCAGCCATTCATCTTTGTGGCGATGCTCTTCCTTGCCTTCCATGGCTGCTGTTCCTTGCCTTCTGCAGCCATTCATCTTTGTGGCAATGCTCTTCCTTGCCTTCCGTGGCTGCTCTTCCTCGCCTTCATGGCATGCTTTCAGGGTTTTCTTCCCTGTGTGGTCGTGGTCTTGGGTCTTTCTGGCCAGCCTCTTGTGCATTGATGGTCGTGGCTTTGCTGGCTGCTTTCTGTCACGGAGCGTGGCGTTTGACTTTCCTGGGCTTCTCCCGAGCCTCTGAGCCGCACAGTTGTGGCATCGTAGGGCTTTGTGGCCCGCAGGGTCCTATGCGTGAGAACTGTTCTTTCTGCCTAGGGCTTTGTTCTGTGTTTGTGTGTGCTGTGTGTGAGCGTGCCTGTTTGTTTGGGGCTGGAGGTGCGTTGCCTGTGGGTTTTACCAATGGCAGTGTGCAGCGTGGAGTGGTGATGGGGAGTGGAATGGGGATAGGTCTGCCTTTGGGTGCTGCAGTTTGTGTTGCTTTTGCAGATGCAGAGCAGTGTTGTGGGTGCCCGAGGGAGACGGAGGAAGACCGAGATGTGCACTAAGGAGGTGAGCTTGTGAGTGTTGTTGGCAAGAGAGTGTTCTGGGTGGCGGTTTGCTGAATGCTTTTTGTTTTGTGTTTGTAGGTGGGAAGCCATGAGGCAAGTGGGTTGCTTGTGCCTAGGAGGAGGCTGGCCAGGTGAGTGTTGGTGTGAGAGATGGAGCAGGGCGTGGAGCGGGGCTGTTGTGTTGTTGGTGCTGTGCCTGTTGCCCAGTGGTGTTCTGGTTTTGCAGGTGCGTGGCAGAGCTTGGCGTGGCCTCCTGTAGCATGACAGTGGGGAAGGGTAAGTGGCACAGGTAAAAGTGTGGGAGCAAGGGGTGGGTGCGGACGGGCTGCGGATTTGTGGGCATCCCCTCAAGCTGTGGTATTGTCTCTGACTTTGCAGGTGCAGGATGCAGTTGTGGTGTGGAGAAGCTGAGCGCTGAGGTGGAGGCTGAGCAGGTAAGAGGGGGCAGCTTGTCGTTGAGAGCTTTATTCTGTGGTTGGGTGGTGTGGGGCTGCCTCTCAGTAATGTCTTTTGTTGTGCTTTTTGTCAGGTGCTGTGGGGGGCCTCTTCCTGGATGGCTGAGGATTTGAGGTGAGTGGCACGGTGTGCCCTTTGTAGTAGGGCTGTTGGGTGCTGCCTGGCAGAAGAGTGACTTTGTGTTGTTTTTCCCAGGTGCTGTGGGTGTCCTAGTGCTGGGCATGATGTCTGAGTTTGGAAGGGACGTGTTTCAGGTGAGCGGAGGGACCGTGTTGTTTTGGAGGAGGGTGTTTTTTGGGGAAGAGGCTGGAGCTGTGTGGCATGCAGGTGATGGTTTGTGGTCTGTTTTGGCAGGTGGTGAGGGCGAAGGTTTGCGACTGAAGGAAGATCAGAGAGGGCGTGCCTGGCATCGAGGCTGGCTGTTGAGGATGGACGGTGACGCATGGCAGTGCCCAAGCTAAGTGGAGGGGGCCAAGGGTGTTGGTGTGTCTTGGGGTGTGTGTGTGGACAATCAGTGTGTCGTGTGGAGGCTTCCTCAGGATGAGTGCTGCGTGTGAGGTAGAGGGAGAGGTGGGTGTGGTAGTCTGGGCAGCTCCAGCCTGTGTCTGTGTTGTTGTGTACTGTGTGGTGTGTGTTGTAGGTGTCCTGTGTTTTGCAGAGGTCTTGATGTTGCTGTTGTCCTGTGTGATTGTGGAGCACGGTGTAAACTTTGCAGGGCTAGGGTGTTAGGCATCTGCAGGCTATTGAGTGGCCCGAGCGGTCAGCGTTGCGTCAATGGATGGTGTCTCCTTGTGTGCCGCCCACCAAAAGGGTTGGTGTGTTGTGCTGAATTTGCATCGTAGCTGTCTGTGGCTGCTCATCTTTGTGGCGATACTCCTTGCTTTCTGCAGCCGTTCATCTTTGTGGCGATGCTCCTCGTCTTCCGTGGCTGCTCTTCCTCGCCTTCTGCGGCCGCTCATCTTTGCAGCGATGCTCTTCCTCGCCTTCTGCGGCCGCTCATCTTTGCGGTGATGCTCTTCCTCGCCTTCTGCGGCCGCTCATCTTTGCGGTGATGCTCTTCTTCGCCTTCCGTGGCCGCTCTTCCTCGCCTTTGTGGCATGCTTTCAGGGTTTTCTTCCCTGTGTGGTTGTGGTCTTGGGTCTTTCTGGCCAGCCTCTTGTGCATTGATGGTCGTGGCTTTGCTGGCTGCTTTCTGTCACGGAGCGTGGCGTTTGACTTTCCTGGGCTTCTCCCGAGCCTCTGAGCCGCACAGTTGTGGCATCGTAGGGCTTTGTGGCCCGCAGGGTCCTATGCGTGAGAACTGTTCTTTCTGCCTAGGGCTTTGTTCTGTGTTTGTGTGTGCTGTGTGTGAGCGTGCCTGTTTGTTTGGGGCTGGAGGTGCGTTGCCTGTGGGTTTTACCAATGGCAGTGTGCAGCGTGGAGTGGTGATGGGGAGTGGAATGGGGATAGGTCTGCCTTTGGGTGCTGCAGTTTGTGTTGCTTTTGCAGATGCAGAGCAGTGTTGTGGGTGCCCGAGGGAGACGGAGGAAGACCGAGATGTGCACTAAGGAGGTGAGCTTGTGAGTGTTGTTGGCAAGAGAGTGTTCTGGGTGGCGGTTTGCTGAATGCTTTTTGTTTTGTGTTTGTAGGTGGGAAGCCATGAGGCAAGTGGGTTGCTTGTGCCTAGGAGGAGGCTGGCCAGGTGAGTGTTGGTGTGAGAGATGGAGCAGGGCGTGGAGCGGGGCTGTTGTGTTGTTGGTGCTGTGCCTGTTGCCCAGTGGTGTTCTGGTTTTGCAGGTGCGTGGCAGAGCTTGGCGTGGCCTCCTGTAGCATGACAGTGGGGAAGGGTGAGCGGCACAGGTAAAGGTGTGGGAGTGGTGCGTGGGTGTGGACGGGCTGCGGTTTTGTCGCCATCCCCTCAAGCTGTGGTATTGTCTCTGACTTTGCAGGTGCAGGATGCAGTTGTGGCGTGGAGAAGCTGAGCGCTGAGGTGGAGGCTGAGCAGGTAAGCGGGGGCAGCTTGTTGTTGAGAGCTTTATCATGTGGTTGGGTGGTGTGGGGCTGCCTCTCAGTAATGTCTTTTGTTGTGCTTTTTGTCAGGTGCTGTGGGGGGCGTCTTCCTGGATGGCTGAGGATTTGAGGTGAGTGGCACGGTGTGCCCTTTGTAGTAGGGCTGTTGGGTGCTGCCTGGCAGAAGAGTGACTTTTGTGTTGTTTTTCCCAGGTGCTGTGGGTGTCCTAGTGCTGGGCAGGATGTCTGAGTTTGGAATGGATGTGTTTCAGGTGAGCGGAGGGACCGTGTTGTTTTGGAGGGGGGTGTTTTTTGGGGAAGAGGCTGGAGCCATGTGGCATGCAGGTGATGGTTTGTGGTCTGTTTTGGCAGGTGGTGAGGGCGAAGGAAGGTCAGAGAGGAGGTGCGTGGCATCGAGGCTGGCTGTTGAGGATGGACGGTGACGCATGGCAGTGCCCAAGCTAAGTGGAGGGGGCCAAGGGTTTTGGTGTGTCTTGGGCAGTGTGTGTGTGTGGGTGGGTGGGTGTGTGTGTGTGTGCTGCCAATCAGTGTAGTGTGGAGGCCTCCTGAGGGTGGGTGCTGTGTGTGAGGTAGAGGCAGAGGTGGGTGTGGTAGTCTGGGCAGCTCCAGCCTGTGTCTGTGTTGTTGTGTGCTGTGTTCTGTGTGTGTTGTAGGTGTCCTGTGTTTTGCAGAGGTCTTGATGTTGCTGTTGTCCTGTGTGATTGTGGAGCACGGTGTAAACTTTGCAGGGCTAGGGTGTTAGGCATCTGCAGGCTATTGAGTGGCCCGAGCGGTCAGCGTTGCGTCAATGGATGGTGTCTCCTTGTGTGCCGCCCACCAAAAGGGTTGGTGTGTTGTGCTGAATTTGCATCGTAGCTGTCTGTGGCTGCTCATCTTTGTGGCGATACTCCTTGCTTTCTGCAGCCGTTCATCTTTGTGGCGATGCTCCTCGTCTTCCGTGGCTGCTCTTCCTCGCCTTCTGCGGCCGCTCATCTTTGCGGCGATGCTCTTCCTTGCCTTCTGCAGCCATTCATCTTTGCAGCGATGCTCTTCCTCGCCTTCCGCGGCTGCTCTTCCTTGTATTCCGTGGCCGTTCATCTTTGTGGCGATGCTCTTCCTTGCCTTCCACGGCCGCTCTTCCTTGCCTTCTGCAGCCATTCATCTTTGCAGCGATGCTCTTCCTCGCCTTCCGTGGCTGCTCTTCCTTGCATTCCGTGGCCGTTCATCTTTGCGGCGATGGTCTTCCTTGGCTTCCATGGCTGCTCTTCCTCACCTCTTGCAGCCATTCATCTTTGTGGCGATGCTCTTCCTTGCCTTCTGCGGCTGCTCTTCCTTGCCTTCGTGGTATCCTTTCAGGGTGGTCTTGCCTGTGTGGTTTCAGCCTTGGATCTTTCTGGCCAGCCTCTTGTGCATTGATGGTCCTGGCTTTGCCAGCTGCTTGCCATTATGGGCTTCTCCCGTGCCTGTGAGCTGCAGGGATGTGTTGTTGTAGGGCTTTCTGGCTGAGAGTGTTGTTTGTGCTGTGATTTTTGTTGTGTCTGTGTGTTTGTGTCTTTGTGGGTGGAGCTGGAGCTGCCTTGCCTGTGGGTGTAGTCGAGCGTGTGGGCTGTGCTAAGTGCTGTCTCCATGGGACCTTGTTAGGGTTTCTATGAGAGTGAAACTGTAAGGCAAAGTGTAGTTTTATTGTTTGTATATTTATTTATTGATGGATAGGAATGGTGTTTTTGGTGGGAGCCTGTTCACGGCAGTGCAGCGTTCCCTTTTAAATGGTTGGAAATTGGCTGTGTTAGTAGAGGTGAGGAATGGCTGTGGTGGGAGGGTGTGGGTGATTGTGTGGTTGTTGGTTGGGTTTGGTATTGAGTGTATCTAAGTCTGTATGCATGTGTTTGGTTTGTTTTCTGATTATACTTAGCATTTAGAGTTGTTTTTTTTTAATGGAAACCCCCAGGTGGTTGAATTTTTTTTTTCCCCCTGACTTTGTTTTCCTGTGGTGTTGTTCACTGTCTGAGGTGATTTGATCATTGCCAATGTTGCTGTGCAGGTCGGGCTGGGTTTTTTTTTAGGCAGGGTGGTATGTGGAAATGCTTGGTAATGCTGTTTCTGTGAGCGGTCCTAAAAATTGGTGCTGTTTGCCATGTAGTGCAGGGAGGCAGAGTGCCTGTGGTGGGACTGAGTGGGCAGTTGTGTGGATGTTGGGTGGTTGTTGGTATGGAATGTGTCTAACCTTGTATGCACCTTTTGTTCTTACAGGCTGTAGTTAGCAAGTAAAATTTTTTCCATTTTTATTTAAAAAAAAAAAACCCCAGCCGGGGGATTTTTTTTTTTGCTTCCCCTGGCTGGGTTTTTTTTTTCCCCGGTCCCGGTCACTCTGCGAGGCGACGATCATCGCCAATGTTGGTGCGGAGCTGTGGCTCGGGGCCGGGGTTTTCTAGGCAGGGTGGTATTTGGAAGCGCTCGGTAATGTTGTTACCGAGAGCTGTCCCAAAGAACTGCCGGTGTTTCCTTGTAAGTGCAGGGAGGCAGAGTGCCTGTGGTGGGACTGAGTGGGCAGTTGTGTGGATGTTGGGTGGTTGTTGGTATGGAATGTGTCTAACCTTGTATGCACCTTTTGTTCTTACAGGCTGTAGTTAGCAAGTAAAATTTTTTCCATTTTTATTTAAAAAAAAAAAACCCCAGCCGGGGGATTTTTTTTTTTGCTTCCCCTGGCTGGGTTTTTTTTTTCCCCGGTCCCGGTCACTCTGCGAGGCGACGATCATCGCCAATGTTGGTGCGGAGCTGTGGCTCGGGGCCGGGGTTTTCTAGGCAGGGTGGTATTTGGAAGCGCTCGGTAATGTTGTTACCGAGAGCTGTCCCAAAGAACTGCCGGTGTTTCCTTGTAAGTGCAGGGAGGCAGAGTGCCTGTGGTGGGACTGAGTGGGCAGTTGTGTGGATGTTGGGTGGTTGTTGGTATGGAATGTGTCTAACCTTGTATGCACCTTTTGTTCTTACAGGCTGTAGTTAGCAAGTAAAATTTTTTCCATTTTTATTTTTAAAAAAAAAAACCCCAGCCGGGGGATTTTTTTTTTTGCTTCCCCTGGCTGGGTTTTTTTTTTCCCCGGTCCCGGTCACTCTGCGAGGCGACGATCATCGCCAATGTTGGTGCGGAGCTGTGGCTCGGGGCCGGGGTTTTCTAGGCAGGGTGGTATTTGGAAGCGCTCGGTAATGTTGTTACCGAGAGCTGTCCCAAAGAACTGCTGGTGTTTCCTTGTAAGTGCAGGGAGGTAGAGTGTATGCTGCTGGATGGGTGTAGCATTGGTGTGATTGTAGAGAAGGTTGGTGATGAGTGTGTGCAGCTGCTGTGGATGGTGGGCTGGTATGTTATGTTGTTGGGGTGGTTTTGTTTAGTGTTTTGTAACTGACATGTCTTTCCCCCCTCCTCCCCCTTTTTTTTTTGCAGGTGCAGAAGCAGCTGTCATGTAGTGTGGAGATGAGCATGCTTATGTAGTGAGGAATGAAGGTGGAGGTGTTTCTGATGCTGTTGGAATAAGGAGATTGTTGTGGGGTTTTTGTTTTTTTGGAGCAATAAAGATGATGGAGGTGGCTGTGTTTGTGTCTCCTTTCAAATAAAGAGGATTTTGTTGTTTGTTTCTGTTGTGTTATTTCCAGTACATGTTGCACAGAAGTCCTTTGCTCTTGGTCATCTTTGCCTTTCAAGTCAAAATAGGAGAGAAAATTTATCCTGGTTCTTATTTGTATTGTGGTCTTGCTGTGGCCTCCTAAAAAAGAAAGAAAGAGCGGGACAAATTTTTTCTCTTATTTTGTTTCTCATTGACCTTCTTTGTTTCTTTCTCCCTCCTGCCTTGTTGTCCTCCTTTGCTTTCCCCCTCTTGCTTTGTGCTTGCTTTTGCTTTTTCCCTCTGTGTTTTTTCCTGTAGGTTTTCTGTTTTTTCTCTACTGTGGTAATGTTAGCCTCTATGTTGATTATTCTACAATCTCCTTATTTCAGTATTTCTCCTTTTTTTCTTTTTTTTTCCTCTGTGGTTAGATTCCCCCCTCTGGGCTCTGTTTTTATGTTATGATTTTTGTCCACTTCAATTTTGTCTATCTCCTCTTTCCCTCTCTTTACTCTTTCCCTCTCTTTACTCTTTCCCTCTCTTTACTCTTTCCCTCTCTTTACTCTTTCCCTCTCTTTACTCTTTCCCTCTCTTTACTCTTTCCCTCTCTTTACTCTTTCCCTCTCTTTACTCTTTCCCTCTCTTTACTCTTTCCCTCTCTTTACTCTTTCCCTCTCTTTACTCTTTCCCTCTCTTTACTCTTTCCCTCTCTTTACTCTTTCCCTCTCTTTACTCTTTCCCTCTCTTTACTCTTTCCCTCTCTTTACTCTTTCCCTCTCTTTACTCTTTCCCTCTCTTTACTCTTTCCCTCTCTTTACTCTTTCCCTCTCTTTACTCTTTCCCTCTCTTTACTCTTTCCCTCTCTTTACTCTTTCCCTCTCTTTACTCTTTCCCTCTCTTTACTCTTTCCCTCTCTTTACTCTTTCCCTCTCTTTACTCTTTCCCTCTCTTTACTCTTTCCCTCTCTTTACTCTTTCCCTCTCTTTACTCTTTCCCTCTCTTTACTCTTTCCCTCTCTTTACTCTTTCCCTCTCTTTACTCTTTCCCTCTCTTTACTCTTTCCCTCTCTTTACTCTTTCCCTCTCTTTACTCTTTCCCTCTCTTTACTCTTTCCCTCTCTTTACTCTTTCCCTCTCTTTACTCTTTCCCTCTCTTTACTCTTTCCCTCTCTTTACTCTTTCCCTCTCTTTACTCTTTCCCTCTCTTTACTCTTTCCCTCTCTTTACTCTTTCCCTCTCTTTACTCTTTCCCTCTCTTTACTCTTTCCCTCTCTTTACTCTTTCCCTCTCTTTACTCTTTCCCTCTCTTTACTCTTTCCCTCTCTTTACTCTTTCCCTCTCTTTACTCTTTCCCTCTCTTTACTCTTTCCCTCTCTTTACTCTTTCCCTCTCTTTACTCTTTCCCTCTCTTTACTCTTTCCCTCTCTTTACTCTTTCCCTCTCTTTACTCTTTCCCTCTCTTTACTCTTTCCCTCTCTTTACTCTTTCCCTCTCTTTACTCTTTCCCTCTCTTTACTCTTTCCCTCTCTTTACTCTTTCCCTCTCTTTACTCTTTCCCTCTCTTTACTCTTTCCCTCTCTTTACTCTTTCCCTCTCTTTACTCTTTCCCTCTCTTTACTCTTTCCCTCTCTTTACTCTTTCCCTCTCTTTACTCTTTCCCTCTCTTTACTCTTTCCCTCTCTTTACTCTTTCCCTCTCTTTACTCTTTCCCTCTCTTTACTCTTTCCCTCTCTTTACTCTTTCCCTCTCTTTACTCTTTCCCTCTCTTTACTCTTTCCCTCTCTTTACTCTTTCCCTCTCTTTACTCTTTCCCTCTCTTTACTCTTTCCCTCTCTTTACTCTTTCCCTCTCTTTACTCTTTCCCTCTCTTTACTCTTTCCCTCTCTTTACTCTTTCCCTCTCTTTACTCTTTCCCTCTCTTTACTCTTTCCCTCTCTTTACTCTTTCCCTCTCTTTACTCTTTCCCTCTCTTTACTCTTTCCCTCTCTTTACTCTTTCCCTCTCTTTACTCTTTCCCTCTCTTTACTCTTTCCCTCTCTTTACTCTTTCCCTCTCTTTACTCTTTCCCTCTCTTTACTCTTTCCCTCTCTTTACTCTTTCCCTCTCTTTACTCTTTCCCTCTCTTTACTCTTTCCCTCTCTTTACTCTTTCCCTCTCTTTACTCTTTCCCTCTCTTTACTCTTTCCCTCTCTTTACTCTTTCCCTCTCTTTACTCTTTCCCTCTCTTTACTCTTTCCCTCTCTTTACTCTTTCCCTCTCTTTACTCTTTCCCTCTCTTTACTCTTTCCCTCTCTTTACTCTTTCCCTCTCTTTACTCTTTCCCTCTCTTTACTCTTTCCCTCTCTTTACTCTTTCCCTCTCTTTACTCTTTCCCTCTCTTTACTCTTTCCCTCTCTTTACTCTTTCCCTCTCTTTACTCTTTCCCTCTCTTTACTCTTTCCCTCTCTTTACTCTTTCCCTCTCTTTACTCTTTCCCTCTCTTTACTCTTTCCCTCTCTTTAGCATGCTAATTGGGAGTAATCAATTATTATCCCAATTTATTCAAATAATAATTCTTTACTCCCAATTAGCATCCTAACCCTGCCACTCATTTCATTCCATATGCAAATTATTTTCCATTCTCTTATTATTTTTATTTCTTTTTATATACTATATATATACTACATATACACAACCCTACACCACCCCCACCCACCACCAGGGGGAGCCTGCCCCACTAGGGTTACAGGAGCCATCCCACAACCACACTTCTAGGGTTAACCACTAGGGACCACACCCACAGTTAGAGTTAGAGCCACTTAGGGCTCGAGCAGCCTAGGGGTTACAGGCTCAGACCCAGGGGGGTGGAGGGTTAGGGTCTGGCTCCAGGGAGGGGTGAGGGTCAAGGAGTCAGGGCCACTCAGGGTTAGGGGCTTAGCATTAGGGGGTCACAGGTCAGGGAGCACCAGTTAGGGGTTGGGGTTAGGGGAGCGCATCATTAGGGGTTAGGGTTAGAGGATCAGGGTTACAGGGTAGGGGTGGGGTTGGGGGTGGTAGTGCAGTTAGGGGTAGGGTCAGGGGGTTAGAGGTCAGGGGTCAGGGCCTAGGGTTAGAGTGCAGCGGGTCGGGGTCAGGGGTCAGGTTAGGGGTTAGGGGTTACGGTCGGGGGTCGGGGGTCGGGGGTCGGGGGTCGGGGGTCGGGGGTCGGGGGTCGGGGGTCGGGGTCAGGGTCAGGGTCAGGGTTTAGGGTCAGGGTTAGGGTCAGGGTCAGGGTCAGGGTTTAGGGTTAGGGTTAGGGTTAGGGTTAGGGTTAGGGTTAGGGTTAGGGTTAGGGTTAGGGTTAGGGTTAGGGTTAGGGTCAGGGTCAGGGTCAGGGTCAGGGTCAGGGTCAGGGTCAGGGTCAGGGTCAGGGTTAGGGTCAGGGTCAGGGTCAGGGTCAGGGTTAGGGTTAGGGTTAGGGTTAGGGTTAGGGTTAGGGTTAGGGTTAGGGTTAGGGTTAGGGTTAGGGTTAGGGTTAGGGTTAGGGTTAGGGTTAGGGTTAGGGTTAGGGTTAGGGTTAGGGTTAGGGTTAGGGTTAGGGTTAGGGTTAGGGTTAGGGTTAGGGTTAGGGTTAGGGTTAGGGTTAGGGTTAGGGTTAGGGTTAGGGTTAGGGTTAGGGTTAGGGTTAGGGTTAGGGTTAGGGTTAGGGTTAGGGTTAGGGTTAGGGTTAGGGTTAGGGTTAGGGTTAGGGTTAGGGTTAGGGTTAGGGTTAGGGTTAGGGTTAGGGTTAGGGTTAGGGTTAGGGTTAGGGTTAGGGTTAGGGTTAGGGTTAGGGTTAGGGTTAGGGTTAGGGTTAGGGTTAGGGTTAGGGTTAGGGTTAGGGTTAGGGTTAGGGTTAGGGTTAGGGTTAGGGTTAGGGTTAGGGTTAGGGTTAGGGTTAGGGTTAGGGTTAGGGTTAGGGTTAGGGTTAGGGTTAGGGTTAGGGTTAGGGTTAGGGTTAGGGTTAGGGTTAGGGTTAGGGTTAGGGTTAGGGTTAGGGTTAGGGTTAGGGTTAGGGTTAGGGTTAGGGTTAGGGTTAGGGTTAGGGTTAGGGTTAGGGTTAGGGTTAGGGTTAGGGTTAGGGTTAGGGTTAGGGTTAGGGTTAGGGTTAGGGTTAGGGTTAGGGTTAGGGTTAGGGTTAGGGTTAGGGTTAGGGTTAGGGTTAGGGTTAGGGTTAGGGTTAGGGTTAGGGTTAGGGTTAGGGTTAGGGTTAGGGTTAGGGTTAGGGTTAGGGTTAGGGTTAGGGTTAGGGTTAGGGTTAGGGTTAGGGTTAGGGTTAGGGTTAGGGTTAGGGTTAGGGTTAGGGTTAGGGTTAGGGTTAGGGTTAGGGTTAGGGTTAGGGTTAGGGTTAGGGTTAGGGTTAGGGTTAGGGTTAGGGTTAGGGTTAGGGTTAGGGTTAGGGTTAGGGTTAGGGTTAGGGTTAGGGTTAGGGTTAGGGTTAGGGTTAGGGTTAGGGTTAGGGTTAGGGTTAGGGTTAGGGTTAGGGTTAGGGTTAGGGTTAGGGTTAGGGTTAGGGTTAGGGTTAGGGTTAGGGTTAGGGTTAGGGTTAGGGTTAGGGTTAGGGTTAGGGTTAGGGTTAGGGTTAGGGTTAGGGTTAGGGTTAGGGTTAGGGTTAGGGTTAGGGTTAGGGTTAGGGTTAGGGTTAGGGTTAGGGTTAGGGTTAGGGTTAGGGTTAGGGTTAGGGTTAGGGTTAGGGTTAGGGTTAGGGTTAGGGTTAGGGTTAGGGTTAGGGTTAGGGTTAGGGTTAGGGTTAGGGTTAGGGTTAGGGTTAGGGTTAGGGTTAGGGTTAGGGTTAGGGTTAGGGTTAGGGTTAGGGTTAGGGTTAGGGTTAGGGTTAGGGTTAGGGTTAGGGTTAGGGTTAGGGTTAGGGTTAGGGTTAGGGTTAGGGTTAGGGTTAGGGTTAGGGTTAGGGTTAGGGTTAGGGTTAGGGTTAGGGTTAGGGTTAGGGTTAGGTGATAGGGTTAGGGTTAGGGTTAGGGTTAGGGTTAGGGTTAGGGTTAGGGTTAGGGTTAGGGTTAGGGTTAGGGTTAGGGTTAGGGTTAGGGTTAGGGTTAGGGTTAGGGTTAGGGTTAGGGTTAGGGTTAGGGTTAGGGTTAGGGTTAGGGTTAGGGTTAGGGTTAGGGTTAGGGTTAGGGTTAGGGTTAGGG